>NW_027362026.1:4480000-5080000 GCF_039654945.1 Dendrobates tinctorius
AACCCTAACCCTGACCCTGACCCTAACCCTAACCCTAAACCCCCTTAACTAACCCTAACTCTAACTCAAACCCCTAAATTCCATGGTTAAAAAAAAAAAACGCATATGCAAAAAAACGCTTACATGAGCATGCCAGTGCGCACATATGCGCATCCATAGGCTATAATGGCCATTTTTAGCGCAAAACGTGCGCATATGTGCGCATGCGCTTTTTTGCAGGGCCAAAAAATGCAACATGATGCGTCTGGAAAATCCAATCGCACACCCCAAAAAAACGCAGCGCATGAAAATCGCATACATGCGCTTACAAGCGCGCAGGTATGCGCACCCATGTTAAAGATAGGGGAAAAAACGCATGCGCAGGTTAGCGTTTTTTTCCAGCGCTAAAAAACGCAAATGTGAAACCAGCCTTACTCAGCGCTTACAATTACGCATTGTGCATGTCATCTGAGCCTAAATCCATCAGTCTTCAAAACATTGCATATGAATTACACATCTGTCCTATTCATTTCTGGATTAGGTGAATCATAAAAGATATTATGTTTGTCTCTACATAACACAATTTCACCCCACTAGAGACTAATTCACACACAAATCTCAGTTAAATCACAAACTAAAACTACAACAGCGTTGAAATAAAGAGAAAAAAGACAAAAACAGCCACTGTATTCATACAGACTACAAAACTTTCATTGTGTGTCCCTAATGTGAGAGCATGTAATTGAATACTGTACACACCTTGCCTAGTACTATGGATTCACTACACAGAAAATCACCATGACCACACGATTTTCCTCCCTTTCCCTCTTGGCAGAGCCAAAATCACTAAGCTAACCATAGGCAAGACTGCAGGACATCCGTTGTTCAGCAGTTACCACTTTGATATACAGTATTTTCCTTAATAAACACTTTAGACTTAATAAAATGCTCATGGGTATTGTATGGAGGTGGGTTAGATGAATCACCACTGTGATGAATGGAGAATCTGTCCAACACTGACAATATATTTTACCCAAAGAAGAATCAAAATTGTCTATTTTATACTTTTTTTTTAAAATGAGGGCAACATAATTGGTGGGGTCTCAAGAATGGCTAATGTTTATGAGATGCCTGTGTGCTTATAATCAGCTTATGTCCTTCTTGCATACATTTCTTGAATATTAGATTGGTATGTTGATACATCCCAGACTGCTCTTTTGTCTAACTATAGTAAACTTATAATTTGCTGGGGTAGCCAATGAACTGGTTGGTAAATAAGGTGAGAAAATGAACATTGATGGTTTGTACTGGCATTTTGGGAATGGTGATTTTCAACTGATGCATACTATCTATCCTTCCTTAAGCCCCATGTACACTTTAGATAGATAGGGTGCAACGTTAGTCTGTCTCCACGTGGTGCACCCCGGGTAACGCTAAAGGACTAAAGTCCCCGTTACACACTGCGATATCGCTAGCAATATTGCTGTAAAGTCATCGATTTTGTGACGTAGCAGCGATATTGCTAGCGATATCGCTACATGTGATACTTACCTCCGACTGGCTCCCCCGCTGATTATCGCTGATCGCGCGAGAAGGTCCTAGATCATTTCTTGTCGGGCGCTTCCTGCTGGGCTTCCTGTGGCACCGACGAGCGACGCATGGACGAGGGCGGAAGGACTTCAGGATCGCCGCGTTTGACAGGTAAGTAGCGACCCCCGACCCCAGCGATGTCGCTGGTGAGATTTGCCTGTGTGGCAGCTCACTAGCGACCACTTAGCGATGCACCAGCGATCCATATCGTTGTCGGGATCGCTGGTGCATCGCTAAGTGTAACGGTACCCTAACACTCTCAACGACCAAACAATCAAACTACAAGTAACGACCATGCCGGCAGCTTACTTCCGGCAGCATTTCCCGGAAGCGGCGAGGCCCCAGTGGGGACCCATGATAAGACTAGTGGCCGCAAACCAACTTCCGGTACCTATCACCGGAGTGGTGTGGCTCCAGATGACATTGTGTGGTAAATCCCTCGGCCGCCGGGGAGTGGTCCTAACCCAAGGATAGACTAACGACCATCATCCCATCATCTTGGGCATGAACATACTGCGGGAGTTCGACAATCTACTCCTCAACGATCCCACGCAGGAGACCCTAAGTCAGTGGGGTTCTCGCACGGCCCAAGGGCAGGTCTTCCATCGCTTGGTTTGGGAGGCGCGAGTGCTCCAGGAGTGCCAGGAAGGTGAGGCGCTGGGCAAGGTCATCGCACCGGCGTCCCCCCCACTCGTTCTTCCTCCAGAGCTGATGGTGGTGGCTCTGCTGATCTGCGCCCTGATGTCCCTAGAGGGCATGGAGGTGCAGGTGGAACCATGTTACTCGGAGCGCCTGCACCCTGGCATCCTGATGGCCCGCTCTCTGGCCACGGTGTGGGAAGGGACCGTCCTGGTGCGTTGTGTCAACCTGGAAGACCAAGATATCGCCCTGAAGCCCCGGGCCGAAATGGCCAAACTAGTAAGGCCATTGGAGGAGATGCTGCCGGACCCTGCGGTCCAGCTGAAAGTGCAGCCCGAAGATCCCTGGGCAGTATCGGTACGAACCCAACAGACTGCCGCAACCTCGGCCCAAGAGAAAGGTCGAGCCATCCTGGAGAGAATGAGGGCCAAACTTTCCGGACTAGCGCCAGCTCAGCTTCTCCAGGTAGAGACACTTCTTGGACAATATTACAGTGTCTTCGCCAGCCACGAGGAAGACTACGGATGTACCACGGCCATCACGCATGGGATTCCCACGGCAGGAACGGCCCCCATCTGGGAGCGATACCTGCAAACACCACCGCAGCTATACCAGGAAGTGAAAACCCTATTAGCCCAAATGCTTCGGAAGGGGGTCATACGAGAAAGCCAGAGCCCTTGGGCGGCCCCTATTGTCCTGGTTCATAAAAAAGAAGGCACGCTGCATTTTTGCATGGATTATCGGAAGTTGAACGCCTGCACTATCAAGGATTCGTATCCACTGCTCCACATAGAAGAGTCTCTGTCCGCCTTGGTGAACACGACATACTTTTCAACTCTTGACCTGGCCAGTGGGTACTGGCAGGTGCCGATGTCGGAGGAAGACAGAGCCAAGACAGCATTTATCCTCCCCATGGGACTGTTCGAGTTTAATCGGATGCCGTTTGGCTGGCCAATGCCCCAGGAACCTTCCAGCGGTTGATGGAGCGGTGTCTAGGAGACCTCAACTTTGAAGCCACGCTGATATACCTGGACGATATTATCATCTATTCCGCCACGTTCGAAGACCACCTGCGGCGGTTGGGCCAGGTGCTTGGCCAGCTGCAGAGTTACGGGTTAAAGTTAAAGCCCCAGAAATGCCAGGGGTGGCCTACCCCCAAGATGGTGAAAGACGTGCGGGCCTTCTTGGGGTTGGCCGGCTACTACCGTCAGTTCGTGAAGAATTTTCCATGCCGAGCCGGAGCCCTGCAAGACCTGCTGAAGGGGGCTCCCACTGGGGCAAATGGATGGAAGATCCAGTGGCAGCAACCGCAAAAGGATGCATTTCAAGACCTCAAAGCTGCACTCTCGGACGCCCCGGTATTGGCGTATGCGGATTTTTCGCAACCATTCATCTTGCATACCGACGGGAGCCTCCAGGGACTAGGAGCTGTGTTGTCACAGGTGCAGGATGGCCGAGAGAAAGTGATCACCTATGGTAGCCGGTCGCTGCACGACTCAGAACGCAACCCGGACAATTACAGCTCCTTTAAGCTCGAGCTCCTCGCGGTAGTGTGGGCAATGACGGAGCGATTCGCAGAGTACATGGTGGGCTCCGAAGTAGTGGTGCGGACTGATAACAACCTGTTAGCCCACTTGGAGAATGCCAAACTGGAGGCCCTAGAGCAGCGGTGGGTGGCTCAGATGGCCAAATTCAACTATAAGATCATCTACAAATGGGGAGCTGAAAACGTGCACGCCGACGCGCTCTCCAGAATCCGACACACCACCCCAGGGAGGAATTGAGACAATGAATTAGAAGCAGAAGAGACGCCATTCGCCCTCACCACCGCCGCGCTTACAGCCGATGCGCAAGAAGCGCCTCATCCGGGACTCCTAGGAGGAATACTGGGACAACCACGCGACAAATGGATTCAGCAGCAACAGGAAGATAGAGAAGTTGAACTTCTGCGCCGATGGGTTGCCACCGGTAAATTGCCCACTGGCTCACAGAGACAGACTTTGACCCAGGATATGTTGCTGATGTTGCGCCAGTGGGAAAAGCTAATCATCAAAAAGGGACTTTTATATTGAAAAGCCGTGTCACGAACAACGTCGGCTACAATATGTCAGGTGATCGTGCCCGGAGCCCATCTCAACCAACTGGACTGGGAAGCCCATGAGAAGGGGGCCCACTTTGGTGCTCAAAAGACTTCACAATGGTTGCAGCAGATAGTGTACCATCCACGCTTGCACGCTGCTGTGGAAGAAGTTTGCCGAACCTGCCGCCCGTGCGAGCTCGCTAAACCCCCCGCGCAACGAGCCCCGGTGCAGACTATTGTAACATCAGCCCCCCTGGAGCTCCTCACGGTGGATTATCTGACCATAGGTCCTGCCTATCAGGGGTATGAACATTGTCTCGTTATGGTGGACCATTTCACCAAGTTCGCCGTGGTCACCCCCACCCGAGACCAAACAGCGGAGTTGGCCTCCTATGCGATTTGTAAAAAATTCATCCAAGTGTACGGCTGTCCGCAACAAATACATTCGGACCAAGGAGCATGCTTCCTAGGAAGAGTCATGGAAGAGCTACATCATCTCTACGGTATCGATAAATCTCGGACTACACCGTACCACCCGCAGGGAAACGGAGCCTGCGAACGATTCAATTGAACACTAATCCAAATGCTGCGCACCCTAGAGAGCGACCGCAAGGCCCGCTGGCCTGAGTATGTCCCTGAGTTGGTGTGGGTATATAATAACCGGGTGCACCGAGTGACTGGTTACACCCCCTACTCATTGCTGTTCGGACGGGAAGGCAAAGGAATTACGGAAGTGGAGTTAAACCCGGAGGAACCCCAACCTTGGGCCGGAGTATCCTCGTGGGTCCGAAACCACCGGCACCGACTGCAGACCCTCCACCGGATCGTCAACACAAAGCTCCAGGATCTAGAACACCCGGGGGGAGCGCGGCCCCCACCCATTAACTTCCAGACTGGGGATCGGGTATTCGTACTTGATCAACGTCCCCAAAACAAGTTATAGCCACGATGGGAGGTGAACCTGTACCGAGTGTTGCACTGGATAAGCCCCGACGGGCCTGTGTACGAAATACAATCTGAAGGAAACAACGCACCTCTCACTCGTGTTATGCACCGTAACATGTTACGGCCTTGTACGTCTACTGATCCCCGCGGCTCGAACCGACCCCTCAGGTCACTGACCCCCCACCCATGATCTGGGACCTGGATGACGAAGAGGACTACCCAGTCGTATCTGTGGGCCACCCAAGTAGTGGCAATACAATGGACCCGGACATCCCACCAGAATCAACTAGTCGACCACGCTCCACCTACCCAGAAGACTCCACTACACCCGAGCTTCGACGCTCCGAGCGGTCAACAGCTGGCAAACCCCCCGAACGTTACGAACAGGACCAGTTCGTATGGCGACAAGGACTGTCGTCTCAAAAGACTAACCCGAGTCTACGGAATCCCTCGCCCGAGGACTGGTAAACATACAGGGTGGGGGAGTGTCCGACGAACGGCCCCCGTCGAGTGTCCGGGCCGGAACCAAGGGAGCCGTCATCTAGGTTCCAGGGGGAAACTATTCCCGGGGGACAGATAGACATATGGGCTAGAGGAGGGGTCAGAATAAAAGGGTCGGGGAGCGCCAGTCACGATGAGTCAGCAGACCGGGACAGAGGCATCAGGAGACCGTGGAAGCTGCTGAGAGCTAGAGCGACTTACCAGTGCCAGGGAAGACGCTCACTGAGGACTTCAGAGGCACGGCGCCGAGACGACCGTCCGAGACTTGCTGCCCCGCTTCAGCCTGCGGCCGGTTCCCCGCCACCCGCAGCCTCTCTGCTCTCACCAGGGGCCGCGGCAAGTCCAGTGCTGTCGGCAGCCACCACTGTCTCGCTCCGGTCCACGGCAAAGGCCGAGCCTCTGCTCTCTGCGGAGTCCCCGTCACAGCAGCTAGCTGCACAGGTGGCCTGTCACCCGCCACCCCGCATCACTGCCGCTTGCCCCCGTCCAGGGGCTGCGTCCTACTCGTCCAAGGACTCCTCCGGGGCCGGAGGTGCCCCAGCGCCACAGGAGCGGCGGAACGCTCGAAGACTATGCCAACTCTTCAGCAGCTGGGCCCAGCGGCTGCTCCGCTGAAGAACCACCGTCCAGAATGCCGAGGAACGTCAGGATGGCTAAGTTGTCTATATAGTTAAGGACCCGTAGTCGGCCATACCGCGGCCTTATAGTGACCGGCTCTCGCCGGACGTAGTCGTGTTCTCCTCTGTTTGTGTGAACTGTATTGAGCCCCTGCGAGGGCAACCCTTGTTACACCTTTCGGTTGAACAGGCTGAGACTGAGGAAAGTCCCTTATTATCCTGCTTGTAATGCAACAGAGGGCCCACTTTCTAGACCCCGTGCAGTTGCACATATGCTATGTCCTTCCCAGATTATAGAGGGGAATGTGTGAAGATTCACATTTTATAACAGAAAGGTACGATACATAGTATAAGACTTTTACATACGGTACATTGAATTAGACCTGGCATAAGACCAAAGCATAATGCTTCTAGGTGAAATGTAATGATATCAATTACTAATGCAGTTTCCTGTTGCTGCGTATTATCACATTTCACACTGTCACGTATGGAAAAGGATGAGAAAGGGCATCCAAATTTACACAGGCATTAAGATGGTTTTCTAGGATTATTAAACTATAATAAAGATCACTGTTATTTTTAAAGCACCAGGGAGGTAGAACAACCTGCTTAAAAAGATATGCTTTGGGTGCATGCTTACCAGTGTGGTTGTTGGGATTTAACCTTATCTCTTGGGGTAATGCATTCCAGAGAACTGGTGCAGAAGAAAAATGGAGGAAATGGTTAAAAATGAGATGGGCGTGGAAGGTTTGGATAATGGATAAAGCTAGATTTACTGTAGATCTCTGGTAGATTGGGGAGCATGGATAGGGTGAATGTGTAAGGTGCTTGAGCAAGGTAGTTGTGGGCGAGCTTTTGCTTCTTCTCGTTCTCGCATCCTACAGACAAAATGTGTCTCAGTTCTGTTGTGCTGCTGTGCGTGGGATGCATCACACTTACTTGTGGCCCATAGGCCTCCACTGGTTTCAGGCTTCCATCTTCTAGAACCTTCGCAGCAAACAATCTAGGGGACATGGAATTTGTTAAAACAGTCAAACATTTACTTGGCAACTTTTGGTCATTACAATCAGGGCATATAAAATAAGGCCCAATGGGTTACAGTCTTTCCTCTGGATTTAACTTCAGCCCTGGTACACTTTATGGGTAGAGCATCCCTCTTGCTATCTCTTCTACCACTAGGAATTCTTCTCCACCACTAGCATTGCACCTGGATTTAGCCATCTCCAGCCTCTGAGGGTTTGAGTCCATTTTTCCTTGTAGCTGTGCAGGCTTAGGGCACCCAAGGACCCCGGCGTCCCTCTTGAGGTTACCAGGCCAACAGATGGACTTGCACGGAAGGGTTCTTTGGCAATCCACTGCCCCAAGTAACCGACTCACGCTGTCCCTAGCAGCCTATTGCCTGTGACCGATGCTCTCACTTCATCACCCTTTCTCTAACTGCACTTGACACATTCTGAACTTAGCACTAAATTTCAACTCCCACTCCCTAATCCAGGCTGGCTGTTAGAATTAACCCTATCTAGGCTAGACTGCAGCCCAAGAGGGTTTTACTCTCAAGTAACATACATCAATATAAAATACATTTAACCACATTTAACCATTTGGGGTGTCAAGGAGTAGAATATCACCTCCACTACTCCTACAAATGCAACTTCTAAGGCAATTCCCTTTATGAGTTCTATTTGTCTGTTCTAAATGGAAAAGATAAATAGAAAAGTGAAAAGATCCTTAAAGTGCATTTTGTCAGGAATAGTCGCTCCGTACCTGAGCTGGCACCTCGCGCTTCTGGGCGGGCTCCGGCCTAAAGAAAGCTCAGTGACCAATGTTCCCTCATTCCCCCGGGCCCTGTTCTGATGGATAGTAAGGAGGAGTATGAGGTTGAAAAGATTGTTGATTCCACAAAAGTGTGAAATTTTGTTCAATATTTAATTCAATGGAAAGTGTTAGGATCAGAAGAGAGGTCGTGGGTCCCCAAGTTGGCGCATTCTTGTCAATGAGTTGATTGCCGAATTCCTTGCCAAGTTTCCTAGCAAACCAGGTGCTGAGAGTTCGAAGATCTCTCCTCAAGAGGGGCATACTGTCAGGAATAGTAGCGCCATACCTCAGTGAGCCTCTTGTGCTTCTGGGCGGGTCATCCGTATCCCTTCACTGGCCATGAGGGGAGGGGTGTCAACCCCATGGGGGCAAAGCTTGCGTGGGTGCTTGCTCAGTCCGGATATCACATTCTAGGAGATGCACTCCTAGCAATGGTGGGAGATGGGAAAATGTTGCTCCCAGCTATTATGCTGTACGGAGACCCTGGGTCCCTTTATGTTAGTTGCTGCCAGCGGGTAAGGGATGCCGTATGTGGTGGTGCAGTCAGATGGTGGGAGGTTCCCTCCAGTCTTCTCTCCCCTCCTCCGATGTCTCTGTGGACTGGGGGTGGAGACTGGGTTTTGCCACAGCATGATCAGGTGACTTCTGGGAGGCAGATTTAAACCTGCCATTTCCTCTTTTTGTTGCTGATTATTTTCAGTTCTGGTTGGTGGCTAAGGTCAGTGTTGCTGTGCTTTTGACGAGGTTCATGCTTTAGTGCCTGTGCTTTGGTTGTCATTCTTCACCTTAGTTTATGCCGTTGCACTGCGTTTTTTTGGTTCTGGTGTGTTTTCCCTGTCTGCTATTTGTGTGTCCGGTCACCAGCCACCCTGCTGCACTCCTTCTGGGAAGGGCTCTGCTAAATTTCCCCCATGCCAGGACCAGGAGGTGGATGAAGTGTACATCCGTCACTCAACGGTGTGCAGCAGTGCAACAGCTAGCGCCAAGTTGACCGACAAACTGCTCTTGCTGGCTGGAAGTTAGTCATTTCACCATCACTCAGGATACACATTTATACTGGCTGATTATTGAGGACAAGTGTTCCTAGGAACACAAGTTTCACAATAATCAGACAGTATAAAAAGAATGCAACTACCCCAATAAATGAGCAAAGCACTTGATTATCAGGTGTAATGTTTTTAAACTTGTTTAAAAATCCTCTCTCTCAGTAGCACATGGTTCTGTGTAAACTGGACATGTGCTGATAAGAATAATGAGTCTTTTTGCACAGAATGACATATTAATGAACATTCTGTGCACATGGATTTGTGGTTGGCCTGTCTAAATAGGCTATTAGACAACCTGCCTATTGGCAAACATGTTGTTTAACAGTCTCCATCCGCTAGCGTAAACTCTGATTAAAGGCCCGGTTACATGCAACGATATTGTGAACGATATCGTTGCAACGTCACCAGCTTGGTGACGTTGCAGCGATGTCGAAACGACATCTTTGCGTGTGACACGTAGCAACGATCAACGATCAGTTGGCTGATCGTTAATCGTTGCCTAATGGTCTGCGCCTTAAATCTATCGTTGGTATCCCGCTGGGCAGCACACATCACTGCGTGTGACAGCGAGAGACCAACGATCAGCGAGCCCCCAGTGCCACACAGCAGATGCTGGGAGCTAGTGTCCAGGGTAAACAGCGGGTAACTAAGAGCCGCACGGCGCTTAGATACCCGCTGTTTACCCTGGACACCAGCGTGCTGTCAGGTCCTGATCGGGTATCCAGGGTAAACAGCGGGTAACTAAGAGCCGCGCGGCCCTTAATACCCGCTGTTTACCCTGGATACCAGCGTGCTGTCTGGTCCTGATCGGGTATCCAGGGTAAACAGCGGGTAACTAAGAGCCGCGCGGCCCTTAATACCCTGGATACCAGCGTGCTCACTGGTCCTGATCGCTGGTGAGTCTGCCTATGTGACAGCTTACCAGGGATCAGCTACTGTAACTATGTCCCAGCGATCCTATAGTTAGAAAAAAGACCACTGATCAGGTCAGAGTGAGATGATAGGAAAAGTAGAGATGGGTCACTGGTTAGCAGCAGAAGACCTTTATTCCAAAAACAGCTCCTCTCCTAACTATAGGATGTGTGTGATATTTTAGTCCCAATTCACTTGGATAGAGTTGAGTTGTAAAAATGCACAACCCTTGGACAGGAGAGGCAATATTTTTGGAAGATAGCAGCCATGTTTTACTAATCTTGTAAATCACTTTAACTTGAAAGTCAATGCATGCAACTAGATACAAATATATTTAAAACAGAGAAAAATAGAGCAGGGACAATTAGAACAATGATCTATCTTTATCACAAATTCAAGCTTGTCATACGCATTCCCCTGACAATGTGAAAGCTTGTAAAAAAAAAAAAAAAAAAACACAATAGAAAATCAGTTGACGGGGAAGCGTCTGATTAAGGCAATTACCTTTTTCATAACCGTTCTAAGTGCAGATATTGTAACGTGGGATTCAGGCCTTTACTGAAAGAGGACGTGAAATTACCACAATCATGTTTAATAGTAGTCAGTTACAATGGGGTCTATTCAAATATGAAACAATGCCGAAGATTGTGAATATGCTGGCAAGTGTTGAAAGTGTTCAAAAACTCCCAAATACTGGATTTCAAGTATTGATACAAATACACACACAAAAAAATTCTGTGCTGCTTCCAATATGCTATACAGTGTCCAAGGGGGGGGTTCATTGGACTCAGCAAAGGAAAAAAGGCCCACCCTCCATCTATAGAGAATATGTGCAAAATTTTAACATAATCTTTCTTGCTATCACTGCACATGCCAAAAATGTCATCAATAAGGTATTTGTGAATTTTCCACCCAAAACTGACCCTGGTAGCGCATGGTAAGCATAAACGTCAGCCTGAAATAGGGCTGTTCCATGTTGGACCTTCTGTATTGGCACCATATGAGTTTTCAAGAATTCCCTGCTTTAAAATTAGTATTCTCTGCTAAGATGTAGAGACTGGAAAGACCAAAAAAAGCAATTAAAACTCGCATCACCCAGAACCAATCCTCAACTATATGACCGTCGCAGCATGGTACATTAGCCTGCTGAAAGCATCCTTTTGCCATAAAGTACTACTGTTCAAACATCCATAGACAGGTGAACCAGGATGTGGTGAGAAAAAAATTCCTCACAGATTTGCTCTACCTCCACCTGCCAGAACTGTTGACAGGAGTAATAACAGAAGTGCTGCAGATACACGATCTGACCAGGCAATATTTTTCACCACTAAATGATCAAATTTTTGTCCTGTTGACCTCCAAACTTTTGCCTCATTTTTTGTAGTAGACAGCAACAGCACTTGAACGGTTTGTCTGCTGGTATAGCCCATCCGTGCTATAAACCAAGAGTTGTGCTTTCTGAAAAGTTAGGCACTTGTATCAGATTTGGCTGCATTTTGCTTGCCTGTGTACTGTCTGTTCTTTAGAGCTATTCTTGAGGATCTCCACTAACCCCATAGTTTACCAGTTGTTTATATCCACAAAATCCCCTTCGCTATATACTCTTGGTATACTCTTAACACAATATCACAAGAAACCCCACTAGATTGGCACTGGCAGTTTTTAAATACAGGCCCCGGTGAGTCAGCATTGATGACCATGCCTCGTTCAAAGTCCATAAGATGTCTTTCCCATTTCTAATGTGAATACCCAATTATCCACAAGCAATCACTTACTGTATGCTGTTCTCCAGAGCCATGTGTCTAATTTACATACAGGTAAGCTCCAACTGTAGATATCTGTACAATGTATTACATGGCATTGGGGCGCCCCATACACATTAGACGACAGTCTGATGTGTATGGGGACCTCCCGACTCTCCCCTCACAAGTGAAGTTGGGGGGTGATACGAATTCCACATGTCCGATTTTGGACTTCCAATCCTCTAGTCCTTGGTGAAATAAGCTTCGGTCAGAGAGGTCTGGCAGTGGTCTCTCGTTGGAGGAGTCGGGAAAGATAGCAGTCAGACAAATAGTTGGCCTGACAATCGTTAGGCTGACAACAGGTATCTATTGTCTACACGGAATTGCCCTGTTAGAGCAGGTGAGATCACTGATTTAGCTGCCGTGCTGTCAAGTTGATATCAGCTCAGCAACCTATGCCAGACAGAACAGCGGATACTCGCCGACTGACCCGAGGAAAGTGAGTATGCAGCGCCCCCTAGGGCCGGGGTTACTCGGTGCCGGGCCAGTCAGTTCTTAAAGGGGATGTCACGGCAGCAGTGACCTGATCAGTAGTCCTGGGCGTGCAATGAAAATAAAGATGTTGATGATGATTTTAGGGAGTAAAGATGGGGATAATTTGTGTCGCCACCCGTGGTGTTCGGAAAAGAAGATGAGAGCCAACGCTGCAAAAGAGACCGCTGGGGCTGTTGGTGATGCAGCAGAGTTGTTACAGCTCTCCATGGGTAGAGCTAAGCCCCAGGGCAGTTATAGGTGTTGCAGGTAATGGTGATTGTAGTTGTGGTGCAAGGCAGGTGACGCTGTAAATAAGTCAGAGGACACAGTAGAGTGCAGTCTTCACACTTTTACTTAGTTCTTCCAGTTACAAACCCCAGCTGGGGTGCTGTGTCCTCCAGGTCGTGGTCCAGCCAGCTCTCAGGTAATTTGGGGTACACCATGTCAGAACCCATCTCACTGCGCTGGCTCTCTCCTCTCCTGCCCTGCGCCTTCACACACAGTGTCCCAAGCCAAGAGCCCCGGATCTTGTCGGGCGACGTGCTCTAGGTCCCCTTGATCCTATCTGACTTTTCAGTGAATATGTTGGATGTGGTTGCAGCACATCCAGATACTGCAACCTCCGGTTAGCTAGCTGAGTCCTTAGTTTCTCCACTAGTCTGGGGCTGGTCCCCTACTGCGACCTGATCCCTCCACCCGACTATGGTCAGCATGGATACGGGCCCCACAGGTGGATTCCTCACTACCCGTGCCCCTAGGACCCCTTCTTTCTCTCTTCCACTGAAGCTGGTCTTTCTGTCTTTCCTTTCTTTCTTTCTACTGTCTGCTGGTCCAGAGATAAGCTCCTCACTGTTTAAATCCCCAGATCCAATAAGCTCACTCTCTCACTGTCACCTGCTTCAGCTCTTCCCCTGCTGCTTTCTCCACTCACACCCTCTACCCAGTCCCTCCCTGCGCCTGAGAGATCTGGTGTTGAATGCGAGTATGTGAGTTCTGGGTGGTGCTCCCTCCTTACCTGAGAGTGGAATACCACACCTCTGGCTGAGGTGCAGTACCTCTGTGGCGACTGAACCTTCAGGGGAGCCACAAGTACAGTGCGGTTTCTTTCTTTTTTTCATAGCAAACTACAGCTAGGGAAGTAAATAAGTGAAAGGTAACAACAACATTGACAAAGACATTTCATGTGGATAGAAAATGAAGCAGAGGCGCAGGGTGCATAGTTTTATATTTGCACAGGAGGAGCACAGCTGCACAAGTCCTGTAGTTCTGGACCAGCTGTACTGGCCATTGTCACCTCCCTGTAGAGGAGACCGGCCAGCACATGGAAACAATGTGTCATTGTTAGTCACATCAAGCTATAAAGTGGAACAGATGTGGAGAATTTGTTATGCAAATTAATAATCTCTCAATAAGGAAAAAGTGTGCCATGGGAATAAGCTAGCTTGCACACAAACATGCGGCTTGTCACACAAATGCATAAATGCTGCAGGCAAATTCAGAAAATATTGCCACTATTACTCAATGTTAACTATGGAGATAGTAAGCCATAGAGATCCATAAAGGTTTCTTGGGTTATTGATGCATTTTTAAATTTTTGCCTTTTTGAAACATTTCTCTGTCCTTTCCCACTAACTCACGTTGAAGGATTTAGTAGGAAATTGCTTACATAACAATTCATATATATTGGAAACATTCATAATATCTGGGAAACTTTCTTAAAGCGATAACATAGTATGAGCTTTGTGCTTAAATAAGCAAGAGATCAAAGGTTTCTTAAATAACATTGCCAATATCATTTTAATGGCTGTCATATCCCCTCTGGAAATTAAGGATTGGGCATTTTTAAATCTAACATGTCTAAATGTTCTTTTCCCTGAAATCTACCATCAAGAGACAGTCTGGATCCCCCTTTCACATTACATAATAGGGTAAACTTGTCAAAATTAGGTTCAAGCAACATTTGTGTGTACAGTATTGTCACTTTTATTCAGCCTTATTGTGACTCTTAAGATTAGAGATGAACTGGCGCACTGGAGTACCAGATGATACTCTCGTGGGCTCAGATACTAAAAAAAATAGGTCTCAAAAGTCCTAAAAAAATTCAGTAAGAAGTTTTTTTTATAATATGCTTCTAATACTATGATTGCTAGAATAACTACTCATGATATTCAAGGTATTCATATGCGCACATATACAGGTTATAATAATGATAGTGCTGGTTCCTCAAGACACATAACAATTGTAACCCAATGGACTCACTCACTCACCACACCTTTCTGTGCTGAACATTTTCTGGATTTGTCCACTTGTCTTAAGAGCATAAAGTAGTGACATTAATCACACACAGCATTCCACCACAGATACATGAAGAAAATATTTTTAAAAACATGCTGGGCAGGGAACAGACATGTGTTATTGGCCCATGCTCATAGGTAGCGAATGAGGTGACTATGTGCTTTATTCTATCTATGGCCTAGCAGTTCTAAGCTCCTGGAGTAAAAGACAACACAAGCATTCATAAAGTTTGTATTTTTCCTCTTTTTTTGTGTAAGGGCTTCTTTAGATTCCTTGCAAGGCATACTTCCTATGAAATTGATCAAAACGTGCATTTTTATTTAAATTTTGCAAATTTAGTTTGCTCAGTTTCAACACAAGAGATTATCAGTTATAGCAAAATGTGCATATCCCACCACTGTTACCACTTTGCCACAGTAAAAGCTGAGTCTGGACATTTTAACATTATATTAATAGTTTATGAACAGTGGCTTCTGGATTCACTTTGACTAAATAGGGTGATGGCCAACAATCTAATTCGAGTAATATGCTCTAATACCCATGGTCCAAGTCTGTGGAGCAAAAAGTTGGGACATTTGAAAGGCTGTAATTTACCATCAACGAACTTTGGTTCCTCTGTCCAAGACATGAAGGAGAAATATAATTTATTTGTCCACAGCAACATAGAAATGTCCTATCAAACACACATAGATTATCACGTTGTACTCCTACTAAAATTCTACTTTTATGAAAGTGCCGAGCCCTCAGCATGTGTCACATATCTGTTTTTCTCCTGTTTGCTCCCCTGCCTGCAGCCCTTCCACCCACACTTGCTCTCGGCCAGATCAGAGCTCTAATGTGAGGGGAGATATGACTGGACAATAATGTGCAGAATACCAACCAGTTTGGTCTCAGTCTGTAGAGCCTGGCACAGCTGAAAAGCAGCTGTGAGAAGAATATAAGCGCCTGACACATGTACACAGTGTTCTCAGAACAGAAATTTAGCATATGATGAGTCTCCTAGGATTAGCAGTTTCACCACAAAATCTGGAAATGAACAAACAACTTAATTCCTTTTTCTGTTAGGAGATGTAGAAAGTAAACTTTGGTTTGAATATTTATGAGATTTCTGCTCTTTTTTGGGTGGCTAGAATTGGCTTACTTGAAGGAACTCTTTGAGACTTTACCATTGAAGATCTAACCAGGTGGGTTTCAAACCTTTCAGACTTCTACTGATCAACATAATGAATGGGCTGTGTGCTCTTGCCACTACCACTTCCCCTTCCTTTTATACACAGACACAGTAGCTCTTCTGTGTGAAGGGCTGTGCCTGGTACTGCAGCTGTAGAGGGTCCCTGATGATGTCCTTAGGGTAGACCATCAATTTCAAAGTCCTGACAAACCATTTTTAGGTCTTCTCTCTGTTTTCTACAATGGAAATGAATTCAAATCACTTCATGCAATTGCAACTGTGGAACATGGTTATAAGTAAGAGTAGAGTTGAGGGAAACGGGTCGAAAAATTTCAAAAGTCGCCAACCCGACCCTAGGATGAGGTCGGCCACGAGGTCGGCGACTTACGCGCCAAAGTCGCGTTTCAAAAGTTTGTTTTGCGCTCTTTTTCAGCCAATCAGGATCCACGGACACTGTGGGCAACGTGATGACATAGGCAGGGGTCACCACCATCTTTCAGAAGGGCATGCAAGTGATTGGCTTGCTTTGGTGGGCGTCACAGGGGTTATAAAAGGGCGTGCACGCCGACCGCCATCTTACTTCTGCCGATCTTAGCATAGGGAGAGGTTGCTGATTCTGTAGGGAGAGCGTTAGGCAGGGAAGAAGAAAAAAAACCTGCTTCTGCTGCTAGCGATTTTGCCTGTACAACACACCAGTCACTGTGTGTGCAGTGCAAGGGGAGGCTATATTGTGGTGGATCAGCGGTGTTGGTTGTTAGGCTGCCTTCTAAGGCTTCCTGACAGCTGCATTGCTGTTTACCCACTGCTCTGCAAACTGCTTTTTTAAAAGCAATCCCAATTTTTTTTTTGTCCTGCTGAGGTACTGAGCGTGCATTTTTTCACACCATACAGTGGTGTACGCTCCTCACACAGTACCGTGTAACGGCTGTTATCACAGCCACAGTGAAGCTATCTGTGTGTCACTGTGGAAGGATAAGTGGAGGACTTGTTCCGTTCTTACAGACCTACACTCTAGGGAGATTCCTATTCTGCCCAATTCTACATACACCTTGTAGTTTGTGATACACTAGCCAATTTCTGCCTGTGAAATAGCGCTCTGATATTCAGTGGGCCTCACACAATCCAAAAGTGTCCAGTGTCCGCAAGTGTGTGCAGAAATTCAAAATCTCCCTTATCCTGTAGTCACTTTTTTCACACCTGTGCCATCGAGCCTGTGACATAGCGCTCTGATATTCAGTGGGCCTCACACAATCCAAAAGTGTCCAGTGTCCACTAGTGTGTGCAGAAATTCAAAATCTCCCTTATCCTGTAGTCACTTTTTTCACACCTGTGCCATCGAGCCTGTGACATAGCGCTCTGATATTCAGTGGGCCTCACACAATCCAAAAGTGTCCAGTGTCCACTAGTGTGTGCAGAAATTCAAAATCTCCGTTATCCTCTATTGACTTTTCATACCTGTGCCATCGAGCCTGTGACATAGCGCTCTGATATTCAGTGGTCCTCACACAATCCAAAAGTGTCCAGGGTCCACTAGTGTGTGCAGAAATTCAAAATCTCCGTTATCCTCTAGTGACATTTTTCACACCTGTGCCATCGAGCCTGTGACATAGCGCTCTGATATTCAGTGGGCCTCACACAATCCAAAAGTGTCCAGTGTCCACTAGTGTGTGCAGAAATTCAAAATCTCCCTTATCCTGTAGTCACTTTTTTCACACCTGTGCCATCGAGCCTGTGACATAGCGCTCTGATATTCAGTGGGCCTCACACAATCCAAAAGTGTCCAGTGTCCACTAGTGTGTGCAGAAATTCAAAATCTCCCTTTTCCTGTAGTCACTTTTTTCACACCTGTGCCATCGAGCCTGTGACATAGCGCTCTGATATTCAGTGGGCCTCACACAATCCAAAAGTGACCAGTGTCCACAAGTAAGCGTCGGGATACAGCAGTTATTACATGGCAGTTAGTCAGGACAGGAGTCAGGTAAGCCTCACTCTGCTGTCCCTTTTAACCATGTGCTTTATTCCTATCCTCCTATGTTCTCTTGCAATCCACTTTCACCGACCAATCCCCCCTCCATCACGACTCATATACATCAGCTCCTCTCTCTTTGCTTCTCCCATGTACAGCTCCCATGCACTTCTCACCTTCTTAAAAAGCCTCAGCCCATCTTGCCCAAACACACTGCACATAAAATCTTCATACAATTCCAAAAACTACTTGCTCTTTATCTTCCTGCTCCTACTGATTTCAGGGGACATCTCCCCCAACCCCGGTCCACCATCCCCCAACCTCAACCCCTACCCTACCTCACATCGAAACCTTAATAATCTTACTAATATCACTTGCACTCCTTCATCTCCTTCTTTCAATTGTGCCCTTTGGAATCCACGGTCTGTATGCAACAAGCTTCCTTTTCTACACAATTACTTTCTGAAAAACTCTCTGAATTTGTTGGCCCTCACGGAAACCTGGATTCAGGATTCTGACACTGTCTCTCCTGCTGTCATTTCCCATGGTGGCTTACAATTCTCCCATTCCCCGAGACCGACAAATAGACCTGGTGGTGGAGTCGGCATACTCCTGTCCCCACAATGCACTTTCCAGGTCATCCCCTCAGTTCCATCACTCTCATTCCCTTCTTTTGAAGTCCACACCATCAGGCTCTTTCGTCCCCTCTCCCTCAGAGTAGCGGTCATATACCGGCCCCCAGGCTCACCCACCCACTTCCTGGACCATTTCTCTGCCTGGCTGCCGCACTTCATGTCCTCAGAACTACCAACCCTTATCCTGGGAGACTTCAACATCCCCATTAACAGCCCCACTTCCACATCTGCATCCCAGCTTCTATCACTAACCACTTCTCTAGGCTTCTCTCAGCTCTCAACCTCTGAAACACACAAAGACGGTAACACCCTGGACCTGGTTTTCGCCCGGCTCTGCTCAATCTCCTACCTAGATAACTCACCACTTCCCCTCTCTGACCACAACATTCTCTCCTTTACACTCACAAATCCTCGCTCACCCCAGCACCCTCCTACCTACCATTCAGTCAGAAATCTACAAGCCATTAACCCTCATACACTTTCAGACTCCCTACACTCATCATTGTCCCCAATCTCTTCTTTGTCCTGTCCTGATCTGGCTGTACATCACTTCAATGACACTCTTAGAAGCACCCTTGACCAAGTAGCTCCCCTCACCCTCAGAACCTCCAAACACAGAGTGAAACAGCCCTGGCTCACATCGCAAACCCGATTTCTCCAGCGATGCTCTAGGTGTGCTGAACGCTTATGGAGGAAAACACACACACCAGAAGACTTCATACACTTCAAATTTATGTTAAGGACATATAACTCTGCCCTTCACCTCGCCAAACAGACCTACTTCACCACCCTGATCTCCTCACTATCCAACAACCCCAAGAAACTTTTTGACACCTTTCACTCCCTCCTCAGGCCAAAAGCACAAGCCCCTATCACAGACATTTGCGCTGATGACCTGGCCTCCCACTTTATAGAGAAAATAGACAATATCCGTCAGGAAATCCGCTCCCAATCACCAAGTTCAGTGACTCCCATCCCTCCCTGCATTTCCCCTGGCTCACTCTCCACATTTGCTCCCATCACAGAAGAAGAAGTCTCCAGGCTCCTCTCCTCTTCTCGTCCAACTACATGCACAACCGACCCCATTCCCTCACATCTCCTCCAGTCTCTCTCCCCAGTCGTCACAACTCACCTAACTACAATCTTTAATCTCTCCCTCTCCTCTGGCATTTTCCCCTCCTCCTTCAAACACTCTATCATTACTCCATTACTAAAGAAACCCACCCTTGACCCATCCTGCACAAACAACTACAGACCAGTCTCCAATCTCCCCTTCATCTCTAAACTCTTGGAGCGCCTGATATACTCACGCCTTACCCGTTACCTCTCCACTCACTCCCTCCTAGACCCTTCACAGTCCGGTTTCCGCCCCCTACATTCGACAGAAACTGCACTCATCAAAGTGACCAATGACCTTCTGACAGCAAAACGTAATGGTGACCATTCTCTGCTCATTCTTCTCGACCTTTCTGCAGCTTTCGACACTGTTGACCATCCTCTCCTACTCTCTAGGCTCCAGTCACTAGGCATTAAGGACACTGCTCTTTCCTGGTTCTCCTCCTATCTTTCCGACCGCTCCTTCAGTGTTCTGTTTTCTGGCTCCACTTCATCTCCTCTTCCTCTCACTGTTGGGGTACCTCAGGGCTCAGTCCTTGGCCCCCTTCTCTTCTCTCTCTATACAGCCCCAATTGGACAGACCATCAGCAGATTTGGCTTTCAGTACCATCTTTATGCTGATGACACACAACTGTACACATCATCCCCTGACCTTACCTCCGCTGTACTACAGAACGCCACTGACTGTCTGTCTGCAGTCTCCAACATCATGTCTGCTCTCTATCTGAAACTCAACCTCTCCAAAACTGAACTTCTTCTGCTCCCACCATCTACTAACCTCCCTAAATCTGACATTTCCCTCTCTGTGGGTGGCACCATAATAACACCCCGACAGCAGGTGCGCTGTCTGGGTGTTATGTTCGACTCCGATCTCTCCTTCACCTCCCATATACAATCTCTTGCCCGCTCATGCCGCTTACACCTAAAGAACATCTCTAGAATCCGCCCTTTTCTCACCATGGAAACAACAAAAACTCTCACTGTCGCCCTGATCCACTCCCGCCTAGACTACTGTAATGCTCTATTAATTGGCCTCCCTCTCACTCGACTCTCCCCTCTCCAGTCTATCCTTAATGCAGCAGCCAGGGTTGTCCATCTGGCTAATCGTTTCTCAGACGCGTCCGCTCTTCGCCAGTCGTTACACTGGCTGCCAATTCATTACAGGGTACAATTCAAAGTACTTGTTCTCACCCACAAAGCTCTCCACAGTGCGGCACCCCCTTACATCTCCTCCCTCATTTCTGTCTATCGGCCTAACCGACCGCTGCGCTCTGCAAATGACTTTCGACTAACCTCTGCCCTAATCCGTACCTCCCACTCCCGACTCCAAGACTTCTCCCGTGCTGCGCCAATCCTCTGGAATGCTCTACCCCAAAATATTAGGACCATCCACAATTTGCATAGTTTTAGGCGCTCGCTCAAAACACATTTGTTCAGAGCGGCCTATCACATTCAGTAATCAAAGTCATGTTTGTGTGTGTGTAGCCCATTCACTATCTCCATCTAACCCCCACCCCCTGAAGATGGCTGGACCGTCATTGTAAATACATCATTGTAAATACAAACCTGTGCTTTGTATCCCCCCCACCTCATTGTAGATTGTAAGCTCCACGAGCAGGGTCGTCTTATTTCGCTTTAATTATTGTATTGTTAACGTTGTTACTTATGACTGTTGTGTTTGAAACTGTTCAACTGTAAAGCGCTGCGGAATATGTTGGCGCTATATAAATAAAGATTATTATTATTATTATTATTAAGTGTCTGCAGAAATTCAAAATCTCCCCTGTCCTATAGACACCTTGTACCTTGTTTTATATTACTATATAGTTTGTTGAATTTTGTCTACATTTCTACCAAAAATGAGGAAAGCTGGTGGAAGAGGCCGTGGCATTGGGCGGGGGTTGGCAGCTGGTAATGATGGTGTTGGTGGTGGATCTGATGGTAGTGGCAAAAGCAAAATAGGACCGAATGCAGGAGGTGTTGAGCCTGCGTCATCGTCTGGCTCCACAAGGCCTCGAAGGCTTAGTTTTCTAGGAGTTGGCAAACCGCTTTTAAAGCCAGAGCTTCAGGAAAAAGTTTTGTCTTACATTGCTGACTCAGCCTCCAGCTCTATCGCCTCCTCTTCTGAAGTTGTAAAAAATAAAAGCACTGAGTCGTCATTGGAGGCTCATGTTCATGAACCACACCTTTCCTTGTGTCCTTCACCCCAACCAAGATTGAAGGATGACGCAGGCCATACTACTGATTACTCCATGGAGCTGTTTTCACATACCATGCCTGGATTATCAAGTGAAATGGTGAATTACCCAGGCCAAGATGAATCTGACATGGAGTGCACTGATGCACAGCCGCTGATAGATGATTCTGCTGGTACATTCACTCAGAGCACTACATTGTCCTCGCAGTGTACAGAGCCAGATTCTGACCCTGGTGAGACTCAGGTGCCCCTTCCCGCACACTATACCACCATACACGGTGACACAGAGGAAGGTGCACATGACATTGAAGAGGAGGTGATGGATGACCCAGTTGTTGACCCAGATTGGCATCCATTGGGGGAAGAGGGTGCTGCTTCCAATAGCTCAGATGAGGAGCATCCACAGCAGACATCGACATCGCAACAGCTGTTATCTGGCAGGCCCGGAGCACTCCAAAGACAGGTTCCAAAAATCAAAAGAGTTGCTGGACAGCTTGTCCAGAGGGTCAAAAGATCACAGCGTGCTAGGCCGCAAAATGTCTGCCAAAGTAGGAAGAGTACAGTGTGGCACTTTTTTGAACAAAATCCTCATGATAAGGCCAAGGTTATCTGTAAGAAGTGCGCAAAGACCTTTAGCCGAGGGAAAAATCTGAAAAATTTGAATACCAGTTGCATGCTTAGACATTTAACCAGCATGCACTTGCAAGCGTGGACACAACACCAAACCTCAAGTGCCACATGTGCAACTGATCACAAAGAAGGTAGTCAGCAACGCTACATTGTTTCCCCCACTGTAAGCCCACCGGTTAGCACAGCAGCAAATGTTGAGGTGTCATTGCAAGGCCACAGCAGTCAGGGAATCCCACTGTTACATCAACGAAATACTGAATCTGGGCCATCAGAAAGAACACCAACTCCATCACCATCATCAACCCTCTCTCAGTCCGCTCTGTCCACCGCTACTTCCACCATATGCAGCTCTCAAGTCCAGCTCACCCTCCCAGACACTATGAGTAGGTCAAGAAAGTACTCAGTCTCTCATCCGCGTACACTGGGTTTGAACGCCCACATTGCCAAACTAATCTCGTTTGAGATGATGCCCTATCGGTTGGTGGAAATTGCAGCTTTCCGCGAACTCATGGCCTATGCAGTACCACGCTATGACCTACCCAGTCGCCACTTCTTCTCTCGCAAAGCCATCCCAGCCCTCCACCATCATGTGAAAGACCGCATTGTCCATGCACTCAAGCAGTCAGTGAGTGGAAAGGTGCACCTCACAACTGACGCATGGCCAGGGCCGTTACGTGTCCATCACTGCGCACTGGGTTAATGTGGTGGATGCAGGGTCCACAGGGGACAGCGGTGGTGAGACAGTGCTGCCTAGCCCACGGTATAGGGAACAGTTGGCTGTAGGCGTTCGACCCTCCTCCTCCTCCTCCTCCAGAAGCGAAAGCTCGTCCACAGAGCGCAGTCGTACGAGCACTCCATCTGCAGCTGCCACTGTTGCACACGAGGTGTCCCCCTATCGAGCAGCTAGTGGAAAGCGTCAGCAGGCTGTGTTGCAGATGATGTGTTTGGGCGACAGACACACCGCCGAGGTGCTGGCCGAGTACTTGAAGCGACAAACTGAGTCATGGCTGGGCAGTGTACATCTTGAGGCAGGCAAGGTAGTTAGTGATAACGGCCGTAATTTTGTGGCAGCCATAGCCCTTTCAAAACTCAGCCACATACCTTGCTTGGCTCACACCTTGAACTTGGTGGTGCAGTGCTTCCTCAAAAATTATCCGGAGTTAACAGCCCTGCTCCAGAAGGTGCGAAGACTGTGCGCGCACATCCGCCGGTCGCCTGTACACTCCATTCGTATGCAGAAGCTGAAGCGATTGCTCCACCTTCCCAACCACCGCCTTTGGGTGGATCAAGGAAATGCTGTAGATATAGTATATCTTGACTTCAGCAAAGCATTTGACAAAGTCTCTCATACAATCCTTATTGAAAAAATGACTAAGTATGGAATGGACAAGGCAACTGTTAGGTGGATTCATAACTGGCTTAGTGATCGGACACAAAGAGTGGTTGTAAATGGCTGCACATCCAGTTGGAAGAATGTCTCAAGTGGGGTACCACAGGGCTCTGTCCTGGGCCCTGTATTGTTCAACATCTTTATCAACGATTTAGATGAAGGAATTGATGGTAAACTGATTAAATTTGCTGATGACACAAAGCTAGGAGGGATAGCTAATACTAGAGAAGAGAGAGAGAGGATTCAAAAAGATTTAAATAAACTGGAGCAGTGGGCAGCAACTAACAGAATGGTTTTTAACAGGGAGAAATGCAAAGTACTACATCTGGGCAATAAAAATGAAAAAAGCATATATAGAATGGGAGGAATAGGGCTAAGTGACAGCACATGTGAAAAAGACTTGGGTATACTAATAGATAACAGACTGAATATGAGTCAACAGTGTGATGCAGCAGCAAAAAAGGCAAATGCAATTCTAGGATGTATTAACAGAAGCATACAGTCTAGATCACGTGAAGTCATTATTTCCCTCTACTCCTCTTTGGTCAGACCTCATCTGGAATATTGTGTCCAGTTTTGGGCACCACATTTTAAAAAAGACATCAACAAACTGGAGCAAGTTCAGAAAAGAGCGACCAGAATGGTGACCGGTCTGCAAACCCTGTCTTATGAGGAAAGGTTGCAGGATTTGGGAATGTTTAGTTTGCAAAAGAGAAGACTGAGAGGAGACTTAATAGCTGTCTACAAATATCTAAAGGGCTGTCACATTGTAGAAGGATCATCTTTATTCTCATTTGCACAAGGAAAGACTAGAAGCAATGGGATCAAACTGAATGGGAGGAGACACAGATTAGATATTAGAAAAAACTTTTTGACAGTTAGAGTGATCAATGAGTGGAACAGGCTGCCACGAGAAGTGGTGAGTTCTCCTTCAATGGAAGTCTTCAAACAGAGGCTGGACAGACATCTGACTGGGATGATTTAGCGAATCCTGCTTTGAGCAGGGGGTTGGACCAGATGGCCCAGGAGGTCCCTTCCAACTCTAAGATTCTATGATTCTCATTATCGACATTGCAACAAGGTGGAACTCCACCCTGCACATGGTGGAGCGGCCGTGCGAGCAGAGGCAGGCCATAATGCATTTGTGGGAGGATACACGGCCAGGCACTTTGAGAGCAGACATGGAGTTGACAGGTGTGCAGTGGTCGAAGCTGAAAGACCTCTGTAAAGTCCTTCAGTGTTTTGAGGAATGCACACGGCTGGTAAGCGCAGACGACGCCATCCTAAGCATGAGCATCCCACTTATGCGTCTGCTCATGCAAACTTTGACGCACCTTAAGGAGCAGGCGTCTGCAGCCAATGTTGATGAGGAGGAAGAGGAGGAGGGAATCCTTGATGACATTCAGCCATTGTCTGCTCAGGGACCTCTCCTGGACGAGGTGTAGGAAGAAGAGGAGGAGGAGGATGATGATGGGGATGATTACTTAGGGGAGGAGAATGCATCTCGTGGGGCAAGTGAAAATGTTGGCGTGGCAAGGTCTGATACAGGGTTTGTGTGTGACTGGAGGGATGTGGATTTGCCAGAAAGTGCTCCTCCAACCAGCACTCGCAGTGCATCATTGACACCAGGAACATTGGCCCACATGTCAGATTATGCCTTGCAGATCCTAAAAAGGGACCCCTGCATTGCCAAAATGATGAACGATGACGACTACTGGTTGGCCAGCATCCTGGATCCACGCTATAAAGGCAAATTACAAAACATCATGCCACAGGAGAACCTTGACCTAATATTGGCTAATAAACAAGCAACTCTGGTAAATCGGTTGCTTGAGGCATTCCCAGCACACAGCAGCGGTGATGGTTCTCACACGAGCCGTACGGGCCGGGGGCAGCTTGGCAGAGGTGTTCATGGTGCACACAGCAGAAGTGGCGTTGGAGACAGGGGTTTCATGAAAATGTTGTGGACTGATTTTTCAAGTACCGCTCACACAACTGGTAATACTGCATTGATGGAAAGTGACAGGAGACAGCAGTTGTCAACTATGGTTACAAACTACTTTTCCTCCCATATCGATGTTCTCCCACACAGGTCATTCCCCTTTGACTATTGGGCCGCTAAACTGGACACCTGGCCTGAATTGGCACAATATGCCTTACAGGAGCTCGCTTGCCCAGCTGCAAGTGTGCTATCGGAAAGAGTCTTCAGTGCAGCTGGATCAATCCTGACAGAAAAAAGGACCCGTCTGTCAACCCAAAATGTGGATGATCTAACCTTCATTAAAATGAACCATGCATGGGTTTCCAAGGATTTTGTCCCACCTTCCCCTGATGACACATAGGGTGACAGAAAAATGGCTTGCTTTGGTCCACCTCTTCCTGGGACTTGAACTATTTCGCCTTTTGCATCAGCTGAATGTCCAACATCAACATATGCCACTTTCTAAAACTCCCTAACTGTGCTGCCTCCCCCCCCCATGGCCGGGGTCACCACCTAGCGCACGACACCGTGCGAGTGCCGTTGCCCTGGACAGGTGGGTAGGCCGACTCTTGGGCGCGGGCACTGGCACAGGGTCCCTCATAGTGCAATCAAGTGTCTCTGACGGTGGTGGTGCACACCCGCCGTCAGACACACCGCCGTACTATGAGGGTCCCAGTGCCAGTACCGACGCCCACGAGTGGGCCCCCCTTGCTTGGGCAGGGCCCCAGCATTTGCAATCTTTACCTCTCCCTGCTCCTCCGCTGTGTAGTCTGGGCCGTCAAATCCATACTGTGCCTGACACCGTCTGAGCCTGCCTCCTGATGTATAGACATATATTTTGAATGTGTACGCTATCCATACATGTTATCCAGGGATACGGTACCCTTTCTCACCTTTGTGCAATCACGTGCAAGCCATACTGGGCCTAACACCGTCTGAGCCTGCCTCCTGATGTATAGACATATATTTTGAATGTGTACGCTATCCATACATGTTACCCTGGGATACGGTACCCTTTCTCACCTTTGTGCAATCACGTGCAAGCCATACTGGGCCTAACACCGTCTGAGCCTGCCTCCTGATGTATGGACATATATTTTGAATGTGTACGCTATCCATACATGTTATCCTGGGATACGGTACCCTTTCTCACCTTTGTGCAATCACGTGCAAGCCATACTGGGCCTAACACCGTCTGAGCCTGCCTCCTGATGTATAGACATATATTTTGAATGTGTACGCTATCCATACATGTTATCCGGGGATACGGTACCCTTTCTCACCTTTGTGCAATCACGTGCAAGCCATACTGTGCCTGACACCGTCTGAGTCTGCCTCCTGATGTATAGACATATATTTTGAATGTGTACGCTATCCATACATGTTATCCGGGGATACGGTACCCTTTATCACCTTTGTGCAATCACGTGCAAGCCATACTGGGCCTAACACCGTCTGAGCCTGCCTCCTGATGTATAGACATATCTTTTGAATGTGTACGCCATCCATACATGTTATCCGGGGATACGGTACCATTTCTCACCTTTGTGCAATCACGTGTAATCCATACTGGGCGTGAGAACGGCTGGCGAGTAGAGTTGAGCGATACCAGCCGATACTTGAAAATATCGGATCGGAATGGATCGGCCGATCTTAAAAAAAAGTATCGGTATCGCCGATTCCGATACCGGGAACCAATGCAAGTCAATGGGGCCAAAATATTGGAATTAAAAAAAAACCTTTCTTTCCTTGTAGGTTAATTCTACATGAAGAAAAACAACTAAGAATAATGTAGAATGTATTGTGGGAGGTGGAGGAGACATTAAAGCCATAGAGGTTTAGCCCAATCAAATGGAATAGCAGGAATTAAACTTTTTTTTTAAAGACTTTAGGAGTTACAAAGATATTGACTATGTTAGCCTCATTTATATTTTGCCAGACATGTATGTCTTCTTCTTCTTTCTTCTTTCTTCTTCTTTCTTATTCTTCTTCCTTTTTTTACCTTCTTCTTCTTCTTATTCCTTTTTTTACATTCTTCTTCTTCTTCTTCTTCCTTTTTTTACATTCTTCTACTTCCTTTTTTTACATTCTTCTTATTCCTTTTTTTACATTCTTCTTCTTCTTCCTTTTTTTAAATTCTTCTACTTCCTTTTTTTACATTCTTCTTCTTCCTTTTCTTACATTCTTCATATTCTTCTTATTCAACAATTATTATTCTACATATTCAACTTCTTCATCTTCTTCCTATTCTTCTTCATCATATTCTTATTTGTGTCAGGCATTCCTGTAGTTGTTATCTAGAAAAGTTAGAAGTTTACACCTTCCGTTCTGCCTGTCACAAAAGATTTACAACAGGATTTGTCCGCGTTCAGTTTGGCCTGCAGCAGCAGGCCTTTTCCAGGGGCACCACCAGGAGGAACGGACTCACCCCCATACACTGCTTAGTCTTCTTCTGCTTATAAATAAGATAATATCATTTGCTCAGAGTATTAGTCTTATGCTTAATGTTCTTCTGCTTTGTTTTTTTATGCTTCTTTGTCTTCTCTCTCTTGTTGTTCTGCATCTTGGTGGTTGTCTTCCTGTTCTTTGTCCTCTTGAACCAGCTGACGGTACTGGCACCCGGAGGGGCAGCAGAAGGAACAAGAGCCAATGGCACTACCAAGGACCAGCTGACGGTGCTGGAACCCGGTTACTAAGCAGGAGGTACCTGTGCTACAAAGCATTACCAAGGACCAGCAGACGTTGCCAGAACTCGGATACCGAGATGGAGGCACCTAGGTCAAAGGCTCTGCCGAGAACCAGCTGACGGTGCTGGAACCCGGATGGGTATCATAAGCTACAAGAGCAAATGGAAATAGCGAGGACCAGCTGACAGTGCTGGCACCCGGAGGGGCAGCAGAAGGAATAAGAGCCAATGGCACAACCGAGGACCAGCTGACGGTGCTGGAACCCGGTTACTAAGCAGGAGGTACCTGTGCTACAAAGCACTACCAAGGACCAGCAGACGTTGCTGGAACTCGGATACCGAGATGGAGGCACCTAGGCCAAAGGCTCTGCCGAGAACCAGCTGACGGTGCTGGAACCCGGATGGGTAGCATAAGCTGCAAGAGCAAATGGAAATAGCGAGGACCAGCTGACAGTGCTGGCACCCGGAGGGGCCGCTGAAGTTACCCCTGAAAAGCAAAGTTGGCATGCCGCAAGCTGGCCGCAGTTACCGAATCACACAGTCCTACAGGGGGTGCTTGTCCTACTGGCACTACGGAACAAGCCTTTCTTACCAGAACCCGCAGTCCACATAGGAAGCACCTAAACTGCTGGCACCCTAGCCTCGGCTAACCCAACCGCAACACGACATGGCAACTTGGGGTGGCAAACTGACATTGACACTTCCCGGAAACAGCAGACAGGGCTGGAACCAAGCTGGGCAGGAGGGAGTACCCGTGCCAAAGTCAGTTATGAGCAGCAACTGGCGATGTTGGAGCCCAGGGACAAGCACTTAGCAGGCTGAGGCCTGATGTGCTGTCAATTGGGAGGCAGCAGGACAGATTGCCATCAAAACAGCAGGGGAACAGCTGACGTTACTGAACCCCACAAACACAGGAGCTAGTGTTTTACTCTGTGAAGACGGCACTTCCGAGCAACAACTGGCTGTGTTGAAGCCCAGGGACAAGCACGGAGCAGGCTGAGGCTGCATTGAAGAAATTTTAAGATCGGTTGTAGACTTCTACTAATTTTAACCAAGCTCCACTTAGGCCTGTGGCTTCACTGATTTTCGTATTTCCCCTGTCCTCCAACCCCGCCAGTTACAGCTCCGAAGTGGCGTCTGTTATGGGAATGTGGACAGAGCAGGCGACATTGCCGGACACACATCAGGGGATTAACTGACCGGACTGAACACCTGTAACACAGGAACAAGTGTGGATTGTGCAGACGCCACTTCGGAGCTGTAACTGGCAGGGTTGGAGGACAGGGGAAATACAAGAGACAGTGGAGCCACAGGCCTAATTGGAGCACGGTTAAAAATCAGTAGTAGTAGTACTGTGTAGGCAGCAGGAGACTTTGCCATCCACACAGCAGGGGATCAGCTAGCGTTACTGAACCCCACTGAGACACGGGAGCAAGTGTCTCTTTCCGTGTGGACGGCACTTCGGAGCTACAACTGGCTGTGTTGAAGCCCAGGAAATAGGAGGGTGTAGGCAGAGGCCTACTGTCTTTGGAATGCGGAGACAGCAGGAGAGACTGCCATCCACACAGCAGGGGAACAGCTGGCGTTACTGAACCCCACTGAGACACGGGAGCAAGTGTCTCTTTCCGTGTGGACGGCACTTCCGAGCTACAACTGGCTGTGTTGAAGCCCAGGAAATAGGAGGGTGTAGGCAGAGGCCTACTGTATTTGGAATGCGGAGACAGCAGGAGAGACTGCCATCCACACAGCAGGGGAACAGCTGGCGTTACTGAACCCCACTGAGACACGGGAGCAAGTGTCTCTTTCCGTGTGGACGGCACTTCCAAGCTACAACTGGCTGTGTTGAAGCCCAGGAAATAGGAGGATGTAGGCAGAAGCCTACTGTCTTTGGAATGCGGAGACAGCAGGAGAGACTGCCATCCACACAGCAGGGGAACAGCTGGCGTTACTGAACCCCACTGAGACACGGGAGCAAGTTTCTCTTTCCGTGTGGACGGCACTTCCGAGCTACAACTGGCAGTGTTGAAGCCCAGGAAATAGGAGGGTGCAGGCAGAGGCCTACTGTCTTTGGAATGCGGAGACAGCAGGAGAGACTGCCATCCACACAGCAGGGGAACAGCTGGCGTTACTGAACCCCACTGAGACACGGCAGCAAGTGTCTCTTTCCGTGTGGACGGCACTTCCTAGCTACAACTGGCTGTGTTGAAGCCCAGGCAAAATCTGGGTGTAGGCTGGGGCCTACTGTCTTTGGAATGCGGAGACAGCAGGAGAGACTGCCATCTCCACAGCAGGGGAACAGCTGGCATTGCTGAACCCCACTAACACTTGAACGAATGTGTTTGGCTCTGTGGAGACGACACTTCTGAACAACAACTGACGCTGTTGGAGCCCAGGATCAGGCGAGGAGCAGGCTGGGGCCTACTGGATTTTGGCAGGTGTAGGCAGCAGGAGACTTGCCATCTCCACAGCAGGGGAACAGCTGGCAGTGCTGAACCCCACTAACACTTGAACGAATGTGTTTGGCTCTGTGGAGACGACACTTCTGAACACCAACTGACGCTGTTGGAGCCCAGGATTAGGCGAGGAGCAGGCTGGGGCCTGTTGCTTTTGGCAGGTGAAGGCAGCAGGAGACTTGCCATCTCCACAGCAGGGGAACAGCTGGCAGTGCTGAACCCCACTAACACTTGAACAAATGTGTTTGGCTCTGTGGAGACGACACTTCTGAACACCAACTGACGCTGTTGGAGCCCAGGATCAGGCGAGGAGCAGGCTGGGGCCTACTGGATTTTGGCAGGTGTAGGCAGCAGGAGACTTGCCATCTCCACAGCAGGGGAACAGCTGGCATTGCTGAACCCCACTAACACTTGAACGAATGTGTTTGGCTCTGTTGAGACGACACTTCTGAACACCAACTGACGCTGTTGGAGCCCAGGATTACGCATGCCGCATGCAGAGGCCAATGGGCAGCGGTTTTTATGGAGGTTGTTGACTACTACTGATTCTAACCATGCTCCACTTAGGCCTCTGGCTCCACTGTCTCTACTATTTACCCTGGCCTCCAACCCCGCCATCTACATCTCTGAAGTGGCGTCAGCACAATCTACACTTGTTCCTGTGTTACTGGTGCTCAGTCCCGTCAGTTGATCCCCTGATGTTTGTCCGGCAAGTTCGCCAGCTCTGTCCTCATTCCCACTACTGGTTATGGGAATGTGGACAGAGCAGGAGACCTTGCCGGACACACATCAGGGGATAAACTGATGGGACTGAGCCACAGGAACACAGGAACAAGTGTAGATTGTGCTGACGCCACTTCAGAGATGTAGATGGCGGGGTTGGAGTCCAGGGGAAATAGTAGAGACAGTGGAGCCAGAGACCTAAGTTGGGCACGGTTAAAAATCAGTAGTGGTTTGAATGTTGATGGAGCTGGTGACTTTGCCATCCACACAGCAGGGGATCAGCTGGCGTTACTGAACCCCACTAACACAGGAGATAGTGTGTTTCTCTGTGCAGACGACACATCTGAGCGACAACTGGCTGTGTTGAAGCCCAGGGATTATAGTTCAGGTGGTAGAAAAATGAACACACCAGCAGACCTGGATACAGTTGCCAACCACTAATTTAGTCTGTAAGAGGAATGGCAAAGTCTTTGGAGATCCAGGCCTTGTTCATTTTCAGAAAAGTCAGCCGGTCAACATTATCGGAAGATAGTCGCGTGCGACGGTCTGTTAGTACACCACCTGCGGCACTAAAGACGCGTTCCGATAATACACTGGCAGCAGGGCAAGCCAGCACCTCCAATGCATACTGGCTAAGCTCTGGCCATGTATCCAGCTTAGAGACCCAAAACTTGAAGGGGGAAGAGCCATCTGGGAGTACAGTGACAGGGCAAGACATGTAGTCTGACACCATCTGACAGAAGCGTTGCCTCCTGCTGACTCGAGGCGTCGCTGATGGTGTAGACAATTGTGGTGGACACACAAAACTTTGCCACATTTGGGCCATAGTGGTCTTGCCTTGTGCTGCGGCGCTGCCTCTGCTCCCTCTTTGTGCAGAGTTTCCTCCACTGCCTCGACGCACAGAGCTGCTTTGTAAAGCACTAGCAACAATGCTGTCGGGTGGAATGGAAAACATTATGGACTGCACCAGTGACTCTTCGTACTCCCGCAGTTTACGCTCCCGGTTCAACGTTGGTATGAGCCTTTGTACGCTGTCCCGGTAGCGAGGATCTAGGAGGGTGTACACCCAATAATCAGCTGAGACGAGAATGTGGGCGATGCGGCGGTCGTTTCTCAGGCACTGCAGCATGAAATCAACCATGTGCTGCAGACTCCCAACTGCCAAAGAACCGCTGTCCCCTGTTTGAGGCGTGACCTCGGCCTGCTCTGCATCACCCCACCCTCGCTGTACATACTGAGTAGAGGTTTGTGTACCTCCCTCCTCTGGAGAGATGTCTTCCTCCTCCATCGACTCCTCCTCATCCTCCTCACAAAGTGTCCCCTGCCTAGGCCTTTGTGAGGAAACACGTAGCGCAGACTGTCCAGAAGCAGATGGCATTTGGGACTCCTCATCCTCCACCTCTTCCGAAACCTCATCCCTTAGTGCTTGCAGTGTTTGTTGAAGCAGGCAGATAAGGGGGACAGTCATGCTGACTAGTGCATCATCTGCACTCGCCATCCGCGTGGATTCATCGAAGGCACGCAAAACGAGGCAGATGTCCTTCATAGAGGCCCACTCAATGGTGCTGAAGTGTGAACGGCGCACAGTGCGACTTGTTTGCGCCTGATGCAGCTGGTACTCCATGACTGCTGCCTGCTGCTCACACAACCGCTCCAACATATGTAACGTTGAATTCCACCGGGTGGGTAGGTCACATATGATGCGATGTTCCGGAAGGCCAAATCGTCGCTGCAGAGCAGCGAGGCGCGATCTTGTCGTGCTGGAACGCCGCAAGTGAGCGCACTCTATGCGGACCTTGTGCAACAGTGCATCAAGATCCGAATAGTCCCTCAGAAAGCTCTGCACGACCAAGTTAAGCACATGTGCCAGACATGGGATGTGTGTGAGGTTGCCTAGGCCAAGAGCTGCCACCAGATTTCGGCCATTGTCACACACTACCAAGCCCGGCTGGAGATTCGCTGGCCCAAACCACACATCGCTCTCCTGCTTGATAGCATTCCAGAGCTCCTGCGCTGTGTGGCTTCGATTCCCCAAAGAAATTAATTTGAGTACAGCCTGTTGACGTTTGGCCATGGCTGTGCTCATATCAGTCGTAACAGGCTCCTGCTCTGCTGTTTCTGAGGAACTTGAGTAGGAGGAGGAGTCTATGTGTACAGACTGGAGTCCTGCAATCCGTGGCGTTGGAAGAACACGTACAGCGCCACTCTCCAGATCTGTACCCGGCTCCACAACATTGACCCAGTGGGCAGTGAGGGAAAGGTATCGTCCCTATCCATGGTTACTGGTCCACGCATCGGTGGTCAGGTGGACCTTGCTACTAACGGCGTTTAGTAGCGCATGTTTTATTTTGCCCTCAACATGTTTCTGCAGGGCAGGGACGGCTCGCTTGCTGAAATAAAAGCGGCTGGGCACATTGTATTGGGGGACTGCCAATGCCATTAAGTCCCGGAAGGTGTCAGTGTCCACCAGCCTGAATGACAGCATTTCAACTGCCAGAAGTTTGGCAATGCCAGCATTCAGAGACTGTGCTCGGGGATGGTTTGCCGAGTAAGGGCGCCTTTTATCCCATGCCTGTGCTACCGATGGCTGTGATGGATGGGAACGTGCTGCTATGGGTGGAATCTGACAGGGTCTCCGGACAACAGTGGCAGAGGTTCTTCCTTGGTGATCCTGTGAGGAAGCCGAACCAGCAGTGTGTGAGCTGGAGGAAGAGGCCCCAACACGAACTGAAGAGGTGGTAGGTGGTGCTGTACGTTGGCCTAAGTCTTCAGGGTGTCTCTGCAACTCCAACTCGTGCTTGGTGCGCACATGTTTCCACATATTTGTGGTATTGAGGTTGCTGACATTTCTCCCTCTTTTGACTTTCTGATGACACAGCTTGCATTTGACAAAGCAAATGTCATCTGCAACTGTGTCAAAAAAGGACCACGCACTGCAAGTCTTGGGAGCGCCCGTTTTGCCTTTGGAATGAGGAATGCTCCTAACGGGTGCCGAAGTGGAGGGTACAGGCAACCAAGTCTTCCCCCTCCCTCTGCCTCCTGTTTTGGCCAGTAGGGGAATCTCTTCCTCCGAGCTGCTCCCACCACCTTCCTGTTCCTCACGCCATGATGGGTCAAGGACCTCATCATCTTCCCTCCCCTCTTCAAACAGCTGCTTCTCCGGGGTTGTCTCGCCAGCACCGTACGCACCAGAAAATGGCAACTGAGTCTCGTCATCATCTGATGTGTACTGAGGTGTGCTGACCATAGGCACTGGCCCACTCGCCTCTTCAGATTCAGAGGGACAAAGAAGTTGTGCATCACTGCATACTCCCTCTTCTTCACATTCAGGAATGCTGCTTGGCTGGCCCCCTCTTTCGAAGCCAACAGATTCCGAGAACAGAAGTAGAGACTGTGATGGCTCCTGTCCATGTCTCTCTGACTGCCTGGGCACTTTGGCAGGTGGTGAAGAGACAGATGGTTGCTCTTCGGTGCTCTGGTCCCGAGAGGCTGTGGAAGTATTTGAAGTCGATGCGTTAGCTGCCATCCATCCGACAACGGCTTCAATTTGTTCCTCCCGCAGCAGTGGGGTACGTTGAGGTCCTACAAAGCTGCGCATAAAGGACTGTTGCCTGCTAAAACTGGGGGATGCTGATCCACTGGTGCCCGCAGCAGGCCCAGAATCCCCACGTCCTCTACCTGCAGAATCCCCACGTCCTCTCCCTGCAGAATCCCCACGTCCTCTCCCTGCTGAAACTCCACGCCCACGCCCACGCTCCTTACTCTCTGCCTTCTTCATCTTGCCAGACTGCTTAAGATAGGCAGAAAAGTACAAAGGGGGGCCTTAGTGTGCTTATTCCTGAACAGCTGGTTACAGGTACAAGAAACACTAATTTTATGAAGTGTGTGTGTGTGGACTAGACTTTAATAGGAGCTGATGTGGCCTACACAAGTTCCAAATGTAGTGTTTGGTGAACTTTTTTTGTGGTTTCTTTGTTGGAAACAAACTCAAAGTATGTGAACAAAGAATTGAAACTGATAGTATCACCAACTTTTTGGAGCTATTACAATGCAGGCAGGTAACCTACAATGCAAAAGATGAGGCTCCAAAAAAATTGGGTAATACTAATCTGGCTGCGCCGGCAGGGCACAAGCCAGAAAAAAAGGCTCCTCTATCTACTCCTATATAGTGTTTGCAACCAACCAATGTTGATGGATACGGATGGATGCACACTAATAGGAGAAAAAATGAGCTGCACTCAAAGACAAATATGTGTGAGGCAGTGACGCACGTTGAGCGTCCTACAACCAGACGTAGCTGCAGGACACTCTACTCAGCGTGAGCTGCACTCACACACAGTCAAGAGACCTCTCAGACAGCCGTGAACAGTGCAGCTAAGTGGGCACTGGCACTGACAGGCTGCAGAAAGGCTCCGCTGTGTACTCCTATATAGTGTTTGCAACCACCGTAGATGGAGACGGATGGATGCACACTAATAGAAGAAAAAATGAGCTGCACTCAAATAAAAATATGTGTGAGGCACTGACGCACGCTGAGCGTCCTACAACCAGACGTAGCTGCAGGACACACTACTCAGCGTGAGCTGCACTCACACACAGTCAGAGACCTCTCAGACAGCCGTGAACAGTGCAGCAAAGTGGACACTAGCACTGAAAGGCTGCAGAAAGGCTCCGCTGTCTACTACTAGTGTTTGCAACCAACGTATATGGATACGGATGGAAGCACACTAGATTGAAATTATGTAAAAAATGCAGCTCAAAAATTAAAAGATGTATGAGGCAGCAGTGAGGCACGCTGGGCAGCCTACAACCAGACGTGGCTGCAGGACCCACTCCACAGCGTGAGCTGCACTCACACAGCCCTTGCAGACAGCTGTGAACACTGCTGCTAGGGCAAAGAAGGCTACAATGGTGGTTTATGTAGCCTGGGTAAAGCACTAGATGTTTGGTGGAATCGCTATTTCTAACTGTCCCTCACAGTCTTCTACAGCAGCCTGTCCCTAACTGAATTCACAGCAGAGTGAACCAGAAATGGCGGCTGCGGTGGGTTTTATAGTGCATCATGACATCATTTCGGCAGCCAATCACAGCCATGCCAATAGTTAACATGCCTACATGCCTAACAGGATGTGCCCACACTTCGGAGGATTCCCATTGGCTTAATCAAAGCAAGCAGGCTCATAGCATGATGGGAACTTCCGATTCCGGTATCCGATATGACAAAAGTATCGGAAGTCAGTATCGGAATTCCGATACCGCTAATATCGGCCGATACCCGATACTTGCGGTATCGGAATGCTCAACACTACTGGCGAGCTGTTAAGCAAGCTACAGCACCTGTGGTTTGCACACGTAAGTTTTTCATTTTTTCAGGAATGACGGTTAAGCCTAATTCCGGAACTGCGGTTGACCTGCACTTACTGGGAAATCATCGTTCGCGGGTAATAATTGTAATCAGTGATCCCCATCACTAACGTTGTTCAGCAGGTTATCTGCACCTGTAAGCGACAAACGCTGGCCTTTTCAGTGTAGCGCACATGCAGCCACGGACATGTAAGGGCATGACACACCAGTTATTGGCCAATCTCATGTGCCAGAGCCTCACGTGTCCCTCTAGTAAGCCGGACTCGGACCGCGGGGCATGACGGAGTCTCGTTCGTTAACGGAATTAAGCTTGCAATGTGTGCATCTGTTCTGTAGCTGGCATGGTTGAGGTTTCCCAGGTGGAGTCGAATTTAACCGTAGGCTCCACTCCTGGTGGTGCCCTTCTGGACATTCCTTTAAGGTTCAGCTTTGCAACCATACTGCCCACGTAAAACAAACACTTTGCCTTCATGAACGCTGTTTGGAGGGTCATGACTCGTGGGAATAACGCCGCCCAATCAGTTAACCTGCTAGAGAGATCCTTCGTTGCTCCCAAGCATGACATCACACTCCCTAGGAGGAAGGTAATGCCACTGTGGCGACCGTACTCCTGGGGGCGACACAAGTGCACTGATGCCCAGCCACTGCTCGATGAATCTGCTGGTACATTGACCCAGACCACTACATTCCCCTCGCACGCTACACGGCCTGAATCTGACCCTGATGAAACTCAGGTTACCCTTCCCATATACAGTTCCATTTTACACGGTGACAAAGAGGAAGCTACAGATGAAAGTGCAGGTTCGGCCCACCCGCCATCAGACACACCACCGTACTATCAGGGGCCCTGTGCCAGTGCCGTCGCCAACGAGTGGGCCCCCCCTGCTTGCTCAGGATCACAGCACTTGCAAGGTTGAAATACTGTGCAGTGAGATGGAAGATGGGGACGACGAGGAGTCCAAACTAGTACAGGGATTCCCTAGCGAGGAGACTTATTTGATTGTTTTCAATGTTGGGACAGCAATTTTTGGGGAGCACTATACTCTGGAGAATGATAGATGGGGCCCACCATACACTGGAACATTCCAAAGGTGGACATCAGAAACTGGAGCAGCATTTACAGGGCCCATTATACACTAGAGCATTAGAAATGGGGCCCATTATGTTTGGAGCATTATTTGGGCCCATAAGACAGTGGAGCTTCATCCATGGGGACCAACATATACTGTAGCATTATGTGGAGCTCATCATATACTGTTTCAAACATTATATGGGACCAATGATTCTGTATGGAGAAATAGATGGGCCTCGTCATGAGATGTAAAAAGTGAAGTATTTTTCATTGTACTATACCGCTATTTCTCTGCCGTATCGGAGCATGATGAGTTGTGGTATGTGTTAAAGGGGCGCTCTTTCGCCCAGGGCACATGAAAACCTGGAGCCAGCCCTACCCCCTCACAACTTTAGCCAAATAACCCCCATTTTTCAGTGCGTAACTTGTATTATGAAGTTAATTAAGGTTGACAAGCTTAAGTAAGAAGATTTGATGCTTTTGGCATTCAAATGAGCACTGTAGGCGTGTTTCCTGTCCTCCTCTCACTGCCGACTTTTATTCCCCATTGACTTACATTGGCTTTTGTGTTTCGGGACGACCCCGACTTTTCCCTATAATCGGCCGATCTTGCTCGACCCGACTTTTGGAAAAGTCGGGTTTCACGAAACGAAACTCGACCCTAAAAATACAAAAGTCGCTCAACTCTAAGTAAGAGGCATCAGTTGAAGTTCCTGGATACCAATACAAAATCTGTAACATGACTTGTCATGCATCATTACTGGGCTTCAGTGGCACATATACCTTTGGGCCCCTTCAGGCTTCAATGTGCATGTGCAATTTCTTAAACTGCCTATAGACATTAGAGAAAAGTTGTCCAAACCTGATTACAGCAAGACTCGCTGACCATTTTGTATGTATGGGAAGGCCTCCTGACCCTCTACCTGACAGATGATGTCAGGCAAAAGAATGATCAGCCATTTTGAATTTGAATACCTATATATCTGTTTTCAGGGTAGCTAAGCTTCCACCAGAGGAGTCTGAAAACATCTTACTTCTCTTTTTTCCATTGAAAAAACATGCATGCTCAACTTAATTAAGCATGCATGTGTGTAATGTGCCAAGAGGGTGTTGCCTAACAGCTTTTGAAGGTGTAAAGGCACCTTTAATGTACATATACTATTGCTATACCCTGTTTCTAGTCCTAGGGTATGTACTTTGGTGATGTGTACTTGAAATAGGGCATACAGTATAAAAATGTAGAATGCAAATTAGGTGTTAAGCAGCTTGGGCATTTAACTAATATTTTTTCTTTTGGGGTTGAGGGGGAATTGCAGAAGGAAAAGAAATGAACACATCGAGTCAACATTTTCTCAAGATGGGCAGAAAATAAGACCATGTGTGATGTACAAATCATTAAAGACATAGTTGTAGTCACTTAAGGATATTTCGAACAAGGTATATAGAGTGTGATCCTGTTGAACAGAAAATAATGGTGGTATATTCCATTTGATATCAAGACAGATTACTCTTATCAACTTGTCTGCTGACTAGTCATAAAGCAAACCAAAAGTTTCTTGAAAAGTTCCCTCCTGACCTGGAGAGTTCAGCCGTCAGGTATCAATTCAGCTGAGAACAGTAGTCAATGGTCTTACTTTGCCTCCCTCCAATTTTTTCTACAATGGAAGGTGATATATCCAAAGAAATAGGGTCTACCTCAAAATGGCACTTCAAAGTTACAAACATATCAAAACAGACGAAGAAGTGATGCCATAAAATATGAATTTATTAAAGCACAATGGCCAAACAAATAAAACCACAATAAAAGGAGAATCCAGTCCAAACAGGCCAAGCAAGGTAAGTATATGCATATATATCACAATGTTATGTACCAATGGGAGATACAAAGTTTCTAATATCTTAATATAACGTCATGATGGCTAATCAAAGATCTCCCTACAAAGTTCACTCTGTCCTCTCTACACAGCAATAATACGTCAAGCGCTAGTGCACCCATAGGATAAATAAAACGTTCCTAGCCAGTATTTACACAGTATGAACTATCATATATGATGACCATAATCTGTGTGTCTATGCAGGTAAGGTTGTATAATTGCTGATGCATGCCTCATACATTTTTTACGTCTTCTATTGTCAGGGAAATAAAAATAATGGATGTATGGATTTTAGTTGCTCCCAGGCCTTGAAGCCTAAGTCACATTGGCCGAGAAGACTAATACTATTAAATACGCACGATAGCTGGGTGGCCTGTTAGAGATTTTGCATTGGGGCCCAAGAGATCCTTGCTGCTATGCAGTGGCCCTTATATTCTCAGACATACTGTATGTGGATCCAGGCACACAGTCAAATTACTCTTTATCAGTAAGTCATCATGGCATACCATACCTTTAGGTCAGCAAGATTATTATTATTATTTATTTATATAGCACCATTGATTCCATGGTGCTGTACATGAGAAGGGGTTAAATACAAACTACAGATATCACTTACAGTAATCAAACTAACAATGACAGACTGATACAGAGGGGAGAGGTCCCTGCCCTTTCGGGCTTAGGGTACCGTTACACTTAGCGATGTACCAGCGATCCGACTAGCGATATGACCCGGTCAGGATCGCTGGTGTGTCGCTAGGTGGTCGCTAGTGAGCTGCCACACAGGCAGATCTCACCAGCGACATCGCTGGGGATGGGGGTCGCTACTTACCTGTCAGACGCGGCGATCCTGCGTCCTCCCGCCCGGCTCCACGCGTCGCTCGTCGGCGCCACAGGAAGCTCAGCAGGAAGTGGCCGACGAGGAATGGTCCAGGAGCTTCTCGCGCGATCAGCGATAACCAGCGGGGGAGCCGGTCGGAGGTAAGTATCACATGCAGCGATATCGCTAGCAATATCGCTGCAACGTCACAAAATCGGTGACTTTACAGCGATATTGCTAGCGATATCGCAGTGTGTAACGGGGGCTTTACATACTACAGGATGGTGGGGAAGGAGACAGTAGGTTGGTGGGTTGCAGCAATTCCGGTGTTGGGTGAGGCAATATCTCCAGTAGTGGTGAGGAGGTAGTGGGGTCATTGCAGGCTGTAAGCTTTCTTCAAGAGGTGGGTTTTCAGGTTCCGTCTGAAGGATCCGAATGTGGTTGATAGTCGGACATGTTGGGGCACAGAATTCCAGAGGATGGGGGATATTCGGGAGAAGTCTTGGAGAGCGTTGGGTGAGGAGCGAAAAAGTGTGGAGGAGAGAAGGAGGTCTTGGGAGGACCTGAGATTACGTGAGGGGAGGTATCAGGAGACATATTAGTTCAGAGACATATGGGGGAGACAGGTTATAGATGGCCTTGTAGGTCAGTATTAGTAATTTGAACTGGATACGCCGAGGGAATGGGAGATGCCAGTACTTTAGTGGGAGCTCCCTAAATAAGCATGCTAGGTTTAAATGACAAGTCTTTGCATCGGGTGCACCACATCCAGCATGTAGCATCTCCAGAAATGATGAACGTATGCATTGGTTAAATTTTTTTGTTATTCTTCTGCCCATTGACTAGCATTAGAAATACTGCAGCTGTTCTTGTATAGCAGGGAAGGACAAGAAGACAAAGCAATCTCCCAGTAGTGAGTGACTGACAGTTCTCTAGCACTAGTATGTACATATCTACTGGCACAAGTAAAGTGTGGCAGAAGTGTCTACAAAGAAAGCAGAGCGCACTCATTAGGGACATATGTCTGAGGTCATCTGCCAACTCAACAGACTCACAACATGAGTTGATTTTTTTTCTTAAAACCACAAACTCTGCTTTATCTGTCCCTGCGGAGATTGAAAAAGAAGTATTTTCTAATCAGTCTAAGAAGACAGTGGTATTTAATTATGGACCTTAGAAAGTCTGTTAGTCGGGAGGAAGTAGTTTAAGTCTTCTATAGATCATAGTGGGTCATATAACTGCCACTCACATGGATAGGATCATCAATTATGGCTGTCACATTAATAGATGGTCTATGCACTGTTCTTCAATACTGCCATTGTACAGTCTGCATTATAATACTGTGGGATATGAATTTGACGGATGTAACTTTTTTTTACATGAGAATATTGCAATCATAATATTATGTATAGTGAGGAGAATAAGTATTTGATACACTGTCGATTTACCAAGTTTTCTCCCACCTACAGAGAATGAAGAGGACTGTAATTTTTATCATAGGTAATCTTCAACTGTGAGAGACAGAATCTAAAAATAAATCCAGAAAATCACATTGTATGATTTTTACATAATTAATTTGCATTTTATTGCATGAAATAACTATTTGATACAACAGAAAAACAGAACTTAACATTTGGTACAGAAAACTTAGCAATTACAGAGGTCAGACGTTTCCTATAGTTCTTGACCAAGTTTGCACAAACTGCAGCAGGGATTTTGACCCACTGCTCCATATAGATCTTCTCCAGATCTTTCAGGTTTCAGGACTATCACTGTCAACATTGAATTACAGATCCCTCCAAAGATTTTCTATTGGTTTCAGGTCTGGCTAGGCCACTCCAACACCTTGAAATGCTTTTTACAGAGCCACTTCTTAGTTGTCTTGGCTGTGTGTTTTGGTTCATTGTCATACTGGAATACCCAGCCACGACCCATATTCAATACTCTTAGTGAGGGAAGTGTTAGGGTTTGTGGATTGCACCAAATATAAATAATGAAACGGTGCCATCACAACCCGGGGTCCACCGTGCAGAGATGGTATACTGCTGTTATACAACAATGGACAGCGAGTAGTAAAATGTTCGCTTGACACCGGCGGGTAACCACTGACCCGGTGTGATAGGAAACGGGCTCTGTTACTGCACAGATTCTGCAGAAACCTATGCCGAAGCATGTTAAACCTCACAGGTTACGGCTAGAGGAGCGCTAGCGTGAGGTCACAAGACACTGCTTCTAAGACACGAGAAGCGTACCCCTCTAGACCCACTAGCGACTGGAACCGCTACTGCGGAGCCAGGGAAAGTTCCCCTGGAATGCTGTGCCCTGTTAAACATCACAGGGTGCAGCAAGCATTAGCCTACCGCTCTGAGTGTGTACTGCGTCTGCACTTGCGGTTGTCACTAGCTAGCCTGAGCTTAGTGCTGGAAAGCACACTATCTGTGCACAGTGCCATACAGACGGATGCTGAAATATATGCGGTACTGTGATGCCTGTGCTGACTGGCGCCCACTGGCGCTAATGGATGAGTGAGCTGAATGCACTGCGGCGCTAGGCAGTACCAGTACTAAGTGCTGACTCAAACCTCTAAACCCTACTAACACGTGTATCAAAGGGAAGGGGTTTCATAATGAGTCATTAACCTGTCTCATACATCCATCATCACACACACCACTATAAACATAAGAACTAATATCTATCATAGCACATGGCAGGGGGGCCATGCGAGTCTTTTATAGCCATGACCTTCCGGGACCTTCCTGATGATCCAATCAGATCAGAAGCACGACCTGAGCATGTGACCTCCGATCTCCAATGAGAGATCATCCCACGGGCATGCTCATTGGACCGAAAGGAGGACTTAGTCCCTGGAGTTGTTCGCTGCTGACCAGCATCTGTTGCTATAGCTGGACCAGAGGTGGCAGCAGCAACCAAATCCACAATGCTAGTCTGAGCAGAGCGCCAGGATCGACGAGTTTGCTGAGCAGCCTCCTCTGCGGCCGGAGAGGAATGGGAGACTGCCGAAGGCGGGGCTCAGTGTGATGGTTACGTGTGACTGGACACACCGCCTCCAGCAGGGCGAATTTCTCTGACACACGTGACCCTGGATACACCACCTCCAGTAGGCGAATTTAAATAATATAACATGCAGCCGGATACACCTCCTCCAGCAGGCGAATTTTAGTATTACACGTGAATCTGGATACCCCGCCTCCAGCAGGGCAAATTTAAATAATTAAGGGAAACACCAGGGAAACCGATACAATGGAGGGCCCTGAGATAGGGAACGGGGACGTGGAGACCTCCTGCACTCCCCTGAGTCAGTGTCTCTACATTCCTGACGGTCCCTATGCAGGTTCCGCACCTGGCGACGAGCAGGATACCTACAAACCCTAGCTCGCCCTGCACCTATCCCTTTCTAATGAATTGGACGGTGCAGAAACTAATCCCACCACTGCACTAAAACACACACAAGGAAAGTATAACAAACAGGGAAAACACCACTTAGCTTTGCTCTGTTGCTATAGCTCCCAGCAGCAGAGTACGACACCCGAATTCAGCTTCCATCTGAAGCTACTACACCAGACTTGGTTGGAAATGACCAATATCACCAACAGTGAGTGAGAGCACATGACACACCTTTATAGTTAAGCCAGAGGAATCACACCTGTTAGTGATTCCCGTGTAATAACGCTAACCACCACCGGGGGCAAACTAGAACAAAAGACACCACTGTGTAATGACCCTAATGGCCACTGGGGGCAAAACTAACTTTAAACAACCAGCTTAAAGAAAAAAAAAAAGGTTACAAGTGCTTTTATCTGTCACAATCCAGCATGGATCATGACACTCAGGATTCCTGCTGTGCAGCGACAGGAACCCGACGCCTAACAGGAAGGAGGTTGTTAGCCAAAATCTCGTGATACATGACCCCATCCATCCTCCCCTCAATATGGTGCAGTTGTCCTGTCCCTTTTGCAGAAATACACCACCAAAGTATGATCTTTCCTCCACCATGCTTGACAATTTGGATGGTGCTATTGGGGTTGCACTCATTCTTCTTCCCTGAAAAAAACCTGGCGAATGGAGTTGATACCAAAAAGTTCTATTTTGGCTTCATCTGATCATATGACCTTCTCTCATGCATGCATCCTCTGGATCATCCAGATGATCATTGATGAACTTCAAACGGGCCTAGATATATGCTGTTATGAGCAGGGGGACCTGCCTTGCAGGATTTTAATCCATGAAGGTGTAGTGTGTTACTAACGGTAATAATTGATAGTGTGGTCCCAGCTCTTTTCAGGTCATTGACCAGGTCCATTTTCTTTTAATTGCTCAAACAGTTGTTGCCTTCTCATCAAGCTGCTTGCCCATTGTCCTGTAGCCCATCCCAGGCTACTGCAGGTCTACAATTTTGTCGCTGGTGTCCATAGACAGCTTTTGGTCTGGCCATGTTGGAGAGGTTGGAATGTAATTGATTGAGTGTAGGGACAAGTGTCTTTTATACAAGTAACAAGTTCAAATATGTGCAATTGATACCGTTAATTAGTGCAGAGTAGGAAGGCTTCTTAGAAGAAAAATAAAAGGACTATGAGAGCTACAATTCTTGTTGGTAGGTGATCAAATACTTATTTCATGCAATGAAATGCAAATTCATTATGTGAAAATCATACATGTGATTTTCTGGACTTTTTTTTTAAGATTCTATCTCTAGTAAATGAAGTGTACCTACGATAGAAATTACAGACCTCTCTATTCTTTGTAGTTGGGAAAACGTGCAAAATTGTCAGTGTATCAAATACTTATTTTTGCCACTGTAGCACTGTGTACTTACAATTGCTTGTTTTGCCTTTCTAACCATCTAATTCTCTTCTTCTCTTTTCTGTTAGGTCTATAATATCACATGACTAAAAACTGACTAGCTAAATCCTTCTAAGCTCTATGTAGAAACAGGAAGTTTGCTGACCCTGCATTTATCATTTCCCTCTTCAACTCCAGACCCAGCTGCTCCCTCCTCCCCTTCTGCCAGGGACTTCTGCAGTGACTCATACAGGTAAAGTAGTCTTCCTGTTTCTACATAGAGCTTAGAAGGTTTCAGCTAGTCAGTTTTTAATCATGTGCCGTTATAGAACTAATGGAAAAGAGAAGAATTAACTGACTAGAAAGGCAGTAGAAAGGCAAAATAAGCAATTGTAAGTAAACAGTACTATATAATGTGATGATTTCAATATCTTAAAAGGATAACAACCGTGGACAAAGCTAATTAATACACAAGCACCTGACCTCTGCCAGAGAAGACCTTAATAAGTCTAGAGTGATAATGTCAGAAGAGTTCACCCACTTACTTAAGAAATCTGATGTGAAGGGTCATACCATCCATAATTGTGGACCACACAGCTGTTTATAGGACCTGTGAGTTGGGGGGTGAATCCGTTTACTGGCATGGGGGAAACCTGAAATTGACGTCGGGAGCTTTGGGCATGCTCAGCCTGGGAAGCTACAGGGAAAGATGGACTCAAACTACATGAGACGGCAGGTACTGCAATCCAAATATACTACTACTAGTAGAGAAGAATTCCTAGTGATAGGGAAGATAGCAGGAAGGATACTATACTCATTCTGAGAACCAGGGCTGAAATTGTGCCCGGTACATGAGGTTAAGACAACAACCCGTTGGGCCATATCCTATATGTCTGTTTGTAAAGACGGCCATATGTCAAGTAAAAGATTGATTGTTTTTATGGCATCCATGTCCCCTGGAATTATTATTGCCTAGGTTCCAGAAGGGGAAAGCCTGGAGCAAATGGAGGCCTGTGGCCCTGAAGTAAAGGGCCCGTCACACTAAGCGATATTGTCGCTAGCAATATCGCTATAACGTCACTGATTTTGTGACGCAGCAGCGATATTGCTAGCGATATCGCTATGTGTGATACTTACCTCCGACCGGCTCCCCCGCTGGTTATCGCTGATCGCGCGAGAACGGCCTGGGCCGTTTCTGGTCGGCAGCTTCCTGCTGGGCTTCCTGCTGTGGCGACGAGCGACGCGTTGACGAGGGCGGGAGGACGTCTTCATTGCCTCGTCTGACAGGTAAGTAGTGACCGCCGACCGCTGCTATGTCGCTGGTGAGATCTGACTGTTTGGCAGCTCACTAGCGACCACTTAGCGATGCACCAGCGATCCTGACCGCGTCATATCGTTGTTGGGATCGCTGGTGCATTGCTAGGTGTGACAGTACCTTAAGTGTGATGCACTCCACACACAGCAGTACACCAGGACAGGGATACGTGTTGTCTGTAGAATGCAAGAGCGAGTGGTAACAGAAGCTAGCCCACAACTACCTCACTTGGGTATCTTACACAGGTTCAATAGAAAAGCAGCATTAGCAGGAGCTGCAAACACTATATTGTCTAAGCCTATCTATTGTCTGTCTCCTTTCACTCGTTTGGGTAGCACGGTGGCTCAGTGGATAGCACTGCAGCACTGGAGTCCTGGGTTCAAATCCCACCAAGGACAACATCTGCAAGGAGTTTGTATGTTCTCCCCGTTTTTGCGTGGGTTTCCTCCAGGTTCTCTGTTTTCCTCCCACATTCCAAAAACATACTGATAGGGAATTTAGATTGCGAGCCCCATTGGGGACAGTGATGATAATGTGTGTAAACTGTAAAGCGCTGTGGAATATATTAGCGCTATATAAAAATAAAGATTATTATTATTATTGTTATGCTTCAAAGTCGACTCATGATGACTGACAGACAGTGGAGGAGTCCCACACAGTCATTCACCCTCTCTTAGTACAGCACCTCTTGCTTAATATGACTTACTGATTGACTCAGATCTATTGCCGGAGGAACCTGAAGATGAACAGTGGGGCAGGGTGGGAAGTGGGGGATAGAAAACCATGCTCAGCGTTGATTGGCTGAACACTGAGCACTTGACCCTTCTCCTAGTCCTTCATCTCCAGCTGATCCTTGTCATCCAGTCTGGCTGTGTTTGCCCTGTGCATGTCAGTCTTTGGTGCATGCGCAGTACAAACCTTCGACACAGTTATTTACAATATGAACACTGTTAAACTGCAGAAGAACAAACCCTGTTCTTTTTCAATTGTCCTTGAAGTTACAGCTGGTTGGCAACCAAGATCACATTGCTGACATGGGTATAGATGTGTTTTGAAATGTGTCTATTTTAAACGGGTTGTCCACTTTAAATAATATTTTTTGTTTTTGTTTTTTTAGTGATCCCTTGATGATAAACTGATTATGGGGTAATCTAATCTTATCAATGAGACTAGGCACAAAGTGTTTTGATTCCCTTCAACACGAGAGCCATGATGCTTTATGCACTTTCTATTGAAATAAGACTGTACTTGGATGTTCTAGGTCCACAACAGCCATAGACGCTCTTGGCAGCTGCTCCACACTGGATATCTGGTTAATAGATGTAGAAGGTAAGCCTCCAAGGGCAGGGTCTTTTCCCCTCTGTTCCAGTCTGTTAGTTTGCTGACTATTTTATATTTGTATTTTGTATTTAACACCTTGTTGTGTCCAGCACCAAGGAATAAATGGTGCTATATAACTAAATAATAATAATAATAGTTAAAAGGTACTTATTATGGGACCTCATTGTATAGAATAAGAGTTGAAGGCAGAATCAATAAAAACAAATATTTTTATTCATATCAGCTAGCAACATTGAGCTTCTACATGAATGTCCCTACATCCTCCATTATCTGAGTTTAGCATTCAGCGTGCCTGTTTTGAACTTTAGCACTCACAGATACCTTTGCACACTCATAAAAATCACACTTCCAATAAATGTTTATAGAGTGATAAAACATAGCTGAATTACCTCCTCTCTAAGTCTTTGTTTCTAGCATATAATGAGTCAGAAATGTTGTGCTGTGCAACTGGTCAGATTCAAAAATATACAAGTAACTTTCGGTGATGCCTATAGCAACTGATAACCCTTTGGCTCCATTAGACGTCTGAGTTTTATTCACATGTTCCATCCATTTTTTTGTGGCTAAAACACGTCCCCATTTTAGTCTATGAGCCTTTTCACCTTACTGATCAAACTTGATCTTTCAAGTGAATGAGTCCCAAACAAAAACCAACAGCTTGCGGATTCCTTTCATGCTGCATCTGCATGCTTTCTTTTATATCACTATCTAATGCAAGGAGAAGCTTGGGAAACCCCTATCATTTTTTTTTATTACCTGAAAATGGATGACACACTGATAAATCAAATCTAACACATAAGCCTATAGGTTCTTGTGTTTTAGCTCCATGTGCGAGACAGACAGCATATGGACTAATTGTAGCCAATATGCTAGTGTACATACATAAAAAACGCAGCCTGACCTATTCTAGTCTGTTTTATGGACCAAAGTAGTGTATGCAATGTCAGGAAGGTCCTGCACACATCTAAAATACAGAAGAGCTCATAGATCTGCAAATGGAGCCAGTCACATCCATGTTGCTCCTCATAAAGAACTGCATTGTTAGAAAATGAGGGGGTTACTACACTTCCTATATCTCCCCTCCAATCCCTGTTAATCCTGCAAAGTCTGGACATGTGATTGCTGCAACCAATCACAGAGTGTAGTAATATCATGTAGGTTCTCTGTGGCTCTCATGCCCAAGATTCCCAGCTCCGCAGTGTGACTAAATCATAAGCGACTGCGGGGCGGGATCTCTGGCCACGCGTCCACGCAGGCGCGATAGGAATGCCATGATGTGATGTGAGAGCACGGGCAGCGCTAAGGCCTCTTTCACACATCAGGTTTTCGCCGTCAGGCGCAATCCGGCTCTTTTGACAAAAAACGGATCCCCCCCTTGACTTGCATTAGCGCCGGATCACGCCGGAGGGCCATGCGTTTCGTCCGGTTTTCGCTGGATCCGGCAATGTGTCGCAATCCGGCGTCTGGAAAAAATGGCTACTGTAACGTTTTTTGTCTCCGGCGAAAAAGCTTGACCCTCTGGAGCCAACGCGTCTGGCTTTTTCACACAATGAAAGTCTATGAGCGCCGCAATGTGCCTGATCCGGAGAAAGCCGGATCCGGTGGCCGGATCCGGTTTTTTGGGTCTGAGCATGCTCAGTAACTCTGCCCACAGCACACATATATAAAACCATGACAGTGGGACCCTCAGCCACACCCAACATGCCACCCAAGACAGGAACCAACCACAGGAGAAGGCAGGAGACAACTGCACCACCACCAGCACCACCACCCCAAATGGAGCAAAGCGACCATGTGGAACAACCGGAGGGGAGTCCACCAGCAGATGACAGACGGTAATTATCAAATCCCCCATTCCACAAAACTAGGGCCATGGAATATCAAGATATTCATTGGCCCTTTGTTTCTCTTTATTCAACAGCTGCCCAAGAGATGCAGCAGCAGCAGCACTGGCAGCAGCAGCAGCACCACCCACAGGAGTGGAGTCTGGCCAGCAGGAGGACACCACATCTTCTTCTGGGAGCCCTCCCTCGCATCGTCAGTGTTTGACGGTAAGTTTTAATTTCCAAAATCCATCATCTCTGTAATATATGTCTATTCATTGGCTTTTATTTCAAAACAGGAATCACAAGCTGAAGAGGAGCTCCCAGAAGAGGAAGGAAGGGGTGGACAGACACCTGGAATGGGCTCACAATTGGTAAGTTTTTTTCATCAAATGCAGAAACACAACATCACACTACACACAACACATAGAAAACAATATACCGCAGACATCACATAGCAAACAAATATGCCAACATCCAAACACATACATTTTTTTATTTTCTTCTCTAGTCTTCCCAATCTGGTGCTCGGCCAAGAGGTCCTCGCAGTGCCTCCCAGGGTCGTCGGCTACAGCAACGCGGCGGTCACCAACGTGTAAGTATAATATTTTAGTTAAATTTTGGTACACTTTTTATTTCATGTCTTAAAGTGTGGTGCCTAATTTTGCTATTTTTCTCTTTTACTTTAACAGCCTTCACAGCGTGCTCCCGACTCTGACGGTGAGGATGGAGGAATTGATGTGGACCAGCTAATCGATCTCGTCAGAGAAAGGGAGCCGCTATGGAATATGGCTGACCGCCGCCATGCTGACCTGATAGTTACCCGACGGCTCTGGGAGGAAATCTGTTTGCTCCTTGTGGACAGCTGGGAGGACCTCGATGCTCGGGCCCAGATTAAAGAGCGTAAGTATATACAGTACCGGTTGCTTGATGTAAACCAGTGTTTCCCGAACTCCAGTCCTCGTGGTCCCCACTGATCATGTGTTCAGGATTTCTATTTACTATGGAAATCATGAAAACATGACCCCTGGGGACCACGAGGACTGGAGTTTGGGAAACACTGATGTTGTATACTAACCACTTTGTCCTTTCTCGTTTCAGGGGAGAGAATTGTGAAGCGGTGGCGGTCTGTGAGGGATCGTTTCAAGAAGGAGTTCAATAAAGAGATGCGGGCCCCGAGTGGATCTGGAGGACGCAGGAGCAAGTACAAGTATGCACGAGCCCTGTCGTTCCTCCGGGATACAATGGTCACCAGAAGGTAAATATTACACACCACATGTAAAAAAAAAATGTTTAGATGTAAAAAAAAATGTTTCAGCCAGGGCCATGCCATGTCACTATTTTAATTGTTTTTTTTTTCACTTTATTTCACAGCACGGTGAGCAGCACTCGGTAGCCTGCACGGTTGGACCCTTCTGAGGCGATCCCTGAGGAGACCGGCACCGAGGGACACTTCGACCGCCCCGGTAAATCTGCACCTTCCCAGCCTTCCCACACATTAGACCCATCTGTCCCATCCACCAGCGCAGGAGCATCGTGGCCGACAACATTACATGGAGCTGCTGGTGAGGAGATCGCTTTCCCTTTACCCCACCCTTCTGCCACTGCCACCTCTAGTACACCTGCGGGTACTGGATGGCAGCGGCAGAGGGGTCAGGAAAAGACTTATGCGCCAGAGTTCTTGCATCTGAATGCATCTTTCCAGAACTGTCTAAAAGTCTTTGCAGAGCAAATCTCCGCAGGCTTTCAGCAGATCAACTCCAGCATTCTGGAGTTGAAGACACTTCTGCGCCATGCACTCAGGAGCAAGATCTTCGCCAAACCACACCTTTTTCAGGTCTGTTGTGGAGCGCATGGAAACGCTGTCTCCTAGCCAGCAGATGCATGTAATGCATTCGTGCCACGGTGCTCTCCAGCACGTTACCTCCCAACCTCCTCCTTCCACCCCAGTAGTTCCTCCACCTGCACCCCCTCCAGCCACTTTCCCTCCTCCCTCTCCTATTACATACCAGCCACCTCCCCAGTACCAGCAACCTCCCCAGTACCAGCAACCTCCCCATTACCAGACATCTCCCCACTTCCAGCAACCTGCCCCGTACCAAACTCCTTCCCCGTTCCAAACTCATTCCCCATACCATTTCCATCCACATCATCTGCTCCTACAGTCCCTGCCCAACCCTCCACTCCACCACCCACCACCTCTTCTGCCTCCCACATGTCCACCCATTCTCTAGCTTTTTCCACACCTTCACCTCTAACTGTTCCTTCCTCACCACGATCCCAGTCCTCTCTCCACACTCCCAGTGTCGAAGTGTCCCGCAGCCCCTCCAGCAGTATTTCCACCCTACACTACACAAATTTATAAAAATGTGTGTATTTAAATAAATGACCAAATTTATGGCTTCAAAGGTTTATTAAAAAAGTTTATTTAAATTTCAAAAAAGTTTACTAAAAAAAAAAAATTTTTCAATAAAAGTTTAATTATTGTTTTACACTGGTTGTCTGTCATTTCTTTCTGCGGCGAAATATGGTAAAAAAAAAGGTTAAATACTGGGTATTTAACAGGTAAAAAGGTTTTCAAAACCAGGTATATAACTGTGGGTAAAAGGTAAATAAATTTTACCTTTTTGCCACAGTTGTGTTCCTGGTTGTGTTTGAAGCAAAGTATTTCACCTAAAAAGTTGTGTATCTTGTTGGTGATTTCCTAACAATGTACACAACTTTTGTTAAAAGGTGAAATACTTTGCATAAAACACAACCAAGTACACACCTGTGGCCTAAAGGTAAAAATAGTTAAACCATGACAAGATAGCCAACTTTGGTTGGCAAAGGTATATACTGTTGGTACAGAAGGTACACAAGTTTGGTTAGGGCACAAATCTTTCACACTCTGTCATCCTGCCAGTCTATTCTGCCTTGAGGTGACATAAATTATTGTGCAAAATTGTCCCTCATTACTGAAACCGTCACAGAACTTCTAGTGGTAATGTTCTGGTAATCTTGAAAGGTGGTTTCTTCAGAGGTGTCCTCAATGGAAATGGGTTCCTTGCAGATAACAAAATTGTGGAGTACCACGCCAGCTTTGATCACCTCGTCAACAGTTTCTGTCTTGAGGTTGATCGCAGTCAATAGGACCCGCCATTTGGCTGTCAGAATACCAAAGGCACATTCAACCATTCTTCTTGCTCTTGTGAGGCGGTAATTAAAAATGCGTTTTGTTCTTGACAATCCTCTGCTACCGTACGGTTTCAAAAGGTGTTCTGACAGCTGGAAGGCTTCATCCCCTACACAGACAAATGGCATAGGTGGACCAGATGTTTGTGGCAGCGGTCTAGGGGATGGGAACTGGAAGTTGTTTCCATACAGTTTACGCCCCATGGCAGACAGTTTGAAAACTTGAGAGTCATTTGAGCGGCCATAGGCCCCAATATCAACAGTAATAAATTTGTATTCCGCGGACAATTGAAAAATATTTCTTGTAATTGAAATATTCCGATCCCGATCCTGCTGGCTTTACAATGCGGATATGTTTCCCGTCCACGGCGCCCAAGCCGTTCGGAAACTGACATATCTGTAGAAACTTTTCAGAAATTTCAATCCACCTCTCTGTTGTGGGCTCTGGTAAAAACTCTTCAGCTAAGGAGTCCCACAGTGCACGGCATGTGTGCTTCACTATTCCAGATATGGTGGAAATCCCGAGTCTGTACTGGAAATGCAGTGACAAAAGGGATTCTCCAGTTGCAAGAAATCTGTGGGGAATTAAAAAACAATCAATTAGTTTAACCCCTTCGCACCCGAGCCTGTTTTTGCCTTCGTGACCGGGCCAATTTTTTCAATTCTGACCAGTGTCACTTTATGAGGTCATAACTCTAGAACGCTTCAACGGATCCTACTGATTCTGACATTGTTTTCTCATGACATATTGTACTTCATGATGGTGGTAAAAATTTTTAGATATGATCTGCACTTATTTGTTAAAAAAATCAAAATTTGGCAAAAATTTAGAAAATTTTGCAATTTTCAAACTTTTAATTTTTATGCCCTTAAATCAGAGAGTGATATCGCACAAAATAGTTAATAAATAACATTTCCCACATGTCTACTTTACATCTGCACAATTTTGGAAACATAATTTTTTTTTTTTAGGAAGTTATAAGGGTTAAAAGTTGACCAGCGATTTCTCATTTTTACAACAAAATTTGCAACACCATTTTTTTTAGGGACCACCTCACATTTGAAGTGAGTTTGGGGGGTCAATATGACAGAAAATACAAAATTGACACCATTCTAAAAACTGCACCTCTCAATGTACTCAAAACCACATTCAAGAAGTTTATTAACCCTTCAGGTGCTTCACATGAATGAATGGAATATGGAAGGAAAAAATAAACATTTAACTTTTTTTCACAAACATTTTACTTCAAAACCATTTTTTTTTATTTTCACAAGTGTAAAAAGAGAAAATGAACCGCTAAATTTTTTGTGCAATTTCTCCCGAATACGCCAATACCCCGTATGTGGGGCTAAACCACTGTTTGAGCACGCGGCAGAGCTCAGAACGGAAGGAGTGCCGTTTGACTTTTTCAATGCAGAATTGGCTGGAATTGAGATCGGATGCCATGTCGCATTTGGAGAGCCCCTGATGTACCTAAACAGTGGAAACCCCCCACAAGTGACCCCATTTTGGAAATTAGACCCCCCCAGGGACTTATCTAGATGTGTGGTGAGCACTTTGAACCCCCAAGTGTTTCACTAAAGTTTATAATGTAGAGCCGTGAAAATAAAAAAAAATCATTTTTTTTCCACAAAAATGATCTTTTAGCCCCCAATTTTTATTTTCACAAGGGTAACAGGAGAAATTGGACCCTAAGAGTTGTTGTCCAATTTGTCCTGAGTACGCTGGTACGCCATATGTTGGAGAAAACTACTGTTTGGGCACACGGTGGGGCTCGGAAGGGAAGTAGTGACGTTCTGAAATGCAGACTTTGATGGAATGGTCTGCGGGTGTCATGTCGCGTTTGCAGAGCCCCTGATGTACCTAAACAGTGGAAACCCCACACAAGTGACCCCATTTTGGAAACTAGACCCCCCAAGGAACTTATCTAGATGTGTGGTGAGCACTTTGAACCCCCAAGTGTTTCAGTAAAGTTTATAATGTAGAGGCGTGAAAATAAAAAAATCATTTTTTTTTCCACAAAAATGATCTTTTAGCCCCCAATTTTTATTTTCACAAGAGTAACAGGAGAAATTGGACCCTAAGAGTTGTTGTCCAATTTGTCCTGAGTACGCTGGTATGCCATATGTTGGAGAAAACTACTGTTTGGGCACACTGTGGGGCTCGGAAGGGAAGTAGTGACGTTCTGAAATGCAGACTTTGATGGAATGGTCTGTGGGTGTCATGTCGCGTTTGCAGAGCCCCTGATGTACCTAAACAGTGGAAACCCCACACAAGTGACCCCATTTTGGAAACTAGACCCCCAAGGAACTTATCTAGATGTGTGGTGAGCACTTTGAACCCCCAAGTGTTTCAGTAAAGTTTATAATGTAGAGGCGTGAAAATAAAAAAATCATTTTTTTTCCCACAAAAATGATCTTTTAGCCCCCAATTTTTATTTTCACAAGGTAACAGGAGAAATTGGACCCTAAGAGTTGTTGTCCAATTTGTCCTGAGTACGCTGGTACGCCATATGTTGGAGAAAACTACTGTTTGGGCACACGGTGGGGCTCGGAAGGGAAATAGTGACGTTCTGAAATGCAGACTTTGATGGAATGGTCTGTGGGTGTCACGTCGCGTTTGCAGAGCCCCTGATGTACCTAAACAGTGGAAACCCCCCACAAGTGACCCCATTTTGGAAACTAGACCCCCAAGGAACTTATCTAGATGTGTGGTGAGCACTTTGAACCCCCAAGTGTTTCAGTAAAGTTTATAATGTAGAGGCGTGAAAATAAAAAAATCATTTTTTTTCCACAAAAATGATCTTTTAGCCCCCAATTTTTATTTTCACAAGGGTAACGGGAGAAATTGGACCCTAAGAGTTGTTGTCCAATTTGTCCTGAGTCCTGAGTACGCTGGTACCCCATATGTGGGAGAAAACTACTGTTTGGGCACACGGTGGGGCTCGGAAGGGAAGTAGTGACGTTCTGAAATGCAGACTTTGATGGAATGGTCTGCGGGCGTCATATTGCATTTACAGAGCCCCTGATGTACCTAAACAGTGGAAACCCCCAATTCTAATTCCAACCCTAACCCCAACACACCCCTAACCCTAATCTCAGCCCTAACCATAACCCTAACCACAAACCTAACACCAACACACCCATAACCTTAATCCCAGCCCTAGCCCTAGCCCTAACCCTAGCCCTAACCCTAGCCCTAACCCTAACCCTAACCCTAACCCTAGCATTTTTTTTTTTTTACTTTTTTTTTTACTTTTTTTTTATTTTTGTCACAAGATCGCTGCCCTGCGATCTGACTCATAGTAACGCCACTTCACCTCTGATCATCTGTCAGTGTGAGATCAGAGGAGAAGCAGCGTTACTATGTGACAAGATCGCTGCCTGGCACATAATAACGCTACTTCTCCTCTGATCTCACAATGACAGATGATCAGAGGTGAAGCAGCGTTACTGTGTGACAAGATCGCTGCCTGGCACAGCTGTGCCAGGCAGCGATCAGCTGTGCCAGGCAGCGATCTAGTCACACAATAACGCTGCTTCACCTCTGATCAGCTGTCAGTGTTAGATCAGAGGGAGAAGCCGCGTTACAATGAGGGAGATCGCCGGGGAACAAGCAGCTTTCCCAGCGATCGCTCCCATTGGCTGCTGTGACGCTGACGTCATCGGGACCTGAACCAATCAGGTCTCGATGACGTCGGGGGTCCCAGCATGCATTGCGCACTGGGATCCCCGCGTTGGAAGGTATGTGGGGGTCCCGGGGGGCACAAAACCGCCGACAGTAGATAAGCGTCGGCGCTGCACAAAGCCCAGCAAGCGCCAACGTTTATCTACTGTGGGCAGTCGTGAAGAGGTTAAAATAACAGCATTACATACCAAAAGTCAGCTATAACACTTGGAGATACAAACTACCACCAACAAGATTGCAGTGAAAGTGTACTCTGATGCGAGCATATCCAATAAATGTGGCTTACCTTAAAGTCACCATCAGACGCTCTGCGGGTGAAACAGAGAAGCGGCAATAGGTGTCCGATTTTCTTATGAGGTGTGCAATGCGCTCCACCAAGTAATCAAAATTCTCCATTTTCATCCGAACATATCCAAAAAATTTCTCCGGGTTTCGTCTAAGGTCCATGCAGAGTGTAGAATAGACCCCACGCGTCATTCTCTTGGCTATGATGGGGTGGATCCACAAACGTCGTCTACGATGCCTGATGCGCTGCTGTCTCGCTCTCTCCTTCTCCAGAAAAATCACCCCCAAACGATTCGCCTGTGCTGTAAAATCCGCCAAATTCTTCAAAATATTTCCAATCACAACATCCATCTTCGCCAGTCACTTGCTCTTCTCTCCAACCTGCACTTTCTCCTCTGCAACCTGTCAAAGGAAGGGCTGTAGGAACACGGTATATATAGTTTTTCAGTAGCCAATCCTGTTCGGAAGGACACAAGGGGCGTTTTTAGCTGTTTTGGCTGTCATGCGCAAGACTGATCCGGCAGAAAACCGGATCCGTCACATCCGGTTTTACAAAACATTTGCCGGATCAGGCGCTCCGGCAAGACGCCGGAACGCGCCTGACGGCGAAAACCTGATATGTGAAAGTAGCCTTACTGCACATGCCCAAGAAAATATAGTACAGCGCAGGCGCCAGGATTTCAAATGAACACTGAGGAGGCGGAGCAAAGACTCCAGGAAGAAATGAGTGATGGATGTGAGTCGTCTGTGTCAGAGGGGGAAAGACCTGCCCCCGGTCAAACTTCAGGTATGTCTGACCAATTTTATAAAAGATTATTTCTGCAGTGGAAGGACGCTAAATAAAAAAAGCTACCTTGATAGAATGCAGCATTAGTGCTGCACAAGGTGGCTCTTTTACTTAAAAACGCCTGGGGTGTGACACGTTCCCTTTAAGGCTGGGATCACACATGCGAGGAATACGGCCGAGTCTCGCATGTTAATACCCATCACTGCCGCCCGCACTCAGGAACGCAGCGTGCGGCTCCATGTATTGCTAAGTGGCCGCACTCTCCTGAGTGCCGACGGCAGTGCCGGGTATTAACATGCGAGACTCTGCCGTATTCCTTGCATGTGTGATTACAGCCTTATAAAAAGAATGAAGTAATAAGCGTTGAATCCATTTAACGGTAGAATTCAAAATACAGCTCTCTCTAAGGAAAATTGAAGCAATCTATATTTTTTATTTTGGCAAAATGTGAAACACATTTGATCATTCCACCATTTGTATATAGCGTTTTGGCTCATCCAGATACTGGATCACATAATCACTAAAAGAAAAAAAATAAATCTATAAGTAAATGCCATACATGAAAAACATAGATAAAAAAATTGCAATAATCTCGTCAGGAGTGGTTAAACTCACGAATTGTGTAGAAAGGCACTGGGACGTAAAAAGTATCCAGGCCATATGTAATGGCAGCTACATGTGGTGCGCTCACTAAACTTAGTTATCGGTTATACTTTCCTGTGATTTCTTTCCACATTTCTTTTTAACTCTAATTGATATCTGATGTCCAATGTAATCTCTAGAATATATGAACAGGTTCCTCTATCCTATTTGTTACATAGTAGGAAATCTTCTTTCTGGATGTATAATATTTCTTGCTATTCAATTCTCCTATATATATTAAATTCATTTGTATGTTTTCATTTTTGTTGTTAATTTTTCATTTATGTTTTCCATGTATGCCATTTACTTCTACGTTATTTATTTTTCTTTTAGTGACTATGTGATCAAGGCTCGGGATGAGCCGAAATATTATGTGCAAATAGTCACATGATTATATGTGTTTCTCATTTTGCCAAAATGTAATTCACGATTGTTGTTGCCATTTTCCTTGGAGAGTGTTGTATTTTGAACTTTATTTGGTATTAAAAAAGTAGTTTTTTTATTGAGTTTAAACAGCGTGATCACAGCCATTAAATGACCGGCAACTGGAAATATGCAGGCCAGTCAATGGTCATTTAATGGCCTGTCTAGACTAGCTGGCCACAATGCTATGTGCACATGGCAATCATTACCACGATCTTTCTGTACATTTACTTGTAAGACCCCCCCCCCCCGTCACACATAGCGACCCACCAGCGATCCCGACAATGATATGACCTTGTCAGGATCGCTTGTGTGTCGCTACATGATCGCTGGTGAGCTGCCAAACAGGCAGATCTCAGCAGCGATCAGGACCAGCGACGACGCGGGTAACAAGCATGCACATCGCTTAGTTACCCACTGTGTATCTTAGATATCAGCGTGCTGGTGCAGGGAGCGCGGCGCTTAGAAACCCGCTGTTTACCTTGGATACCAGCACCAGCACGCTGATATCTAAGGTACACAGTGAGTAACTAAGTGACGCACGTGCTTAGTGACCCGCGGTTTACCTTGGATTCCAGCTCGCTGATCACTGGTCTCCCACCTGCCACACGCAGCGATGCGTGCTGGCCAGCGGGAGACCAACGGTCAAAATAATGTCCAGGGCTTTCCACAACGATCAGCAATACCCTTGGGGGCGGTCGCTGATAGGTGTCACAACACAGCGAGATCGCTGCTGAGATCGCTGTTGCGTCACAAAACTTGTGACTCAGCAGCGATTTCAGTAGCGATCTCGCTGTGTGTGACAGGGGCTTTAGTGGAATGTTTTTCAGGCTGTTTAGATGGGCTAATAGTTGGGAACCTGTGTTCTTACAAATGTTTGTTTTCCAATTATCAGCCCGTGTAAATTAGTTTTAACCAGCTCGATAGGACAACACTTTGGACATAAGCTCAAGTACATGATTTTTTATTTTGACTTTTTTATTATTGGTTCAAAATAGGAAGCGTTAGGAATCCATGGGCCTCATAAAGAAAAATACTTTCTCTTGACATTATCCAAACACAGTCTTTGCAAGTCAAATATTCAGCCGTCTGCATAGACGAGATAGCAAAAGTCAGAATGGTTGCACCTTTACGGTAGGTGAACATGTTCAGTATTTGCAGCAGATTTTTCTGCCTTCAATACTGAACTGTTGGCAAGAAAAATTAAAAAATGTGTGCTTTTGCTACATTTTTTCCCCATTAATTTGAATGGCTGAATATTGTGTCAAATCTGCAAGGGAAAAAGCAGCATAATGGTTGAGAAATCTCATTCACTTTGCAAGTACTGGAAAATGCTGCATTTTTTTGGGAGAAAAACATAACGTGTGGTGTTGGGTTTATCACCAAAGAAAGAAGGGTATGGGGCTTGTTACCTGGAGAGGGAACTCAGATTGTCACCATGTAATAGTACAGGGCATTGGACATTCTAGCTATAGTCCCGTGCAGATAGTAACCACACTGGCAGCACCGTGGCATGTTCTGGAGGGTCTTAGGCTACGCGGCATCAATAGTAAAAGATAGGATGTTAAAATGCTAAAAAAAAATAAAAAATCGGTGTATATTTACCTTCCGGCGTCCCGCGCTGCATTCCCGGGCCACAGCGTTCCCAGTAATGCCTTGCGAGACCTGTGATGACGTAGTCTCGCGTTGCTATAGCGATCTCGCGAGACCGCTAGAGTCACGCGAGACTACGTCATTACAGGACCTTGCCGCAAGGCATTACTGGGAACGCTAGGCCGGGAATGCAGCGCGGGACACCAGAAGGTAAATATACCCCGATTTTTTATTTTTTATTCTTTTTTTTACAGGGGTATGGTACCCAGGGCCTGGAGGACAGTCTCCTCTCCTCCACACCGTGGGTACCAACCGCACATGAGACGCTTAACTTCCCGCATGGTGGGCATAGCCACATGCGGGAAGTAAGCGATTCTCATGCATTCCTATGGGTGCGGAATCGCGGCAATTCTTTGCGATTCCGCACAAAAGAATGAGCATGCTGCGATTTTTTCCGCGATGTGATTCCGCCGCAGAAAAAAGCGCAGCATTAGCACAGCATGTGCGGAATACCATAGGAATGCATGGGGGGCGTTCTGTACAAGATTTTTAAGCGTTTTCGCGCCGAAAATCGCGGCAAAAATGCTTAAAAATCGCTACATGTGCACACAGCCTTAATCAGTAATGTAGAACATATATCAAAAGATGCAAAAAAAAAGTACATGATCAATCACTGCGCTTCTGAGTGTTTTCTCTTTAGCGATCATGGTAACCATAGTTAATTATACAATATTATTATTGCCGGAAATGTAAATCGATCTAAATCTCCTTTAATAATTTTACTAGACAGACAGCATTCACAACATTACTTGAACTGCTCCAAGTAAAAATCACAATGGCAGTACAATCATACGATGGCATTGTGTAAATTATATAAGTGATCCGAGCTCTAAGCATAACTTGCCTGGCGGTAGATGCCAGGAGAGAATGAGTCAATGCTGTACTGAATGTAGGGAACGTACTACAGCACATCATCAAACTCTTCTCTGCATTGCTAATGTGGCGCCCCCAGGAGTATGGTCGCCACAGTGGCATTGCCTTCCTCCAGGGAGGGTGATGTCAGGTTTGGAGGCAATGAAGGGTCTCTCTAGCAGTTAACCATGTCATGCAACACAGTTCCCACTCCAGGCCAGCAGATGGAGCTCTGAACCAGGATTGGGGGAGGAGTGCTCTCTGAGGGCCAGGAAGGGAAATGAGGAGTTAGTGTGAGGAGGGCAAAGAGTGTAGACGTGTGGAGAGAAGCTGGAGGTTGAGCTGAGGAAAGAGAGCTCCCTCCCAGTGATAGCGCATGATCTGGAGCCTGGTCTCCACGGTTGTACAGATACTGAAGGTCCTGCAACAGAAACCAGAGGAATAGGAAGCTGTAAATGCTCTATTTCCACCTAAGACTCAGAGGCACAACAGCGACGGGTGAGCCAAGAGAGATAGAGGGCTACAGCTGTCTGCCATACGAGGTAGTTCTAAGAGAAGATAAGAAGGAGAAACTTCAGTGTAACACTGTACTGGATGTACCTCAAGCCAGCGCTAGGAAGGAGACTACACAGCCCATCTGATAGAGAGATCCCTGAGTTGCTTCCAGGCTAGCCTGCTCCTGTGCCATCTGTTACCAGGACCCTGGACTGCGTTTGCCAAGTAAAGGTAAAGAAACTGTACCCTGTTGTGTCCTTGCCTCCTTCCTGCCACATCCTCAGCACTGCTACATCTCTGTGCCAACCACTGCACCCTCTTCCTAAACATTCCGCTACACTCCCCTAGGATCAACAGCCCTACATGTGGAGGGCTACAACATCATTGCTGCACTACACCATCTGTCCCAGAGGATCTGCTCGCAGCGTCCACTTAACACCTCCCTTGCTGAACACCACAGGTGGTGTCACGAATCACTTATAAACTTTATTCCCAACTCAACCCCTTTTACATGGGTGCCCAGGGCCACGGACCGGGTCACCGCTGCTGTGACAATCCCCTCTGAGAGACCGGTCCGGTACCGAGTACCCCACAGCCCTGGGAGGGCGACCCACTAACTTTTATAAAAGTGACTTACTGCAATAAGACTTATTTCTTATTGCAATAAGATCTGTTTCTAATAACTGACAGGTGTAGGTGCACATGCTCTTTACCTAGAGATGGCGGTTGCCTTGGAAAATTAGAAAAGAAGCAACATTGAAGAAATAAAAGTGACCGTGCACCTTCACCTTATATCTAATCTCATAAATGTACTGTTTCTATCAAATTGTCCACTATATTACACAGAGAATATTACATTCTCTTTTAAATGGCCAAAAGAGTACACATCGTGCATAATGGAAATATCAACATTTGTCTATCAAATTATGCCGTCGGCTAGTAAGGTAAACTTGGAAGTGAATCCTGGCAGCTGTCCATAAACCAAAAGAACATGCAAAGTTGGAAGTGTAGACTAAAGAGTGACATCATGGACTTTGTACGAGTGCAGTGACCAGGAGCGTCTTGGGAGACTGATGGAATGTCACACACTTCCATTCACAAGGGAGGTGACACATTGTGATATGATCAGCCAGATTTATGAGTAATTCTAAGCTTGTCAGGAATCTGGAAGGATTAACACTTTCTTTAGAAACTAAACCAACTGCTACAAGTATATGTTGCACATTTCCTCTAAAGAACTGGTCAACAACCTGTGGCCTGGGGGGGAACATGCAGCCCACGAAACTCTTCTGTGGACCCTCAACCAATATAGTATCTGGTCACACGTATGTGGGTCGCCCTCCCAGGGCCGGTGTCAGGGGGGATGTGTCACAGCAGCGGCGACCCGGTCCGTGGCCCTGGGCGCCTAAATCAATGGTGGTTTTTAATGTAGTTTATGTGAATAGTTCGTGACACCACCTGTGGTGTTCGGCAAGGGAGGTGTTAAGCTGACGCTGCATGCAGATCCGCTGGGACTGATGGTGTGGTGTGGCAAAGATGGTGTAGCTCCCCACAGGTGGAGCTGTAGTCCCAGGGCAGTGTAGGGGCTATGGGCGAGGAGAGGCGCAGGATGGTAGGGATGCTGGTACCAAGATGTAGCGGTGCTGAAGGTGTTAGCGCACAAATGAATGGAGGACACCAGAGCTGTAGTTTCAAAGCTTTACTCACAGTTCGTGGTACACACTAGTGCCTGCCTCCGTGCCGTGTCCTCCGGGGTAAAGGCTCAATCAACCTCTCGGGCAAGTCAGGGCTCTCCTCTCCAACACTCCGCCAACATGTACCTTCCTAAATGACTCCGCCAATGAGCCTTGTGGTGTGAAGCACTCCAGTACTTAGTAACCCTGGAATGCCTCCTAAGAGATGTTCCTAGAACTGTACTTGCACGGCAGGCAGTTGTAGCCTGCTTCGGGGACGCCTCACTCCCGGCTCTCTATCTGTGTTGCTGTTGTGCCTCAAGTCTTGGATGGGAGTAATGCATTTACAGCCAGCTACTCCACCGGTGTCTGCTGCAGTACCGTAAGTGTCCATACAACCTGGGGGACCAGGCCCCGGCCTTGCGCTGAGAACCTATAGGCAGGGTTCCTCTTCCAACCCACTTCTCCTCTCTGTTCTCTACTCCTTTGTTCTGTACTTGACTCTCCTTCCTATGGATGCTTAGGTTACAGCTCTACGTCTCTCCACCTTCCTTACTTTCCCGTGCCAGCTGGCTCAGGTCACTGAGGCAGCTGCAGCACTCCTTCCTCCATCCCTTCTTCCAGGGATCCTCACTCCTCACTGAGTGACTTCTTACTCCGCCGACCTTCTGTCAGACTGAACCTGTAATTCTAAACCTTCCCAATCTTTTATATGAATCTAAACTCCACCCAAGTCCCAACACTTTCAGTGTTCCAAGCAGGGAACCACCAGAGGTGCTCTGCTACTCTCTAAGCACTGAGCCGCTATGTGGTTGTGCAGAACTACCCTGTTGTGTGGGGTGCGAGTGTTGGAGTGTGGAAAGGGGCTCCCAACTTACCCAGACGGTGGGGCACCACACCGTAGGAGAAGGTGCAGTACCTCTGTGGCGACTGAGCCTCAGGAGCGCCAAATACTCCCCCCCATTAAACACAGCACGTCTGCAAGATAAACAAAGCTGACAGCAGAGAAACATACAAAAATTTTTGCAATGCAGAGCAAACTTTTCTTATACTAAGCTTCCTAATATAGGAGGTACTCATTCTTGAACGTTACCAACAATTCTATCTAAAATTCTAGGTAAACAGTGCAATTTTGTTTCCTAATTCAAAAGTGCTGTACTCTGTAACACATTTCATTATCACTCTTCTCTCTTCTAGACGCAAGGCGCTGACCGCAAATACCTGGTCTGTCACCTGTCACTTTCAATTCTTTATTCAAATTACTCATCTCTATATCAGACATTCCTAATTCTTCTAATAAAGCTATTTCTCAGTTATTAATACTCTCATAAAACACATTATCAAATACTTTTCAATAAAACAGTGCAAAGATTCTTGTAAGTGCTGGACACCGCTCCCAGCCGGGATTTCTTGCAGTGTCCTTAGAGGTAGACATCATCTTCGAAAAGTGTCCATGCAGAACATGATTTTCGCAACGTGTCTATTTGTAAAACCAAGAACCACTCCAAGTTCATGATCACTGTAGTTCAAATGAAGAAACGCTGCCAATCAAGAAATGAGCAATAAAGTGCTGCCAGCGACAAAAACAACATGGTAACCAAAAATAACACAACTGGTGCAAACAAACGCTCCTGGGTAACGAGATTTGTAAAATTAGTGCTGATTAGTGCTGATGTTCCCCTCCTGGGGCTCTGGAAGCTGGTGACTTGGACTGTTTCCAGGGGAGATGCTCTGGGTGGTCTTGCCGAGATTCAGCTGCTGCCTGGGGTACAGCAGAAGTGGTGACTGGTACCGGGGAAGGAATACGGACTTTCTCCTTCAGGTAAGTGGACAGCAGGGCTTCGGATATGCGGCGGATGTTTAATGCGTACCAGCCGCGTAGTCCCTCATGCCTGGTATAGGTCACGTACTCCCCTGGCTGCAGGTTTTTGCGCTGGGTGTCCCTTCTGGAGGTGGGACTCCACATCCCTCTGGCTAAAGAGCAAATCAGAGATCCTCTGGGGGTCGGCGATGAACCCAAACCCCCGTTCATGGTTCACATTGAGGAACTGTCCCCATCCAACCGAGTCCCGGGGACCGTAGCGACCCGCATGGGCCCTTTCCTTCCTATCCAGATCTGGGCCCAGCACCACCAGCCTCCGCTGTTCTCGCTCTCTTTGCTCGGCTGCCAGCTGGCGGAGGGTCTGGTGGCAATAGGCCTCAACCTCCTCCTCCATTTCCCAGGACCTGCTTCTACCCACTGGTGCCTGCGTTGCCACCATTAGGGGTTCCGGTTCTTCCCCCCTTGGACCGGCATCCCGATCCCACACGAGGTCCAGCACGACCTGTCCTGCCGCCGCCACGGGTCTACACCCCAGGGCCTTCCCAGGTGCAGGGACTGCAGACATACCTGGGGCCTCCTGGCGGTGGTCCGGTGCAGGCTTGAGATGGTGGGCAGCTGCAGGAACATCCACTGGAATGGTAGGTCCGAGTGTCGGCGGCGGTGGAGCAGATAGCAGCTCCGGGTCCGCGGGGGCCTCCAGTGACTCCTCCGGGCAGGCCATGACCAGCCATATGGACAGCGTGGAGGTGTACATTGGTGCTGCCTGAAGACGGTCCGTTTCAGCGGTAACAGGTACCAGGGTGGCAGCTGTAACAGCCGGTACCGACTGGAAAGGTACCGGGTCCAAGGGTGCCGGTGGTGTAGGCTCCTCCTGGGCGGCCTGCCTGCTCAATCTCCATAAGGCCTCCTGCCTCAGTCGCAGGTGGCCTGTCAGCTGGGCGATGTCATCCTCCAGCTGCTGGCGGGTCATTTCAGAGATGGGGTCGGAGCCTTCAGCCATGGCACCGGGGAGATCCGACTCAACCTCCGTGTGCTCTCCAGGCCTCCCCTTTCTCTCCAAAATGGCGTTCTCCCTTTCTTCTTCCTGCCTTGGCCCCGTTCCCGCCACTGGCTTCTTCTGCCCCTCCTTCTGGGGGCGGCGTCTTCTTCCAGCGCCTCCATACCAAGCCAGTATACGAACCCCTCGGGGGGTGGGCCATGTAGCTGTCACATAGTAATTCAGGCAGGGGAGGCCCAAGACTCTTCGCGGTCTTTTCCTAGGACCTCCTATCTCTTCACGCCCTTCTTCTCCGCGCCAGTGGCCATTTCTATTGTCCATTTTACAGTCTATCAAATTAGGTCTTCTGCACATTTTCAAAAGTGTAAAATCCAATAAATCTCAGGCGCACAGAACCCGAGGGTATAGGGTCTCGTCATCCTGTTCGTGACGCCAAAATTGGGTCGCCCTCCCAGGGCCGTGGGGTACTCGGTACCGAGCCGGTGTCAGGGGGATGTGTCACAGCAGCGGCGAACCGGTCCGTAGCCCTGGGCGCCCAAATCAATGGTGGTTTTTAATGTAGTTTATGTGAATAGTTCGTGACGCCACCTGTGGTGTTCGGCAAGGAAGGTGTTAAGCCGACGCCGCATGCAGATCCGCTGGGACTGATGGTGAGGTGCGGCAAAGATGGTGTAGCTCCCCACAGGTGGAGCTGTAGTCCCAGGGCAGTGTAGGGGCTATGGGCGAGGAGAGGCGCAGGATGGTAGGGATGCTGGTACCCAGATGTAGCGGTGCTGAAGGTGTTAGCGCACAAATGAATGGAGGACACCAGAGCTGTAGTTTCAAAGCTTTACTCACAGTTCATGGTACACACTGGTGCCTGCCTCCGTGCCGTGTCCTCCGGGGTAAAGGCTCAATCAACCTCCCGGGCAAGTCAGGGCTCTCCTCTCCAACACTCCGCCAACATGTACCTTCCTGAACGACTCCGCCAATGCGCCTTGTGGTGTGAAGCACTCCAGTACTTAGTAACCCTGGAATGTCTCCTAAGAGATGTTCCTAGAACTCTACTTGCATGGCAGACAGCTGTAGCCTGCTTCGGGGACGCCTCACTCCCGGCTCTCTATCTGTGTTGCTGTTGTGCCTCAAGTCTTGGATGGGAGTAATGCATTTACAGCCATCTACTCAACTGGTGTCTGCTGCAGAACCATAAGTGTCCATACAACCTCGGGGACCGGGCCCCGGCCTTGCGCTGAGAACCTATAGGCAGGGTTCCTCTTCCAACCCACGTCTCCTCTCTGTTCTCTACTCCTTCGTTACGTACTTGACTCTCCTTCCTATGGATGCTTAGGTTACAGCTCTACGTCTCTCTTCCTTACTTTCCCGTGCCAGCTGGCTCAGGTCACTGAAGCAGCTGCAGCACTCCTTCCTCCATCCCTTCTTCCAGGGATCCTCACTCCTCACTGAGTGACTTCCTACTCCGCCGACCTTCTGTCAGACTGAACCTGTAATTCTACACTTTCCCAATCTTTTATATGAATCTAAACTCCACCCACCTCCCAACACATCCAGTGTTCCAAGCAGGGAACCACCAGAGGTGCTCTGATACTCTCTAAGCACTGAGCCGCAATGTGGTTGTGCAGAACTACCCTGTTGTGTGGGGTGCGAGTGTTGGAGTGTGGAAAGGAGCTCCCAACTTACCCAGACGGTGGGGCACCACACCTTAGGAGAAGGTGCAGTACCTCTGTGGCGACTGAGCCTCAGGGGCGCCACTTACATTCCATGTCATGTGTTCACCGTATGACTAGGGTCACATCACCATTATTTCTCTATTCCAAGAGAATTGTGCTGACAATGCTAATCACACATAATTTGATGACAGTGTAATCTGATTTTCTTGAATGATGAGATGTAAAAAAAATCTTCTCCATTTTGTCAGTCCGTGAAAATTGAAGTCATCTGAGTGCAAGTCCAATTTTTTTTAACAGACTCATTGACTTGCATGGCTGAGTACGACAAGAATATTGGATGCAAATCGCGCATGTTGCAATTTTTTTCCTTGGACAGATTTGGTCAGAGGTAAATAATTAGACATGTGGACAGCCCCGTAGAATAACATTAGTCCAAGTGCAATCCATTGTCTTATCGAATCACACTCGGACCAAAAATACGGTGTAAGATGGCTGCTGGACAAGTCCTTGAGGGGACATATGTGTCATCTCGGTTATTAGCTGCAGTGATGTGAGCTTGAAAGTATGCTCAGCATGTATAGTGCTGAGAGTTGTTTGAGCCGCTCCAGGGCTGAGTTTTACGAGTGGTCATAAGAGATGGGTGGGAATGATCGCTCACACATCCCCATCCCAGGGGTGTGGCTTGGCTAGTAAAATGGAGGCCAGTTGCCTCATTCAGTGTCTGTGGCTGGAGGTGTGGAGACCTCCATGTTTGTATTGCTGGAGACTAGGGATGAGCGATTATACTCGTTAGGATTCGGTACTCGGCGAGTAATGCAGTACTCACGGTACTCGAATCTTGGCGAGTATTTCACTACTCGCCTCGCAATATTCGGCACAGCCCGCACAGTCCTCGCACAGCGCCGCACAATCCCGCACATGCCAGCACAGTCCCCTGCACAGCCCTGCACAGTTCCCGCACAGCCCTGCACAGTCCCGCACAGCCTGGCACAGCCCAGCACAGTCCCACACAGTCCCCGCAAAGCCCAGCACAGTCCCGCACAGCCCTGCACAGTCCCCGCACAGTATTTCACTATTCACCTCGCAATATTCGGCACAGCCCGCACAGTCCTCGCACAGTCCCGCACATGCCAGCACAGTCCCCGCACAGCCCAGCACAGTCCCCGCACAGCCCAGCACAGTCCCGCACAGTGCAGCACAGTCCCGCACAGGCCAGCACAGCCCAGCACAGTCCCGCACAGCCCTGCACAGTCCCGCACAGCCTGGTACAGTCGCCGCACAGTACCTGCACAGCCCAGCGCAGTCCGCGAACAGGCCAGCACAGGCCAGCACAGTTCCACACAGGCCAGCACAGTTCCCGCACAGCCCAGCACAGTCCCCGCACAGCCCTGCACAGTCCCGCACAGGCCAGCACAGTCCCCGCACAGCCCTGCACAGTCCCCGCACAGCCCTACACAGTCCCGCACAGCCTGGCAATTACCTGAGAGCTGGCTGGACCACCGACCCAGAGGACACAGCACTCCAGCTGGGGATTTTAACTGTGAGTAAAAGTGTGAAGAATGCATTCCACTGTGTCCTCTGACTTTTTTACAGTGTCACCTGCCTTGCACTATGACTACAACCACCATCATCATCTCTAACACCTATAACTGCCCTGGGGCCTAGCTCTACATGTGGAGAGCTGTAACAACTCTGCTGCATCACCAACAGCCCTAGCGGTCTCTTATACAGCATTGGCTATCACCTTCCTTGCCGAACATTAAGGGTGGCGTCACAAATTATCCCCTTCTTTATTCCCTAAAATCATCATCTTTATCATTTTCATTGCACGCCCAGGGCTATGGATCAGGTCACTGCTGCCATGACATCCCCTTTAAGAACTGACTGGCCCGGTACCAAGTACCCCTTGCCCTAGGGGGCGCTGCACCCCCATGACTATTCATCAGCCATTTAGCATATCGCCAATGTAGTTCTGAAATTGATTTTTGGCATATGAAAAAATCAAAACGAGAATAAAATGGGCTTGTTAGAAAAAATATATATAACAAAAGTGGTGGAACCACTGTGCCGTGGTCCGAGTAGTATCTGGAGGGGCGTAACTAGGAGAACATATGACTCTTCAACAAAGCCCCTGATGGTGAGGTTGGACTTGGCTCCAGATAGACAACAGATGCTTCACCAGGATGGACGTCGGATGCATGACAGCTGACCCCCAAGGGGCAGGAAGCTAAAATGGCCCAGAAGGAAAGTTCAGCTGGTACAGGCAGGCATGGCAGGAGCACAGGAACAGCAAGTGCAGACAGGTATGGCTAGTATACAGGCACTGGCAGGTTAAGGCTGGTACAACAGGTATACAGGCAGACTGTGCAGGTGCAGGCAAGTACGGTTGAAATACAGTAACACAGCAGGTAAGGGAAGACTGGTACAGGCAGGAACAGACAGAGATTACCAGAAACAGGCAGATTCAGAAAGGTATTGACAGGTACTAGAAGTACAGGGGACCTGTCAATTAGCAAGCGTGCAAGAAGGCTGAGTAAACACATTGCTCTGGCACCTCCCAACAGGTGGAGGTGCCTTAAATAATAAATGTCCCAGCCATCGGCTGGGGACACTTTACACAGGGTGTGCTGTCCCTTTAAGATGGCAGGAACATGTGGGCCCTAAAGACAGTGACTGGAGATTTGCGAGCTGTGCACAGACCCTGGGCAACAGCGGCAAGAAGAGGAAGTGTTGGACAGGGTAAGTCTGCATCTTTGCCGGGGAAAAATGAACGTGTGCAGGGTACAGTATAAAGGTAGCAATAAATTCATTATGGTAGTTTGAGGTAACTGGGGAAGCAGTCAGGTTCTTGCAAGGACAAAAAAGCTGTGTTGATACAGTGCAAAAATGAATTGCAGTCAAATGGAAGACATTTTAGGACATTTGTGTCCCCTTTAAAGTGAAAGTATCCTGTCTGGGTCACTTTAGTTCCATTTATGTAATACCAAAACATATCCAAAAAATTGGAAATAACTACTAAATATTTGAACATAGACTTATACTTGCAGACATGATTCACTAGAGGGGTTATGAAGGGCTGAATTACTGCACTGGGAGACTCCGGGTCTTATCATAAACTCCCTCCACATTACATTTGATTCATTGCAAATCATGGTGCACATAAGACCATTATTCTGTAAGTTTATGGCACCTCTGTGTCTCCATTGTTTGACACCTCTTATCTCTTTCCCTGTCTCTTGTCTTTCCAATTTGTTTTTAACTCATGTCTTGTGTCTGTTCTATATTACTTGGTTATCTCATTGCTCAAATTTTCTCAGATATTTCTGGTCTCCTTCCATTTGGCCTCTATCACTTCTTTTAACTAGTATATCTTTTAATCCTCAGACTTGTTGTCTGCCCCCTTATTTTTTCAATGTAATGTTATTTATAATTAAGGGAGCAGGATGCAAGCGCCCATTGTACGCTGATGAGTGTCTCCCTCTCTGATTGATTGATCCTGCAGTCCACTCTATGGTTTATTTAGCGATTTTTGCTGTGAAGTAGACAGCCTGGTAAACGTTTATCTCAGTGGTGCACAACATTTTTTGGTCCAAGGGCCACAATGTCATACTAAATAAGTTTGAATGAAAGCAAAAACATTTAAAGGAGTACTTGCAGAACCATCAGCTTGAATACATCAGCGGAACATTAAGGCCTCTTTCACACATCAGGTTTTCGCCGTCAGGCGCGATCCGGCGCTTTTGACAGAAACCGGATCCGGCGAAATGCAATGCCGGATCCGGTTTCCCCCCCATTGACTTGCATTTGCGCCGGATCGCGCCGGATGGCCATGTGTTTCATCCGGTTTTCGCCGGATCCGGCAATGTGTCGCGATCTGGCGTCTGGAAAAAACGGCTACTGTAACGTTTTTTGTCTCCGGCGAAAAAGCCGGACACGCCGGATCCGGCGCGTCCGGCTTTTTCACACAATGAAAGCCTATGAGCGCCGCAATGCGCCTGATCCGGCAAAAGCCGGATCCGGTGGCCGGATCCGGTTTTTTGGTCTGAGCATGCTCAGTAGCTCTGCCCACAAGACATATATAAAAGCAAGACAGTGGGACCCACAGCCACACCCAACATGCCACCCAAGAAAGCAACCAAGCGCAGCAGGAGAAGGCAGGAGACCACTGCAGCACCATCAGCACCACCACCACCCCAAATGGAGCAGCAAATGGAACATGCTGAGGAGGGGAGGCCAGCAGCAGATGAGAGACGGTAATTATCAAATCCCCCATTCCTCCAAACTAGGGCTATTGAATATCAAGATATTCATTGGCCCTTTGTTTCTCTTTATTCAACAGCCGCCCAATAGATGCAGCAGCAGCAGCAGCAGCAGCAATGGCAGCAGCTGGAACACCACCCACAGGCATGGAGTGTGGCCACCAGGAAGACAGCACATCATCTTCTGGGAGCCCTCCCTCGCATCGTCAGCGTTTGACGGTAAGTTTTTATTTCCAAAATCCATCATCTCTGTAATATATGTCTATTCATTGCCTTTTATTTCAAAACAGGATTCACAAGATGAAGAGGAGCTCCCAGAAGAAGAAGGAAGGGGTGGACAGACACTTGGAGTGGGCTCACAATTGGTAAGTTTTTTGCATCAAACGCAGAAACACAACATCACACTACACACAACACATAGAAAACAATGTTCTGCAGACCACACACAGCAAACAAATGCCTACATCCAAAGACATAACATTTTTTGTTTTCTTCTCTAGTCTTCCCAATCTGGTGCTCGGCCAAGAGGTCCTCGCTGTGCCTCCCAGGGTCGTCGGCGACAGCAACGCGGCGGTCACCAGCGTGTAAGTATAAATATTTTTGCTTTGTTTTTTTGCACTTTTTATTTCATTTCTTTTGTGGAGGCTAATTATGTTATTTTTGTCTTTTTCTTTAACAGCCTTCACAGCGTGCTCCCGACTCTGACGGTGAGGATGGAGGACTCGATGTGGACCACCTCATCGATCTCGTCAGAGAAAGGGAGCCGCTCTGGAATATGGCTGACCGCCGCCACGCTGACCTTATCGTTACCCGACGACTCTGGGAGGAAATCTGTTCGCTCCTTGTGGGCCGCTGGGAGGACCTCGATGTTCGGGCCCAGATTAAAGAGCGTAAGTATATACAGTACCGGTTGCTTGATGTAAACCAGTGTTTCCCGAACTCCAGTCCTCGTGGTCCCCACGGATCATGTGTTCAGGATTTCTATTTACTATGGAAATCCTGAAAACATGACCCCTGGGGACCATGAGGACTGGAGTTTGTGAAACACTGATGTTGTATACTAACCACTCCTTTCTCGTTTCAGGGAACAGAATTGTGAATCGGTGGCGGTCTGTGAGGGATCGTTTCAAGAAGGAGTTCAATAAAGAGATGCGGGCCCCGAGTGGATCTGGAGGACGCAGGAGCAAGTACAAGTACGCACAAGCCCTGTCATTCCTCCGGGAAACAATGGTCACTAGAAGGTAAATATTACACACCACATGTGAAAAAAAATGTTAGATGTAACTTTTTTTTTTCACCCACGGCAATACCATGTCAGTATTTTAATTGTTTTTTTTTCTCTTTATTCCACAGCACGGTGAGCAGCACTCGGGAGCCTGCACGATTGGACCCTTCTGAGGCGATCCCTGAGGAGACCGGCACCGAGGGACACTTCGACCGCCCCGGTACATCTGCACCTTCCCAGCCTTCCCACACATTCGACCCATCTGTCCCATCCACCAGCACAGGAGCATCGTGGCCGCCTACATTACATGAAGCTGCTGGTGAGGAGATCGCTTTCCCTTTACCCCACCCTTCTGCCCCTGCCACCTCTAGTACACCTGCGGGTACTGGGCAGCAGCGGCAGAGGGGTCAGGAAAAGAGTTATGCGCCAGAGTTCTTGCATCTGAATGCATCTTTCCAGAACTGTCTAAAAGTCTTGTCAGAGCAAATCTCCGCAGGCTTTCAGCAGATCAACTCCAGCATTCTGGAGGTGAAGACACTTCTGCAAACCATGCATTCAGAAGCAAGATCTTCGCCAAACCACACCTTTTTCAGGTCTGTTGTGGAGCGCATGGCAACACTATCTCCTACCCAGCAGATGCATGTAATGCATTCGTGCCACGGTGCTCTACAGCAGGTTACCTCCCAACCTCCACCTCCCACCACTGTAGTTCCTCCACCTGCACCCCCTCCAGCCACTTTCCATCCTCCCCCTCCTATTACATCTGCACCCCCTCCAGCCACTTTCCATCCTCCCCCTCCTATTACATCTGCACCCCCTCCAGCCACTTTCCATCCTCCCCCTCCTATTACATACCAGCAACCTCACCAGTACCAGCAACCTTCCCAGTACCAGCAACCTCCCCAGTACCAGCAACCTGCCCCGTACCAAACTCCTTCCCCGTACCAAACTCCTTCCCCGTACCAAACTCCTTCCCCATACAACTTTCCATCAACATCATCTGCTCCTACAGTCCCTGCCCAACCCTCCACTCCACCGCCCACCACCTCTTCTGCCTCCCACATGTCCACCCATTCTGTAGCTTTTTCCACACCATCACCTCTAACTGTTCCTTCCCCACCATGATCCCAGTCCTCTCTCCACACTCCCATTGTCGAAGTGTCCCGCAGCCCCTCCAGCAGTATTTCCACCCCACACTACACCGAGTTATAATGTTTTTTTTGTAATAAAAATGCCCATTTGGTTGGTTTCAAACCTTTATTAAAAAGGTTTTTTTAACTTTAAAAACAGTTTACACAAAAAAAAATATTTTAAATAAAAGTTAAATTATTGTTTACACTGGTTGTCTGTCATTTCTTTCTGCGGCGAAATATGTTTAAAAAAAAGGTTAAATACAGGGTATTTAAAAGGTAAAAAGGTATTCAAAACCAGGTATATAACTGTGGGTAAATTTTAGCTTTTTGCCACAGTTGTGTTCCTGGTTGTGTTTGAAGCAAAGTATTTCACCTGAAAAGTTGTGTTTATTGTTGGTGATTTCCTAACAATGTACACAACTTTTGTTAAAAGGTGAAATACTTTGCATAAAACACAACCAGGTACACACCTGTGGCCTAAAGCTAAAAATAGTAAGACCATGACAAGATAGCCAACTTTGGTTGGCAAAGGTATATACTGTTGGTCCAGAAGGTACACAAGTTTGGTTAGGGCACAAATCTTTCACACTCTGTCATCCTGCCAGTGTACTCTGCCTTGAGGTGACATAAAGTATAGTGCAAAATTGTCCCTCATTACTGAAACCGTCACAGAACTTCTAGTGGTAATATTTCCAATGACAACATCCATCTTCGCCAGTAACTTGCTCTTCTCTCCAACCTGCACTTTCTCCTCTACAACCTGTCAAAGAAGGGCTGTAGGAACATGCTATATATAGTTTTCCAGTAGCCAATCCCGTTCGGAAGGCCACAAGGGTCAATTTTAAAAACCAGATCCGGCGTAATCCGTCGAAAAACGGATAGAAAAACGGATGAACCGGATGAGACGGATCCGGTTTTGTCTGTCAAGAACAAGACGGATCCGGCAGAAAACCGGATCCGGCACATCAGGTTTTACAAAACATTTGCCGGATCCGGCATTCCGGCACGACGCCGGATCGCGCCTGACGCCGAAAACCTGATGTGTGAAAGTAGCCTAATGCATCATCATAACCAAGTTTAATAATAATAATAATAATAATAATAATAATAATAATAATCTTTATCTAGCGCCAACATATTCCGCAGTGCTTTACAATTCAACGGTTCATATACAACAGTCATAACAAAGTTAACAATAATACAATAATTTATGAAAAGACATTGATGACCCTGCCCGTAAGAGCTTACAATCAACAATGAGGTGAGGGTGACACAAAGTACAGGTGCTTGCTCGAGATGGTCCAGCCATCTTGAGCAAGTGGAGATAAATAAAGGCTGCATGAGCTAGTCGTCAGCCAATATTTGTAGTGCTTTTGGGAGTGATGGAGTTTGGAGGTATATGACAAGAGAAGTAGAGGAAGGACATTATATAAAAGGACTTCGATTAGGGAACGTGATAGGTCGCCCTAAACAGTTGTGTTTTTTGGGAGCACCTAAAACTGTGTAAGTTATGGTTAGTATTCATTTATTGGGGTAGAGCATTCCAAAGGATTGGTGCAACTCGGGAGAAGTCTTGGAGCCGTGAGTGGGAGGTACGAATTAGTGTGGATGTTAGTCGAAGGTCGCTTGCAGAGCGTAACAAGCGTGTGGTATGATAAACAGAAATGATGGAAGAGATGTAGGGGGGTGCCGCACTGTGGAGAGCTTTGTGGGTGAGAACAAGCAGTTTAATTTAGTTTAGAGTATTTGAATAGTATTGGGAGAGTATTTGCTACAAAAAATCAGTGTGAACACATTCAAACTTACACTGAGCTTTTGGAGCAGAAACTCAATCAAATCCTCTATCATAATATTAATCTCAAAGCTAGGTTTTGAAGATTTTTCAGTTTTAACATGAAGCATGTTCTGGATTTCTACATGATCAGAACCACCATCAGTACATGAATGCAGTACTAGAACCAGTGTCAGTATATGAATACATCATCAGAACCACTTCCAGTAAATGAATGACCAGAACCGCCATCTGTACAGGAATGCATCACCAAGCAAAGTATATTGCTGTTTTAGGTCAGCCCCATGTATCACGTGAACCTGAAAATCCTAGTATGTCCTTTACAATGGTAAGGAGATACTGGGAGTTGTTGTTATCAGCTATAATCAGACTGCGGACCATACAGGGACCACAGTACTGATGAGATTTACTGTAGTCAGTAATACAAAAAACACATTAACATCCAGGTTCTTTATAGGTGACATCTTCTCTGATGGAAGTCATTCTCATGTCTTTTGTCTCCAACACTTTTGCCGTAGTATAGATGCCATGATGACATTTCATTCCCTGAACTCGTCTCTCCAGATTTCCTCTTTTCCAGCCTTCTGCAGAAATTTCTGACATGGTGCCCTTAAAATTAAAAGTATCATTATACTGTCATATAAATAAAAATATCTACCATTGTGTGCTCCTGAATAAATTATTGCCACTGACTGTGCTACCTGCACAGAATATCCCCCCATACTGCCCCTCTCCATAATGTCTCATTGACACTGCCCCTCTCCATAATATCCTTACTACATTGCCCCTTTCCATAATATTCCCCCATACTGCCCTTCTCCGCAAAGTCTCCTGCACACTTCCCCTCTCCGTAATATTTCCCCACACTGCTCTTCATCATAATGTCCCACTCACACTTACCCTCTTTGTAATGTCCCATCACAAGTCCTCTCTATAATATTCCCCCCACATGTCCCCACTGCATAATAATTCCCCCACATAGCTCCCCTCCATAATATTCCTCCCCCAATGTCCCTCTCCGTATTGTCCGCCACACACTACCCCTCTCCATAATGTCCTCCACAAACCCTGCCACTCTGCATACTGTGCCTCTTCTACAAAATCCCCCCCCCCCTCTTTGCTGCATATGGTGCCCTCAAAATAACACCAACTCCCCTTGTCCTACAATTAATCTTCAGCTTCTCCTGGAGCGCTTACCATTTCAAGCCATGTTGTCACCACACCTGCGCTGTGAAGCCTGTGACATCAGCACTGTGATGAGGTCACAGCATGAAGACCTCATCACACTGCTGCTTGTTGGGCGGGGGCGGATGAGCACTCCTCTGCTTTGTCCCTTTCCTTGCACCAAAGTGCTCAACTGTATTCATGGGCCGTATGTTGTGCAAGCCTAGTCTATCTGAATGACAAATCTTCTTTAAGCCACAAATTCACATTAGACTCCTGAAATTTACTCTCTGCCCGTCCCCAAAGTGGACAGAATTATCAGCCATGTTTGATTCACATGGCCAGTTCTATTGCTTCAAGAATTGCATAGTGGTTACTCCTTTACAGGGATTAACATGTACATTCATGTTAATGGAGAATCTGACATGATAATTTTTCTCTCATGGTCTCATGTGCATTCAATTTTTACCATTAATTTATTGGCAGGTTGCCAAGAAACCTACAGCAACATTAAAGGAGCTGCAGAAATTTCTGGCAGGCACTGGTTGTGTATTGTATGTGATAACAATCCCCCATATTGTTCATACTGTATGTTTGGCTTATGGGTAATGTGTCAAGATGAAAGCCTTTTCTTAAGAAAAACATCTAACTTAGCTATTAATGATGAGCTAGCACTAAAATGTTCAGGTGCTGGTTACTCGAATCAAGCACGTCAGACTGCTTGGGTGCTCGTAACAAGTATAATGGAAGTCAATGGGAAACTCAAGTATTTTTCCAGAAAACCCTCCCAGGAGGTCTGTGGGGCAGTAAAATCACTGAAATGGATGGAAAAAGTGCTCAAATGGAATGGGAACAGCATGAGGAAGATGCCTGGACAGATCTGACTTGCAAGTCGCTGCTTGGAACAATGTTGTCAGAGTATTATGCCACTTTTATGGACTGACAAGAAAAATACCTAACCGAAGATAAAATGGATTTTACAGGAAAAAAAGGATAGGAAAGTGTCATGACTCGGTTGTCGGGTGACCCGGGACCAAGGGCTCCCTCCCTGTCCCTACCGCTAGGAGGTGCCCTAGCTTGCCCTATTCTCAGAGTTACTTCTGAAGGTGAAGATGCCAGAGCCACATACCTTGCCTTATCTCCTGTATCCACTTTCCATCTGTACTCTTTCCCCACCCAAGAAAGAGGGGAGTAACAGTGCACCGCAGTACGCCAACCAGACGAACAAGGCAACACAAACAGGGGCAACTGAAAATACAAGGCTTACAAATAATCACTAACATATAACAGAGAAATGCATCGGGGAGTGGAGGATGGGGAAAAATCAAAGGAGAAGGAATGGAAATTATCACACTTGCAAACCCAAGCAACAATCACTGATAAACTCACTATACGCCTTCTCATATAACCCCTAACTCCTATCCTCCCAACCATGCAGCATAAACTTGTTCTGATGATGTGTGTCAGTCAGGACCCAGATTATACAGGGGATAGGAGTGGCTAACCATGCTCAGCTGAGAACCCAGACACCCAGTGCTCCCAAAATGGCCGACTAACCACTGTACTGCCAAAATAAATTTACACCCTTTAAAAAGGTGAAGTGCTGGCTCCCAATTCCACATCAAATCCAGTTCAAACTACTAACACTGACCTACAAAGCCATCCACAATCTGTCCCCTTCCTATATCTTTGAACTAATTTCCCATTATCTTTCCTCACGTAATCTTTGATCCTCCCAAGACCTCCTACTTTCCCAAAAGACCTGCAAAGGAGGTTCCTACAGTAGATAGAGGTTATCCTAATAATGTTTTATGGAGGGCCTATAAGGAATCAGTTGGAAAGGATAGGAGGAAGCTCCTAGTTCCTAGACCAAAAAAGAGGGACGACGATTTTGTCCGGTTCATAACTAAATTTTCCAATGGGTCCGATCAAATAAGGTCCATATTACAACAACATTGGCCAATTCTGAAGATGGATAACATTATCACCAAATATGTCCCCACAAGTCCGCAAATCACGTATAGGAGGGGTACTTTCTTACAGGACCGACTAGTCCACAGTCACTTCCAACCAAAGGAGACAAAAAACTTGCTATCTAATCAATCCAAAGGATGTTTCAAATGTGGGGGATGTAAGGCTCCATCACGCAGGCAAAGACCTTCATGAGTAATGTGACTGGTACAACCTACTCCATACGCCAGTTTATCAATTGACGCACCAGTGGGGTGGTGTACAAAGCCACATGCAGGTGCGGCATTGACTATATTGGGAAAACGAAAAGAGAATTTCGTAAGAGGGTGGGTGAACACATACGGGACATTGTCAATAAGAGGGATACCCCAGTAGCAAACCATGTGAACATGTGCCATCAGAGTGACTCTAGGGTAATTTCATTTATTGCTATTGATAAGATTGTGCCTCCAGTAAGAGGGGGGGATTGGAATAAGATGATACTTCAGAAAGAAAGTAAATGGATCTTCCAATTGAGAATGATGCATCCACATGGCTTAAATGAACAACTGTCCTATTGTTACTTTTTATAAGGACATCTGTGTTGTTCGTGGCGTTATTCCTTGATTCACTGTTTTTGTTAATTGCAATTTTCTTCATTTGTGATTAACAATTTTTGGAGCTGCTCGCTTTGTTTTTGCCGTGCGATTAGGTTGTTCTGGGCTTGACCCCAACACTCCCTGTATAGGGGGTGGTCGCCCAGTCTTTCCATCCCACGGCTCTAGAGATCCACTCCTTACACTATATAACTTCCCGCCATACAACTATTTTTTTTAACATTTTTTGCTTTTTTACTTTTTTCTCTACCTCAGAAACCTTTTCCAAAAAATCTTGTTTTATTTTGGACACAAATTGTCATAGGTCGTATTTCAGACTTACTACACTTCTTGGACATTGTTCACATGGTTGTTGTCATACTGTGTGGTGAGGTATTTTGTATCATGCCATTTGGGATTTTCTCGTTCCCCAGTATTTAGCAAAATTGCATATTGGGTCTTGTTCACATATAAGCTTTAGTTTGAATACAGTTTATTATGTTATCATCATTGTAGTCTAATTAGTCCTTTGTGGCAAGCACAAAAGGGTTAATGTTAATGGACGCTATAATACAATGGGCTTTACTGTAGGAGTTTTTTTTTTTTTCCTTCAGCTCCAGACATTACCATAGTAACAGGAGCGCTCCACAGCCCATGCTGCTGTGATGTCAGTCACAGCGCCGTCCCATTGCAGCACGTCACACGCCGGGGGCGTGGCTTACAAAGGCCTCCAGCTCAAACTATATGAACCACAAAAGTGGGGGATGACGGTAAGGCAGCGGTATTTTTTGCTATAACTCCCCTGATGAGTGTACTATAACGAAACGGGTCGGGAGACGCAATCCTCAAGGCAGGCAGTGCCCGGTACCGCCCGTCATGGTTCCACGGTCATTCTAAAGGGTATTGGAAGGAATGGACTCCTCATTATTGGGTGAGATCTGACTATATTAAAGCCGCAATAACATGTTATAAATGCGGCATTGCTGTGTTCGAACTTTTATGGTCACCTTGAATGCTCACTGATTCAGTGAGGTATTATGGTTCTTCTAGTGTCACCCATTTCAAACTCCCTTCCTCCATTCCTGCCTCTATATTTTATGCTGCATATACACTCACTGGCCACTTTATTAGGTACACCTGTCCAACTGTGTGTTAAGACTTAATTTCTAATCAGCCAATCACATGGCGGCAACTCAGTGCATTTAGGCATGTAGACATGGTCAAGACAATCTCCTGCAGTTCAAACCGAGCATCAGTATGGGGAAGAAAGGTAATTTGAGTGCCTTTGAACGTGGCATGATTGTTGGTGCCAGAAGGGCTGGTCTGAGTATTTCAGAAACTGCTGATCTACTGGGATTTTCACGCACAACCATCTCTAGGGTTTACAGAGAATGGTCCGAAAAAGAAAAAAAATCCAGTGAGCGGCAGTTCTGTGGCCGGAAATGCCTTGTTGATGCCAGAGGTCAGAGGAGAATGGGCAGACTGGTTCGAGCTGATAGAAAGGCAACAGTGACTCAAATTGCCACCCGTTACAACCAAGGTAGGCAGAAGAGCATCTCTGAACGCACAGTGCGTCGAACTTTGAGGCAGATGGGCTACAGCAGCAGAAGACCACACCGGGTACCACTCCTCTCAGCTAAGAACAGGAAACTGAGGCTACAATTTGCACAAGCTCATCGAAATTGGACAGTAGAAGATTGGAAAAACGTTGCCTGGTCTGATGAGTCTCGATTTCTGCTGCGACATTCGGATGGTAGGGTCAGAATTTGGCACAAACAACATGAAAGCATGGATCCATCCTGCCTTGTATCAACGGTTCAGGCTGGTGGTGGTGGTGTCATGGTGTGGGGAATTTTTTCTTGGCACTCTTTGGGCCCCTTGGTACCAATTGAGCATCGTTGCAACGCCACAGCCTACCTGAGTATTGTTGCTGACCATGTCCATCCCTTTATGACCACAATGTACCCAACATCTGATGGCTACTTTCAGCAGGATAATGCGCCATGTCATAAAGCTCGAATCATCTCAGATTGGTTTCTTGAACATGACAATGAGTTCACTGTACTCAAATGGCCTCCTCAGTCACCAGATCTCAATCCAATAGAGCATCTTTGGGATGTGGTGGAACGGGAGATTCGCATCAGGGATGTGCAGCCGACAAATCTGCGCCAACTGTGTGATGCCATCATGTCAATATGGTCCAAAATCTCTGAGGAATGCTTCCAGCACCTTGTTGAATCTCTGCCACGAAGAATTGAGGCAGTTCTGAAGGCAAAAGGGGGTCCAACCCGTTACTAGCATGGTGTACCTAATAAAGTGGCCAGTGAGTGTATATTGGCCTCATGTTATTTATGGAAAGTTTCTTTTACATTTTGTAGCACTGTAGAGGAACTGTGCGTACATGCAATTATATGCCTATGTGTTATGGCTATTGGCATGAAGGGGACAACTATTCATTGCTTTGCATAAAACATCTATGGACATGTTCCCCACTTTATTTTCTTAATTTGTAGTTGCTATTAATTTTGATGATGGAAATGTGATTATTTGACCACAGTGCAAGTACATTATATATTGAATACTGTGGTTCCTTTAGACAAATACAGTAAGATTATTCACCATTTACTAGAGGCCTCATACTCATTTGTAGGCAGGTAAACACCTGCGAGTATTTTTATCTGTGTCTTCGTGTCTTTTTGTGGTTTTGTTTTTGAGTTTATTCACAAGGGTGTTGTTTGTCATATTTTAATTAGACCTTGATTAAAAGTTAAATTTTATCCATTGCTATTCACACCCACACATGAACCATGCCTGGCCCACATGCTCAACTTAGCAGTTTCTGAAAGCCTACCCAGATTTTCCTGAGCTACTTATGAAGGTACGCCGCGTATGTGCCCATTTCCGCAGTCATCTACAGCTTATTTTGTTCAGAATTCCATAGACGGGCCACTGACACCCAGTGGAATGACCCCGCACATAGGAGTAAGGTTTGTCAGGACCTGTCGGAACAGTTAAAAGATGCATTGGCGCTGTACGAAACTCCAGCATCGTTGGAGGCCACAATGGCTTTTGCCATACGTATAGACACATGTTATGAATGAGTCACTGGAGGAGGAGAAAACAAAAATACAAGCTAAGTCCAGAAAACCGGAGAGGTTGGTAGCAATCAGATTGCAGACCCCTGATCCTATTCACCACAACTAACAGTAGCCTGGGGGGTTCCTACGGTGCCCTAGACCCCTCGTCACAGCCGGAGAACTACATAAGCCTAAAGAAAGAAAGGGGAAATCTAAACTGCCCCAGAGCAGACCCCAAAGCAATAGACAGCCCCCAACATGTATTGTCGGTGAAAAACAGATGAAAACACAAACACAGACAGAAAGACAGGCTGAGCAAATGATGGGGCCCAACTAACTAGATAGGACAGGACAGAAAAGATGCTGGCTGCAATCCGCAAAAAACCCTACAAAAATGTCCCAACCGTCTGATAGGAAAAAGGCCCTGAAGTCGCTAGACTTCAAAATCACTATATCAGCACTCAGGTATATTCTGAAAACAGAGCAAAGAGATCAACTGATCAGAGACAAAAATGGAATTCAGCCAGTCCCAACCAGGACTAGCTGAATACAAACACTAAGGAAACCAGACAAAATCTCATGGAATAATAGCAGGGCAAAAACTTAGCTTTTAGCAGACAGGAACTAAAACTGGATGCCAGAGCTCAGAACAGGAAGGATCACCAGCAAACCCTGCAGGGCGTAGGCCGAAACCCAGAGCCAGGCCAAGGGAGAACCTTGGCACTAGACTTGGAAATGTGCAAGAGAGCACCAGAGGACAGAGTGTGGAAAACCAGGCTGAGACAAGAACATGAGAAGTACTACAAGGCTCAGAATAGCAAAGACCAGACATGGCGAAACAGGTAAGGCAGAGAACAGAGGAAGGACTACAAGTCAAAGAATAGCTAAGGCGAGACATAGCAAAACAGACTAAGACAGAGAACAGCAGAAGGACTACAAGGCAAAGCAAGGCAAAGACAAACATGGCACAAGAGACAACACAAGACATGAGATGGAATACGAGCACGGAGCGTGTGCAGAGAAGCACTACAGAGCAAAGTGCAAGGGCAGACAGAAATCATATGAGAGGCATCTCCACAGAAAAAACACAGCTTATTACGCTTTCTGAACTCCTGACGTTTCACCCTAGACAACACTCTATCACATTGCATAGGTTCAGACATTTGTTCAACAGGTGGCAACACCTCTCGTACAGTTTTGCGTTCACGCCAACGCCGATCAACCTCAATGGCTAATGACATAGAATCGTCAAGACCAGAGGGAACAGGAAATCCCACCATAGTATCTTCTACGGTTTCTGACAAACCCTTCCGAAAGAGAGCTGCCAAGGCACCATCATTCCGGGTAGTAAGGACCGCCCACTTTTGGAATTTTTGACAGTACATCTCTGCTGAATCCTGACCCTGGCTCAATGTCAACAGGGCCTTTTCAGCCTGATCAATAGCATTAGGTTCATCATACAACAAAGGTGAAGGGGAAAATGAACTCACAACAGTACCTCCCCCTTGAGGAGGGGTCACCGAACCCTCATTCACACCAGAGCACAAGGTACAAGGTACAAGACAGAGTGCGTGTGTAGAGACACGCCAAAGCACAAGGTAGAAGACAGAGTGCGAGTGTAGAGACACGCCAAGGTCAGGGTTCAAGGCAGGGTGCGTGCTAGGAGCCACCCCAGGGTTCAAGGCAGGGTGCGTGCTAGGAGCCACGCCAGGGTTCAGAGCAGGACGCGTGCTAGGAGCCACGTGGGACGCACACCTCACTGGCCAGTGCACACGGCTGTAACGCCAGCATGAGGCACGACCTTGGCACAGGAGGCGGGCAAAGGAACCTTCGTGCTAGGAGTCACGCCAGGTTCAGGGCAGGGTGCATGCTAGGAGCCACGCCAGGTTCAGGGCAGGGTGCGTGCTAGGAGCCACGCCAGGGTTCAAGGCAGTGTGCGTTCTAGGAGCCACGCCAAGGTTCAAGGAAGGGTTGCGTGCAGGAGGCACGCCACACTGGCCAGTGCACACGGCTGTACACAAACATGAGGAACTTACCACGGCACAGGAGACGGCCAAGGGGAACCCACGCCGGGGTTCAAGGCAAGGACAAACATGGCACGAGAGACAACACAAGACATGAGACGGAATACGAGCACAGAGCGTGTGCAGAGAAGCACTACAGAGCAAAGTGCAAGGGCAGACAGAAATCATATGAGAGGCATCTCCACAGAAAAAACACAGCTTATTACGCTTTCTGAACTCCTGACGTTGCGCCCTAGACAAAACTCTATCACATTGCATAGGTTCAGACATTTGTTCAACAGGTGGCAACACCTCTCGTACAGTTTTGCGTTCACGCCAACGCCGATCAACCTGAATGGCTAATGACAGAATCGTCAAGACCAGATGGAACAGGAAATCCCACCATAGTATCGTTTACGGTTTCTGACAAACCCTTCCGAAAGAGAGCTGCCAAGGCACCATCATTCCAGGTAGTAAAGACCGCCCACTTTCGGAATTTTTGACAGTACGACTCTGCAGAATCCTGACCCTGGCTCAATGCCAAAAGGGCCTTTTCAGCCTGATCAATAGCATTAGGTTCATCATACAACAAAGGTGAAGGGGAAAATGAACTCACAACAGACACACACCTCCAGGATAGACGTGTAGTGACTCCACCCCCTGTTGTACTTCCTAGGACTGAAGTTCTCCCCATGTGCTCTTAACAGCCCATGCAGTTAGGGTGGCTTTTCCCAGTTTTGGGTCTCTTGCTGTTCTTTGCAAGACGGGAGTGTGCTTTTACTGTGGCAAAAAGGATAATTTTATTGGGGCTTTGTCCAACTATGCTTAAACAACAGAAACTGTCAGAAAACCTCTGGCCCCAGGTTGTGTGGAGGATTACAAGCTGGGGGTATACCTCATCCACAGAGTGTCTCAGTTTATTCTACCTGCAAAAGTGGTTATAGATACAGAAACTGAGACAATATCTGTCCTACTGGATAGTGGGGCAGGAGCCAATATGGTGGATGCTCGGTTCGCTAAGATTCATTGTCTCACCTGTAGTAAGCTGGAGAGGTCCATCCCCGCATTTGCAATAGACTCTGCACCTCTTGGTCAGGGAATCTTTGAGAAAATAGCTCATAAAGTGAACCTTTGGGTAGGTGCTCTTCACAGGGAGCTCCTTTCTTGTTACATTCTGGAAGGCCTCCCTACTCCTATTGTGCTGGGTCTTCCCTGGTTGACTAAGCATAAACTAGTCATAGACTGACAGGCTAGAGAAATAATTAAGTGGAGTGATTTTTGCAAGAATAATTTCCTAGATATTGTTATCTCTAAACTCTAATATCTCCTCAAAAACATTCCATCTTTTCTCTCTGATTTTTAGGAGGTGTTCTTTTTAAAGGGTTGTCAAAAACTGCCTTTCGGGTGCAAAGTTGCCCAAGACCAGATTATATAATATGTCAGATCCTGAGAAACAGGCCATGAAAAACTATATCTCTGAGAGTCTTGCCAAGGGACATATTAGACCCTCATCTTCACCTGTAACAGCGGGGTTTTTCTTCGTTAAAAAGAAACATGGGGGTCTGCACCCCTGTTTAGACTTTCTGGAGTTAAACTATCCGGGACCCACATCCCCACCCATTCATTCCTGATTTGCTTAATCAGATTATTGGGGCAAAATGCTTCTCCAAGATGGATCTCAGGTGAGCCTATAATCTGATTAGGATTAAAGAGGGGGATGAGTGGAAGATGGCTTTTAAAGGGCCTGTCACACTAAGAGATATCGCTAGCAATATCGCTATAACTTGTGACGTTATAGCGATATTGCTAGCGATATCGCTGTGTGTGATACTTACCTACAACCCGCTCCCCCGCTGGTTATCGCTGATCGCGCGAGAACGTTCAGGACTGTTTCTCGTCGTCAGCTTCCTGCGGCGCTTCCTGCTGTGAGGACGAGCGACGCGTGGACGTGGGCGGGAGGACGCAGGATCGCCTCGTCTGACAGGTAAGTAGCGACCCCCGTCCCCTGCGATGTCGCTAGTGAGATCTGCCTGTGTGGCAGCTCACTAGCGACCACTTAGCGATGCACCAGCGATCCTGACCGCGTCATATCGCTGGTCGGGATCGCTGGTACATCGCTAAGTGTGACAGTACCTTAACACTCAAGAAGGGCATTATGAAACTCTTGTCATGCCTTTTGGTTTGACTAATGCTACTGCTGTTTTCCAACTTTTTTTAATGACATCTTCCGTCACCTCGTGGGTAGATTTGTAGTAGCGTATCTTGACGATATATTGATCAAAAATCAACTTACACACAAAGATACTCACCAAGTTAGAGAGGAATGAAGGGAAGGCCAGGAAGGTATAAACCAAACCAAATTGGAATAGGATAATGGAGAAAGCATACACCCAAAAAGAGCAGACAACAACCTGTCATATCATCAGACATGTGCCTGATGATACTTGAGATTGGGCGAGAGGATTAAAATATCTTCAAGATACACTACTACAAATCTACCCACGAGGTGACAGAAGATTTCATTAAAAAAAGTTGGAAAACGGCGGTAGCATTGGTCAAACCAAAAGGCCCTTCGCTGCGCCTCACGCAAGTCTGAAAGTGGCCTTACATGTATTTACACTAACATATCTGTCCCTGGCCTTCTGGTAGAGGGGATGGGGACAGCTTAGGATATTAACAGGACCATAGTAAGGTAACTTTAAGCATTCCCCTGGAGCATGGATAGTTAGGGTCAGTTTGGGACCCACCTTCCTTACCAAGGACTGTCATAGAATGACAGTTCAACATTGATAAGCTGAAGAGGAGTATAGTCATTATAAGGTGGGATAGGGGAGTTTTGCCTGTTGGGAGTCTGGCACATATGGCTGTCTTTACATCCCCCTGTCTTTCCCGTGACCCTCATGTTCTACGCATTTTGGCCAACACTGATCACTGGTTGTTCACCCTTTTCAACCCACACTACAAGAGAACTTTTCATCTCTCCATCTGGGGCGGAGAGGGCTAGTAAAATAGAGCAATACCAGAATGCTCTAATAGAAAATTTTGTACTATAATTCCCCATCTCACAATGCTGGTTGCAGAGGTCACAGATCCTTGGGCAACCAAGAAGGAGAGACAAGGAAGACTCCCACCAGGTCCAACGGAAGTAGGGGAACACTATCAAAGGTCTGGGAAAGTTTCATTAGACCCTCCCAGTGGCCAGGCCCTGATGCGTGGGGTAGGCGGCCAAGAAGGGCAAAGTTTTAGAAGATGGTAAAGGAGTACCTAGCCGACCATACCAGCATCCTCCGTTATTCGTCTGTGCCGTACAACTATTGGGTATCTTAGCTGGACACGCGGCATGAATGTCTCTACACCTTGAAAGTGCTGGCCTGCCCTGCCACCAGTTTTCAGTGCTAGCTGGGGCATAATAACTGTCAATCACCTGTCAACTGAAAATGCAGACAAGCTGACTCTTATCAAAATGAAAACTAATTGGAAGTTACTCTTACTCCTGCACTTATCCTTAAGGGCCTGTCACACTAAGCGATATCGCTAGCAATATCGCTATAACTTGTGACGTTATAGCGATATTGCTAGCGACATCGCTGTGTCTGATACTTACCTACGACCCGCTCCCCCGCTGGTAATCGCTGATCGCGCGAGAACATCCTGGACCGTTTCTCGTCGTCAGCTTCCTGTGGAGAGACGAGCGACGAGCGTGGAGCAGGGCGGGAGGATGCAGGATCGCCTAGTGTGACAGGTAAGTAGCAACCCCCATCCCCAGCGATGTCGCTGGTGAGATCTGCCTGTGTGGCAGCTCACTAGAGACCACTTAGCGATGTACCAGCGATCCTGACCGTGTCATATCGCAGGTTGGGATCGCTGGTACATCGCTAAGTGTGACAGTATCTTAACACTAAATGCAGCTAACAGTGGTATTAATAGGGAATAGAATATATGTAACCCTGATAAGAACTGTTGGTTTTAAATTGCAGCAGCAAGGACTGTAAGACAATAATCCTTGACTAAATCCCTCTAATACGATATCCCTACCCCAGCAGCTAATACTACACTAATTGCAGCTACAGTAATAGCAGTATTATTAGAAAACAGAATATTTTAAAATTGGCCTTGAAAAGACTTTTGGTTGTATGTGGCAACACTAAGGACTGTAACACAATGAATCTTGCCTTAATGCATCTAATACACTATCCCTACTCCGGCAGCTAACCCTACAATAATTACAGTTAAGAGCAGTATTATTAAAAAATAGAATCCTTTGAATTAACCTGAAAAGGACTGTTTTTTAATGTTGCACTAGCAGGTACTGTAATGCTGTCCCTTTTGCAGAAGAAACTCTCATTACACTATTTCCAGGTACAATGCTCCGAGTATGGCAAAGTTGAACTTTTTGGTAATAATTCCAAAAGGCATGTTTGGTGTAAAGCCAAGACTGTGCATCACTCAAAGAGCATCATACGCACAGTAAAGCATGGTGGAGGCAGCATTGTATTTTGGCCATGTTTTTCAACAACTGGGAATAGGGCTTTAGTCAAATATGAGTCAATTTTGCATCAAAACCTTCAAATCTCTGCTAGAAAACTGAAGATGAATGACCTCAAGCATATCTCCAAACCAACAAAAGAATGGCTTTTCCAGAAGAAAATCAGAGTTTTGAAATGGCTGAGCCAGAACCCAGACCTGAGTCCAATTGAAATATGTGGGTTGCCCTGCAGAGGGCGCTGTACACAGGAGATGCAATCTGGCAGCTTTGGAGCACTGTTGCAAGGATGAGTAGGCAACGATTGCCAATACTAGATGTGCCATGCCCTATGACTCAAAAAGACTGAATTTTGTCAAATTCAAAAGGTACGTGAACAAAGTATTAGTTTAAGAGTGTGCATATTTATGCAGCCACATTGTGTTAATTATTTCTTTTTCCAGTTGTATCACATTGTTCATTTAAATTTAACAGATTATAGATGACATTAAAGGCAGAACAAGTTCTTCTGAAACGATTTATTTTGGTATGATTTTTTACATGCCAAAAACCTGTCATTTTAAACCGGTGTATGTAGACTTTTTATATTCACTGTAATTAAATAGCTTTGCCATAGGTGTCAGTTTCTGGCATTGTTAGCCCTGGAAATGCAATTTATAGAATCTATTATCTATGTATATTTCTGCAAACATAACTCTTGCTGAGTTGGAAAAAAAGAACAGTGCAGAAATGTCCTAAAAAACACTGCAAAAACAGCTCTAGGGGAAGAGGGATATCGCAGAGTTTGTTATTTCATTAGAAGCAAAGGCCGTTCTGGGCTCTCTGTCTGGATGGAATAAAATCTGCATTGCAGTATCTTTACTCACATGTCTGGATGTTGGCTCTGTAGGAAGAAAACACGATTCTGCATCCATTCCACCAAAAAAATGATTAAATGATGTATGTTGGGGATCAGAGAACACATTTATTTAATGAAATAATAAGTGTTGTAAAAGACCTCCCTGCTTCCAAAATAACAATTCTTTAGTGCGTGCACCCTAGATACAGAAATGACTGAATTCATTATTGTGCAGAGCTGTGAATAAGCTGCAGCTAGGTATAACCTGTTAATGTGTGAGCTCCTATAGACAGTGGGCATATAACCCTTATGATTAGTGAAGGTGATAGCCTCATATGGTGTGAATTGAGCCAGAGGAAGTCTACAAGAACAGTTCATGTAAACAGCTGGACACTGGCAACCTCCTCCTTTGTGGGCTCCAGATAAGGAGATTAGAGCTACATATTTCTTCTTAACCACTTCACTGTGGACTGACGGCCCATCACACAGAGCATAAAAATCCTCATCTAAATCTGCAAATCCCTATCCAAATCGGTATTGGCCTATTTCTTCTCTATAACCCAGATATCCCCGATACATACCTTCTGTTCTGGGCTCTCTAAATTAGTACTCCAGCACTTCCTCCATCTATTTAATGGCCTCTTTTTAATGTATTTTTATGTTATAATGCAAAAGAAATAATATTAATAATAACATGGAATAGACATTTAATGATACCAAAAGGTGCTCTCTTTATTCCCTCTGCCAGCATAAAAACTTTAAGCCCTTTTCGTAGTAAGTGGTGTGCACTGGACTGTCACGTTCCTACCCCTGAAGACACCAATTGCGTAATGTAAATTTTGTCTTAAGTCTTTGTATATATTGGGTCATGGGAATTGTGGTGTAATGCATAATGTGTGGGATGTGATAACATAGGATAGCACAGGGTAAAGCCCCCGTTACACATAGCGATCTCGCTAGCGAGATCGCTGCTGAGTCACAAGTTTTGTGACGCCACAGCGATCTCACCAGCGAGATTGCTGTGTGTGTGAGAGCTATCAGCGACCGGCCCCCCTGCCGGGTATCGCTGATCGCTGTGGAAACCTCTGGACATTTTTGGGGTCGCTGGTCTCCCGCTGGCCAGCACGCATTGCTGCATGTGACAGGCAAACACAGGGATTCTAAGGGGCGCGCAGTGCCTAGAAACCCGATGTGTACCTTAGTTACCAGCGCGCTGATGCAGGGAGCTGGTAACCATGGTACACATCGGGTTTATAAGTGATGCGCGCCCCTTAGAAACCCGATTTGTACCTTAGTTACCAGCTACCTGCATCAGCGCGCTGGTAACTAAAGTACACAGCGACGCCGCGCGCTCGGCGTCGCTGTGCTGATCGCTGGTGAAGCTGCCTGTTTGACAGCTCACCAGCAATCATGTAGCGACTCACCTGTGATCCTGACACGTTGATATCGTTGTCGGGATCGCTGGTGAGTCGCTATGTGTGATGGGGCCCTTATACATAGTTTAGGACATAGGATATAAGATAGGTAGCATAGTGACTGTAGTTAGATAGTGACGTTAGGGTAAGGACCGTGTTTGAGTTTGGGACTAGCCTGAAATGGGAAGTCTTAGTGCTAGGGAAAGAGACCACTTCCTGTAGTTAGGCAGATAGGGACAAGTTCAAGTAAAAGGAAGTGTCTGATAGCAGTGCTGCCATTGTGGGTGAACTACAGCGAAGGAAACTAAGGGACAAGGGTGTAGTGAAACCTGGAACTGAACAAAAACAAGACAGAGTGGACTTCCATCTTAAAGGGGTCCTTGAATAGGATAACACATCATAAGAAACCATGAGCTTGCAACACACAGAAGGTAACAGACGTAAACAGGACTGAATTTGTGAAACTAGTGAGTCGTCCTGAGCAGTAGATCCAGGGCGTCAGTAGTGAAAGGAATAAAATGCAGAACTGCTGAGCAGGTGGAGAGACTTACTGATCAGGATTGTGGGGACAAGCTAGACTGAGATGTAATGCACTACAATACCATGGCCATTTACTGTTTTCCTTTTTTGCGTTTTCGTTTCTTCCTCCCCTTCTTCGAAGAGCCATAACTTTTTTATATTTCTGTCAATATAGCTGTATGTGGGCTTGATTTTTGCAGGTAGAGTTATACTTTTGAATGACACCATTGCTTTACCTTATAGTGTACTTGGAAAACGAGAACAAAATTCCAGTGTGAAATTGCAAAAAAAAGTGCAATTTTTTGGGGTTTTGTATTTACCAGGTTCAATATATAGTAAAACTGACCTGTCAAAATGATTCTCTGAGTACGCAGATACCAAACATGTATAGTTTATTTTTTATCGAAGTGGTGTAAAAAACAAAATTTGTATGAAAAAAAGGTTTTTGCACTTGACACCATTTTTAGAGACAAGTAGTGTTTGCATTTTTTGGGATCTAAGGGCTGTATGATGGCTTATTTTTTGCTCCCTGAGCAAATCAAATGGTCATTACTCCATGCTAATTCTCTTGGATCTCTCTACAGCATTCGACACTGTGAATCATCAGCTCCTCCTCACTATGCTACATTCCATTTGCCTCAAGGACACCGTTCTCTCCTGGTTCTCCTATCTCTCTGACCGCTCCTTTACTGTATCTTTTGCTGGTTCCTCCTCCTCTCATCTTCCTCTTACTGTTGGGGTTCCTCAAGGATCAGTCCTAGGCCCCCTCCTCTTCTCTTTGTATACTGCCCCTATTGGTCAAACAATCAGTAGATTTGGTTTCCAGTACCATCTCTTTGCTGACGACACCCAATTATACGCTTCTTCTCCTGACATCACGCCAGCCTTTCTAGAAAACACCGGCGATTGTCTAAACGCTGTGTCCAACATCATGTCCTCACTATATCTGAAACTGAACTTGTCAAAGACTGAACTCCTTGTGTTTCCTCCCGCTTCTAATGTACATATACCCGACATTGCCATTTCCATGTGTGGTTCCACTATTACTCCGCAGCAACATGCCCGCTGTCTTGGGGTCATACTTGACTCCGAGCTTTCCTTTGTCCCCCACATACGATCACTGGCTCGCTCTTGTCATCTGCACCTCAAAAACATTTCTAGAATTTGACCTTTTCTTACTTTTGACTCCGCAAAAACTCTTACTGTTTCTCTTATTCATTCTCGTCTCGACTATTGTAACTCTCTTCTAATCGGTCTCCCTCTTACCAAACTCTCCCCCCTCCAATCTGTCTTGAATGCTGCTGCCAGGATCATATTCCTCGCCAATCGTTACTCCGATGCCTCTACCTTGTGCCAGTCATTACACTGGCTATCCATCCACTCCAGAATCCAGTACAAACTTATTACCCTCACCCACAAAGCTCTTCATGGCTCAGCACCACCCTACATCTTCTCCCTTGTTTCAGTATACCATCCTACGCGCACCCTCCGCTCTGCTGATGACCTGAGGTTAGCATCCTCAATAATCAGAACCTCCCACTCCTGTCTCCAAGACTATACACGTGCTGCGCCAATTCTTTGGAATGCACTTCCCAGGTCAATACGATTAGTCCCCAATCCCCACAATTTTAAGCGTGCCCTGAAAACTCATTTATTCAGACTGGCCTACCGCCACAACACATTAACCTAATCTTTCCCTATGTGGCACAGCCAAAAGTTTTTACCATAACCAGGTTCCCCGCATCATGTTCCCACATGCTTTATGCACCCATTAGCCCTCTGCATCTGTACTGTTACACACTTAACATTATGGCTGGTCCATACAATCAGGGCAACTGTTACCACCCAACTTTCGTGTCTCCCTTTTTTTCCTCATAGTTTGTAAGCTTGCGAGCAGGGCCCTCATTCCTCTTGGTATCTGTTATGATCTATGTGATTATTGTTATGCTGTAATGTCTATTGTCTGTACAAGTCCCCTCTGAAATGTAAAGTACTGCGGAATATGTCGGCGTTATAGAAATAAAATTTATTATTATTATTGTTTTGATCTTCTCTTATTGAATTTTATTGCAACGTTGCCAAGGCCAAATAAAGGTAATTCTGGCTAGTGATGGGCGAACTCGAACATTGCTGTTTGAGCACGGACACCGAAAATGGACTTCTCCAAGATGTCTGTGTCACTGTTCAGGTTTGGCACCCTGAACATTGGGTGTTTCCTATGCTGTCTTTGTATGACAGCATGAGAAACACCGGTGGCTCTGATCAGTGCTAAGAATATTACCGTCGGTCAGAGAGCTGCCTGAGCCAGCAGCTGTGACCATAGGTAAAGAGTTTACTGCAGGTCACAGAGGCGTCAGCTGATGTGAGTACTACTCTCATCAGCTTACGCCAACTGTCGCTGATAACAGTGAGAGCAATCGCCATTAATGGGAGTGTTTATCAGTCTACACTATAAATATTTTTTTTTTCAAATTACGTGGAGTCTGTTCTATTTTTGATAACCAGCATGGCAAAACTGACAGCTGCAGGCTGAAACCCTCAGCTGTCAGCTTTATCATGGCTGGTTATCAAGAATAGAGGGGTTCCCCACATTGTTTTTTAAATTATTTAAATACATAGTTAAAAAAGCGGCATTGGATCCACCCATTTTTGACAATCAGCCAAGCTAAAGCAGACAGCTGTGGGCTATGAAAATATGAAATAAATTAATCCAATCTGTAAACGGCATAACTAGAAAAAGCAATTGAAATGCCAGAATTAGTGATGGGTGAACCCCTGGATGTTCGAGTCCAGAGGGTTCAGCAGAACATTTAAAAAAAGTTTGGTTCAGGTATCAGAGAACACTACCCGAACCCGAACCTTGACCCCATTCATATCAATAGGAGGACAGAGCATCCATTGTTTGCCATGCTGTCAAACATTTTCCATCAAGTTTATACGCCATGTCTTTGGACTCTTAGGTCCACTTATGTCTGATGGCACCCAACATGGCCACTCTGTCTTCACTGGCTATTGCAGAACACTCAGTGATTTGCTTGAGGTTTACTAACTTGGAGTCTTGATGATCAGCTCTTTGGCTGTACAAAAGTCCTTCTCTGTGACTGCATAACTTCTGATATGTTTAATAGGAAAGAACCTTTCTGGAGCATAGACATATGCCCAACAGGAATTTGGCACCAGACAAAGCCCCAGTAGGGCTCTCTGAATAATGTTCTAAATCTAAATTATAAGACCCAACTCCTTCTGGAGATGGAGTTGAGGGCTGTAGCTTTACCATCCAATGCACATTGGTTGAAACAATGGAGAGCCACTATATGATGAAAAACCAAGGATTATAATATACATAATATTAGTACTAACATTTCTGTGTTTTTCTTCTTATCAAAGAAAGTGCAAAAATCGATTGCAATAATCCTTGACAGTGTAGACCAGACACAGGACCTATCTCTGCCATAAGCGGAATTTCACATGAGAATTTATACTATGAAAATTATTTGTATCAACTCCTCAAGAACTAGCTTCAGGCTATGTGCCCACGTAGCGTTTTTCAAGCGTTTTTTTCCTGAGCAGAAACGCATGCCCTTGCCAGGGAAAACGCATGCGCTTTTTGACACGCATTTTTGATGCGATTGTCAAGCATTTTGACATGCGTTTTCCTATGCGTTTTTGCAATTACAGTGTATGTATGCGGAATCGCACGCGATTCCGCACAATTAGGCTGTGTGCCCACGTAGCGATTTTTAAGCGTTTTTGCCACGATTTTCGGCGTGAAAACACTGCGAAAACATTTAAAAATCGTGTACAGAACGCCCCCCATGCATTCCTATGGCATTCCGCACATGGCGGAATCGCATCGCGGAAAAAATCGCAGCATGGTCATTCTTTTGTGCGGAATCGCAAAGAATTGCCGCGATTCCGCACCCATAGGAATGCATGAGAATCGCTTACTTCCCGCATGTGGCTATGCCCACCATGCGGGAAGTTAAGCGTCTCATGTGCGGTTGGTACCCACGGTGTGGAGGAGAGGAGACTGTCCTCCAGGCCCTGGGTACCATACCCCTGTAAGAAAAAGAATACAAAATTGGGGTATATTTACCTTCCGGCGTCACGCGCTGCATTCCCGGCCTCAGCGTTCCCAGCGATTTCTGGGAAGGAGTCCGGTTTTTATGTGTCTGGAATAAAACGCTACGTGGGCACATAGCCTTAATGAACATGCTGCATTTTTTTTCCGTTAAGTGTTTCCGCAGCGGAAAAAAACACACCATTAGCACAACATGTGCGTTTTCCATTCTATTACATTAGATGCTTTTCTTAAGCGTTTCCGCAGCAGAAACGCTTGTCTAAAAGCGCTGTGGAAATGCTTAAAAAACGCAACGGGGTCACACAGCCTTAAAGAAATCCTGTGTGCAGCTTCGATGAAAAAAATCATTACAGTCAAAAAACTATTTTCAACAATAAATTTAGATTAAGAACCCAAAAAAACAACGCTAAGCAACTGTATCAAAGTCATAGGTGTGGAAAGTGCAGACTGCATGACTGAGAGATTATTATCTCTTCCCATATTCCGCAATCTTGTTTTTCCCCCAAATCCTGCTTTTCTGCAGACAGCCTGGTGATGTCATTTGCTTTCTTCATCCTGTAAATCTAGGACAAACTTCTGGAGCCAGCCAAGCTGAATTAGAGGGTTTTAATAGCAGTTGTCAACAACAGCTATAAAAGTAATTATCCAAGACTGTCTGTGGCAAATTCGTTTCAACTTTTTGACAAAGGCTGCATGTCTGAAGCTTTAATTCTAACTAAACACAATGTTCCTGCCTCATCCAGGTAGTCAGGATTCATTTATGGTAAAACCTATTGATGACCTACAGCTTTCCCATCAGCCACATACAATGTTTATTTCCAATCTGTTGGGGATAATTAGTTTCGAAAGAGATTATCACAGTGATAAAGTTACAGGCTCAGATAATGGGGGATTCACATTTGATGCTGGCTGAGAAGGATGCAATTGTAACATTTTTAGCTATACAGGAGTCACAATTAGATGTCTTGATACTTGATGAAAAATCAAGAAAAAATAACTACAATTTCCTTTTTTTAATGGTCTTTGGCTCGATTTCAAGTCATGGTGGGTGACTTGATGGATGAAAAAAGTGTTGGAAACTTGATCTTGTGAAAGCATAGATAGGTCCACTAGGGTCTTCTCCACCATTATCTTGATAATATAAAGCCACTGGGTTGCTGGTCTTCCTCTTCTTCATGTTCCTTCTATTTTTTAAGAAAACCAAATAACATGTCAATGGTGAACATCTCCAACTGAAGCAGTCTATATCGACTCTTTCAATGAAATCAGGCGATTCCAACAGTCAATTCTTCTTGTTACTATACATATTTATTTTATAACATGTTTTATAAAATAATTAGGATTGCACAGTCATGGACTTTCATGTTGCATGCCAATAATCAAGATGTGGTTAATTTTGAGCTGATGACACATTTCATTAGGTAGCTGGGTAATAGTATGGAAATGATGATCAGTAAAATTCGAGACCTGAGTTACACAGCAGCAAACACCATGGTGTATGATATCTAACATTTTACTGTACAAGGGAAGGTGATTGTGATACAGAGGCATGTAAAGATTTGGGTACACCTGGTCAAAATTACTGTTATTGTAAACAGATAAGAAAGGTGAAGATGAAATGATCTCTAAAAGGTCTAAAGATGACACATTTCCTTTGTATTTTAGGAAAAAAAATATATTGTCATTTTTTCCATTTTGAAATTACAAAAATGATAATGGGCCAATGTTAAAGTTTGAGCACAATTGGAGGCTTGTGTGCTCAGATAACTTTGACCAAGGTTTCAGACCATAATTAGCCTGTTAGGGTTATGGCTTGTTCACTGTCATTGTTAGGTAAGGCTAGGTGATGGAAATTTTCCAGTTGTATAAAAACCTTGGCCAAAAAACAGCAGCCATGGGTTTTTCTAAGCAGCTGCTTGGAACTCTGAAAATGAAAATGGTGGAGGCCCACAAAGCAGGAGAAGTCAATAAAAAGATAGGGCAACTTGAAAATGCTTTCTTTCTTCAGTTTGAAATATAATTAAGAAATGGCAGTTAACCGAAACAGTGGAGGTCAAGATAAATTCTGGAAGACCAAATAAAATTTCAGGTATAGCTGCTCGTAGGTTTGCTAGATAAGCAAATTGGAACCCCTGCTTGACTGCAAAAGACATTCAGAAAGATTTAGCAGACTCTGGAGTCCTGGTTCATTGTTCTACTGTTCAGAGACACCTGGACAAATATGGCATTTGTGAAAGAGTTAGCAAAAAAAAACCCTCTCCCACATCCTCATTATAAAATTCTGTATTAGAAGTATGCAAAAGAACATGTAAATAAGCCTCTTGAATTTTAGAAACAAATCCTGTGGATAAGGTTGAAATAGAACTCTTTGACCACAATGATTAAAGGTATGTGTGAAGAAAAAAGGGCACAGAATTTCAGGGAAAGAACATATTGTGAACCATTAAGCATGGGGGTGGATCAATCATGCTTTGGGGTTGTGTTGCAGCCAATGGCACGGGAAACATTTCACAGGTAGCGGGAAGAATGGATTCAATGAAATGTCAACAAATTCTTGATGCAAACATAACACCATCTGTAAAAAAGCTGAAGTTGAAAATAGGATGGCTTCTACAAATGGATAATGATCATAAACCAACATCAAAATCCACATTAGGCTACTTCAAAAGGTGCAAGCTGAAGGTTTTATAATGGGCCTCACAGTCCCCTAATCTGAATATCATTGAAAATCTGTGGCACAAAATAGCTTGCAAGTTGACCCAGGAATCTCACAGAACTGAAAGGTTTTTCTAAAGGGCCTGTCACACTAAAGGGCATGTCACACTAAGAGATATCGCTAGCAATATCACTATAACTTGTGACGTTATAGCGATATTGCTAGCGATATCGCTGTGTCTGATACTTACCTACAACCCGCTCCCCCACTGCTTATCGCTGATCGCACGAGAACAGGCTGGACTGTCAGCTTCCTGCGGCGCTTCCTGCTGTGACGACGAGCGATGCGTGGAGCCGGGCGGGAGGACGCAGGATCGCTTGGTGTGACAGGTAAGTAGCGACCCCCGTCCCCAGCGATGTCGCTGGTGAGATCTGCCTGTGTGGCAGCTCACTAGTGACCACTTAGCGATGCACCAGCAATCCTGACCGCGTCATATCGCTGGTCGGGATCGCTGGTGCATCGCTAAGTGTGACAGTACCTTAAGCGATATCGCTAGCAATATCGCTATAACTAGTGACGTTATAGCGATATTGCTAGCGATATCGCTGTGTCTGATACTTACCTACGACCCACTCCCCCGCTGGTTATCGCTGATCGCGCGAGAACGTCCTAGACTGTTTCTCATCGTCAGCTTCCTGCGGCGCTTCCTGTGGAGAGACGAGCGACAAGCGTGGATGCGGGCGGGAGGACGTCTTGATCGCCTAGTGTGACAGGTAAGTAGCGACCCCCGTCTCCAGCGATGTCGCTGGTGAAATCTGCCTGTGTGGCAGCTCACTAGCGACCACTTAGCGATGCACCAGAGATCCTGACCGCGTCATATCGCTGGTCGGGATCACTGGTGCATCGCTAAGTGTGACAGTACCTTAAGGAAGAAAGGATGAAAATCCCTCAAACAAGAATTGAAAGACTCTTGGTTGGCTACAAAAAATGTTTGCAAGCTGTGATATTTTCAAAAGGTGGGCTACTAGGTACTAACCATGCAGGGTATTTAAACTTTTTCATCGGCTCATTTTCCTTTTTTGTAATTTGTAAAAATGTGAAGGATGACAATTTTTTTTGCCTAAACTACAAAGGAAATGTGACATATTTAACCTTAGGCCTTTTAGAGATCATTTCAACTCTTCACAATAACAGTAATTTTGACCAGGCATGTCCAAGCATTTACATGCCATTGTAAAATAGGAAATACATTATGCACTTAAAAAAAAGAAACTCAGTAATGAAAATGTTAAACCCATAAACAATAGGTTGGGCATGGACACAGTATCCACCAAAAACAATGTTTAGGTCATCACATTACCAATAATAAAACCATCCTATTACTGTATATACAGTGGGGAAAAAAAGTATTTAGTCAGTCAGCAATAGTGCAAGTTCCACCACTTAAAAAGATGAGAGGCGTCTGTAATTTATATCATAGGTAGACCTCAACTATGGGAGACAAACTGAGAAAAAAAAATCCAGAAAATCACATTGTCTGTTTTTTTTTCATTTTATTTGCATATTATGGTGGAAAATAAGTATTTGGTCAGAAACAAGCAATCAAGGTTTCTGGCTCTCACAGACCTGTAACTTCTTCTTTAAGAGTCTCCTCTTTCCTCCACTCATTACCTGTAGTAATGGCACCTGTTTAAACTTGTTATCAGTATAAAAAGACACCTGTGCACACCCTCAAACAGTCTGACTCCAAACTCCACTATGGTGAAGACCAAAGAGCTGTCAAAGGACACCAGAAACAAAATTGTAGCCCTGCACCAGGCTGGGAAGGCTGAATCTGCAATAGCCAACCAGCTTGGAGTGAAGAAATCAACTGTGGGAGCAATAATTAGAAAATGGAAGACATACAAGACCACTGATAATCTCCCTCGATCTGGTGCTCCATGCAAAATCCCACCCCGTGGGGTCAGAATGATCACAAGAACGGTGAGCAAAAATCCCAGAACCACGCGGGGGGACCTAGTGAATGAACTGCAGAGAGCTGGGACCAATGTAACAAGGCCTACCATAAGTAACACACTACGCCACCATGGACTCAGATCCTGCAGTGCCAGACGTGTCCCACTGCTTAAGCCTGTACATGTCCGGGCCCGTCTGAAGTTTGCTAGAGAGCATTTGGATGATCCAGAGGAGTTTTGGGAGAATGTCCTATGGTCTGATGAAAACAAACTGGAACTGTTTGGTAGAAACACAACTTGTCGTGTTTGGAGGAAAAAGAATATTGAGTTGCATCCATCAAACACCATACCTACTGTAAAGCATGGTGGTGGAAACATCATGCTTTGGGGCTGTTTCTCTGCAAAGGGGCCAGGACGACTGATATGGGTACATGAAAGAATGAATGGGGCCATGTATCGTGAGATTTTGAGTGCAAACCTCCTTCCATCAGCAAGGGCATTGAAGATGAAACATGGCTGGGTCTTTCAACATGACAATGATCCAAAGCACACCGCCAGGGCAACGAAGGAGTGGCTTCGTAAGAAGCATTTCAAGGTCCTGGAGTGGCCTAGCCAGTCTCCAGATCTCAACCCTATAGAAAACCTTTGGAGGGAGTTGAAAGTCCGTGTTGCCAAGCGAAAAGCCAAAAACATCACTGCTCTGGAGGAGATCTGCATGGAGGAATGGGCCAACATACCAACAACAGTGTGTGGCAACCTTGTGAAGACTTACAGAAAACGTTTGACCTCTGTCATTGCCAACAAAGGATATATCACAAAGTATTGAGATGAAATTTTGTTTCTGACCAAATACTTATTTTCCACCATAAGATGCAAATAAAATGAAAAAAAAACAGACAATGTGATTTTCTGGATTTTTTTTTCTCAGTTTGTCTCCCATAGTTGAGGTCTACCTATGATGTAAATTACAGACGCCTCTCAACTTTTTAAGTGGTGGAACTTGCACTATTGCTGACTGACTAAATACTTTTTTTCCCCACTGTATGTTGAGTCAAGCTTATTGCATAAGTTAAAGGAAATCTGTCACCAGATTTGACCTATCTAAATTATTAATATGGACATACAGGCTACAGAATGCTGAAAATAGTCCTCCATGTGTGTCTCATATCAGATGCCTTGTTGTTTATAAATCATCTTTTATCACTTTATACAAATGATGACATCTTCGAAGCTCTTGGGAGGATGCTGCCTGTAAGATAACTCTGCCTCCAGAGCTTGTTTTAAATATAAGGAGGAGTTACCAGTGTGATGTGTAATAGGAGGGATAGCTAATACTAGAGAAGAGAGAGAGGATTCAAAAAGATATAAATTAACTGGAGCAGTGGGCAGCAACTAACAGAATGGTTTTTAACAGGGAAAAATGCAAAGTACTACATCTGGGCAATAAAAATGAAAAAAGCATATACAGAATGGGAGGAATAGGGCTAAGCAACAGCACATGTGAAAAAGACTTGGGTATACTAATAGATCACAGACTGAATATGAGTCAACAGTGTGATTCAGCAGCAAAAAAGGCAAATGCAATTCTAGGATGTATTAACAGAAGCATACAGTCACGTGAAGTCATTATTGCCCTCTACTCCTCTTTGGTCAGACCTCATCTGGAATACTGTGTTCAGTTTTGGGTGCCACATTTTAAGAAAGACATCAACAAACTGGAGCAAGTTCAGAAAAGGGCAACCAGAATGGTGACCCGTCTGCAAAACATGTCTTATGAGGAAAGGTTGCAGGATTTGGGAATGTTTAGCTTGCAAAAGAGAAGACTGAGAAGAGACTTAATAACTGTCTACAAATATCTCAAGGGCTGTCACATTGTAGAAGGATCATCTTTATTCTCACTTGCACAAGGAAAGACTAGAAGCAATGGGATGAAACTGAATGGGAGGAGACAGATTAGATATTAGAAAAAACTTTTTGACAGTTAGTGATCAATGAGTGGAACAGGCTGCCATGAGAGGTGGTGAGTTCTCCTTCAATAGAAGTCTTCAAACAGAGGCTGGACAGACATCTGTCTGGGATGATTTAGGGAATCCTGCTTTGAGCAGGGGGTTGGACCAGATGGCCCAGGAGGTCCCTTCCAACTCTATGATTCTATGGTTACCAGTGTCACCAGTGTGATGTGTAATGGTTACCAGTGTGATGTGTAATTGTTACCAGTGTGATGTTTAATGGTTTAACCCCTTTCTGCCATCCGACGTACTATCCCGTCCATGGGACCTGGGCCCCTATGCCCATGGACGGGATAGTACGTCGGCGCGATCAGCGGCGCCCACGTGGTGAGCGCTGCTGATCGCGGCCGGGTGTCAGCTGATTATCACGGACCGCCCCCGACACGTTAACCCCTTGCACACCGCGATCAAACATGATCGCGGTGTACCGGGGGTTAAAGGGAAGCATCGGCAGGGAGGGGGCTCCCTCCGTGCTTCCCTGAGCCCCCCACGGCAGCGCAATGTGCAGCGCTGCTGCGGGGGGCTCCTTTCCTCCAGGCCCCCGAATCCAAGATGGCGACGGGGGCCTTCGGGGGCCTGAGGAAGCTGGCTTCCTCAGTGCCTGCAAAGCGCAGGCATGAGGAAGCCTTCTGCAGTGCCTGTGTCAGATCGCTGATCTGTCACAGTGATCTGTGATGTGACAGATCAGCGATCTGTCACAGGACAGTGATGTCCCACCTGGGACTATTTAATAAAGTAAAAAAAAAAATAAAAAAAAGTGTTAAAATAATTAAAAAAAAAAAATCGCCAAATAAATTAGAAAAAAAAAAAAATATTCCCCCAATAAATCCATTTTTTGGAAATAATAAAAAAAAAAAACAATAAAAGTACACATATTAGGTATCGCCGCGTCCGTAATGACCCGCCCTATAAAACTGTCCCATTAGTTAACCCCTTTAGCGAACCCCTTAAAAAATAAAAATAAAAACGAAGCAAAAAATAATGATTTATTATCATACCGCCAAACAAAAAGTGTAATAACGCGCAATCAAAAAGGCGCATATAAATATCCATGGTACCGCTGAAAACGACATCTTGTCCCGCAAAAAACGAGCCGCCACACAGCATCATCAGCGAAAAAATAAAAAAGTTATAGCTCGCAGAATAAAGCGATGCAAAAATAATTATTTTTTATATAAAATAGTTTTCATTGCATAAAACCGACAAAAACATAAAAAAAGACCTAAATGAGGTATCGCTGTAACCGTACTGACCCGAAGAATAAAACCGCTTTATCAATTTTACCGCACGCGGAACGGTGTAAACGCACCCCCCCAAAAGAAATTCATGAAACGCTGGTTTTTGTTCATTCTGCGTCCCAAAAATAGGAATAAAAAGCGATCAAAAAAGTCACGTGCCCGAAAATGGTACCAATAAAAACGTCAACTCGTCCCGCAAAAAATAAGACCTCACATGACTCGGTGGGTCAAAATACGGAAAAATTATAGCTCTCAATAGGTGGTGATGCAAAAACTATTTTTACAATAAAAAGCGTCTTTTAGCGTGCGACAGCTGGCAAATATAAAAACCGCCATAAATAGTAAATCAAACCCCCCGTTATCACCCCCTTAGTTAGGGAAAAATAATAAAATAAAAAAAAAAGTATTTATCTCCATTTTCCCATTAGGGTTAGGGTTAGGGCTAGGGTTAGGGTTAGGGCTAGGGTTAGGGCTAGGGTTAGGGCTCAGATTAGGGTTAGGGGTGTGTTGGGGTTAGGGTTGGAGTTATAATTGGGGTGTTTCCACTGTTTGGGCACATCAGGGGCTCTCCAAATGCAACATGGCGTCTGATCTCAATTCCAGCCAATTCTGAGTTGAAAAAGTCAAATGGTGCTCCTTCCCTTCCAAGCTCTGCCATGCTCCCAAACAGTGTTTTACCCCCACATGTAGGGTATCAGCCTACTCAGGACAAATTGCAAAACAATTTTTGGGGTCCAATTTCTCCTGTTACCCTTAGGAAAATAAAAAATTGGGGGCAAAAAAATGATTTTTTTATTTTCACGTCCGAGTGCTATAGACTTCTGTGAAGCACTTGGGGGTTCAAAGTGCTCATCACACATCTAGATAAGTTCCGTGGGGGGTCTAGTGTCCAAAATTGGGTCACTTGTGGGGAGTTTCAATAGTTTAGGTACATCAGGGGCTCTCCAAACGCACATGACACCCGCAGACCATTCCATCAAAGTCTGCATTCCAAAACGTCACTGCTTCCCTTCCGAGCCCCGACGTGTGTCCATACAGTAGTTTTCTCCCACATATGGGGTATCAGCATACTCAGGACAAATTGGACAACAACTTTTGGGGTCCAATTTCTCCTGGTACCCTTGGGAAAATAAAAAAATGGTGACTAAAAGATCATGTTTGTGGAAAAAATACGATTTTTTTATTTTCACGCCCGGGCATTATAAACTTCTGTGAAGCACTGGGGGGGTCAAAGTGCTCACCACACATCTAGATAAGTTCCTTGGGGGGTCTAGTTTACAAAATGGTGTCATTTGTGGGGGGTTTCCACTGTTTAGGTACATTAGGGGCTCTCCAAAGGCAACATGACACCCGCAGACCATTCCATCAAAGTCTGCATTCCAAAACGTCACTACTTCCCTTCCGAGCCCCGACGTGTGCCCATACAGTAGTTTTCTCCCACATATGGGGTATCAGCATACTCAGGACAAATTGGACAACAACTTTTAGGGTCCAATTTCTCCTGGTACCCTTGGGAAAATAAAAACATGGTGACTAAAAGATCATGTTTGTGGAAAAAATACGAATTTTTTATTTTCACGCCCGGGCATTATAAACTTCTGTGAAGCACTGGGGGGGTCAAAGTGCTCACCACACATCTAGATAAGTTCCTTAGGGGGTCTAGTTTCCAAAATGGTGTCATTTGTGGGGGGGGTTTCCACTGTTTTGGTACATCAGGAGTTTTCCAAACGCGACATGGTGTCCGATCTCAATTCCAGCCAAAAACGTCAAATGGCGCTGCTTCCCTTCCAAGCTCTGCCATGCGCCCAAATAGTGGTTTACCCCCACATGTGGGGTATCAGCGTACTCAGGACAAATTGCACAATGACTTTTATGGTCCTGTTACCCTTGGAAAAATAAGAATTGAGGGTGAAAAGATCATTTTTGTGGAAAAAATATGATTTTTTAATTGTATAGCTTTATGTTATAAACTTCTGTGAAGCCCATGGGGGTTCAAAGTTCTCACCACACATCTAGATAAGTTCCTTAGGGGGTCTAGTTTCCAAAATGGTGTCATTTGTGGGGGGTTTCCACTGTTTTGGTACATCAGGGGTTTTCCAAACGCGACATGGTGTCCGATCTCAATTCCAGCCAAAAACGTCAAATGGCGCTGCTTCCCTTCCGAGCTCTGCCATGCGCCCAAATAGTGGTTTACCCCCACATGTGGGGTATCAGCGTACTCAGGACAAATTGCACAATAACTTTTAGGGTCCTGTTACCCTTGGAAAAATAAGAATTGAGGGTGAAAAGATCATTTTTGTGGAAAAAATATGATTTTTTAATTGTATGGCTTTATGTTATAAACTTCTGTAAAGCCCTTGTGGGTTCAAAGTTCTCACCACATATCTAGATAAGTTCCTTGGGGGGCCTAGTTTCCAAAATGGGGTCACTTGTAGGGGGTTTCCACTGTTTAGGTACATCAGGGACTCTCCAAACGTGACATGGCGTCCAATCTGAATTCCAGCCAATTTTGCATTGAAAAAATCAAACGGCGCTCCTTCCATTCTGAGCTCTGCCATGCACCGAAACAGTGGTTCCCCCCACATATCAGGTATCTGCGTACTCAGGACAAATTGCACAATAACTTTTGCAGTCCAATTTCTCCTGTTACCCTTGGTAAAATAAAAAAAATTGAACCTGAAGTATTTTTTTTATGAAAAAAAGTTAGATGTTCATTTTTTTTTAAATATTCAAAAAAATTCCTGTGACGCACCTAAAGGGTTAATAAACTTCTTGAATGTGGTTTTGAGCACTTGAAGGGGTGCAGTTTTTAGAATGGTGTCACTTTTGGGTATTTTCTATCATATAGACCCCTCAAAGTGGCTTCAAATGTGATGTGGTCCTAAAAATAAAATGGTGTTGTAAAAATGAGAAATCGCTGGTCAACTTTTAACCCTTATAACTTCCTAACAAAAAAAAAATTTGGTTCCAAAATTGTACTGATCTAAAGTAAACATGTGGGAAATGTTAGTTATCAAGTTTTTTGTGTGCCGTATCTCTGTGATTTAAGGGCATAAAAATTCAAAGTTGGAAAATTGCGAAATTTTCAAAATTTTCGCCAAATTTCCGTTTTTCTCACAAATAAACGCAAGTTATTTGAATGAAATTTTACCACTAACATGAAGTACAATATGTCACGAGAAAACAATGCCAGAATCACCGGGATCCATGGAAGCGTTCCAGAGTTATGACCTCATAAAGGTACAGTGGTTAGAATTGTAAAAATTGGCCCGGTCATGAACGTGCAAACCACCCTTGGGGGTGAAGGGGTTAATGAGCTGCAGAGGAAACCCGGATACATGGATCGCGCCGGCTGATCAGCTGATTGGTGCGGCAGCAGCATGTGTCGCGGCTGTCATTGTCACAACACATATATGGAGAGTCCAACACACAGGTAGGGCTGTTAATCAGCATTCTATAACCTGTATGCCCATATTAATAGCTTAGATAGGTCAAATGTGGTGTCAGGTACCCTTTATTGGAGAACAAATAGGCATAATCGGCTCTAAATCCAAGCCCTGCAAAAAAAGTGTTCATATTTAGCATTCACACATACTGGTGAAATATCATGAAAGTAAATGCAAAATGACCTCCTTTTAATTGGAACTAAAGTTATTGAAATATGGTATGGCAAGGATTAGGCATCCTAATTATCATATATAGGAGTTTTTTTTTACATAGCATAGTACATAGCATTAAAATCCTACACTAAAGGTAGCCATGTGTTTTAGCTATTGGATGAACACTTGTTTATATGTGTATGCTGGAGCATACTAAGCGTGAATGTGTTCTTAATTGCGAGGGAGAAGTAAGATGCTTCAGGACTTCTCTGGCAGAAGTTTATTTTACCTTGAAAACAAAAGGATCAGGGATCTTGAAATTCAATATGCCCAACTCATCTTTCTTTCAACATCTGTCAATGATGGAGAGTTAGGACAGCACATTACGCCGTAAATAGTGGGTCTTAATCTAGCCTAATTTATGGCTACATTTAGGATGAGTCATCATCAATTAATTGATTCATTTTTAGAGTAGAAAAATCAATTGCAAAAACGCAATGTGTGTGCATAGCCTTAAGAGCAAAGATTTTTAAATGGAATCTTTAATTTTCAATAACAGTGGTATGAAACTAAGAATAAAACACTTTATACATTAACGGAATAGTAAAAAAACAAATCTAAATTATCGAGAACCAAAGTCTTTATTCACTTTAGCGTAATCTATTCCTATAGATGGGTAATTATTGTGTAATAAATATAATAATGCACAGTGTCCCTTTAGTTACTTCTTTCAGTAATGATGGGATAGCAACAAGAGAGCAAAACAAAGAAACTCAACATAGGTAGATTAGGGTTTAATCAGATCAAAGCAATAAAACGTGCATGTTAACAGCAGTATACGGTTGTGCTAATAACATTATATGATAATTGTCAGTATTTTTCCTAATGAATCCAGGAACCTGTACAGATTCTGGAAATGTTTGTCACAGTGACTCACTCTACATAATGCTAACTTACTTTCCCATGAATAGGGTTTAAGAAAAAAAATCACAATACACCAAATAGAGATTTGCAATAAGATGGTTTAGAAGTTCCAGAGAATTAACTCTTTAAGTACAGTTAAAGATATAAAGGCATAAGTTCCTTAGCATAATTCTGTGGTGATCTGGTACCTGGGGACTATACAACCAGGCACCGTCACATGTATGTAGAGTGGACACAAACACAAGAGGGCCCCTATACAAGAACATGGGCCCTTTGCAGTCCAGTAGCTCATCATAGTGCACAATTCCACTTGATTTTGAGGTAGAAGTTGGCCCCTTAACTCTTGGATTCTGTGCAGCTCTGCAGATTGCAATGTTGCACCAAGTGTATGCACCAATTGTTAGTATGTACCAATGGTATGTCCAACCTTGCAGAATCTAGTAAAAGGCTTTCCCTAAACAATATATTTACTGCATATCCTTACCAGTGACCATGAATGTGTAATTGGATGGACTTGAATACTGCTCCCCAAAAAGATGAAGACAAAAAGGACCACGCTATCATGATCCAGACCGGGGATGGAGTTCTGTTTTCCCTGTCTGGTCATGAAGGGGTTAACCTTTCTCAGCCTCAGTCTGGGTTCAGGTTCCTCCTGCATTTTGCTGTCTGATCCCGTGTCTCTGTTTTTCCCATTCCCATTTTGACTCAGTATTCCCCTTTAGTGTATTTACCTCCTGATTCTGACTTGGCTTGTATCCTGACCTGCTTCTGTCTTTTGTCTTATCCACTCCTGACCTTCTCGGCTTGCCTCTGCCTCTGAGTTTGTTTATTCTGCTTTGTACCACGCTACAGTGTGTTGCTTGACTCGGCGTGTCTGACTAATCTGCTGCCACCTGTGGTAGCCTGGCTGCTGCATTGCAAGCCTGCTCTGTTTGGGTGCAGTTCTGCATCCACTCTACTGCCATCTGGTGGAGCCTGCACCTATCTGCATTGCAGCCGCCCTGACACACGCTAATGAGGTTAGTCCCTTTCACTTGAATAGGTCTGAGTTGCAGAACCAGGCACAGTTAAGGTAGTGTCACACTTAGCGATGCACCAGCGATCCCGACCAGCGATATGACTACACCCTCGGAGTATGTCCAAACTGAAAAATCCACACTGAAATTCATAGTGGCAACAAATGCACCAATTTTGTTTTTCATTGGGGATTTCAATGCAAAATATTGCAGATTTGCATTACAAGTGGTGACATTGCCTATGCTAATCCACATCATAAATTGATATACTACGACTTAAAATTCAGCACCACAGGTCAATTTATGCTATGATTTTTTCCACAATGCATCAATATCAGTTCGTAGAATCTCATCCACGTTGCTGGTACAAAATACACTGTACTTTTTCCACATGCAATTCCAAAATGTGAGCATAGTCTAACTGCTGTACTTTTGACAGGTTGTTTGTGAAAATAGCTATTTTCATTGGGCTCAGTCTGAGTTAGGCTGGGGTCACACTTGCGAGTGCAATGCGAGAAACTCGCGCAAGTCTCTTGCCTCAATACCCGGCACTGTTGCCGGCGGTTCGGACTGGAGCTTTCAGCTGCATAGAAAGACATGCAGCTGCACACTCCAGTCCCAAGTGCTGGCAGCAGTGCCAATTAGTGAGGCGAGAGACTCGCGCAAGTTTCTCACATTGCACTCGCAAGTGTGACCCCGGCCTTATAAGAAGCCTACAAGAGCAGTCCAGGTTGCATCTATGTGTTATTAGTAAGGTTGAGTGAGCACTAAAATGCTCATATGCTCATTACTCAAATCAAGCAATTCCTAATGCTTGGGTGCTTGTTTCGAGTAATGAGTATATTAGGAGTCAGTGGAAAATCCAAACCTTTTTCTGGTAGACCCTACAAATACACTACCATTCAAAAGTTTAGGGTCAATTAAAAATTTCCTTATTTTTGAAAGAAAATCACAGTTTTTCCAATGAAGCTAACAGTAAATGATTCAGAAATATGCTCTATACATTGTTAATGTGGTAAATGACTATTCTAGCTGCAAACGTCTGGTTTGTAATGCAATACAGAGGCCCATTTCCAACAACCATCAAATCCAGTGTTCTTATCGTACTTTATGTTTCCTAACTGTGTAAGAAGGCTAATGGATGGTTAGAATACCCTTGAAAACCCTTGTGCAAGTATGTTAGCACAGCTGAAAACAGTTTGGCCGATTAGAGAAGCTATAAACTTGACCTTCCTTTGAGCTAGTTGAGAATCTGGAGCATTACATTTGTTGGTTCCATTAAACTCTCAAAATGGCCAGAATAAAAGAACTTTCATGTGAAACTCGGCAGTCTATTCTTGTTCTTAGAAATGAGGGCTATACCATGCAAGAAATTGCCATGAAACTGAAGATTTCCGACAACGGTGTGTACTACTCCCTTCAGAGGAGAGCACAAACAGGCTCTAACCATAGTAGAAAGAGAAATGGGAGGCCCCGCTGCACAACTGAGCACCAAGACAAGTACATTAGAGTCTGTAGTTTGAGAAATCAATGCCTCACAGGTCTTCAACTGGCAGCTTCATTAAATAGTACACGCAAAATGCCAGTGTCAATGTCTTCAGTGAAGAGGCGACTCTGGGATGCTGGCCTTCAGGGCAGAGTGGCAAAGAAAAAGCCATATCTGAGACTGGCTAATAAAAGGAAAATATTAATATGGGCAAAAGAACATAAACATTGGACAGAGGAAGATTGTAAAAAAGTGTTATGGACAGAAAAATCCAAGTCTGAAGTGTTTGGATCACACAGAAGAACATTTGTGAGACTCAGAACAACTGAAAAGATGCTGGAAGAGTGCCTGACTCAATCTGTAAAGCATGTTGGAGGTAATGTGATGGACTGGGGATGCTTTGGTGCTGGTAAAGTGGGACATTTGTACAAGGTAAAAGGGATTTTGAATAAGGAAGGTTATCGCTCCATTTTGCAGCGCCATGCCATACCATGTTGACAGTGTTTGATTGGAGCCAATTTCATCCTACAACAGGACAATGACCTAAAGCACACCTCCAAATTATACAAGAACTATTTAGGGAAGAAGCAGGCAGCTGGTATTCTATCTGTAATGCAGTGGCCAGCACAGTCACCAGATCTCAACCCCACTGAGCTGCCCATCAATCCAAGCCAACTTGTGGGAGGGGCTTCTGGAAGCATGGGGTGAAATTTTTCCAGAATACCTAGGCAAATTAACTGCTAGAATGCCAAAGGTCTGCAATGCTGTAATTGCTGTAAAGGGAGCATTCTTTGACAAAAGCAAAGTTTGAAAGAGAATATTATCATTTCAAATAAAAATCTTTTTTTCGAACCTTGTCTATGTCTAGACTAGATTTTAAATTCATTTGGCAACTCATTTGATTAATAAAAGTACGAGTTTTCATGGAAAACACAAAATTGTCTGGGTGACCCCAAACTTTTGAACGGTTGTGTAGGTCTGTAGGGCAATGAAAATGTTGATGAAAAAACGTGCTTATTGGAAGTAAAACAGCATAGGGAAGACCCTTAGAAGAATCTGACTCCCAGATCGCTGGTGAGAACAATGGTGTCATACTTTTACTCCACTTTAAGGACTGGCAATAAAACATTCAAAATCGACGAGAAATTAGAATTTACAGGAAAAAAATATGTTAAGAAACATTTTTTCCTGTATAATGACTTGTTTATAAGGATAAGTTTAAAAAGCATTTACAAATATATACAGTATAATTTAAGCAAAGCAAAATTGAATTTTTTGCTAAAATATTGGAAATTTCAGTGAAATTAATGAAGGAAGCAAGATATGCCAAAAAATTAGGGACTCAGATTAGACATAAGGGAGGGTTCCATACACATTCTGTTCAAATTGTCATGTAGTGGTACTCCTAGACTCATAAAGGCTATGACCTAAGTACAAATCCTGCCCACAATTGGAAGCAGGGTCATCCATACACCCTTGAAGACACTAAAGGGGGTTTTACACTAAGCAATATCGCTAGCAATATCGCTAAAACGTCACTGGTTTTGTGACGTTATAGCGACATTGCTAGTGATATCGCTATGTGTGATACTTACCAGCGACCGGCTCCCCCGCTGCTCATCGCTGATCGCGCGAGAATGTCCGGCTCCATTTCTCGTCGTCTGCTTCCTGCTGGGCTTCCTGCTGTGACGTCCAGCGACGCGTGGAGGCGGGCGGGAGGACGCAGGATCGCTGTGTGTGAATGGTAAGTATCGTGCGCTGCGTCGCTGCTGCATCGCTGTGAGATCTTTCTGTATGAAAGCTCACTAGCGATCATTTAGCGATGCACCAGCGATCCTGACCGGGTCGGATCGCTGGTTGGATCGCTGGTGCATCGCTAAATGTAAAAGGGCCTTAACTGTAGTGCTAAATCAAATGTTGTGAACAATAACTACAAGCAATGTCATCCATAAACCCTTGAAGGCACCAACTATAGTGCCTCATAAAAAATGAAAAAAAGTGTAGTTGTGGTATTTCTACAATCATAAAGGCTTTTCACAAAGTGCAAAGACAGGAAAAAATTTATAAGTAGGGTGATCTAGTCATTTATAGACCCTAGAAGAACCTCATTTAAGTATTGAACCCTTTCTGACGTTAGACGCAATAGTACGTCCAAGGTCCGATCCTCGCTTTGATGAGGGCTCCAGCGGTGAACCCGAATCAAAGCCAGGACATGTCAGCTGTTTTGAACAGCTGACATGTGCCCGTAATAGGAGCAGGTGGAATCATGATCTACCCGTGCCTATTAACTAGTCAAATGCCGCTGTCAAACGCTGACAGCTGTCAGGAACATCGAACTGCACTTGCTGAGCCAGTGCGCGTATCCTGAGTACAAAGACTGTGCACACAGATACCTGCGGAGCGGGCAGCAGTGGTGACAATGCATGCTCCAGGACCTGAATCATGTGACTGCTGGGGGCATGGCCTAAGCTCCACAGAGCTAGGAGCTGCAGGGAAACTCCTAGAAAGGTAGCTACAGGACAATGTTACCAAGGGGCATAGACAGAGACAGAAACCAGATGAAGCCAGGGTCAAAGCACAAGATAGCAATACAGTACCAAAGGATAGACAGAATGGATAGTCAGGACGTAGCAATAGATCAGAAAACCAGAATGGGCATTAGACGGTACAATAGGGGTAAACTGTAACGGAGTAACGATAGCCAAGCCAGGAGGTCAGAACCAGAAAAGACAATAGTACCAAAATGAGAGACGGAGTACAGAGTAAAGGAACAAGCCGGGTCATACATGGGAAGCAAAACAAACAACGCAGAGTACACGCACACCAGGGGTCAGACACACCAAAACAGCAGTATAACTGACAGAGAATGCTAGTTTGGAGTGAGTATAAATACCCCTCCCAGATCCAAAGAGAGGCCGGCAAAAGTTAACCCTGTGAGAACAGGACATTAAACCATGTCCTAACCATGACAACAGCAGTATTTAACAAGCGCTTCCGGCCGCCGGGCCGGAAATACGCGCATCGCTGGCCCCCATCACATGATCGGGGGTCAGCGATGCATTGGCATAACAACCAGACGTCTCCTGGAGACCTTCATGGTTGTTGATGCCAGATCACCATGAGCGCCACTCGGTGGTCGACGCTCATAGCAATGCAGTAATTCAGCTACATATAGTCGACCTGCTCATCGCCTATGGGTAGCAGAGCCAATCAGACTATAGCAGCTTCTAGTCTTCCATGGAGGCTATTGAAGCATGCAAAAATTCAAAAATTTAAAAAAAAAAAATAAAAGTTTAAGTTACCCCCCTTTCGCCCCATTCAAAATAAAAAAACACACATACACACATTAGGTATCGGCACGTTCAGAATCGCCCAATCTAGCAATAAAAATAAAGGATTAATCCGATCACTAAATGGCGTAGCTGGAAAAAAAAAATCAAAACGCTAGAATTACTGTTGGTCGCCGCGACATTGCATTAAAATGCAATAACGGGCGATCAAAAGATCGTATCTGCACATAAATGGTATCCTTAAAAATGTCAGCTCGGCGTGCAAAAAATAAGCCCTCACCCAAACCCAGATCAGGAAAAATGGAGACGCTACGGGTATTGGAAAATGTAGCAATTTTTTTTTAGCAAACTTTTCACCACTTAGATAAAAAAGAACCTAAACATGTTTGGGGTCTATGAACTCGTAATGACCTGGAGAATGGTGATGGCAGGTCAGTTTTAGCATTTAGTGAACCTAGCAAAAAAGCCAAGCAAAAAACATCTGAGATTGCACTTTTTTTGCAATTTCACCGCACTTGGAATTTTTTTCCCATTTTCGAATACACAACTTGCTAAAACCAATGATGTCTTTCAAAAGTACATCTCGTACTGTAAAAAATAAGCCCTCATATGGCCATATTGATGGAAAAATAAAAAGTTATGGCTGTGGGAAGAAGGGGAGCAAAAACGAAAACACAAAACCGAAAAAAGCTCGGGTCATTAAGGGGTTAAAACCATTTTATGTATTGCTGTCATCAGATGGCGTGAAAAAGTCAGGTATAATCCAGGCTTTGTTCATTATTATCAGAATGAGCTTGTCAGCACTTTCTGTTGACAGGCGAAAACGCATGGCTGTAATGACCCTGGTCATTGCATTGCTGGTGGCACTAAAAACCTGCTCAGACAAGACACTATCGGCAGGGCAGCACACCTCCAAGGCATAGAGGGACAGCTCATGCCAGGTGTCCAACTTTCACATCCAATAACGGAATGTTGCAGAGGATTACGGAGTACTCCGGTTTTGTCAGTCAGGTGTTTTGTTTGACCATCTTTAAAAACTTTTCCCTAATTGTTAAAAATACCCGATCATCAGGGCATGGACCCTGGAAGGGTGTTATGAAATTGGCCTATGCATTGCTGTGTATATCCTTTGCCTCTCCTCCAAGGTTGGAAGCTTGCCCCTGCCGCTAGCATTGTCTGATGGGAATTTTTTCTACATATTTTCCACTATGGCCTTGTCACGACTCTGTTGTCCGGTGACTCGGGACCATGGGCTCTTTCCCTGTCCTTTACACTGAGGGGTACCTTAGCTAGGCCTGTTCCCTGGCTTACTTCTGTAGGTGAAGATGCCGGGGTCACATACCTTCCCTTATCTCCTGAATCCGCCCTCTGCCGGAGGAAAATACCAGGTATACTTATATTCACTCACAAATAACAGAGGATTGCATTGGGGAGTGTACGATGAGGTAAAACCAAAATAGGTGAAGGAAAAGGAATTATCACACTTACTAAACCAAGTAATAGTCACATATAAACCCACCAAACGCCTTCTCATATAACCACCAACTACTATCATTCCAGCCATCCAGCATAAGCTACTCTACTCAGATTATATAGGGGATATGCGTGCCTAAGAGTGCTCAGCTGAGAGCCCTAGCTCCCAGATTGTCCAACATGGCCAATTCACAGTTTAAGAAGAAGGTGAAGTGTTTATTTTCAGTGCAGGAGCAGGAGCGATCAGACACTGTGATCTTCTGGCTCCTCTCTGTCACAGTAAGCCCATGATAGGCCTTCTGGTAGAGCACCATTTTAGAAGTCCTCTCTACCTCAGGAAGAAGAGATGCAAAGTTCTCCTTTTACCATGGGTTTAGCAGGGTGAACAACCAGTACGCTTATACTTATAATTTTAATGCTTTTTTGGAATGTTATATATCACAGAATTGTACCCCAGCCCACATAATATGGTATGGATGAGTAATTTAACCCATCAACATTTTTTAATGCGTTTTTGGAGTGTCAAGTATCCTAGAAATGTACCCAAGACAACGAAATACTGTAAGGATGAGTAATTTAACCAGCAAATTTTTTAACTCTTGGATTGTTAAATATATCACAGAAATGTAGCTCAGACCACAGAATACTATATGGGTGAGTAATTTAACCCAGCAAAATGTTTTAACTCTTTTTTGGAGTGTTATATAGCACAGCAATGTACCCAAAATCACGGAATACTGTATGGGTCAGAAACTTAACTCAGCAACATTTTTTAATGCTTTTTTGGAGGATTATATACAGTGTGTAGCGAAAGTATTCGGCTCCCTGGAGCTTTTCAACCTTTTCCCACATATCATGCTTCAAACATAAAGATACCAAATGTAAATTTTTGGTGAAGAATCAACAAGTGGAACACAATTGTGAAGCAGAATGAAATTTATTGGTTATTTTACATTTTTGTGGAGATTCAAAAACTGAAAAGTGGGGTGTGCAATATTATTCAGCCCCTTTACTTTCAGTGCAGCAAACGCACTCCAGAACTTCATTGTGGACCTCTGAATGATCCATTGTTGTCCTAAATGACTAATGATGATAAATATAATCCACCTGTGTGCAATCAAGTCTCCGTATAAATGCACCTGCTCTGTGATAGTCTCAGGGTTCTGTTTGATGCACAAAGAGCATCATGAAGACCAAGGAACACAACAGGCAGGTCCGTGATACTGTTGTGGAGAAGTTTAAAGACGGATTTGGATACAAAATGATTTCCAAAACTTTAAACATCCCAAGGAAAACTGTGCAAGTGATCATATTGAAATGGAAGGAGTATCATACCACTGCAAATCTACCAAGACTCGGCCGGCCCTCTAAACTTTCATCTCAAACAAGGAGAAGACTGATCAGAGATGCAGCCAAGAGGCCCATGATCACTCTGGATGAACTGCAGAGATCTACAGCTGAGGTGGGACAGTCTGTCCATAGGACAACAATCAGTCATACACTGCACAAATCTGGCCTTTATGGAAGAGTGGCCAGAAGAAAGCCATTTCTCAAAGATATCCATTAAAAGTGTTGTTTAAAGTTTGCAACAAGCTACCTGGGAGACACACCAAACATGTGGAAGAAGGTGCTCTGGTCAGATGAAACTAAAATTGAACTTTTTGGCAACAATGCCAAACGATATGAAGAAAACCTGTTGAAGTCTGCAAAAGACCTGAGACTGGGACGGAGATTTGACTTCCAACAAGACGATGATCCCAAACATAAAGCAAAATCTACAATGGAATGGTTCACAAATAAACGTATCCAGGTGTTAGAATGGCCAAGTCAAAGTCCAGACCTGAATTTAATCGAGAATCTGTGGAAAGAGCTGAAATCTGCTGTTCACAAATGATCTCCATCAAACCTCACTGAGCTCGAGATGTTTGCCAAGAAAGAATGGGCAAGAATTTCAGTCTCTCCATGTACAAAACTGATAGAGACATACCCCAAGCGACTTGCAGCTGTAATTGCAGCAAAAGGTGGTGCAACAAAGTATTAAGTTAAAGGGGCCGAATAATATTGCACGCCCCACTTTTCAGTTTTTGAATTTCCACAAAAATTTAAAATAACCAATAAATTTTGTTCAACTTCACAATTGTGTTCCACTTGTTGTTAATTCTTCACCAAAAATTTACATTTGGTATCTTTATGTTTGAAGTATGATATGTGAGAAAAGGTTGAAAAGTTCCAGGGAGCCGAACACTTTCGCAAGGCACTGTATCACAGAAATTTACCCCAGACCATGAAGTACTGTATGTGTGAGTAATTTAACTCAGCACAATGTTATAATGCTTTTTTGGAGTGTTGAATAACACAGCAATGTACCACGGAAAACTATATGGGTGAGTAATATAACTAAAAAAAAATGTTTAATGATTTTTTCAAGTGTTATATGGCACCAAAAGGTACCACAAAGCATGTAATACTCAAAGGATCAGAATATATAAAACATTTTCACACAAAAAAACAGCCGAATCTATATATTTTTTTGCAACGGACTGCACAACCCTAATCCCTGTACACATCCCTGTCTACAGACTGCATCCTGCCACTGTTCCTGTTCATGTGACTCTCTCACTACCAACAATAAATGCAGATTGTATGTCATACAAACAGCAAAGCAAATGATTAGCCCTTAGAAGGACTCTTAGAATGATGGCTCAACTTTCGCACCAGAATCAAGACTACAGGCCTCTGATTCGTTATACTGTGCACAAGCAACCTGTAATGGCGTCAGTGTGCCGAAGTGGGTGGCGCCTGTTCTTTTATATTTCTGATGGTGTCATACAGCCAGCCAATCACAGTAATGTCATTGCCAAGATGGCTACGGTATTACAGTGATTCGCATGCAATCCCCTTATGCTTATTGGCTATTTTACAGGCGACAAACATGCGGGGCGAAATAGAGTTTGAAATCAAGCACAGGCTAATGCTCACCGAGTAACGAGAACATTGAAGCACCCAGATACACGAGTGATATCAAAGTATCACCGAGGACGTTCGCTCATTCCTAGTTATTATAAATCTATTTATATAGTGTTATATCTGGCACATACAGAAATGTTTCTCGAAAACTGATAATTCAGATCAAAAAGGAGCGGCTGCTTTGAAAATATCTTTTATTTTTAGTGGCTGCGTTGAAAACAGAGAGGTGATTTAGAACAATGTTAGGATGCCAAGAGATTTCATGACCTTATGTTAGACCTAGCTGCAATACAAGGCTGTCAATAACACTTCACAGAAAGGTCTGATTGTTTTGGGGTCCGCTGAGAAGCATGTGCTCATAATTGCCTTGGGTGTATACAAACAGTGGGATCGAATCAATACTCCTTCTTGTTAGGGGGCCACATGCATTAAGGGCAGATAGAGTGTTCCCTGTTCAGCGGAAAAAGAAACATACTGTATTCATTACCAGGGCAGACCAAATAAAGCAGGATCTGGTGTGGGATATTATCTAGTTGGAAACATCTTAAAGTCCTGTTACCTCATCTACAATTACAGAATTTCTTTACCCAATGAAATTAACAGAAATGTATATATATGCATGCTATCATTACACACCTATTAATCAATTCTCTACTGTTGGTTAGATTTAAGTATTTTAACCTACTGTTATATTCTATGAAGAGATGAGGAGGAAGCAGAGTGAGAAGCAGTTAGCACAGTAAGAAATCGGTCAGGCAGAGCATCATATCACTTCTAGCAAATGTATTTTACTTTAATGAATTCAGAGCCACACAGCTCAGTACTTCTGTATAATGTCTTCAATGCTGTTACTGCTACTTCTGTGTTTATGTAGGGAAGGTGACCTGATGGACGGACTTGTCTGTAGGGAGAGAAGGGATGGTTGGTGCACTGAAGATGGATGCTTATAATAATAGAAGGGAAACAGCTGGGAAAAATGTAATAGGAGTGCAGTACCTAAGTTTGACCATGAGATGGCAGGGGGGAGCGTAAGAACAGGACTTTACAGCAGCTTAGGGCTACGAAAACGCTTAGTCATGGGGGGCGGGGAGATAGGAACCCAGGAGGGAAATTCCCGAGGAGGGAGATAAATAAGACAGGAGAGGGTTCCAGAGGGTTCCAGTCCCGAGAGGAGCTCAGGAGGGGAAAAGACAGTAAGGAGAACGGACAACGGTGGAGATCTCGACCAGGGGACTGAGGAGAAAAGAAGTCGTGGGGTAGCCCCGACAAGAAAAAACGCAGAACAGACGAGGCCCCGGGGGTACCAAATGGACGACGACCTCGGACTGGTGTAGCGTTGGCGGTAGATAGGCCTAGGGCAGCCCCAGTGAAAGAGCTGCGAGAAGCATCACTACGACAGAAGGTAGGTGCAGGTACCCAGGCCTGAATACAGAGAGCTGTGAAAGTGCTGCAGTATATGGCTATGGTCGTCAGGAGGACGGCCAATAAACTCGGACCTGTTGTACCCGAAAATCTGCCTAAGTCTCATCTCTGTGTCATCTGTGCATGGTAAGCAGTGGACCACCCCCCAATCTGGCCCTTACTACATTTGGCGTAGTTGGCAGGATCGCCACCGCCAATACTTCAACTTCAGTGGCAAGCCTGCGTCAGAAGAACTCAAAAGGACTCAAGTTAATTTACTTGTGGATTACAAATTTGAGACTTTGTTCCGGATCATTGGCTGTCATCAGAGGAGCGACGACGGGCCCCATTGGACAGCCACCGAAGGAATCTTCAGGGAGCCTCCCCACGGAATCATCGGGCCTGGAGGCTGGCCCTGTCGGATGGCGGGGTGAAGATCCATGGCTGTTGGAGGAGCTGCGGGAAAGCCTTCTGGGAGCCGTGGCGCCAGGGAAGATGAGCGTTCCCCCGGCCTCGCCAGCAGCATCGCAGGCAGATCCCATCCCCACGCTCCGTGCACAAGACAGGCCTCGGGGCCCCGACACCTGCTCTCGGCCCCCCCCGCCCGACCTCCCGCTCTTCAGTTATCCCGGCTCCGGGCGACTCCATGGCCCCTGCCGGGCCGATTGACACCCCCGACAATGACCCTGAGCCACCCCGCCTGGCGGCACCTCATCCTGTGTCGCCGGCATGGAACCAACCCGCGGCCACCCCTGCTGCGCTCCAGCGTTCAGCGGCGGCCCACCCATCGGGGCCTGCCGCCACGTCGGCCCCACTCCCGGTCACTGCTGTAATCGGGCCGTCAGCCACCTCGGTTGACTCACCGGCATCTGCGGTCGCTGTTGTTCCATATGCGGCCTTGACTGCGGTCGACTCGCCGGTGCCCGCGGCCGCCTTTGTTCCAGTTGCGGCCTCCCACGCGGCCACTCCGACTTCACTCCCGGAGCCGGCTGTGGCCTACTCACTGGGACCCGCGGCTGCCACTGCCCGTCGCCCGGCCCTAGCAGCGGAATCTGCGGCCGCCTCTGCCCCGCTCTCGACCCCAGCAGCGGCCCGCACCAAATGGACGGTGACCTCGGACTAGTGAAGCGCTGGTGGTAGATAGGCCTAGGGCAGCCCCAGTGAAAGAGCTGCGAGGAACGTCACTACGACAGAAGGAAGGTGCAGGTACTCGGGCCTGAATACGGAGAGCTGTGAAAGTGCTGCGGTGTATGGCTACGGTCGTCAGGAGCACAGCCAATAAACTCGGACCTGTTGTACCCGAAAATCTGCCTCCGTCTCATCTCTGTGTCGTCTGTGTACGCGGTAAGCAGTGGACCACCCCCCAATCTGGCCCTTACTACATTTATGTAACAGAGCAAACAGCCTCAGACAGACCCACAGGGGAACGAGATAATCCCCCTGTGTGATGGGACCCTGTACAAGACTTAACACCCTTCCCTTTATATCAACAGCTGTTTGCAAAATACTTTTGCTTCACTATGAATAAAGCATCTCATCAGCGTCGGACTGGCCCACCGGAGAACCGGAGGATTCTCCGGTGGGCCCTGGCATCTGGTGGGCCCTGGCACCTGCTGGCATACAGGGCCATCAGTTGCCTAGGGCTCCCACTGCTCCAGGGGCCCCCAGCCAGTGGTCTGCCGCTAATAGCGGCACACCACACAGCTGCTATGGGGGCCCTGTGCCAGTGGAGCAGCAGCGGGTGTCAGGAGGCAGGAGCCCCTGTCCCCGCTACTAAAGAGAAATGAATATTCACTGCTTCCCACGCCCACATGGGCGTGGCAAGCAATGAATATCATTTCACTCTCGGGCTGCACTCCCCGGGGCCCTGCCCCCCAGCCTGGGCAGCCGGCGCAGCCCTCAATTGCAATGGAAGAGAGAGCGTCTCTCTCCCATGAGTCCCCTCTGCTCCTGACTCACAGGCAATGCACGATGACGTGACTTCATCGCGCACCCGCTGTGTGTCTGGCAGACGGGACAGCTCCTGAGTCTGAAGCAGGCATCAGCGTGGGAGCGAGGAGGAGAGGTGAGTATTGTGATTTGTTTTTTTTATATCTCTATAGATAGATATAGAGATAAATAGATAGATAGATCAAGAGATAGATATAGAGAATAGATATAGAGATATTATATCTATCTATCCATCTATCTATCCATCTGTCCATAGATCTATCTATTTATCCCATATCTATCTCTATATCTATCTCTCTCTATATCTATCTATCAATCTTTATCGCTATCTCTATATCTATCGATCTCTATATTTATCTAGCTATCTCTATATCTATCTACTGTATATCTATTTCTATATCTTTCTCTATATCTATCTGTCAATCTATATCTCTCTCTATCTATCTGTATATCTATCTCTATCTCTCTATCTATCTCTATATCTATTTCTATATCTATCTATCTCTATATCTCTCTCTCTCTCTATCTATATCTATCTATCTATCTCTATATATATCGCTCTCTCTTTCTATCGATCTATCTCTATATCTATCCATCTATCTATATATCTATCCATCTCTATCTATCTCTATATCTATCTATTTCTATCTGTATATCTATCTATCTCTATATCTATCTCTATATCTATATGTCTCTATCTTACATATAGAGATAGATATAGAGATAGATATAGAGATAGATATAGAGTTAGATAGATATAGAGATAGATAGATAGATATAGAGATAGATAGACTATCTATCTTTCTATCTCTCTCTATACCTATCTATAGCTATCTATATCTATCGCTATTATCTTTATATCTATCTATCCATTTGTCCATAGATCTATCTATTTATCCCATATCTATCTATCTATCTATATCTATCTATCTATCATCTATCTATCTCTATATCTATCTTTCTATCTATCTATAGCTATTTATATATCTATCTCTATATCTATCTATCTATCCATAGATCTATTTATCCCATATCTATCTATCTATCTATCTATCTATATAGTGTTATACCCTATGAGGAGGCAGCATTATACCCTATGAGGGGGTGCATTATACCCTATGAGGGGGGAAGCATTATACCCTATGAGGGGGCAGCGTTATACCCTATGAGGGGGTGCATTATACCTTATGAGGGGGTGCATTATACCCTATGAAAGGGCAGCATTATACCCTATGAGGGGGGAAGCATTATACCCTATGAGGGGGCAGCGTTATACCCTATGAGGGGGCAGCGTTATACCCTATGAGGGGGGCAGCATTATACCCTATGAGGGGGTGCATTATACCCTATGGGGGGGCAGCATTATACCCTATGAGGGGGTGCATTATACCCTATGAGAGGGCATTTTACCCTATGAGGGGGCAGCGTTTTACCCTATGAAGGGGTGCATTATTATACCCTATGAGGGGGGCAGTATTATACCCTATGGGGGGGCAGCATTATACCCTATGAGGGGGGCAGCATTATATTCTATGAGATGGCTGCATTATATTCTATGAGGAGGCAGCATTATACTATATGAGGGGGCTGCTTTATATTCTATGAGGGAGGCTACCCCAACTCCTGCTACATAGTTAAGACATGTACTACCTTATATTATACCCGGATATTATCATGTTATACTGCACAATTGGTTGTCTTGTATTTATTTCTATGTAGCTACATAGTGGGCCCCAAGAATGATTTTCTCTGGTGGGCCCAAGGTGCTCCAGTCCGACGCTGCATCTCATCATTCTTTTACTGTAACAAACTACCAAGGTTAATTTGTAGAAGCATAGGTAAATTTGTGACAGAGGGTAATGCATACATCCCAACTTTTGAAGAACAAAAAGAGGGACAAATCATGCGGTGTAGTACGCTGCTGCAAATTTTGGCCGAGTCCCTGGCTGCACCCAAATCCACGCCCATTTACCATTTTTTTCTCCCCTGGCAGGAGGAGACGTCAGTGAGGGACTTTCAGCAGACGCCTGAGACTGCAGGGAGTAGACCCAAATCCAAGACTCTCTACTGTATCCAGCGGATTCGAGTCCAGCATCCAAATCACTGGCAGCTGGACGGGAGGCCGTGAATCTCTAACCTTCTGACGTCCCCCCTGCGGCTTTTGATTAGCCAGGGCTGGTGTGACATCATCTGTGCCTCCTGCTCATCTCTAGTTGGGACCTATGGATTTATTTTTTGTTCTTTGATTCACAATCGGAGCAGCCAGAACTTTTTCATCCTTATGTAGCTTCACTATACGATATCTGGCTTTTTTGTGTCTGTAAGGCCGTGTTCACATGTTGCAGAAATATGGTGTTTTTTGTTTTCTGCAGATGTCTGCATCAAAATAAACATTAACAATCTTCTTTCCAATATTTGATGCGTTATTGGTGCAGATGTGAAACTGAAACTGTGTTTTTAATGTGTTTTTTTATAGTACAGAAAAGTTTTCATTCTGCACTTAAAAAAGTAACTACAGATTTTTACATGCGTTTTTTGTAGGCTCCACATAGAAGACAAGAGAGAAAAAAGCAACAAAACCGCACAGTTCAGTAACATCTTTTGATGCACAGTGGGCGCAGTTCTCATGAAATCACATCCACTTTGCTTGGACAGATAAACACAGCAAAAAAAGCAGCAGAATAGATGCCACATTTAAAGGGAATCTGTCACCCTTTTTTTTGGCCTATGGCTGCAGGCATCGACATCAGGGGCTTAGGCTGGTTTCACATTTGCGTTTTTTAGCGCTGGAAAAAAACGCACACCTGCGCATGCGTTTTTTCCCCTATATTTAACATGGGTGCGCATACCTGCGCGCTTGTAAGCGCATGTATGCGATTTTCATGCGCTGCGTTTTTTTGGGGTGTGCGTTGGGATTTTCCAGACGCAGCATGTTGCATTTTTTGGCCCTGCAAAAAAGCGCATGCGCACATATGCGCACGTTTTGTGCTAAAAATGGCCATTATAGCCTATGGATGCGCATATGTGCGCACTGGCATGCTCATGTATGCGTTTTTTTGCATATGCGGTTTTTTTTTTAAACCATGGAATTTAGGGGTTTGGGTTAGAGTTAGGGTTAGTTAAGGGGGTTTAGGGTTAGGGTTATGGTCAGGGTCAGGGTTAGGGTTGGGGTTTGGGTCAGGGTTAGGGTTAAGTATGGTTTTGTTAAGGATTAGGGTCATGGTTAGGGTCAGGATTAGGGTTAAGTATGGTTTTGTTAAGGGTTAGGGTCAGGGTTAGGGTTAGGGTCAGGGTTAGGGTCAGGATTAGGGTTAAGTATGGTTTTGTTAAGGATTAGGGTCAGGGTTAGGGTCAGGATTAGGGTTAGGGTCAGGGTTAGGGTCAGGATTAGGGTTAAGTATGGTTTTGTTAAGGATTAGGGTCAGGGTTAGGGTCAGGATTAGGGTTAAGTATGGTTTTGTTAAGGGTTAGGGTCAGGGTTAGGGTTAGGGTCAGGGTTAGGGTCAGGATTAGGGTTAAGTATGGTTTGGTTAAGGGTTAGGGTCAGGGTTAGGGTTAGGGTTAGGGTCAGGGTTAGGGTCAGGATTAGGATTAAGTATGGTTTGGTTAAGGGTTAGGGTCAGGGTTAGGGTTAGGGTTAGGGTCAGGGTTAGGGTCAGGATTAGGGTTAAGTATGGTTTGGTTAAGGGTTAGGGTCAGGGTTAGGGTTAGGGTCAGGGTTAGGGTCAGGATTAGGGTTAAGTATGGTTTGGTTAAGGGTTAGGGTCAGGGTTAGGGTCAGGGTTAGGGTTAGGGTTAGGGATAGGGTTAGGGTCAGGGTTAGGGTCAGGGTTAGGGTTAGTTAGGGTTTAGGGTTTGGGTTAGGGTTAAGTATGATTTGGTTAAGGGTTAGGGTCAGGGTTGGGGTTAGGGTCAGGGTTAGGGTTAGGGTTAGGGTCAGGGTTAGTAAAGTCATGGTTTGGGTAGTGTGAGGGGCCACCTAAAAATGTTGGAAAAAAACGCAAACGCGGTAAAAACGCGCTAAAAACGCATACAAACGCATAAAAACGCTGCGTTTTTTTCATGCATGCTCATAAAAATGCTTGAAAAAAACGCAGCAGTTGTATGCTTATGTATGCGTTTTTTCAATGCATTTTTTTGCGGGAAAAACGCGCTGCAAAAAAAAGCAAGTGTGAAACTAGCCTTATCTACAGAGTTAGATTATACTCACCCTGGCGTTCGGTCTGAACCGATGGGTGTTGCCGTCCGGTCCGGCGCCTCCCGTCTTCATACGGTGACGTCCTCTTCTTCCCTTCCTCTCGTGGCTCCTGCGCAGGCACACTACTCTGCCCTGTTGAGGGCAGAGCAGAGTCCTGCAGTGCGCAGGTGTCGGGAGAGGTCCGGCGCCTGCACACTGCAGTATTCTGCTCTGCCCTCAACAGGGCAGAGCAGTGCGCCTGTGCCAGAGCCACGACAGGAAGGAAAGAAGAGGACGGCATCGTATGAAGATGGGAGGCGCCGGACCACAACACCCATCAGACCAAGACCGGACTGCCCCCCGGTGAGTATAATCTAACTCATTTTTCTAATCTTTGAGGTTACATCGGAGCTGGCTTATCTACAGCATTACAAAATGCTGTAGATAAGCCCCTGATGTAGTTGCCGGCAGCTCATAGTACAAAAAAAGGGTGACAGATTCCCTTTAACCTTCATATGAGTAAGGTCTAAATTGTTAAGCAAATGTGATTCCATGAAATCTCTGCCCTCAGTGCATCTAAAGACGCTACATAACTCTGCAACTTTTGTGCATTTTTTACTCTATAGACTTCTTCTGAAAAAAAAAGCGCATGAAAAAAAACACTGCTGCATTTGTAAGCACAGAATAAAAGCTTGTCTGTACTATTAAAAAAAGCATTGAAAATGCTGCTTCATATCTGCACCACATCACATCAAATAAGTGGGAAAATGCATAAAAGAAACATGGCAAACATGCAATAATCAGTGAAGATTGTTATTGCGTTGGGTGGTGCGGACACCTGCAGAAAAAAAGCAGCAGAAGGAATGCAGTATTTACGCCACATGTGAACATGGCCTCAGTATTACAATTTTATTACATTTTTAAGGGTTTAATAAAGAAAATCCAATCACGCCGTTTTTTTTCCATCATTTAGCGATTCTTATAAATAATTTTACTTGTTGTGCAGGTTGTTATGATTACAGGGACACCAATAATGTCTGTGTTATTTTATGATTTGTGATGTTTATTAGTTAAAAAATGCATTAAAAATGACAATCTTTTCATTGTCAGGTATTTTGCATTATTATGTTTTAATAATTTTATAGGATGAAAAAAATCTCTTATTCTCCCTCTAGAATAAAAATACATATAGATCCTGAGAGATTGTGCTTCAGTAGCTTAGCCTCCTGTCTGTAATGTTGAGTTTGTTGGTTCAAGACCTGTGGAGACTCAAAAGAACCCCAGAAAATTACATTTTTGTAATTGATGCTTATTATTTTTACTACAAAAAAATCAATTTCTTCACCTTGGTATACAGGGACCATAGAAATGCATTGATATATATATATATATATATATATATATATATATATATATATATATAAATATACATATGGGCAGACACCAGGAAAAGAGGCATCTATTGACACAGAGAACATACAGAAAAATTGTGCAGCATGGGACAGGGCTTGGACCAGCATTTCTAGTTGAAAGATTTATCCGTAACAGGTAGGTGAGTGACAGGTGTAGGCCTGGTGCTGTGAGAGCCCTGCCAAATTCAGGCAACACACATGACGGAGTCCAAACATTACCAAAAATTATGGGCAGACAACAGGCATCAATTGACCCACAGTAGAAATTTGAGAATGACACAGCAGCAGTGAGCGATGAGCCATGCATTAGGTATCAGGGTCCTGGCCAGGATTTAGGGTACCGTTACACCTAGCGACTCACCAGCGATCCCGACCAGCGATATGACGCGGTCAGGATCGCTGGTGCATCGCTAGGTGGTCGCTAGTGAGCTGCCACTCAGGCAGATCTCACTAGCGACATCGCTGGGGACGGGGATCGCTACTTACCTGTCAGACGCGGCGATCCTGCGTCCTCCCGCCCGGCTCCACACGTCGCTCGTCTTCACAGCAGGAAGCGCCGCAGGAAGCAGACGACGAGGAATGGTCCAGCAGCTTCTCGCGCGATCAGCGATAACCAGCGGGGGAGCCGGTCGGAGGTAAGTATCACATGCAGCGTTATCGCTAGCAATATCGCTGTAACGTCACAAAATCGGTGACATTACAGCGATATTGCTAGCGATATCGCAGTGTGTAACGGGGGCTTTAGACCTTTGAATTGAAGTTTCAAATAAGATGAGGTGGTTGAAGGACTGGTGTATGCTCAAACTGCTTTTCTGTGCAGCCACACTCTGGTGGCACAAATATCAGCTTGGTAGACCACTAATGTTATAGAAAATTTATGGCTAGAAACACAGGTAGTTTACTGAAAGTAAGTGCAGGCCTGCCGGTCTGGGAGCCCTACTACTACAGGCAACAGACCCAAAGAAGACCCAAATTGGAGTCCAAACATTTCCAAAAATGATTGTCACACCCCACTAAAGTGACATCAGTTTCCACAGAGTAGAGATAGTATAATGAGCCTCTGACATCCCTTCCACTACAGGCAACCCACCAGATGGAGACCCAAGTTTGAGTCTCCACATTTCCAAAAATTATTGTCACACACCGGTAAAGTGGCATTAATTTCCCCAGAGTAGAAATCCCAATATGATGCTCTGAGGCCCCTTCCACTAAAGGCAACCCACCAGATGGAAACCCAACTTTGAGTATCCACATGTCAAAAAAATTGTTTGCTAAAGGAGCAGTGGAAGACTTCTTTGCTGGTAACCCTGATACCTCATGCAACAGACCATTTTTTCTCAACCACACAGGTAATTGACAGAAAGTAAGTGCAGGTCTGTCGGTCTGGGAGCCCTACTGCTACAGACAACACACATGAAGTAGACCCAACTTGGATTCTCCACATGTCACAAACCACTAAAGTGGCATCAGCTTCCATAGATAATAATAAAATAATCTTTATTTTTATTTTTAAAGTTAAACAATATAATAGGCCTCTGACACACCTTCCACTACAGGCAACCCACTAGATGGACAGCCAACTTGTAGTCACGACTCACCACACTTCAAAAAATTGTTTGTATCATCAGAAGCAATAGCAACAGCAGGCACAGACGTCACGTCAAAGGCGTCACAAACAGCAATAATGCAAGATCAATGCATGACACTTAAAACGATATGTAAGCTGTTTTTTTGGTATGCACCTATTCAGACTAGGATGTGCCGTCAGTTTCTTCTGTCATTTGTATGTTAGCTTTCTGACTGAGCACTCCGCCCTTCATCAAGTGTGATTTTAATTACATCCAATCACTTTTTGGTTCCTATCTTCCTATAAATATAGGCTTTATCTTGTTATTAGCCAGTAGTTCACATGAGGCAGTTAGTATAGGGATCCGTTCAATGAGATCACCTTGACGTTGGTGAATGGGCTCACATCTTTTGGCCAAATTTTGTGCTAAGTATCTCATAAGTTTTTTCTAAATTCCAAAAACCATTATGCTATTCACATTTCATATTTGATATGCCTTAATGCAATTGAGTGCAACCATTTCCTTATTTTGATACTTAAAACGACACCATCGCCTAGTCTGTCCAGTCTGCGACTGGGGCACAAAGGTCATTGGAAATCCATGATTTGTTTATTTTGATGAAGGTTAGGTGGTCTACACTTTTCAGGGGACAGCCGGATGTGCTTATTCATCAGGACACCATCAGCAACGCTGAAGACACCTTCTGAGAGAATGCAGGCTGCCGGGCATGACAAAACCTCCAAGCCGTGACAGGCGAGCTCAGACCACTCTTCCATTTTTGAAGACCAAAATGCAAAAGGGTCCAAATTTCCCCTGATTGCATTGATATTGAGCTTGAGATACTTCTGCATAATCTTTTCCAGTCGTTCACAACTTGTCAGACTTGTACTCTGTTCTGCTGTTGCACGGGCTGGTCTAAAAAAAAAAAAAAAACCTCTGAGAAATTGCTTATGCCACTTACACTGCTGCTGCTAGTTGGAAGTCTATAACTGCGATGCACACTGTGTGCCTCACTGCTGTCTTGGGGAAAACCACTCTTAAGATTGTATACAAGTGTGCTTCGATACTTCAGTATGCACGCATCCCTTTCCAGGGGGAAGCATCTGGCAAAATGTACTCTTGCACCATGGATCTAACAAAGTGGCAACCCAGTAGTCAGCACTATTTCTAATCCTAACCATATGGGCATCATGTTGCAGAGAGTGCAGCAAGAATGGAGAACTTTCATGAGGTATAAGTCCATGGTGTGTGGGTGGCGGAGTAATACTCAAGTTTGCTTCCTCCATCTCCTCGCGACAACCACGGACAACAGAGTGGGGATCATTATTCTCTTCATCTCCTGACTGCTGCGCCCCAAATCACCTCTTCCTCTTTGCTCTCCTCCATTTGTTCCTTGCTTCCTAAACCTTCATTAACAGTTTGTCTGGTATCCTAAGCAGGGGTGGATTAAGGGTAGCCAGGGCCCGGGGCAGTTCAGACTCTGTGGGCCCCCCTCATCACGTGACGGGGGTCACGAATCGTAGAGCCACACTCTACATAGAGAATAATGGGGCCTCCAGCACCGACCTCCACCCGCAGAGCCGCACTCCACATAGAGAATAATGGGGCCTCCAGCACCGACCTCCACCCGCAGAGCCGCACTCCATAGAGAATAATGGAGCCTCCAGCACCGACCTCCACCCGCAGAGCCACACTCCACATAGAGAATAATGGAGCCTCCAGCACCGACCTCCACCCGCAGAGCCGCACTCCACATAGAGAATAATGGAGCCTCCAGCACCGACCTCCACCCGCAGAGCCGCACTCCACATAGAGAATAATGGGGCCTCCAGCACCGACCTCCACCCGCACTCCACATAGAGAATAATGGAGCACCGACCTCCACCCGCAGAGCCACACTCCACATAGAGAATAATGGAGCCTCCAGCACCTACCTCCACCCGCAGAGCCACACTCCACATAGAGAATAATGGAGCACCGACCTCCACCCGCAGAGCCACACTCCACATAGAGAATAATGGACCCTCCAGCACCGACCTCCACCCGCAGAGCCGCACTCCACATAGAGAATAATGGAGCCTCCAGCACTGACCTCCACCCGCAGAGCCGCACTCCACATAGAGAATAATGGAGCCTCCAGCACCGACCTCCACCCGCAGAGCCGCACTCCACATAGAGAATAATGGAGCCTCCAGCACCGACCTCCACCCGCAGAGCCGCACTCCACATAGAGAATAATGGAGCCTCCAGCACCGACCTCCACCCGCAGAGCCGCACTCCACATAGAGAATAATGGGGCCTCCAGCACCGACCTCCACCCGCAGAGCCGCACTCCATAGAGAATAATGGAGCCTCCAGCACCGACCTCCACCCGCAGAGCCACACTCCACATAGAGAATAATGGAGCCTCCAGCACCTACCTCCACCCGCTGAGCCACACTCCACATAGAGAATAATGGAGCACCGACCTCCACCCGCAGAGCCACACTCCACATAGAGAATAATGGACCCTCCAGCACCGACCTCCACCCGCAGAGCCGCACTCCACATAGAGAATAATGGAGCCTCCAGCACCGACCTCCACCCGCAGAGCCGCACTCCACATAGAGAATAATGGAGCCTCCAGCACCGACCTCCACCCGCAGAGCCGCACTCCACATAGAGAATAATGGAGCCTCCAGCACCGACCTCCACCCGCAGAGCCGCACTCCACATAGAGAATAATGGAGCCTCCAGCACCGACCTCCACCCGCAGAGCCGCACTCCACATAGAGAATAATGGGGCCTCCAGCACCGACCTCCACCCGCAGAGCCGCACTCCATAGAGAATAATGGAGCCTCCAGCACCGACCTCCACCCGCAGAGCCACACTCCACATAGAGAATAATGGAGCCTCCAGCACCGACCTCCACCCGCAGAGCCGCACTCCACATAGAGAATAATGGAGCCTCCGGCACCGACCTCCACCCGCAGAGCCACACTCCACATAGAGAATAATGGAGCCTCCGGCACCGACCTCCACCCGCAGAGCCACACTCCACATAGAGAATAATGGAGCCTCCAGCACCGACCTCCACCCGCAGAGCCCCACTCCACATAGAGAATAATGGAGTCTCCGGCACCGACCTCCACCCGCAGAGCCACACTCCACATAGAGAATAATGGAGCCTCCAGCACCGACCTCCACCCGCAGAGCCTCACTCCACATAGAGAATAATGGAGCCTCCAGCACCGACCTCCACCCGCAGAGCCACACTCCACATAGAGAATAATGGAGCCTCCAGCACCGACCTCCACCCGCAGAGCCACACTCCACATAGAGAATAATGGAGCCTCCAGCACCGACCTCCACCCGCAGAGCCACACTCCACATAGAGAATAATGGAGCCTCCAGCACCGACCTCCACCCACAGAGCCGCACTCCACATAGAGAATAATGGGGCCTCCAGCACCGACCTCCACCCGCAGAGCCGCACTCCACATAGAGAATAATGGAGCCTCCAGCACCGACCTCCACCCGCAGAGCCACACTCCACATAGAGAATAATGGAGCCTCCAGCACCGACCTCCACCCGCAGAGCCGCACTCCACATAGAGAATAATAGAGCCTCCAGCACCGACCTCCACCCGCAGAGCCGCACTCCAGAGAATAATGGAGCCTCCAGCACCGACCTCCACCCACAGAGCCGCACTCCACATAGAGAATAATGGAGCCTCCAGCACCGACCTCCACCTGCAGAGCCGCATTCCACATAGAGAATAATGGAGCCTCCAGCACCGACCTCCACCCGCAGAGCCGCACTCCACATAGAGAATAATGGAGCCTCCAGCACCGACCTCCACCCACAGAGCCGCACTCCACATAGAGAATAATGGAGCCTCCAGCACCGACCTCCACCCACAGAGCCGCACTCCACATAGAGAATAATGGAGCCTCCAGCACCGACCTCCACCCACAGAGCCACACTCCACATAGAGAATAATGGGGCCTCCAGCACCGACCTCCACCTGCAGAGCCGCACTCCACATAGAGAATAATGGAGCCTCCAGCACCGACCTCCACCCGCAGAGCCGCACTCCACATAGAGAATAATGGAGCCTCCAGCACCGACCTCCACCCGCAGAGCCACACTCCACATAGAGAATAATGGGGCCTCCAGCACCGACCTCCACCCGCAGAGCCGCACTCCACATAGAGAATAATGGGGCCTCCAGCACCGACCTCCACCCGCAGAGCCACACTCCACATAGAGAATAATGGAGCCTCCGGCACCGACCTCCACCCGCAGAGCCACACTCCACATAGAGAATAATGGAGCCTCCGGCACCGACCTCCACCCGCAGAGCCGCACTCCACATAGAGAATAATGGAGCCTCCGGCACCGACCTCCACCCGCAGAGCCACACTCCACATAGAGAATAATGGAGCCTCCGGCACCGACCTCCACCCGCAGAGCCACACTCCACATAGAGAATAATGGGGCCTCCAGCACCGACCTCCACCCGCAGAGCCGCACTCCACATAGAGAATAATGGAGCCTCCAGCACCGACCTCCACCCGCAGAGCCGCACTCCACATAGAGAATAATGGAGCCTCCAGCACCGACCTCCACCCGCAGAGCCGCACTCCACATAGAGAATAATGGAGCCTCCAGCACCGACCTCCACCCGCACTCCACATAGAGAATAATGGACCCTCCAGCACCGACCTCCACCCGCAGAGCCGCACTCCACATACAGAATAATGGAGCCTCCAGCACCGACCTCCACCCGCAGAGCCGCACTCCACATAGAGAATAATGGAGCCTCCAGCACCGACCTCCACCCGCAGAGCCGCACTTCACATAGAGAATAATGGGGCCTCCAGCACCGACCTCCACCCGCAGAGCCGCACTCCACATAGAGAATAATGGAGCCTCCGGCACCGACCTCCACCCGCAGAGCCACACTCCACATAGAGAATAATGGGGCCTCCAGCACCGACCTCCACCCGCAGAGCCGCACTCCACATACATGGCTGCTCTCAGTAATCTGTGCTGTGCGCACAGGACCTGTGATGAGGTCACAGGAGGGGAGGAGACAGGGGTCACATGATCGGGGGCCCTGACACCTTACCTCCTGGGATCTCATCACAAGCCTTTGCACGCTACCAGCAGCATCAGCGTTCACGCTACTTGTAGATGCTGCTGGTAGCAGAGCACATAATGCCGCCCCCACGGTCACTCACTTTTAGGTGGGGAGAAGATGGAGTGCCATTGCAGCAGCCAGCAGGAATGTGGTGGGGGCCCCCTTAGAAGCTCTTGTGGTGGGGGCCCCGGGGCTGAAGCCCCGCCTGCCCTGCCTATAATCCGGCCCTGCGCGGTGGCGGATTATAATGGGGCAATTTACTGGCCTGGGCTGAGGGCCCCTTAACCCCACTGGGCCCGGGGCAACTGCCCAAATTGACCTCATTATAATCCGCCACTGATCCTAAGCCCCCCTTAACCCTCCGTCAGGCGCAATAGATCTGACAGGCACACAGTAATTAGTTTCACTTCTCTCTCCTTGCCCACTTATCAGAAAACCCCACCCCTCCTAGTTATGTCCTGACTCTACAGGCTCTGTGAAACCTGATATCACAGAGACTCAGCAGACCTTCTAGTGAGCAGATATCAACACTTTGGCTTCTCAGGCACATTGCGCCTGATTTCAACACAAATTGAAAGGTTAGTATTTTCTTTTTTTATTCATCACGATTGTGTATTTAGCTTGTTTTATGAAGGATTAATGCTAAGTTAGTGTACATAAGTACTGTTTTCTTAGACAAAAGGAGGGTGGCTTCTAAGGCACATTGCGCCCTAACACATACTCTTTCCCTCTTGCTTCAGATTTTCTGCTGCAATGGCCAGAAAACAGTATGATTCATCTAAACCCCTTCATTTAGAAGAAATGAAGATTTTTTTGTTAGAAGATGATGAGGAAGAACCAGCAGTAACTGAGGATTTAGAGGAATCTAGTGACATTTCATCTGAAGATGAGGTAGCAGAATGTAACACTGATTCTGGAACAGAGCAGGATGGTGATGACACTGATACAGAGGAAACAGACACAGATCTAGCTTATTATTTGGGCAAAGATAAAAATACAAAGGACGTCCCAAGTACGTTCCAGAACAAACACCGACTCTACCACCTTCTAAAAGACGCAGTTGTACTACCTGCTCATTTGTATCTGGTTTCAGAAGGCTTTCTAAATATGACTGCAAAATATGTAAAGAATCAATCTGCCTTTCCCATGCAACTTTCGTCTGCCAGCCTTGCTTTTCTAAGTGTACCTGTGCTGCTTCTGCTGCAATTGAAACCACTGAAGATGAGTAGAAAATAATTAAGTAACATCTAAGTGCAATATCCTTTAAGTTTTTTTCCATAATTTTATATTTAAGCAATAGTTAAGTAAAGATAACTGGAGCCTATTTGGCGGTACTACCGAAAAGTGGTACTTTTAGTTTTAATAAGTTTATGGTTAATAAATGTTTTTTTTTGCATCTGATTTGGTGTAATCTCTTTTAATACATTCCTATGAAGGTCACTGACTACTTCTATAGTCCTGAAATTGAAATATGTAGCTACTATAGGTGGTTTTCTGACCTGTGCTTGTCAGGCACATTGCGCATGAACTGAGGAGAATCTATATTGCGCCTGACTGAGGGTTAATCACTGTAATCCACCCTCCCATGGCACCCCCCTGTGTAGAGACAGTCTGGAACTTAAAGATATTGCTATCCCTTCCGCATCCTCCTCTGATTCCACCTTTTCCTCTGGAGCCACCACCTACTCCCACATTTTAAAACTGTGCAGAGGGAAGCAGAGATCCTTCATCTGTGGCCACTCTACAAGCATAATTTGCACCACTTCATTGATCCAGGCTATGCAAAAGGACATACTGCACCAGGGCTCATTGCTGCTGCCACAGTCGCTGCAACATGTGCAGAGTGGAATTCTACCATTTCGATACATCACAAATAAAATGGTTAACTGGTAGGCCAAAAGACCTCTGTAGCAATGCAAGTCAATGATCTGCAGGGTGCCAATGTGGGAAGGCAGCACACAGCTTTCTGCAGCAGCGCATCCAAGACAGTATAGTGGCTGAGAAAATGCTGTACCACCAGGTTGAGGACGTGTGCCATGCAAGGTACATGTGTGAGGTTGCCCCAGTGTATGGCCACCACCAGGAATGCACAGGTATCGCACAAGGCCTTCCCTGGCTCCAGGTTCAGTGGAGACAGCCATTGTTCAAACTCGGCCTGGATAGCTGTCCACAACTCTTGAACTGTGTGACTGTCATCTCCAAGTCATATTAATTGAAACACTGATTGCAATGAGCAATGACTGCACAGAACAAAGGTTGGGGGGATTCTCTATGCATTGTTGGAACGCGTGTCTCCTTAAGGGAGGGGTTGAGGGTGCAAGTGGTGTCTCCTTAAGGGAGGGGTTGAAGGTGCAAGTGGAAGCCCTACAGGAGGTAGAGGAGGCAGAAGCAATGGAAGAAGTGTTAAATGCAGAGGTTTTTCCCATAAGCCTTGGGGATTCCAAGACTTGTGGAGCATCCACTTGCCCACCTGCCCTCACAGTCACCAGAGTCCCCTAATATCCGGTCAGCAAGATGTAACACTCCTAGCCATGTTTGCTTGTTCAAGTGTCAGTGGTGAAATGCACCCTGACAGACATAGATTTGTCAAGGAACAGGTGATATTGTCTGTGACATGCTGGTATAGCATAGGCACAGCTTTCTTAAAGAAGTAATGGCGACTGGGCAACTGGAACAATGGGACTGCGAAAGCCATCAGCATTTGGAAATCACTATCCACCAGGCAGAAAGGCAGCATTTCAGTGGCCAACAGATTGGAATTCAAGCTCTTGGCTTTGATATGTATAGGAGGAAACATTCTATTATGTGACCACAACTGCGGGACCAAGGGCTGGCTGCTGTGCTGAGAGAGACGGAGTAGTGTGAACGTGACAAATTCCTGGACTGTGAGTGCAGTGCAGGCGGAGATGTTATGGTGGATTGAAAAAGATGTGGTATACTAAGTGAAACAAAAAATGCAGGTATCGCCACTTCCATAACAGCAGGCAGGCTCTCACTCACCCTGACTGTAGGTGGCAAACAAGTGGTGGTTTTGCGGCCATAGACCTGTGTGAGAACATTTGACATGGTGATGAAGGAGGAAGAAGCAGCAGATGTGGTTGATGGGATGGGCGTTGATTGGCCAGGCCCACTAGTCTGCATTTTTGTGCAGTGAGATTCTCAGACTAATGCATGTTAATCGTGCATGTACTGGTTCATGCATATAGAAGTAAAATGATTGCAATTTTTGCCTCTTCTGAGTCATATTTTGCAAAGTTAGTAGATAACATGAGTTGGGTCATCCTTTTTGGTCTCAAAAAAGCCCCAGGCTATGCAACCCTTGCAGCCCCTGCGAACTGTAGTCTCTCAACCGCTGCTGGACACAGCCCGAGTTCCGGCTGTGGATACAGTGCTTGTTGTGGTTGCATCACTCCGTGTATGTGTGGGAAGACACAATGTAACCTCCTTGTCTTCATCCTCCTCTACCTCCCTGCTGAGCTACTCAGCTACATTCCTCTGGGTTCACACCATGTGAGATCTACAACCTCATCGTCATCCTCTCTATTCTCACACTCCTCACCCTGAGAGTCACCCTCCTGCTCTTCCTGCCCTGACAGCACAGTATAGTCCATGTGCGCCTCAGGTATCTGGATCTCATCAGGATCACCTCCACCCCATGGGGTTAACACCTGGTGATGAGAATCTGGATTCTGCTTGGACCCTCCTTCGTCCGGCCCTAGATCCAACAGGAAAAAATTTGGGCCATTGGTGCAGATACTTTCCTCCTCTGGATTCTGTGAATCTTTGGAGCAGACCTTTGATACCCATGGCCACAGTCAGTTGGCCAGTTGGAGAGTTATGATGCGGGGGGGAAACAAGGATAATTGGGGTGTCACTTCTGATAATGGCTCTGTGTATGATGTTAAGGTGGAGGAAGAAGAGGAGAGGTCATTTGATGCAGCACTTGCCATCCACACGAGCAAATGCTTTTTCTGGCCCTCATCTACAAGGCATACCGCTGTGAAGCTGCCAAAGAAATGGAGTTGAGTAGCCCATCCAGTAACAGATGTTGTCAGTTGTCTTTGGATAACATGAGACAGTGTTTGTTCAGTAGAGCTTTCAGTAACATTACCACCTAACCCATGTACATGTCGAACACCAAGCCTATTCCCCCTTCCACCACAACCTCACTTTTCTCTTTAGGAAATGTGGCCTCCTGCCCAAACCATTTTGATTAGAATATGGGGAGTACTGCCTGACCACAATATTATCCCAAACGATTTTGAGTAGAAAATGGCACCTGGTGCCTGCAACCCAATATTGCACTAAACGATTTATTTAGGAAATGGGGCCTCCTGCCTGCAGCCCAATATTAGCCTAAATGATTTGGATCAGGAAATGGGACCTGGTGCCTGCACCCCAATATTAGCCCAAATCATTTGAATTAGTAAATGTGGACTCCTGATTGCACAACACGATTAGCATAAACTAGTTAGATGTTGGAAGGTTGATTACACACGGGACAGGATCTTATCTAACTACATGACAACTTGCAGCAGCCTCTTTGCGTTTTTACACTGACAAATGGTGACAGCAAAACAACATGTCCACTTTTTGTATGGAGACGGATATGTGACTTCAGCAACCAATGACAGAAGCCCTTGCGTCTGGACATTGTGGATGGCTTCTGCACACTGATTGGTTGCTGAACTGTACACATATTAAGTTAATTAACAAAAAAATTACACTCCGCCGCTCCTCTGACTGATACACACTCCCTCCCTTCTCCCCTCATAAAGAACATCCACCCCCGCTCATCATACACCATCAATATCCTAGCAAGAGTCCTAAAAAAAGCATTAGAGGAAACGCGATTATTTATCAAACTGTTCCCGAACTTTATCGACTTTGAGGGAAAATGCTGAGGAATCCGAACACGAATCCGAATTAGCTACATTGGTGCCAAATTTGAAATTGGTGAACGTTTTGCGAACAAGTTCGCTCATCTCTAAATACAAGTCATATACTGACTAGAAATAGTGTTATTCCTCAGGTGAAAGATAAGTCACGTGTATTAGGTTTTTCCATATTGGCTAGCTTTGATGTGTACTGTGATGAACGTGAAGGATCCACACCACACCACCCCGCATGACATCAATATTATGTCAGCGGGATAATGTGGTAAGGCCTCCCCACTTGTATCAATGTAATGTTACGCACCCTCTGGGGACGCATAAGGTCAGCTTGGCACAGTTTTACACAGACATCCCCTGTCCTCACGGGCCCAGGGAGGCAAAGGGAGTGAGAGAAAGTGGTCCACGCAATCACTGATGTGGCACCACACTCACTCACAATTCTGACAGGCTGAGAGGCCCCTTTCAGTAGCACCAGTGAAACAGAATCCGGTAGGACTGCCACCAGTTCCTCATTCCATATGTGCCTGGTCCATTAACAGGGTTATATTGGGCCAGAAACTCGCCTCAGTAGCGTGAGAAATTAGGCCAAGATATGGACTTGTGGATTCATGGATTGAAATAAAAGAGCAGCCCAAGGTTAAATTATACACTCACTGGCCACTTTATTAGGTACACCTGTCCAACTGTGTGTTAAGACTTAATTTCTAATCAGCCAATCACATGGCGGCAACTCAGTGCATTTAGGCATGTAGACATGGTCAAGACAATCTCCTGCAGTTCAAACCGAGCATCAGTATGGGGAAGAAAGGTGATTTGAGTGCCTTTGAACGTGGCATGATTGTTGGTGCCAGAAGGGCTGGTCTGAGTATTTCAGAAACTGCTGATCTACTGGGATTTTCACGCACAACCATCTCTAGGGTTTACAGAGAATGGTCCGAAAAAGAAAAAAAATCCAGTGAGCGGCAGTTCTGTGGCCGGAAATGCCTTGTTGATGCCAGAGGTCAGAGGAGAATGGGCAGACTGGTTCGAGCTGATAGAAAGGCAACAGTGACTCAAATTGCCACCCGTTACAACCAAGGTAGGCAGAAGAGCATCTCTGAACGCACAGTGCGTCGAACTTTGAGGCAGATGGGCTACAGCAGCAGAAGACCACACTGGGTACCACTCCTCTCAGCTAAGAACAGGAAACTGAGGCTACAATTTGCACAAGCTCATCGAAATTGGACAGTAGAAGATTGGAAAAACGTTGCCTGGTCTGATGAGTCTCGATTTCTGCTGCGACATTCGGATGGTAGGGTCAGAATTTGGCGTAAACAACATGAAAGCATGGATCCATCCTGCCTTGTATCAACGGTTCAGGCTGGTGGTGGTGGTGTCATGGTGTGGGGAATTTTTTCTTGGCACTCTTTGGGCCCCTTGGTACCAATTGAGCATCGTTGCAACGCCACAGCCTACCTGAGTATTGTTGCTGACCATGTCCATCCCTTTATGACCACAATGTACCCAACATCTGATGGCTACTTTCAGCAGGATAATGCGCCATGTCATAAAGCTCGAATCATCTCAGATTGGTTTCTTGAACATGACAATGAGTTCACTGTACTCAAATGGCCTCCTCAGTCACCAGATCTCAATCCAATAGAGCATCTTTGGGATGTGGTGGAACGGGAGATTCGCATCAGGGATGTGCAGCCGACAAATCTGCGCCAACTGTGTGATGCCATCATGTCAATATGGTCCAAAATCTCTGAGGAATGCTTCCAGCACCTTGTTGAATCTCTGCCACGAAGAATTGAGGCAGTTCTGAAGGCAAAAGGGGGTCCAACCCGTTACTAGCATGGTGTACCTAATAAAGTGGCCAGTGAGTGTATATTTAATCACCTTAAGGGCACACTAGACAATACACTATATATACACAATGGTTATACATACCGTATATGTATATATGTACATAAGCAAATATAATAGTGGTAGGACAAGAGGTATAAGCAGAACATAGGGTCAGCTAATAAATGAAAGGCCTGGCTTGCGGGGTAGCGGCTGCCACATAGGAGGCTTGTGGTCCCCTTTGTGTGTGACTTCTCTTCACACAATGTGTCCTTGCGACGTCCCGGAGAAAAAGCAATAGGATATGCTTCACACAAGCATTTAACCTTCTGAGTCAATCCCCTCCTGCCTTCTGGGAAAAACCTAAATTGCCTCCCCTGGAGGTTTGGCGATAAATCTCACAAAACCTATTAAAGATCATATCTCCTTTCTGGGTGGTCATAGGGCATCGATTCTGGCACCATTGGATCAGACCGGGCCCCTGCTACTCATAGAGGCTAAACACAATTTTGCTACCTAGCTGCTACTGGCTGTTCTATGTGCCTCATTTCTCGTGTGTGTTAGAATGGCTCGAGACCAATGCGGGTGCTTGCCCTGTTCTGGGGATCTTGGAAATATACACACTGTACAGCTAGGATGTATATTATTTCCATAACTAATCCACCTGTCCCCCCGCTATTCCCCGCCCTCTCCCCTCTGTCAATCCCTGCACTGGCTCCCCATTATCCAAAGACTCCAGTTCAAAACCCTTACCATGACTTACAAAGCCATCCACATCCTGAGTCCTCCATACATCTGCGACCTTGTCTCCCGGTACTTACCTGCATGAAACCTCTGATCTTCACAAGATCTCCTCCTGTACTCCCCTCTTATCTCCTCTTCCCACAAGCGCAAACAAGATTTCCCCGGCGCATCCTCCCTACTCTGGAACTCTCTACCACAGCATATCAGACTCTCGCCTACCATGGAAACCTTCAAAAAGAACCTGAAGACTACCTCTTTCGACAAGCCTACAACCTGCAGTAACCACCGATCCACCAAACCGCTGCACGACCAGCTCTACCCTTGCCTACTGTATCTTCACCCATCCCTTGTAGATGTGAGCCCTTGCGGGCAGGGTCCTCCCTCATCCTGTACCAGTCGTGACTTGTATTGTTTAAGATTACTGTACTTTTATGTATTATGTATACCCCTCCTCACATGTAAAGCGCCATGGAATAAATGGCGCTATAATAATAAATAATAATAACAACTTTATGAATTCCTAGCTGGCTGAACAAAGGACTGAGGCCGCATGGCTTGGATCCACTGAGGTCTTCCTGTAGAAGGTTGCATACCAGCTACCTAATTGGGTATGTGAATCCCTTTGTTTGAAGCTGGCCAGGTGTCATGTTACCACAGCAGCTACTGAAGGAGTTTTTATAATTGTATGCCAAATAGGATACAGATGATTGACATGGAATAATGTCTCCAATATTCTTCACATGTACTTTTTAGTGGTAAGGTCCTTTTAAACATCTTTATAAAATAATCAATACAATGATGTGGTTTTATTCAGGAAAAGTGCCAGACAATGGAGTCCACATCGTATTTGATGAGCTGATGGACAGCCATCTACATTTTGCTTATAGGTAATAGTGGCATTGACTTTTGCATTGATATCCCAAAAGGTAGCAATTACTATTGTGGTCACTACTGCAATATAACATTATAACATAGTTGCTTAAAGGAGTTTCCAGGTCTCACTATTAGGCTGGAGTCACACTAACCTGCGCAAAATACAGTCAGTAGTTTACTTGCGTAATACGGATGAATGACCACTAAATAGTGCTCCGTAGGTCATCCGTAAGCAGGGTGAGGTCGCGTATTTTGCGCATGTGTGTATCCGTATGTAATCCGTGTGGCATCCGTATGCAATCCGTATGGCGAGATTTTCTCGCAGCCTTGCAAAATGGACATTTAACGGTTTTCAGGCCTGCAAACAATTTAAATCATTAGCCTGCACCCTATTTAGACACTCAGAAACAGGTGGCTGCCTACATTCTGTACATTTGTCACCTTGCTTTCACGAGGTGTGTTGGTGTTCTTTGTGCAGCATGGCAGAGGGTCTGCGATTCAATACAACTGAGCAGGTTCTCTTTACTTGGCTTTTGTCACGGCGCTTTGGGCAACCATATCCTGTGATAGTGGATCCGCGGAGGAGGAGACGCATGTGGGTCCATCCACTTTTGAGGCAACGACTCACAAGAGGTAATTTTCACCGCCTCTATTCTTCTCTGCGGGAGCATCCGGATAAATTCTACCAATACTGTCGCATGAGCCTTGTAACATTTGATCGACTCTTGGAGACAGTGCGCCCTGGGATAACCTTTCAGGACACAAGGATGCGCAAAGCCATATCTGCAGAGGAGCGACTTCTCCTCACAATACGGTTTGTACTACACAACCACATTCTCTCTATTCCTAATGTGTGTGCTAAATTATGTTTTTTGCCCTTCTTGGACAAAGTTGAATGCCATCATCTTACTCCAAATATGAATCACCTGACACAGCAGAATGTTACATCTAATATGTCCAGCATATCACTTAGTCATTGTGCCACCAAATATGTGTGTGTTCTTCTCTATCATTTCCTAACAAGTTTGGTCGGCATGTAAATGATTTTTTTTACTTTAGCCATTCTAAACTTTACTATTTCTGTTGTTCTACAGCTTCCTGTCCACTGGCCTGTCTTATGCCGCCCTCCACCATGAGTTTCTCATAGGAAAATCAACCATTTCAGGCATAGTGAGGTCTACATGTGCACAAATCTGGACAAGACTCCATCAAGTGGTCATGCCCGAGCCCAGGATGGAAGATTGGTTAAGGATATCAAGGGACTTTGAGGTGGACTGCCAGTTTCCAAATTGTATTGGGGCCCTGGATGGCAAACATATCAGGGTGCGTAAGCCGCCGAATTCAGGCTCCCAATTCTTCAATTATAAACAATACTTTTCTGTTGTATTGTTGGCTCTGGCCGACCCTCAATACATGTTTATAATTGTTGACATTTGGGCCTATGGAAGGACGGGAGACTCTAGAGTCTTCAATACTTCCATAATGGCTCGGCGGCTACGCACCAACCAGTTGGATCTACCACCACCACGCCAGCTACCAGGCTCCCCCGAACAATCTGTCCCTTATGTCCTTGTGGCAGATGAGGCCTTTTAGTTATCGCGCAATGTCATGAGGCCATATCCCCGGCGCAACCTTGACCACAGGCGCAGAATTTTTAACTTGCGCCTATCACGTGCTAGGCGACTGGTGGAGTGTTCCTTTGGGATTCTTTCTGCCAAATGGCGAGTACTCCAGTCTGCCATTCAGTTGAGTGAGCAAAATGTGAATGAAGTTGTGAAAGCCTGTGTTGTTCTGCATAACTTCACCAGGATACATGATTGCTCCTCCTCTGATGGTGTTGTGTGTAGGCCGGACAATGTGCGCAGGGTGAGACCACCTATGAACCCTCAACGTAGACCGCTCTCTGGCCTAAAAGTGCATGATATTTTCACTAATTAATTTATCTCACCTGAGGGGGCAACTTCTTGGCAAGAGCATGCTGTGTCTATGTTATAATTTGTTTCTTTAAGTGTGTCAAAATATATATTACTCAAGCCTTTATGATTCTATGAGTGTTTCAGTGCATTGGTTGGTGTCTGTTAGTATGTTGTGAGGGATTGTGAAAAATCACACAGAGACGTTAAGTAGAGTAGACAAATATTTAGTTTTGCCTTTTTTTTTTTTTTTTCGCTTAAAGGCAAACATAATTTTGCCATAACACAAATTTGCCAATGGCCAAAATGACCCTTTGTGCCTTCTTTAACTTGTTGTAAAATGAACATAACAGAACAAAACAGCCACAAACATTAGGCCAAAAAAACATCGCTGCATCACTAGATTAACCTAGATTTGCCAACAAAAGGTGAGCTCCATCACCAAAATAAAGGCAACGAGATAACACTCACATTTCCACATAATGTTAGTCAAACATAGAAAGATTCCACCATGACAGGCAAGGCTACCTCACAGCTTTCACACAGATATTACCTGTCTGTACACCAGACAATATTTAAGCATGCTATACCGGAAAGGATGAAAATACAAAACTCACTTGTTAATACATAGAGAAAGCGGGTTATTTTGAATGCTTGTCGCCTAGAAATTTTGTCCTAGAGATTGCTAACAAAAAAGGTGACTACTTAACTAAGGCGAGCACGCCTTTCCTATGCGTTTGCAAGTGAGTAGTGTATTTTCATCCTTTCAGTTTACAGCATAGCGCATTTAAAGATTCTCTTTTCTACACACATGTAATATCTGTCTGAAAGGCGTGAGGTAGCGTTGCCTGTCATGATGGATTGTTTCATATGTTTGGAAAACATTGTTTAAAAATGTGAATGTTACATTATGTTATAAATGTTGGTGAAGGAGAACACCTGTTTTTACATTTAGATTAGGAGCACCAGTTACATCTGACTGGACATCTCCAACCATCAGAATCATAAATCCTCATATGTTGGGGAAGGGGAACGTGGATCAACAGCCTGTGGGTGCTGCTGGACATTGTGGCCAACATCGCCCTGTGTGGGGCCATACTGGTACCCATGATGCTGGAATTGTCCAGCCTCCTGGGACTGTTGGGGATACTGGCCAGAATACTGATGATGGTGAGGGGCTTCTTGTTGGCTCTGGTAGGCCCGTGGCTCATACCCACCAAGATAGCCAAATCGTCCACAACCAGGTTGGGACCAGCCTCCAACATTGGGGGGGTACAAGTGGCCGTATTGGTGGGGTTGGCTTGAGGAAGACATTTGGTGGTGCGGTATAGACGGTTGGGTAGGGGGAGGAAGGGGTTGAGGTGTTGGCCCATGTATTAGGGGCTGTTCAGACCCTGCTGGAGCAAGCATGTGTGTAGATGGTCTCATGCGCATTAAATTTTGTGGTGAGAGCTGCCACCTCTCCAGAAATTCAAAAACCTCATATGGGGTATTGGGGGGGGGTGCTTGCATCAAGCAGGATCTGAATACATCCCCTAATACGGAGCCTGACCTCACGGGTAAGGGCACGGAGATAAAGGGTGAGGCTACGTGCATAGGCCTCCTCACCATCATCTGTTGTTACTCTGGACAAATATTTTAGCACCCCTGTGTCCACATTGGTCCTACTCTCTTGAAGAGTGACCTGGCGCCTTCTTCTTGTTCGCCGTGATACTACAGCAGCCTGTGGGGAGGACCTGATCTGGGCAGTTGGGCTGCTGCTCAAGTTGCCCGGCTCTTCCAGGATGGGTGAGGTGGCAGCAGCAGACCGTCCTGGTGGTGTGGTGTGTAGGGCAGCCATTGTGTGGTCTTGTGATGCCTCATCTTCAGCCATCCTTCTTGTAGGGGGAGAAGATGGGCCAGCCACCTCATCCCCTACAGGATCTATAATGGGCTCTGCCTCTGAGGCCGTTCCTCGATCCGTAAGGTTGGATTAAGTTCTGTTATGAAATAGAACAGAGGCAAAAATACATCAATATTTTTGTCCCTGTAAAGTATTTGTGCAATGTATTTGTGTAATGTGGTGTGAGCTATGTACTTACGGTCTCAGATCCAGAATTGGGGCGAGGAAGTTCAGCCGGTCATAGTAGATATATTTTCTCTTCACATGCCCAGCATCCCCACTCCTGGACCGCTGCTGGCGTTCCCGGCGGAACTGGTCCCGGATGCTTCGCCAGCGTTTCATCACATCTTCCACTGCAATGTGACAGGAAAGATTGTCAAAATCACATATTTGAGAGGTCACATTTTCTAACAGTACAGTCATGGCCAAAAGTTTTGAGAATGACACAAATATTAATTTACAAAGTCTACTGCTCCATTTTTTCTAATGGCAATTTGCATATACTCCAGAATGTTATAAAGAGTGATCAGCTTAAAAGCAATTACTTGGAAAATCAATATTTGCCTAGAAAATTAACTTTATCCCCCAAAACACATTTCAACATCATTGTAGCCCTGCCTTAAAAGGACCAGCTAACATCGTTTCAGTGATTGCTCCATTAACACAGGTGTGGGTGTTGATGAGGACAGGGCTGGAGATCAATCTGTCATGATTAAGTAAGAATGACACCACTGGACACTTTAAAAGGAGGCTGGTGCTTGGCATCATTGTTTCTCTTCTGTTAACCATGGTTATCTCTAAAGAAACACGTGCAGTCATCATTGCACTGCACAAAAATAGCCTAACGGGGAAGAGTATCGCAGCTAGAAAGATTGCACCTCAGTCAATCTATCGCATCATCAAGAACTTCAAGGAGAGAGGTTCCCTTGTTGCCAAAAAGGCTCCAGGGCACCCAAGAAAGACCAGCAAGCGCCAGGACCGTCTCTTAAAAGGGTTTAAGCTGCGGATCGGGCTACCAGCAGTGCAGAGCTTGCTCAGGAATGGCAGCAGGCAGGTGTGAGTGCATCTGCACGCACTGTGAGGCGGAGACTCTTGGAGCAAGGCCTGGTCTCAAGGAGGGCAGCAAAGAAGCCACTTCTCTCCAGAAAAAACATCATGGACAGACTGATATTCTGCAAGAGGTACAGGGAGTGGACTGCTGAGGACTGGGTAAAGTCATTTTCTCTGATGAATCCCCTTTTCGATTGTTTGGGACATCTGGAAAATGGCTTATTCGGAGAAGACCAGGTGAGCGCTACCACCAGTCTTGTCTCATGCCAACTGTCAAGCATCCTGAAACCATTCATGTGTGGGGTGGCTTCTCAGCCAAGGAATGGGCTCTTTCTCAGTCTTGCCTAAAAACACAGCCATGAATAAAGAATGGTACCAGAATGTCCTCCAAGAGCAACTTCTCCCAACCGTCCAAGAGCAGTTTGGCGATCAACAATGCCTTTTTCAACATGATGGAGCACCTTGCCATAAAGCAAAGGTGATAACTAAATGACTCAGGGAACAAAACATAGAGATTTTGGGACCATGGCCTGGAAACTCCCTAGATCTTAATCCCATTGAGAACTTGTGGTCAATCATCAAGAGATGGGTGGACAAACAAAAACCTTCAAATTCAGACAAAATAAAAGCATTGATTTTGCAAGAATGGACTGCTATCAGTCAGGATTTGATCCAGAAGTTGATTGAGAGCATGCCAGGGAGAATTGCTGAGGTCCTGAAGAAGAAGGGTCAACACTGCAAATATTGACTTGCTGCATTAACTCATTCTAACTGTCAATATAACCTTTTGTTACTCATAATATGATTGCAATTATATTTCTGTATGTGATAAAAACATCTGACAAAAACACATAAAAACCAGAGGGCAGCAGATCATGTGAAAATATAATATTTGTGTCATTCTCAAAACTTTTGGCCATGACTGTAGTCTAGGCATGGGGCCTTCTGGGGTGTGCTTTCTACCCATGGTGGCATATGTAATTGGGCCGATACACAGGGTCTCATTAGCTACACTGAAAATAATTTTATTGGCTAGGAGGATGAGGAGCTTGTGGCCTAACCCCTAATTATGGCTGTGTGAAGCCACGTGTCACATACAAATGTAACGGCCTCATGAGGCTAATAAAATTACATTCCCAGGAAGGGGGGTGCTGATTGTAGAATCATTTTGAAGCGTGCGCTAAGGTTAATGATGTTTTATGGTTGCACTTACGAATTTTATGCTGCTCATCACGTGGTCTGTCACCAAAGTCATGGTACATCTGGCGACAGATGCGCCTCCATGACGCCTCCTTCCTTGTCCGGTTTGCATAATTAGCATCGCGTGGGTCCCATATTTCGGGACGCTCCTGCACCAGCACATTGAGCATCTCAACATTAATATATGTGGACGCCATGCTGCTGCTGTACTCCGTGGAGGCGTACTTCCTGGATGTCTGGAGCGCTTTTTGAGCTCATTTGCATGTCTAGGCTTCCTGATGATGGATTGGCCCATTTCCTGTCACCAGCCAAAAGACCTGCGTATTGCTCGCAGGTCACACGTGTGTTCCGTGTGTAATCCGTATTTTTTGCGCACCCATTGACTTGCATTGGCGTACTACGGGCGTAGTACGCTGACAATCGCAGCATGCTGCGATTGGCATGGAGCGTAGGATACGGAAGAGAAAAATACGCCTGGTGCGAGTGACCCCATTGAAAATCATTTGTCCGTGTGTAATGCGTGTTTTTTGCGCCTCTCACGCGCCCGTATTCCTCGCCAGTGTGACTCCGGCCTAAGGCTGTGTTCACACGTAGCTTTTTTTGCGGCGATTTTAAATGCAAGATTTTGCTGCAAAAACGCAAAAAAAAAGCATCCCATGCAATCCTATGGCATTCTGGACATGCTGTGCTAATGCTGTGGATTTTTCCGCAGCGGAATTGCATCGCGGAAAAATATGCAGCATGCTCATTATTTGTGCGGAATCGCGGGAAAATCCGCACACATAGGAATGCATTGTTCTGCTTACTTTCCGCATGTGGCTGTGCCCACCATGCGAAAAGTAAGCAGAACATTTACGGGATGGTACCCACGGTCTGGAGGAGAGGAGATTCTCCTCCAGGCTTTGGGTAGCATATCCCTGTAAAAAATAGAATTAAAATAAAAAAAATCATCATATTCTCACCTTCCGATGTTCCTCACAGCGTCACCAGGCCTCAGCGATGCTCCCGGCAGGTCCCGTTCCCAGTGATGCATTGCGATAATGACCTTTGATGACGTCGCGGTCTCGCGAGACCGCAACATCATCAAAGGTCATTGTCGCAATGCGTCACTGGGAACGGGACCTGCCGGGAGCATCGCGATTATCGGGAACGCTGCGCGGGACACCGGAAGGTGAGAATATCACGATTTTTTTTTTTATTATTATTTTTAACTTTATATCTTTTTACTACTGATGCCAAATAGGCGGCCTCAATAGTAAAACGTTGGTCACACTAGTCAAACACTATGTTTGACGAGCGTGACCAACCTGTCAATCAGTTTTCCAAGTGATGCTACAGATTGCTTGGAAAATGCTAGCATTCTGCAAACTAATTACGCTTGCAAATTGCTAGTTTTTCCGTGGGAAATAGGCGGGAATTAAATGCGGTTTTCTCGCATATTTCCCGCGGAATGGAATTCCCGTGGAAATTTCCGCAGAAATTCCTCAACGTGTGCACATAGCCTAAATCAGGTGGCTCAAGTCTACCTTCTAAAACCTCCTGGTGGCTGCTGCTGGAGACATGTAGGGCAATAAATGTAATACTCGGTAATCGGGCTGATTATTCTAATGTCACACGACTCAAACTCTCAGTTTGAGCTGAGTGCCATCTTAGGCTACTTTCACACATCCGGTGTGTGGGGTCCGGCGGCGTGCGGCGAAAAGCCGGGCCGCCGGATCCGGCCTGCAGCCGTGGCACCGGATGTGTGTGCGGCGTCTGATACGGCTCGGACGTGATTTAAAGGAGCCGCAGCAGGAGGTGGACAGAGACAGCCACTGAGAGAGACAGCTGCTGAAAGGGAGGTGAGGGGAGGGTAGGAGAGGAGAGGGGAGGGGAGAGGAGAGGGGAGGGGAGAGGAGAGGGGGTTGGAGAGAGAGAGAGACATGTGGGGTTAACACTTAGTGTCCAGGCGAGAGAATCTCTCTCTCTTGCCGGGCACTTGTGGGGTTAACCCCACAGAGAGATCTCTCTCTCTCACCCAGACACTGTGAGTGTTAACCCCACAAGTGCACGGCGAGAGAGATCTCTCACAAGTGTCTGGGTGACAGAGAGAGATCTCTCTCTCTCTCTCACCGGGCACTTGTGGGGTTAACATTCACAGAGTCCGGGCATGCGCTGTGGAAAAAGCCGGTCCGGCGCTGAGGAAAAACGTTGCAGAGAACGTTTTTTCCAGACGCCGGACCGGCTGTTTTTGCCGGATCTGGCAAAAACCGGATACGCCGCATAGGCATCAGGCGCGATGCGGCGATAATGAAACTCTATGGGGAAAAAAACGGATCCGGTGGCAACAGGCGCCGGATCCGGTTTTTACACTTTTCGCCGCATCGCGCCTGATGCACAAAAACTGATGTGTGAAAGTAGCCTAAGGCTACTTTCACACATCAGGTTTTCGGCGTCAGGTGCGATCCGGCGTCGTGCTGGAACGCCGGATCCGGCAAATGTTTCGTAAAACCGGATGTGACGGATCCGGTTTTCTGGCGGATCCGTCTTTTTCTGGACAGACAAAACCGGATCCGTCTCATCCGGTTCATCCGTTTTTCTATCCGTTTTTCGACGGATTACGCCGGATCCGGTTTTTAAAATTGACCCTTGTGGCCTTCCGAACGGGATTGGCTACTGGAAAACTATATATAGCATGTTCCTACAGCCCTTCTTTGACAGGTTGTAGAGGAGAAAGTGCAGGTTGGAGAGAAGAGCAAGTTACTGGCGAAGATGGATGTTGTCATTGGAAATATTTTGAAGAATTTGGCGGATTTTACAGCGGAGGCAAATCGTTTGAGGGTGATTGTTCTGGAGAAGGAGAGAGCGAGACAGCAGCGCATCAGGCATCGTAGACGACGTTTGTGGATCCACCCCATCACAGCCAAGAGAATGACGCGTGGGGTCTATTCTACACTATGCATGGACCTTCGACGAAACCCGGATAAATTTTTTGGATATGTTAGGATGAAAATGGAGAATTTTGATTACTTGGTGGAGCGCATTGCACACCTCATAAGAAAAGCGGACACCTATTGCCGCTTCTCTGTTTCACCCGCAGAGCGTCTGATGGTGACTTTAAGGTAAGCCACATTTATTGGATATGATCGCATCAGAGCACACTTTCACTACAATCTTGTTGGTGGTAATTTGTATCTCCAAGTGTTATAGGTCAGTTTTGGTATGTAATGCTGTGATTTAAAACTAATTTATTGTTTTTTAATTCCCCACAGATTTCTTGCAACTGGAGAATCCCTTTCGTCACTGCATTTCCAGTACAGACTCGGGATTTCCACCATATCTGGAATTGTGAAGTACACATGCCGTGCACTGTGGGACTCCTTAGCTGAAGAGTTTTTACCAGAGCCCACAACAGAGAGGTGGATTGAAATTGCTGACAAGTTTCAACAGATATGTCAGTTTCCAAACTGCTTGGGCGCTGTGGACGGGAAACATATCCGCATTGTAAAGCCAGCTAGATCGGGATCGGAATATTTCAATTACAAGAAATATTTTTCAATTGTCCTCATGGCCATCGCTGACGCGGAATACAAATTTATTGCGGTTGATATTGGGGCCTATGGCCGCTCCAATGACTCTCAAGTTTTCAAACTGTCTGCCATGGGGCGTAAACTGTATGGAAACACCTTCCAGTTCCCACCACCTAGACCGCTGCCGCAAACATCTGGTCCACCTATGCCATTTGTCTGTGTAGGGGATGAAGCCTTCCAGCTGTCAGAACACCTTTTGAAACCATACTCTAGCAGAGGATTGACAAGACCAAAACGCATTTTTAATTACCGCCTCACAAGAGCAAGAAGAATGGTTGAATGTACCTTTTGTATTCTGACAGCCAAATGGCGGGTCCTATTGACTGCGATCAACCTCAAGACAGAAACTGTGGACGAGGTGATCAAAGCGTGCGTGGTACTCCACAATTTTGTTTTCTGCAAGGAACCCATTTCCATTGAGGACACCTCTGAAGAAACCACCTTGCAAGATTACCATGACATTACCACTAGAAGTTCTGTGACGGTTTCAGTAATGAGGGACAATTTTGCACTATACTTTATGTCACCTCAAGGCAGAGTACACTGGCAGGATGACAGAGTGTGAAAGATTTGTGCCCTAACCAAACTTGTGTACCTTCTGTACCAACAGTATATACCTTTGCCAACCAAAGTTGGCTATCTTGTCATGGTCTCTATTTTTAGCTTTAGGCCACAGGTGTGTACCTGGTTGTGTTTTATGCAAAGTATTTCACCTTTTAACAAAAGTTGTGTACATTGTTAGGAAATCACCAACAATAAACACAACTTTTTAGGTGAAATACTTTGCTTCAAACACAACCAGGAACACAACTGTGGCAAAAAGCTAAAATTTACCCACAGTTATATACCTAGTTTTGAATACCATTTCACCTTTTAAAATACCCTGTATTTAACCTTTTTCGCCGCAGAAAGAAATGACAGACAACCAGTGTAAAATAATTTAACTTTTATTGAAAAATGTTTTTTTTAGTAAACTTTTTTAAAATTTTAATAAACTTGTTTAATAAAACTTTGAAACTATAAAACTGAAACCATAAAACTGGTCATTTTTATTTAAATACACACATTATAATTCTGTGTAGTGTGTGGTGGAAATACTGCTGTAGGGGCTGCGGGAGACTTCGACACTGGGAGTGTGGAGAGAGGACTGGGATCGTGGTGGGGAAGGAACAGTTAGAGGTGAAGGTGTGGAAAAAACTACAGAATGGGTGGACATGTGGGAAGCAGAAGAGGTGGTGGGTGGTGGAGTGGAGGGTTGGGCAGGGACTGTAGGAGCAGATGATGTTGATGGCAAGTTGCATGGGGAAGGAGTTTGGTACGGGGCAGGTTGCTGGAAGTGGGGAGATGTCTGGTACGGGGCAGGTTGCTGGAAGTGGGGAGATGTCTGGTACTGGGGAGGTTGCTGGTACTGGGGAGTTTGCAGGTACTGTGGAGGTTGCTGGTACTGGTGAGGTTGCTGGTGCTGGGGAGGTTGCTGGTGCTGGGGAGGTGGATGGTGCTGGGGAGGTGGATGGTGCTGGGGAGGTGGATGGTGCTGGGGAGGTGGATGGTATGTAATAGGAGGGGGAGGATGGAAAGTGGCTGGAGGTGGATGGTATGTAATTGGAGGGGGAGGATGGAAAGTGGCTGGAGGGGGTGTAGATGTAATAGGAGGGGGAGGATGGAAAGTGGCTGGAGGGGGTGTAGATGTAATAGGAGGGGGAGGATGGAAAGTGGCTGGAGGGGGTGCAGGTGGAGGAACTACTGTGGTGGGAGGAGGAGGAGGTTGGGAGGTAACTTGCTGGAGAGCAGCGTGGCATGAATGCATTACATGCATCTGCTGGGCAGGAGAGAGCGTTTCCATGCGCTCCACAACAGACCTGAAAAAGGTTTGGCGAAGATCTTGCTTCTGAATGCATGGTTTGCAGAAGTGTCTTCACCTCCAGAATGCTGGAGTTGATCTGCTGATAGCCTGCGGAGATTTGCTCTGACAAGACTTTTAGACAGTTCTGGAGAGATGCATTCAGATGCAAGAACTCTGGCGCATAAGTCTTTTCCTGACCCCTCTGCCGCTGCCGCCCAGTACCCGCAGGTGTACTAGAGGTGGCAGGGGCAGAAGGGTGGGGTAAAGGGAAAGCGATCTCCTCACCAGCAGCTTCATGTAATGTAGGCGGCCACGATGCTCCTGTGCTGGTGGATGGGACAGATGGGTCGAATGTGTGGGAAGGCTGGGAAGGTGCAGATGTACCGGGGCGGTCGAAGTGTCCCTCGGTGCCGATCTCCTCAGGGATCGCCTCAGAAGGGTCCAATCGTGCCGGCTCCCGAGTGCTGCTCACCGTGCTGTGGAATAAAGAGAAAAAAAAACAATTAAAATACTGACATGGTATGGCCCTGGCTGAAAAAAAATTTTACATATAACATTTTTTTTCACATGTGGTGTGTAATATTTACCTTCTGGTGACCATTGTTTCCCGGAGGAACGACAGGGCTTCTGCGTACTTGTACTTGCTCCTGCGTCCTCCAGATCCTCTCGGGGCCCGCATCTCTTTATTGAACTCCTTCTTGAAACGATCTCTCACAGACCGCCACCGATTCACAATTCTGTTCCCTGAAACGAGAAAGGAGTGGTTAGTATACAACATCAGTGTTTCCCAAACTCCAGTCCTCATGGTCCCCAGGGGTCATGTTTTCAGGATTTCCATAGTAAATAGAAATCCTGAACACATGATCCGTGGGGACCACGAGGACTGGAGTTCGGGAAACACTGGTTTACATCAAGCAACCGGTACTGTATATACTTACGCTCTTTAATCTGGGCCCGAGCTTCGAGGTCCTCCCAGCGGCCCACAAGGAGCGAACAGATTTCCTCCCAGAGTCGTCGGGTAACGATCAGGTCAGCGTGGCGGCGGTCAGCCATATTCCAGAGCGGCAACCTTTCTCTGACGAGATCGATGAGGCGGTCCACATCAATCCCTCCATCCTCACCGTCAGAGTCGGGAGCACGCTGTGAAGGCTGTTAAAGAAAAAGACAAAAATAACATAATTAGCCTCCACAAAAGAAATGAAATAAAAAGTGCAAAAAAACAAAGCAAAAATATTTATACTTACACGCTGGTGACCGCCGCGTTGCTGTCGCCGACGACCCTGGGAGGCACTGCGAGGACCTCTTGGCCAAGCACCAGATTGGGAAGACTAGAGAAGAAAACAAAAAATGTTATGTCTTTGGATGTAGGCATTTGTTTGCTGTGTGTGGTCTGCAGAACATTGTTTTCTATGTGTTGTGTGTAGTGTGATGTTGTGTTTCTGCGTTTGATGCAAAAAACTTACCAATTGTGAGCCCACTCCAGGTGTCTGTCCACCCCTTCCTTCTTCTTCTGGGAGCTCCTCTTCATCTTGTGATTCCTGTTTTGAAATAAAAGGCAATGAATAGACATATATTACAGAGAAGATGGATTTTGGAAATAAAAACTTACCGTCAAACGCTGACGATGCGAGGGAGGGCTCCCAGAAGAAGATGTGCTGTCTTCCTGGTGGCCACACTCCATGCCTGTGGGTGGTGTTCCAGCTGCTGCCATTGCTGCTGCTGCTGCTGCATCTATTGGGCGGCTGTTGAATAAAGAGAAACAAAGGGCCAATGAATATCTTGATATTCAATAGCCCTAGTTTGGAGGAATGGGTTATTTGATAATTACCGTCTCTCATCTGCTGCTGGCCTCCCCTCCTCAGCATGTTCTATTTGCTGCTCCATTTGGGGTGGTGGTGGTGCGGATGGTGCTGCAGTGGTCTCCTGCCTTCTCCTGCGCCTGGTTGCTGTCTTGGGTGGCATGTTGGGTGTGGCTGTGGGTCCCACTGTCTTGCTTTTATATATGTCTTGTGGGCAGAGCTACTGAGCATGCTCAGACCACAAAACCGGATCCGGCCGCCGGATCCGGCTTTCGCCGGATACGGCGCATTGCGGCGCTCATAGGCTTTCATTGTGTGAAAAAGCCGGACGCGCCGGATCCGGCGTGTCCGGCTTTTTCGCTGGAGACAAAAAACGTTACAGTCGCCGTTTTTTCCAGACGCCGGATCGCGACACATTGCCGGATCCGGCGCAAACCGGATGAAACGCATGGCCATCCGGCACGATCCGGCGCAAATGCAAGTCAATGGGGGGGAAACCGGATCCGGCATTGCATTTCGCCGGATCCGGTTTCTGTCAAAAGCGCCGGATCGCGCCTGACGGCGAAAACCTGATGTGTGAAAGAGGCCTTACTGTTCCAACTACCATTTTTTTTCTCATGTCGATTCGACATGAGAAAAAAATTGCAGCATGCTGCTGTTAGGATCCCCGAGGGTGAACCCTCTGGACCACGGCAACTAACCTCCCCTGGGCGAGTGGACCACCCCCTATACAGGGAGTGTTAGGGACAGGCCCAGTGAAGACTATTACCGCGGCAACTGATACCCAGACAGCCGGGGGAACGCAGGAGGGTGGTCGGCAAGGTGGCCGGAGACACCGGGTAGAGCGGCAGGACGGCAGGAGACTGGACCAGGGTAGAACGGCAGGAACACAGGAGACTGGACCAGGGTAGAACGGCAGGAACACAGGAGACTGGACCAGGGTAGAACGGCAGGAACACAGGAGACTGGACCAGGGTATGACGGCAGGAACACATCAGACTGGACCAGGGTAGGACGGCAGGAACACAGGAGGCTGGACCAGGGAAGGACGGCAGGAACACAGGTGGCTGGACCAGGGAAGGACGGCAGGAACACAGGAGGCTGGACCAGGGAAGGACGGCAGGAACACACAGGATGGCAAGGCTGTCACACTGAAAACACAGGAGAGAACAGGTAACAGCGATGGGAGTGCAAGTCTAGCAGCGGTAGCGCAGAATGAGCAGGAGAGGACGCCAGCAAGTGTGGGGCCAGAATGACACGGAGGTACACGTGACGATCAGGCAGCGTCACTAGGGAGCGACGGCCTGATATAGAAGAGTGGGGAGGAGCTTCCGGGTCAGGGTCCTCCATACCATCGAGAGGATCAGGAGGAGCGACGGACTCACAGAGGAGGAAGTGTGCGCGCCCGTCGAGACCCGCGGGGGGCGCGCGCCCGAGAGACCGCAAGCGCCGCCATAGGAGCAGGTGCAGAGACGGGGACGCGCCGGGAAGCGGCGGCCCGGTGAGTCTGATGGGGCGCAGGTGGCGGCGGCAACATGACAGCTGCGACTGCATCCGATATAATCAGACCAAGATACAAGTCTATGGGTGCGGGTAAAACATCGGACTGCATCGGATGTCATCTGAGTGCAGTCCGATGTACGCACACAGAGACAATGGAGAAAATGAAGAAATTAAGTTCTCCATCTTTTCAACACTTATGCTGCTATTCTCTCATGCAAAAGAATCAGATCACAGTAAGATGACACTCAACTCAAACTCTGAGAGAGTTTGAGTTAAGTGGCATTAGAATAATCGTAACAATTCTCTTGCAGTGTGAGCGTCCCCTAATAGAAAGATATCCTGTGGGAGAAAACCCTTCTATGATATCCATATACTTTCTCAGGGCATATGAACCCGAAGGGTCAAGATAAGATACCTTGCATGATATATTTGGGTTGTTCCAACAAGGGCCTGGGGATAATGCATTAAGGACTTAGTTGAGGTCTGCATTTTACACACTATTCAGATTAGCCGACATTCCAACAGCTTTTAATAAAAAATGGATTTCAGTGGATTTTCATGGTAATAAAAAATCTCAAACATTCCGTACCCATGTAGTACAAAAGAATAAATCGTATTATAAACATCCATGGGCTTTTATATTCATGCACATTTTGCAAATATCTTTGAGTATAGCAAAAACGTGATGTGATCCAGCGATGTGGTCTATGAATAATTTTAGGTAAACAGCAGGTATCCAGGAGCCGCTGGTCCTGATCGCTGGAGGGGCTGTCTTGTGACAGCTCACCAGCGATCAGCCTAACGATGTCCCAGCGATCCCATCATGTCGGATTGTTGGTGGGATCGCTGAGACATCGTTATGTGTAACGGGGGTTTTAGTCTGTATTCACGTGCAACAGCCATGTTTCAGCTTTTAAGCACAGCAGGCCTGTGTGGCTGTGGTCTTCTTCCTGTTTTCCTGCACAATCACTTAATTTTGCAGGGAAACAGCTGTTGCAATTGCAAAACAACATTGCCGATCATAATGGCTGTGATTTTGCAAGTGCAACAGCTGTTTCCCTGAATGAGTAAGGCTAGGTTCACATTTGCGTTTCTTCGTCCATGAAGCTCCACCCACTGGCGCACCTCCTTCGGTCAGCTCCGCCTACGTTCACATACTTCTGCATGCGGCCTGCGTATCCTATCTTTAGCATTGGGTACGCAGTTCACGCAGATGTATGCGGATGTCTCCCCATGCGTCATTTTGACGACGTGGCTACCCGCATTGAACGCAACATGTTGGAATTTGATGCATCCCTCTGCAGCTCCTCCATACGCTAGTGTGAAACTAGCCCATGATTGTACAAGGAAGCCATAAAAATGCTGCAGCTGCGGATAAAAGTCAGAGCATGAATGTGAATATAGCTTAAGGCGAGGGTCAGACAAGTATATGAAAAAAAATTATCAGACGTTCATCCAAAAAACTCAGTATTTTAATTCGTGTTACCATGCGTGTGTCCGTATTTTACATCCGTGTAACTTCCGTTTTTATACATCAACATTTTAAAGTGTACATGACCAAATACAGTTTCTGAAGGTCAATAATTGTAATAAATCTGTAAAAATTAGATGTAGCATAGATGTTCCAAATGGGATCTGAATTTTTTGTGAACCCATTGTCTCGATTGGGTGATTCTCACCTGAGGCTCTGAAGTGAATAGTGTTATTTTTTTTACACGAATACTCGATGAAGAGACTGTAGTGGAGACAGCCCTATTGATTTACATTGGTCAGTGTGCTTTCTGGTTTTACTCGGACAGCACAAGTCCATATTATATGCTCGTCTGTACTAGCCTTTAGGCCATGTTCACACGTTCAGTATGTGGTCTGTATTTTACCTCAGTATTTGTAAGCCAAAACCAGGAGTGGGTGATAAATACAGAAGTGGTGACGTGTTTCTATTATACTTTTCCTCTGGTTGTTCCACTCCTGGTTTTGGCTCAAAAATACTGAGGTAAAATACTGACCAAATACTGAGGTAAAATACGGACCAAATACTGAGGTAAAATACTGACCAAATACTGTAGTAAAAAATTCACCAAATACTGAACATGTGGACGTGGTCCAGGAAGCAAAAAAATCCAGCAAGGTTGTATTGGGCTCAGTGACCCACAGATTGGTATGGCTTCATAAATGGGTCTTTCAGCAATCAGCTACTATTGCAAGGTAAAGCTAGTCTCTCCACCTTGACTTAGGCCACATTCACACGTTCAGTCCTTGGTTAGTATTTTACCTCAGTATCTGTAAGCCAAGACCATGAGTGGAACAATCAGAGGAAAAGTATAATAGAAACACGTCACCACTTCTGTATTTATCACCCACTCCTGGTTTTGGATCACAAGTACTGACCAAATGTGAATGTGGCCTAATAGAGAGGGACCCCTATGACATTAATATGTGTTAATAGGGCAAATTGAAAGGTGTTGTAAGTAGAGAACTGCTTTTAAAAACAAGGAAATATTTTCTGGTGAGCAGTGCAGAATTTGGACCGCCCTTTGTACTAGTATTCCGGAATGATCTGAATGAGTTAGTATATATGTTGTGGCTATAACAGTTCAGCCTTGCCGGGCATTTGAGTGGGTGTTCAGATATAACGAGTGGTATGTTTTAGGAGTGCCACTAAAATCACTGAAACTCTGGCACCCCACCCTTCATGGATGCCTGTGGTCAGACCATGCTATTTAGGTAACAGCATTTCAATATGACCTTTTCTGAGTCATTCCAAACAAGTACCTGGATGACGGCCGGGCAGTGTTTGGCAGCTCTCAAGTCACTTGAGTAGTTTTACCGTAGAATGATTATTCAGTTTCTATATTTTACATTTGTTGGAACTCACATTAAAGACTTAAATGTGTTTGATCCTCGGCATTACATTAGAGATTATCATATGTGTCTCTGAGTAGCATTAGTTCCCCAGCTGTATTTTCCACTGAATTTTATGCTATATTCATGTACAGGAGCTGTCCCTCATTGGCAATACTGATGTCATAAAGGCATAGTCACAACAGATTGTATTAATTTGGAAGTTCAGTAGTTTAACCCCTTAGTGACAGAGCCAGTTTGCAGCTTAATGACCAGGCCAATTTTTACAATTCTGACCACTGTCAATTTATGAGGTTATAACTCTGGAACGCTTTAACAGATCCCGCTGATTCTGTGATTGTTTTTTTATGACATATTGTACTTCATGTTAGTGGTAAAATGTCTTCGACATGTCTTGGTTTATTTATGAAAAAAACGGAAATATGGCGAAAATGTTGAAAATTTTGCAATTTTAAAATTTTTATGCCCTTAAATCAGAGAGATGTATCACACAAATTTCTTAATAAATAACATTTCCCACATGTCTACTTTACATCAGCACAATTTTGGAAACAAAATTTTTTATGTTAGGAAGCTAAGGGTTTAACGTTGACTAGTGATTTCTCATTTTCACAACAAAATTTACAAAACCATTTTTTTAGGGACCATGTGTAAGGAAAAAATTAAAATTTAACTTTTTTTTTTGCAAAAAATTTACTTCAGAACCAATTTTTTTTATTTTCACAAGTGTTAAAAGAGAAAATCAACCACAAAATTTGTTGCATAATTTCTCCTGAATACGCTGATACCCAAAATGTGGGGGTAAACCACTTTTTTGGTGCACGGCAGAGCTCGGAAGGGAGGGAGTGCCGTTTGACTTTTTGAACCCAGAATTGGCTGGAATTGAGATCGGATGCCATATTGCGTTCGGAGAGCCCCTGATGTTCCTAAACAGAGGAAACCCCCAACAAGTGACCCCATTTTGGAAACTAGACCCATTAAGGAACTTTTCTAGATGTGTGGTGAGCACTTTGAACCTTCAATTGCTTACTGAAGTTTATAACGTAGAGCCGTGAAAATAAAACATCATTTTTTTCCACAAAATGATCTTTTCGCCCCCAAATTTTTATTTTTACAAGGGTAACAGGAGAAATCATACCCCCACAGTTGTTGTGCGATTTGTCCTGAGTACGCTGATACCCCATTTGTGGGGGGAACCACTGTTTGTGCGCATGGGAGAGCTCGGAAGAGAAGGAGCGTCATTTTGGAATGCAGACTTTGATGGAATGGTCTGCGGGCGTCATGTTGCATTTGCAGAACCCCTGATGTGCCTAAACAGTATAAACCTCCCACAAGTGACCACATTTTGGAAACTCGACCCCCCAAGGAGCTTATCTAGATGTGTGGTGAGTACTTTGAACCCCCAAGTGCTTCACAGACGTTTATAACGCAGAGCCGTGAAAATAAAAGTCTTTTTGTTTTCCACAAAAGTGATTTTTTTAGCCCCCAATTTTATTTTCCCAAGGGTAACAGGAGAAATTAGACCCCCAAAGTTGGTAAATAGTGGAAACCCCTCAATTCTTGCCCCAACCCTAATTGTAACACACCCCTAACCCTAATCCCAACCCTAATCCCTAATCCTAATTCTAACTCTAATCCTAATTCGCCCTAGCCATAATTCTAACCCTAATTCTAGCCCTAACCCTAATTCCAACCCTAACCCTAGCCCTAACCTTAGCCCTAACCCTAATGGAAAAATGAAAAAAAAATATAATTTCTTTATTTCATTATGTTCGCCTAACTAAGGGGGTGATAAACTATCATAGTGATCAAAATAAAAAAAATAATAAATAACCCCCGTTTATCATAGTGATCAAAATGGATCTGCCAGCCGGCAGATTCGCGGCGGGCGCACTGCGCATGCGCCCGCCATTTTCTTCCGGATCCAAGAAGGTAGCGCCCACCGGAGGACGCCAGCGGGACAGAGGACCACCAGGAGGGAATCCAGGACCACCGGGAGGTACAGGGGGGATCGGGGACCCTATTTCTCTCTCCTCTGATGTGCGATCACATCAGAGGAGAGAAATTAAATGCAAAATCGCGGCTTTTTTTTTGCGATCGCCATTATAGGGTTAATAACGGTGATCGCAAAAACGGGGTCGGTAAAAACCGACCCGATTCATGTTCTCTGGGGTCTCGGCTACCCCCGGCAGCCGAGACCCCGGAAAAAATCCAACACTGGGGGGCGCTATTTACTTTCTCCACAGCGCCGTGAATTAACGGCGCTGTGGTTTAAGTGGCCTTAATTACCGCCGTTAAAAGGCGTATCGGCGGTCGTTAAGGGGTTAAAATTTAAGAATTGCAGTTAGAATAAGAAAAATACAAAACAATTCCTTTAATTTGGCATCTAATAATCCTTGAAGTTAGGATGCTTATCCAGTATTTGTTTCCAGCATATGAAGAGGGGAGAATTAGTAGGCTCTCATATGCAACAGATTGCCAGCCGCTACCACCAAAATTAGCTTGTTTGCCCAACTTTAAAGTAGTTTTCTCAAGAATCAAGATCAATCTTCAGGAGTGCTCCATGGCCTTCCATCTTCCTGCTTGCACTTCTGATGATACAGCTTTGGCTGGTGGATGGTTGTGAGCCTGGTTTGAACTTCACACTCTCAAATATTGCAAGCAGAGGCAGTTTTCTTTGACCCTGGCCAGATTCAATGATCTGGCTACCTTAAGAGCAGTTCTTGCAAGCTCTATAGCTTGGAAGCACTATACTCGTTTCCTAGGTAACAGCCACCTTTAATAGATTTCTGCAATGGATAGTGACCTTGGCAATGAGCAGTAACTTATAGAATTAAAGCTCCACTCCAGCATTATTTTTATTGCAGCCCTGGAGTGGTGCTTCTAATCTAAGCTCCCTGACCCGAGTTTTATACTTACCATCCAGTCTTCAGCTCTTCCCGGCACTGGTTCAGTTCCGTGCCACCATCTTGACTGACCAGCAGTCGGAGGTAATGATTACAAGCTCTCAGTGGACTTACACTGAGAGCTTGTAATCATTACCTCCTATGGGAGTATTGTTCTGGCTCTCATAGACTTACATTGAGTTGTGACTTCCGTATTGTCCACTAAATACTGCAATGATCCAGCAGGTCACAAACTTCTAGGATCGACAAGAGCGATGCCAATAAAAGATGATGATAGCGGCTGATTGCCGCACTGATGTCACACCAATTAGTGAGCTCAGTGACTCTCAGTGGGGCATTACATTTACATGGGAATGTACCGCTCCAAGTTACTGAGTTCACTAATTGGCTACAATGCTGTCAGTGTGACGTCAGCTCCGCAACCAATGCAGACACCAGAGCTGAAGTGAGACTCGCCGGAGAACTTGGAAAAGATGAGTAAAACATGGATTGCTTCCCAATAATAGCTTGCAGCCAGGGATTCATGACTTCATTAATGACTAATCCACCACTGGAGAAGGGATGGGATTGATGGCATATAATCCCACACTTGTTCTTTCGCAGTACACATAGTGAGTGGGTGGACCTGGGGTGTAAACCAGCAAGGAATTTGGATTTAATGGGATTAAACTTTAGGCCACCACTGAATTGAATGCTGGCAATTAAATATGGTGTGAAATATAGATTTGAACCCAAGGATAAATCAAAGCAGATGTTGAGTCAGAAAAGCATTATGTAATCTTGATCCATTCCAGCATTTAACTATTTTGGGAATTGTGTCTTTTCTGACTGTTTTCATACAGCGAAAAAATAACAGTAAAACATAAAAGGTTAATGTCTCCAGCATTTTGCTATGTAGGAGCAGATATATGGATTCCAGCAATGTGTCACTGACTGGGCTGCTTGCTAGTTTTGATAAAATCAGTTCAATGAATGCTGAGCTGTGTATACCTGCCCACACCAGTGATTGGCAGTTTTCTGTGTATACTGTGCATAGACAGAAAGCTGCCAATCAGTGGTGGGGGCAGGGTTATACAGAGCTCATGAATATGCAGGACTTGATGACAGCAGGTTTACTAGCCCTCTAGTCATTATCACCTGCTGATAAAGCTGATTTTATCAAAACTACACTAAGAAGTCTAATAAGCGAGGCATCACTAAAATCAGGGTCTCTATCTCTACATTATGCTTCTCGCAGATTAGATGTCAAAAACCTGATGACAGATTCCCTTTGACGTAATGTTACAGCAAAGCTCGTGTCCCTGACTTTGATGCGGGCTTGTACACCAAACCCGCATCTTTACCAGCAGATGATGGCTGATTTATTCAGCCATTTTGTGGCTCTAACAGGCGCGGGTGGAGCCCGCAGCTGTTAAATGTCACTGTCAATCTCTGACAGTGGCATTTATTATGCGCCTGTAACATGATCACGGGGTGCCGATGGATTGCCATGACAGTCGGGCATTCTGCTGATGACCCCCATACCTGTCATTACGATAATCCTGTGAAAGTCAGTGTTTGGCCGGAGACACACTAGCATATTGCATCGGATGCTAGAGCATCCAATGCGATATGCTAATGACACTTAGCTCCTGCTTTGCTGCGAGTGTGAGCCAAATGTCAGTGCTCTGTGCTCCAATGCTCCACATCAGAATATTGGAGCACAGCTGCCGAGGAGACGGAGAAAGTAATATCTCCATCTTGTCTATTGCCAGTGTCCGTGGGAATCACACTGCGCTTGGGTGATATCAGAGTGCAGCGCGATGTTTCACACGCACCCATAGGCATATGTGGGTGCATGTGATCTGATTCACAGACATAATTGAATCATGCTGTGAATGTTTTTGTATGCCGAATTGGCATGAGAAAATAATTGCAGATGTGAGCTGCCCCGAAGGATAACATTGGGGCGAGTGCAATTCGATATATTACTCGTCCGATTACATCGCAAGTGGGAGCGAGCCCTTAGCTAGCATTCATAGGAGATTGTGACTTTCACTATACATAGTGCAAGATATCAGATGATTACAGTTTCAAGTCCCCATAGGGGACTGCTAAATACAGTAAAAAGTAAAAAATTTTTTAAAAAATATGAAATAAATAAAAAAGCAGAAAAGTTCAAAAAGCCCAACTTTTCCCCCAATAAAAATCAAACTATTTAAAAAAAAAAACAAAAGATGCGCATATTTTGTATTGCTGCGTTCATAAAAGTACGATTGATCAAAATACAAAATAACGTAATCCAATCGGCAAACTAAAAAAAAAATCGAAATGCCAGAATTACGTTTTTTTGGCTGCTGATACATTGCAATGAAATGTAAGAATGTCCAATAAAAATATTGTAACTACTCCAAAATGGTATCAGTGAAAAACATCAGTTCAGGGTGAAAAAAATAAGCCCTCACACTGCCCCATATCATGAAAATAGAAAGTGTTACGGGTTTCAGAAAATGACGACACAAGGAAAAAATTTTAAAATTTAATTTTACAAATTTCCAAATTTTTTATCACCACTTAAATAAAAAAAATGCATGTTTGGTAACGGCGTAATCATAATGACCTGGAGAAATATATTACAAGGTCAGTTTTACCATGTAGTGAACTTGGTAGATAAAAAAACAACAAAAACACACAATTGTGAAATTGCACCTTTTTTGCATTTTCAACATACTTGGAATTTTTTTTAACTTCTTTTTAGTGTATGACATGATAAAATAAATGGTGTCATTCAAAAGTACAGCTCGTCCCACAAAAAACAAGCCCTCGCATGGCTATGTAGACAGAAAAATACAAAATGTTATGGCTCTTGGAAGAAGGGGAAAAACAATTTAAAATTGTTAAGGGGTTAAATGATTGTATTATGCTATGCTGTGTACTGTGTGTGAGATGAATAAGCAATGCATAATTATAAGAACGGAGCCTGAGCAGAACCACATTGTAAGCAGTTGTATTATTGTAAATTGCTGGATCCTGTATTATGTAAGCCAAATTGCTCTTAGGATGATTAAATGTTTCATTAGAGCTGAAATACAAACAATACTCATAAATCTGATAATAAAACAGTGGAGTCTACCTCTGAAAGAAGTATACACATGACATTTTTAATTTATTTAGCAAATTAAAATGATAGAAACTGATTTTCCACTTTATTTTTAGGAAATAATAATAATAATGATCATACTGCAGTATTAGATGGAATATAGCATAACAGGACCTCAGCCAGGAGATTTTGCCCCACTCTTCTATCACATAGTGCCAGACAAGATATTTGGTGAATAACCAAGATCTCCCAGTCGGAGTTGTTGCTAGAAATGTGCTGTGTAATAGCTACAGCTTATGAAGTTATGTTGTCAGGCAAAATGTTCCTAGCAACCAAATTTGCTAAGTAATTTAGAGTGCCGTGAAAAAGTATTCATAACCCGTGAACTTTTCCACATTGTTTCTGTGAGGTGGCCAGGGTGGTAGTCATGGCGAGGGGCTGTTGTGTTCCCACACCTTGGCACCCCGCAAAGAAACTGTAATGTTCTGCCTGGTGTGTGTTGTACGTGCAAATCAGAACACTCACTTCTGGTCCTGCATCTCTGATTCCAGATTCAGGGTTCATAGCCAACAATTCACCTTTACTCAAAAACAGGAGTTTAGGTACAAATGCAGTACATTTCATTTTCCATTGCAATTCCGAATTTTTCCCTGCACTTACTGATAATCCTAGTCCCGTTGACGTTCCTTCCACCCCTGCAGCTCCCGTGCCCTTAAGCCCCCGTTACACACTGCGATATCGCCAGCAATATCGCTGTAAAGTCACCGATTTTGTGACGTTGCAGCGATATTGCTAGCGATATCGCTGCATGTGATACTTACCTCCAACCGGCTCCCCCACTGGTTATCGCTGATCGCGCGAGAAGCTCCTGGACCATTCCTCGTCGGCCACTTCCTGCTGCGCTTCCTGTGGCGCCGACAAGCGACGCGTGGAGCCGGACGGGAGGACGTCAGGATCGCCTCGTCTGACAGGTAAGTAGCGATCCCCGTCCCCAGCGATGTCGCTGGTGAGATCTGCCTGTGTGGCAGCTCACTAGCGACCACTTAGCGATGCACCAGCGATCCTGACCGCGTCATATCACTGGTCGGGATCGCTGGTGCATCGCTAGGTGTAACGGTACCCTAAAGGCCCCGTCTCACTAAGCAATCTCGGTAGCAAGATCGCTGCCGAGTCACAACTTTTGTGACGTAACAGCGATCTCACCAGCGAGATTGCTGTGTGTGACAGCGATCAGCGAGCGGCCCCCCTGCCGGTATCGCTGATCGCTGCAAGAAACCTCTGGACATTTCTTTGGTCTCTGGTCTCCTGCTGGGCAGCACACATCGCTGTGTGTGACAGGCGGGAGACCAGCGATCAGGTGTAAAAAATAATAAAAAAAATAAAAAATATAGTTATTCTCACCTTCCGATGTCCCGTTCAGCCATCCCGCCTCTCTCCACGCTCCGGTCCCAGTGATCCTTTGCACGAATGACCGCGAGACTTTGTTATCCCGCGAGACCGTGACATCTCGCGGTCATTCGTGCAAAGGATCACTGGGACCGGAGCGTGGAGAGGCCGGAAGACTGCGCGGGACATCGGATGGTGAGAATAACTATATTTTTTATTTTGATTCTATTTTTTACAGGATGGCCAGCGATGCCGGGCGCTCGGCATCGCTGTGCTGATCGCTGGTGAAGCTGTCTGTGTGACAGCTCACCAGCGATCACATAGCGACTTACTAGCGATCCTGACACCTTGATATCGGTGTCGGGATCGCTGGTAAGTCGCTTAGTGAGACGGGGCCTTTAGGTCCACTAGCTTCAGTCAATCTCCCATCCAGCTTGCCTTGGAAAAAGAAAGAGGCACCCATAGTTCTGCCTAATTCAGGCCGTAGGCCCCGGATATCTCCTGAAGGATCACTGAACTTGATAGCGAACGCCACAAGCTGCTTCTCTTTGAGGTCCCGTATTTTGCGCAGGGGAATGCACAAAAGTGCGCAAAAGAACTTGGTGGGGGAAACAACATAACTCCATTTAATAAAACTTCAATCACTCTGGACAGCACCGGCTACATTTGTTTTAAAGGGGATGGAAGAAGTGCAACCTGACTCTGTCACACTTACATTTCATGTTACAAACATAAACTTAAATGCATTTTATTACTATTTTATGTGACATAGCAACACAAAGTAGCAAGTATTTGTGAAGTTTAAAGGAAATGATACATGGTTTTCTAATTATTTTAAAAATTTGTATTCAGCCCCGTTTAGTCTGATACCCCGAAATAATATTCTGAGAGACCAATTGCCTCCGGAATTTACATAATTAGCAAAATGGGTCTACCTGCGTGTAACATATTTTCTGTTCTGTGAAGATCTCAGAGGTTTGTTTGAGAATAATAGCATCATGAAAACCAAGGAACACAGACAGGTCAGGTATAAAGTTGTAGAGAAGATTAAAGCAGGGTTAGGTTATAAAAAAATAACCCACGCTCTGAACATCTCATGCAGCACTGTTTAATGTCATCCAAAATTGGAAATAGTATGGCACAACTGCAAATCTACCAAGACATGGCCATCTACCTAAACTGACAGTTAGGAGAGCACTAATTAGAGAAGCAGGCAAGAGGTCTATGGTCACTCTGCAGGAGCTGTAGAGATACACAGCTCATGGGAGAATCTGTCCACAGGACAGCTATTAATCATATACTCCACAGTAATTTCTAGAAGTTTGACAATCTTGTGGAAGCTGCATTTTTTTTTTTTCATTGAGGGGAAAATGTTCTTTTCATTGTTGCTGTTTTTAATAATGAAATTAGCTGTTAGAAAACCCTATGAGCACTCACGATTATAACCTCAACTCATACAGACCTATTGTTATTTAATCTCCATTCTGCACTGCCTTCCCCAATTCTCAGTGTGAACTTCAAGGTCCAGTTATATTGTGCAGAAATCCTTTTGGTGGACTATCCCCATTTAGGTGATCTGTTTAAGTGTTTTACATTGAAAGAACAATGCAATGCAGGCAGGAAACACATAACTACATGAATGGAAAGACACTGCTAATTGCTGGATTCACACCATTATGCAAAGTATTCTTTAAAGGTTATTTATAACACTTTTGTCCACTTTATGGGTTGTGTTGCCTTTTGTAGGAAGCCAATTAACTGTAGTAGGTTGTTGGAGAACAATGGCATATATGAAGGATCTCTATAGCACTCAATCTACATGCTAAAAGTGCAGTAGTTACACACATTAAAGTTCATTTGAACCTGCTAGTTTAGGTGGGAATGACCAACCACTAACTGTATATGGGGGCTTCTCAACTCTTCCCAGTATAATTTTTGGGAACTGAAGGATCTGGCCTGTTGAATTTCTAAAACCAATTCTTTTCTTTGGCAGTGAGAAAAGCCTCTGTCAGAGGAGTCTGGCAGTGACTCTCTTACAAAGACCACAGGAGCTCTTGGCCAAGCCTTCCTGTGTATGGGATTGTCAGGAGAGATAAATGTTAGCTAAACCATTGTTTTGCAGCCATTTATCTAATGTATTTGGGGACATTAAGCGGTTGTCCACTACTTTTTTCTTAATGTCCTATCCTTTGGATAGGCAGCTGCCTGGCGAACTGCTCAATTATTGAACTTCTCCATCTTTTGTTAGTGGCAGCGGCTGGATTCTGCAAATCCGCCTCCTATTAAAATCAATAGAAGGTGGATGTTCAGTACCCAGCTGCGGCCACTATCAGATGACAAAGCAGATCCAAAATCAAGCAGTTCCAGTAGGTTCCGCCATCACCGAAAACAGCTGATCGGGGGGAGAGGTGCCAGGTGTTGGACCCTGACTTATCAGACATTGATGACCTATCCTAAGGTTAGGTCAGCAATGACAAAGTAGTCGACAACCTCTTTAAAAGCATACTCTATAATGACATCATTCTGTTAAGTTTTTACTTATGTTACAATAAGTCCCCAAAGAACATAATGGGTTTTGTAGTATGCCATCTCTGAACATGGATTTCAAAAAGCAAGACATGGCATCATTCAAGGATTGTAAAAGATGCCTCTTTCTGGAGGAGAAACACAATATATTCTTCTGGCACAGCCCAATTAACCAGTTTTTCTGATCAAAGCAACCAATTTTTCAAATGTAACTGACCAACAAAGGTTAGGCTTCTGAAACCCTAGGCAAGACCGATGGTGTCATCAGGGGTAGTTGCTGCTATCCACACATAAACCAGTCCACAGCGTGGACTGTGACTGATAGAGCTATTTCTTGTTTGCAGCTCTCCGTTCTGCCTAGTAGAAGGCATCCCAAGAGTAGGACCTCAATCTATAATTGTGAGGAATAAAATTCAACCTGAGCAACTGGAGTTTTCCTTTAAATATGTTAGATGAATGCCTTTTACAGCTCAGTTATTCAAGGCATCTTATTTCTTATTTCTTCTTGAAGAAAATGCAATAGCAGAATAAATATATAAATATAAGACAGGCATCTCTCGCACGCTGTCCAGAGGCATTTCTACAGATACTAGATCCTCTTTATATTTCACAACTGAACCATGGGACTTTGATAAGCAGATATGAATGGTAAAGCAAAAATGGTGGTGTTTTGGTCTGTAAGAGAGAGAGACAGGCTTCTCCCTGGAGCAAGATTTCGGCGTGAACTATGTAAGAAGAATCAATGCTGTACACATATTACATAAAGATCAAAAGAACACACAGATGAAAAACCTCTCCATCTTTTGTCCCAGTTTATTAATAACTACTGCTGAGCCTCATTACCGAGCAGTGCACATTAATAGTAAATGGCAATATAGGGTTCACTAGACTTGGGAACTGCTAGAAAAGAAATATTTTCTACTTAAAATAGTAGGATTTCTTTATATCTGTAGAATGTTTCATGGAAGATAACTGCTTATACTTCCTGAAATAGCTGACTGACTTTTTGGTATTTCTTTACCTATGGGGTTTGTCCATGGATAAAAAAAAGGTCCACTTTTTTTTACCATATAAATTGTGCTACCCTGGTACATGGACTGTGTTTGACATTGCAGCTGAGCCCTATTTTTTTTAACACTGAAACAGCACAGAAAGAGGACTTAAAAATCCTCCAATAATAGAAAACAGCAAAAGAGCAAAAAAGGTTTACCCGTCCAGGCCTCCAGACAAATGCAGTGCAGAATGCAGTGGACCCATATAATTAAGATGGAAACACAGGTGCAAGAATACCGATGAAACAACTGCTCACAGCCTACCAATACATGGAGGGGGCGTTTGCCTGGTATATTAATGCACAATAAAAAACTTGTATGCGGCGCTGTTCACACTATGGCCATGCACAGCATCCAGGCCAGCCTAGTGGTGACACCCTTCTATTAGCTCAGGCGGGCTGGCCCAGCGCTATCAAAATGCTACTATTAGGCTGGCCTGGATGCTGTGCATGGCCATAGTGTGAACAGCGCCGCGTACAAGTTTTTTATTGTGCATTAACATACCAGGCAGCCGCCCCCTCCATGTATTGGTAGGCTGTGAGCGGTTGTTTCATCGGTATTCTTGCACCTGTGTTTCCATCTTAATTATATGGGTCCACTGCATCCTGATAGTGCATTTGTCTGGAGGCCTGGACGGGTAAACCTTTTTGCTCTTTTGCTGTTTTCTATTATTGGAGGATTTTTAAGTCCTCTTTCTGTGCTATTTCAGTGTTAGGATTTAGTGTTAGGTACCCGTAAACGTGGAGACCTTTGGCGCAGGTTACGGGCTCACGTATTTTGGCCAAAATATCAGCTAATGCTCCACATTTTTTTTAATGTGTTTTTTGCACTTTTTATTCAGGGTGCGGTTGGGCCCATTTGGTCTTGTAAACTGCGGTGTCTGTTCACATGGCATGCATTTTGATAGCGCTGGGCCAGCCCGCCTGAGCTAATAGAAGGGTGTCACTACTAGGCTGGCCTGGATGCTGTGCATGGCTATAGTGTGAACAGCGCCGCATACAAGTTTTTTTTATTGTGCATTAACACACCATGCAACTGCCCCCTCCATGTATTGGTAGGCTGTGAGCGGTTGTTTCATCGGTAATCTTGCACCTGTGTTTCCATCTTAATTATATGGGTCCACTGCATCAAGATAGTGCATTTGTCTGGAGGCCTGGACGGGTAAACCCTATTTTTTTTTTAAGAAAAATAACCTACATTAGCTGTCACAGATAATAGACTGATGAGGTACTCTTTTTAGAATAAAAACAGATTTTTTCCTAATTTCTGTCAATTGTTTTTGGAAGAATCCCAATATAAGTTAAAATTTTCATCCATCTCTAGTCAAAAATTGAAAACCCAGTTTTTTTCTCATTTTTACTTGTCTGTATAATGAAAAATACAGTACGAAAAGCCTCATTGTGAGGCCAGGGTCACACTAACAGACGCAAAATACGGTCCGTGTTTTACATGCGTAATACGGAGAAATGTCCCCTAAATAGTGCTCCCTATGTTATCCGTAAGCAAGGTGTGATTGTGTATTTTACGCATGTAACCATCCGTACGTAATCTGTATGGCGAGATTTTCTCGCAGGCTTGCAAAATGGACATTTAACGGTTTTGAGGACTGCTAACTATTTAAATCATTAGCCTACACCCTATTTATTGGCTCTGGAACAGGTGGCTGCCTCCATTCTGTCCATTTGTGACCTTTCCTTGACTAGGTGTGTTGGTGTTGTATGTGTAACATGGCAGACAGTCTGAGTTTCAACACAACTGAGCAGGTTCTCTTTAACTGGCTTTTGTCACACCGCTTTGGTCACCCATACCCAGTGATAGTGGATCCGTGGAGGAGGAGATGCATGTGGGTCCATCCACTTTTGAGGCAATGACTCACAAGAGGTCATTTTTATCGCCTCTATTGTCTGCGGGAGCATCCGGAAAAATTTTTCCAATTCTGTCGCATGAGCCTTGCAACATTTGATCTCCTCTTGGAGACAGGTTATCCCAGGGCGCACTTTCTGGACACAAGGATGCGCAAAGCTAAATCTGCAGAGGAGCGACTTCTACTCACATTACGGTATGTACTACACAACCACATTCTCTATGTTCATGATGTGTTGCCCAAAGTATGTGTATTTTTGTTTTTGGAATAATGTTTTGGCCCTCATCTTACTCCAGATATTAAAAATTACATACCAGAATGTTATGTGTAATATGTACTGAATATCACGTAATCATTATGCTAGAAAAAATGTGTGTTAGTAGATATGAAACAATAAAAAGTTTGGTATGTCTGTAGCTGGTCTTTTTATCATTTTTGCCTTCTAAAATGTTCCATTTCTGTTGTTCTTCAGCTTCCTGTCCACTGGCCTGTCTTGTGCCGCCCACCACGAGTTTCTCATTGGAAGATCTACCATTTCTGGCATAGTCAGATCGACATGTAGTGAAATATGGTCAAGACTCCATAAACTCGTCATGCCCGAGCCCAGGATGGAAGACTGGTTGAGGATCTCAAGGGACTTTGAGGAGGAATGCCAGTTTCCTAATTGTATTGGGGCCCTGGATGGGGCCGCCGAACTCTGGCTCCCAATTCTTCAATTATAAGCAATACTTTTCTGTTGTATTGTTGGCTCTGGCCGACCCTCAATACAAGTTTATAATTGTCGACATTGGGGCCTAAGGAAGGACGGGAGACTCTAGAGTGTTCAATACTTCCATTATGGGTCGGCGGCAACGCACCAACCAATTGGCTCTACCCCCACCACGCCAGCTACCAGGCTCCACTCAAGAATCAGTCCCTTATGTTCTTGTGGCAGATGAGGCATTTCAGTTAACGCGCAATATCATGAGGCCATATGCTCGGCGCAACCTGGACCACCGGCGCAGAATTTTAACTTGCGCCTATCACGTGGTCGGCGACTGGTGGAGTGTTCCTTTGCCATTCTTTGTGCCAAATGGGGGGTCCTACAGTCTGCCATTCAGCTGAGTGAACAAACTGTGAATGGAGTTATCAGAGCATGTGTCGTTCTTCATAACTTCACCAGGATACATGATTGTTCCTCCTTTGCTGGTGTTGTGCGTGGGTCGGACAATGTGCATAGGGCGAGACCACATATCAACATAGACCGCTCTCTGGGCTCAAAGTGCGTGATATTTTTACAAATTATTTTATGTCACCTGAGGGGGAAACTTCTTGGCAAGAGCATGCTGTGTCTATGTTATAAATTTTTGATTTCTGTCTGTGTAAATATATATATTTCAACCCCTTATGAATCTCTGACTATTTAATTGCCTTGGTAAGCGTATGTTAGTATGCTGATAAATTTTTTCATAATTGAGACAGAGAGGTAAAATGTAGTAGACAAATTTTAACTTTTGACTTTTTTTTTTTTTAAACACATATTATTGCCATATGGTAAATGTGGCAATGGCCCAAAGTGGTCTTTTTGCAGATTTGCAAAATTACAAGCAAAACATTTTCAGAAAACAAAAAAAAAAAACAATGCAAGACCAATATTCCTACATTACAAATGTTGGTAGGTCGGGGGAGGAGAAGACGGAAGACCAGCCTGTGTTTGCTGCTGGCTACTTTGGCCAACTTGGCCATCGCCCTGTGTGGGGGCAAACTATTGCCCATGATGTGGGTAGTGTACTGCCTCCTGTGATTGTGGTGGGTACTGGGCTGACTGAAATTGGAGAGGGGCCTCTTGTTGGGGCTGGTAGGCCTGTGGCTCATACCCACCAAAATAGCCATGTCGTCCCCAACCAGGTTGGGACCAGCCTCCAACACTGGGTGGGAACAAGTGGCCATATTGGTGAGGTTGGCTAGAGGCAAACATATGTGGCTGCTGTGGGCAAGGTTAAGTAGGGGGAGGAAGGGGGTGAGGTGTAGTCCCAAGTGTATGAGGATCCACAGAGCCTGCTTGAGCAAACATGTGTGTGGGGTGTCTAAGGCGCATCAGATTCCTTGGGGAAAGCTGCCACCTCTCCAGATATTCAAATAACTCATATGGGGTATTGGGGTGTGTGATTGCATCAAGCAGGATCTGAAAACATCCTGAAATACATAGCCTCACCTCACGGGAAAGGGCCCGAAGATAACGGGCCAGGCTGTGTGAGTACGCCTCCTCCCCATCATCATTATTGACTCAAGCAAGGTAGATCAGTACCCCTGTGTCAACATTGGTACGGGTATCTTGGGCAGGCTGTGGGGAGCCCTGTATCTGGCTGGTTGGGCTGCTGCTGATGTTGCCCTGCTCCTCCTGTATGGCGGATGGTGCTGCAGCAGTCGGTCCTGCTTGTGGATGTGCTCCTGGTGGTGGGGTTTGTGGTGCAGGCACTGGGTTTTCAGGAGAGGAAACTTCACCCATGCTTCTTGGAGGGGGAGATGATGGGCCAGCCACCTGTTTTCCTCCAGCCACAGGATAAATGATGGCCTCTGTATCTGAGCCAGTTTCCCTTTTCCGTAAGGTTTGACTGAGTTCTGTTATGAAATAGAACATAGCCAAAATTCCAAACATTAGTTTTGTCCTGTAATGTGGTGTGAGGTATCTACTTACGGTCTCAGATCCAGAATAGGAGCGAGGAAGGAGAGGCGATCATAAAATATATATATATATATTTTCTTTGTGTGGCCCGCATCACCACTCCTGGCCCGCTGCTGACGTTCCCGCCTGTATTGGTCGCGGATGCTGCGCCAGAATCTCATCACATCACTGCAATATGACAGGAAATATTCTAAATTTCACATATTTGCTAGCTAAAATTTGCAAAAAGTAGCCTAGTCATGTGGCCTTCTAGGGTGTGCTTTCTACCCAGGGTGGCATATATGTGTGGCATCCAGGCCAGATACACAGGGTCACAATAGTTTAGGGGTCAAGTAACTACTCTTAACCTGGTTGCCTAGGCGGATGAGGAGCTTGTGGCCAGGGACAAATTGTCATTGTAAAACAATGGTTCAAATAAAAATCTACACGCCTCATGAGGCAAAAAGGCCAAGCACAGGAAGTAAAGGGGGGTGGGGGCTTATTCCAAATACCTTTTTTGATGTGAGGTAATTTTAAACACTTTTTTGGTTGTACTTACTCATTTGCTGTTGCTCCTCACGTGGCCGCTCATCAAAATCGTGGAACATCTGGCGACATATTCGCCTCCATGACGCCTCCTTTCTTGCCCGGTTGGCATAATGGGCATCACGTTGGTCCCAGATTTCCGGGTGCTCCTGCACTAAGACAATAAGCATCTCCACATTGAGGTAGTAGGGTGCCATGATGCTCTATTCCAAGGAGGTGTATGCCCTGGATGTCTGGAGCACTTTTTGAGTTAATTAGCACGTCTAAGCTTCCTGATGGCTTGGCCCATTTCCTGTTACCTGCCAAAGACCTGCGTTTTTCTAGCAAGTCACACGTGTAGTCCATGTGTAATGCGTATTTTTTGTGCACCCATAGACTTGCATTGGCGTACTACGGGCGTAGTACGCTGACAATGGCAGCATGCTGCGATTGGCACGGACCGTAGAATACGGCCGAGAAATATACGGCTGATGGGAGCTACCCCATAGGGAATCACTTGTCCGTGTGAAATGCGTGGTTTTTACGCCTCTCACTCATCCGAATTTCACTCTAGTGTGACCCCGGCCTTAAGCTCACCTGCCGAGGCAGATTCTCTAAGCCTCAGGTCGAGGTGGCCACACGGACCCCTGGAGTTGATGCAGCAAGCGGGAAGGCACGGAGCAAAGATGACTTGGCACTCACAGGAATTTCTGGAGCAACAGAACAGATGAAGTGAAACCCAGCAGGGATGAATGCAAACACAAACACAAAAAGCACAGATGGTGGTGCACACCAAACAAAACTAGATATAGGACTCAATCCGAAGACCTAAGTGTAGTGACCCAGTCCAGAGTGTGTCTGTCCCTTTAACCCTCAAATGGTGAGATAGGGTTTTTGTCACACAACTGGTGATGTGGGGTTTCCTATACCCCAGTGTTTAGAAATCTCTTATTTTTACATAAAATGCAAAGATCACATTTGTTTTAATCGTTTTCTTGTTGGCGATTGATTACACATGAGTATAACAAATTTTTGACACCCAAAATTATCGGAAAATGTAATACTTTGATGATTCAATCTGATGGCATTATGAAATATGACTTTTAGGATAATGTAAATAAAAATATTTTTTTTTCAAAAACAAGTGAATATAAGTATTAACATGAGTTATAACATCAGTAATAAATTTGTGCAAAAATAAAGAAGTTTTCAAAATTTGAAAATGTGTAAAAAAAGAATTACATGAGTGGTGATGTGGGGTTCAGCAAGGCCAAGTCAGCACTTAGCGACAGCTAGCTCTGTTATGCGTGGCCAGAAGAGAGAGGCCTTGGTGACATCCTGCTGACAAGGAAATGGATGGAAGCTAGTGAGACATGTACCCTCATACCAGCATTTTTCAATGAATGGCAGCCAAACAAAAATTCCCTGGGGTGTGGCAAACCCCACCTCACTAGTTGAGGGTTAAGTAATACTGAATTGTGAGTAGCTTCTGTACTCTACTGCTCACTCTCTAACTGGCTCTCTACATTATTTGTGAGCTGTAATTCTCCATTTCTAGTCACCTTCATTTTAGGTGCAATGCATTCCTCGTTTGCTGTGTTCTGTCGCCATCTAATGGTGAAAGTGTACAATGACTGAATTATTGTTTTGTGAGGAGCTGAGATGTGAATTCGATCTCCTATTGGCCAGCTCCTAGTCACATGGTCAATAGGAGGAGCTGTTTTTTCCAGGCAAGTCTAGAATGTTCTGGAGTCTGAGGGATGCCTTCAGGGAGAGCAGAACACACGTGGAGGATGTTTTTACCTCAAGATCTCCTGCAGGCGTAAAAGCCTGAGTTCCTGCTAACCTGTACAGACATCATTCTATTTCTGACAGGATTCACCACATCTAAAGTCTTTATCACAGGATTCACCACAGTTTCTACATTCACCTATAAGTATTTGTGCACATGCCATGACACACTGTGGCGCTAACCCCAAGTACAGGTCTGTAACCTCTAGTTGCTGCATCTACCTCCCTCTGTAAAACACCAAAAGACACTGTCCAGTGCTTTTAAAGCTCCAGACCCCAATCACATATCAGCATCTAAGTGTGAACTGTAATTGCTGTGGACTACCCATGAGAGACTGTTCCTTATTTGTTCCAAGTTATTATTCCCGTTCCTGCTGAAGTAAAAGCAACTGTTACCCCGAGACCAGTGTGTATGTTAATTCCTTTGGCTACGGACACCGTGTGGGGGTGGATAGCAGGGAACATTCGGCCTGGTCATTACACTAGGTGTGTGTCTTAATGGGCTTTAAATAGGTCCAAGGAGGTGATGCCATTAATCCACTCCTGACAACCAGCAAAACCCAACTTGGAGCACAACAGAGGGCAATGGCTATAGGGGAAGGAAGTGGAGCCCAGAATACTTGTTACAGGTATGTAAATGGGTAAGTAATTGGCTTAGTGATAAAAAGCAGAGGGTGGTTATAAATGGTATATTCTCTAACTGGGTCGCTGTGACCAGTGGGGTACTGCAGGGGTCGGTGTTGGGACCTATTCTCTTCAACATATTTACTAATGATCTGGTAGAAGGTTTGCACAGTAAAATATCGATATTTGCAGATGATACAAAACTATGTAAAGCAGTCAATACAAGAGAAGATAGTATTCTGCTACAGATGGATCTGGATAAGTTGGGAACTTGGGCCGAAAGGTGGCAGATGCGGTTTAACAAAGATAAATGTAAGGTTATACACATGGGAAGAAGGAATCAATATCACCATTACACACTGAATAGGAAACCACTGGGTAAATCTGACAAGGAGAAGGACTTGGGGATCCTAGTTAATGATAAACTTACCTGGAGCAGCCAGTGCCAGGCAGCGGCTGCCAAGGCAAACAGGATCATGGGGTGCGTTAAAAGAGGTCTGGATACACATGAGAGCATTCACAAGGATATAAGGGGAGACAAGGGGCACAGAGTCTAAGTGTAGGTTTACATCCGCTGTAACAGATTATGGTTTTTGCACTCACCCTTTGGATGTCTTGTATATTCGCTCAAATGATCCCTGTAGTTGATCAGCTCTTTGTAATCCTCCGCTCTGCAGCACGATTGCGGGAACTATGGCAGCCTTGGTGCAAGGTCTGCATGTGAATGTAGTAGTAAATAGAAGATTTCCCTTTTCGGCGCTTCCGGAGGACAAGGATGGTTAAAGAAGAGATATTTTGCTTGATATCAAATTTATTAGGAAACTTTGCTAAGAACAAACAAAGTGTTTCAGCCTGCAATGGCCTTCATCAGGTAAAATATGCACTTATAAAAAATTTCTAAAAGAAGAATGTCTTTATAGACTGGAGACTGCTAACACTTCAAAGGGGTGTGTTTTCATCAAATAGGATCAACACCACACCCCAATTAGGTTAGTATATCAGAATAATATATTTGTATACATAAGTATATGTAAATAGAGAATATAAAAAGATATATATACAGATGGTAATAGTGATTGTAATAATTACATGGTGATAATATATATACTGTGTGTGTGTGTGTATGTGTATATATATATATATATATATATATATATATATATATATATGATAAACAATACAAAAAAATACCAATTATAAACTGCATGATGCTTATGAATCTTATCATAGAAGTTCATAAGACAATAATGTGGCATAATGACTTATCAAAAAAAATAGAGAGAGAATAAAGAAAAAAAAAACCTAAAAGAAAACAAAGAAAAAATTAAAATTTAAAAAACCTTAAATGATGAGAGCATTATACTGCCTCTGTACAAATCCCTGGTTAGACCGCACATGGAGTACTGTGTACAGTTTTGGGCACCAGTGCTCAGGAAGGAAATAATGGTACTAGAGCGAGAACAAAGGAGGGCAATGAAATAAATAAAGGGGATTGGGGAAATACAATACCGAGAGAGATTAACAAAATTAGGAATAGTTAGTCTACAAAAAAGATGACTGAGGGGCGATCTAATAGCCATATAAGGGGACAATACAAATCTCTCCGAGGATCTGTTTATACCAAGGAAGGTGACGGTCACAAGGGGCCATTCTCTGCGTCTGGAGAAGAGACGGTTTCTCCACCAACATAGAAGAGGATTCTTTACTGTTAGGGCAGTGAGAATCTGGAATTCCTTGCCTGAGGAGGTGGGGATGGTGAACTAAGTTGAGGGGTTCAAGAGAGGCATGGATGTCTTCCTGGAGCATAACAATATTGTATCTTACAGTTATTAGGTTCTTTAGAAGGATGTAGATCTGGGGATTTATTCTGACAGAATATAGGCTGAACTGGATGGACAAATGTCTTTTTTCGGCCTTGCTAACTATGTTACTATGTGTGTAACACATATAAAGAGGTTATCTGACTGTGAAAAAAAAAGTTTTCGACACGGACTGTTCTAAAGTAATCCCCCACGGATAGAGCTCAGGCTGCTCCACAGGGCTGAGATGGCTCCGAAAGTTGTGCATACTGTTTTTGGAAGTCAAAAGACCACTGTAGCCAATGACTTAATGTCACATTACTAGAAGAGCTTATCATTGGATAATTCTTTGATGATGTGTTCTTCTATTTACCTGACTGCTGAATCCAATCACGTGCAGCTGTCGTCCTGTGACTTCCAAATGAAGCTGCCACTGCTGCTGTAGTCCACGCAGACCTACGGAATGGTCAGTGCTGGAGAGGGGGCACTGGAAGGTGAGTAGGCCTCTGCTTGTTGTTGTAAAACAATCCATGCCTGAAAAAAAAAAAAAAAAAAATTTTCTGTCAGAAAACACCTTTCAAGTTGACCCAACTCACCAATTTCAGTAATCCATCCAATATGTAAGGGGACTTCCTAATTCTTCTCTAGTAATTGATGTCTGGGAGATAAGAATCTGGCAGTTTGAATTGAAACACCACATCCTATAAATCTTCCTGCAGATAAGCCACTGACAGCAGCCCTTTCTCCTCTCCCCATACAGAATATAAGTGCTCTTTGCTGGGATAAGTATTTATGTGTATGTGAGAATCGGCAGCCAGGGTCTTGCTTCACTGAACTAAGGTAGACAGTGGGAAGAGCGTACTATATATCAGGTATCTCACCAATCTGGGACTTGCGGCCTAGTGGTTATTATCACTGACCCCAAATAGGGCCTGCATGATAATTTGGGCCGTCTAGAGGAAAGACAATGGTGACGGGCCCAGTAGTGAGATTGATGTCGGTTAGGTTGGGGCTTTAGGACTAGACAAAACTTACAATAACAGCCCTTAACTGTAAACATAAAGAACAGATACATATTTCGCTGTATTGATATCCTATTCAGTTGTATTTACGTGTTCTCATTGTGCCATATTTTACTGAACTGTCTTTCCTCACTGTTAACTTTGACACCATGCCTACAGATATATATATATAAATAGAGGCCCAATGCTATCGCATCGGGAGGGCGGTAATGTCACGATAGGGACAGGCTTTGCAGCGTTGAGAATCTCTCTCCCCCCCATGTGCTCACCCACCTATCCACTCTCTTTCCCCATGTGCTGACTTCTCCCGTCTGTGCTCTCTTCTTTGACCTGTCTACTCCATGTGCTATCCCCCCTTGTCTGCTGTCTCTCTCCTTCCTGTGCTGTGTTCTCATCTCATGTGCTGTCCGGTTTGAGCTGTCCCCCCTGTGCTCTGTCTCTCTCACCCCTGTGCACTTTCTCTCTCCTCCATCTGCTGGCTTCTCCTCTCATGTCATCTCTTCTTTGACGTGTGTACCCCATGTGCTCTCCCCCTTGTCTGCTCTCTCCCCACCACTGTGCTGTCTTCTTCCCTCTTGTATTCTCTCATTTGAGCTGTCTCCCCCCTGTGTGTCCTCTTTCCTATGTGCACTCACCCCTCCCCTGTGTTAAAATGAAAGCAAAGTAGGTAAAGGTAACATTTTATTAACATGGAAAAATTTAGACACAGACAATTTTTAAAATGAACTTTCATTTGTGGGAAAACCCTTTAAGGCTGTGTGCCCACGATGCAATTTTTAAGCGTTTTTGCCGCGATTTTCGGCGCAAAAACATTTAAAAAACTCGTACAGAACGCACCCCATGCATTCCTATGGCATTCCGCACATGCTGGGCTGCGCATCGCGGAAAAAAACACAGTATGCTCATTCTTTTTGCAGAATCGCAAAGAATTGCCGCGATTCCGCACCCATAGGAATGCATGAGAACCACTTACTTCCCACATGTGGCTATGCCCACCATGCACGAAGTTATGCGTCTCATGTGCGGTTGGTACCCACGGTGTGGAGGAGAGGAGACTGTCCTCCAGGCCCAGGGTACCATACCCCTGTAAAAAAAAGAATAAAAAATAAAAAAATCGGGGTATATTTACCTTCCGGCGTCACACGCAGCCTTCCCGGGCCTCAGCGTTCCCAGTAATGCCTTGCGGCAAGGACCTGTGATGACGTAGTCTCGCGTGACTCTAGCAGTCTCGTGAGATCGCTATAGCAACGCGAGACCAACGTCATCACAGGTCTCGCAAGGCATCGCTGGGAACGGGAGGGTCGCTGAGACTGCGCGGGACGTCGGAAGGTAAATATACCCCAATTTTTTTATTTTTTTTATCATTTTTAACATTCTATCTTTTACTATTGACGCTGCATAGGCAGTCTCAATAGTAAAAACTGGTCACACTTGTCAAACACTATGTTTGACGAGTGTGACCAACCTGTCAATCATTTTCCAAGCGATGCTTCAAATCGCTTGGAAAGTGCTTGAATTCCGCACGCGAAATTCTCAGCAAAAACGCACACATAATCGCACGGAAAAAAATGCGCATTTTCTGGGAAGGAGTCCGGTTTTGAGTGTCTGGTTTAAAATGCTACTTGGGCACATAGCATCAATGTGACCAGCTTCCTCTGCCTGTAGACACGTTATGCATCTGCCGCCGCATCATCCGAATGATTCACTGCGCCTGCGTGGAATTTGCGCGAGCGCAGTAAATCAGACCGCAGCCATCTTTGTGCAGACAGATATTGGCAGTCACATTAAAACTGCATGCGCTCCACCTGTAAAAGATGGCGGCAGTCAGTGAATCATTCGGCTGTTCCCGGCGGTGGCGTGTTCGCAATGGTGTCCCACTGGTGGTACCGTTCAAGAGGCTGCATATGGCATATACGGTGTGTGTGTGGAGCGTATGGCATATACAGAGTGTGTATGCGTGTGTGTGGTGCACATGGCGTATACAGTGTGTGTGGTGCGTACAGCATATACAGTGTGTTTGTGTGTGTGTGGTGCATACGGCGTATACAGTGTGGTGTGACTGTGTTCTGCTGGTGGTACCGGCAAGAGGCTGGTACCAGCAGCAGTTTCCATATTGAGACACCCATCACTTGGGTGTCCCAATATGGCGGTCGGTGAACTTCCGCCCCTTGGAATTCTGGGATACGGTGACATCTGGATGGACCAGGATGAGAAGACATTACAAGGTAAGTATATATTAGATTCCTGTTAGCTAAATAAATAGTTGTTTATTAAGTACCAATGTCTGATTGTCTGCGCTGTTGCATCCGCATACCTTTTAACACCTGTAGCAAATATTCACTTTCTCTTATGTTGTATTGTGTGGAAACATTGAATTTCAATATATTTAAATGCACTCTTATGACAAAGATTTAAAAAAAATCTCTGACTGCATTCATACCAGGACTGAATAATTTCCTGCACTATTATTGAAGCATTGTTGGAGCTAATACAGCCTTGGGTCTGTGGTAAATCTTTGTCATATTTATACAAATTTGACACAGAAAATTTACCTCAAACTGTTTATTTAGGATCATGAATTGTTGACAATTTTCAAGTCCACCTATGAATTCTGACTTGAACTGAAGCCTGGACTGGTCCACCCTAGGAAGCAATCCTACCAGAAGACAGGGAAAGATTATTACTTATTTTAAAAATGTGAAAACCATGTTTAAATATCTTATATACAATCACCTAACAGGGTTGTCATGTCATGTCACACATTACACATAATGTGCAACAGCCGCTGCAGAACAGTTTCACTTCAAAAAAATAGGAGATGTTTTGGAGTACCCACCACTGGCTGCTTCAGTTTATGGAGGTGCACTTTGCAGCTTTGTTCATAGGGTAGATTCATCAAAGTGTTAACAACAGAAAACTACTGTACAACACTTTGAAAAGTTGCAGAGTTGCACAATAATTTTGTGACTTTTGGCATCCTCTCGCTAGTTTAGAGAAGATCCACCAAAACAGAGGGGCTGTGAGGGAGATGTGGAAATATGGGAGGTGGCTATTTCCACCCAACTAAGGACCTGTTGTATCCTTACCATGAATTGCTCGAGTAATGTATGTCATTGTTGCCAGGCACTTACTTACTATGCTTACTATATTTACTCTGCAGGCGGTGCTGGTGATGGAGTAATCTTCATTGCTGATTTCACTTGATGGAGCAGTCGCTGTCATGCTGGAAATATTAGTGTTACTGGGATTTGTGGTGATGCCCAGTGTGGGAGAATGGGTAACTGTGCTGTCTAGCTGCTCAGCAGATGTAATTAGCTTCTTGCTGCGGCTTATGTGGCAGTACCACCCAGTCTGCTGGGAGTTGCTGACTATTATATTTTGTTTCCCTATACTGCCAGTGTGCTTTTGTAGTTTTCTTGATCCTGACCCAGCTTGTGACCCCAATGTCTTTTTTTTTTCTACTGCCTCTCATCCTGATTTTGGCTAAATTGATTCTGATTTGATTGACTTTCTGTTAACTGACCCTAACTTTTCTCCTGACTATAGTTTTATTTCCTGATTATGTTCCTCAGTGTTCAACAGCTACTCCATGGTTGCAACCCAAGGGGCCCCGCTGTAAGTCAATATCCCTAAACAGGAGTTGAAGGTCGAGGTTCCTCTGGGATCTGCTAGACAGAGTGGTTAGCGCTCTTTCCAAGGTTGTATTTTTTGAGCTGAAGGCCTCTGAAAAACAATACAGGAACCCACCCTGATAACTAAGCATTCATTAACAAGGCATATGAAAAATAATTTTTAAGCTGGTCAAGCCCTTTTAACTGAGTAACTTTCGTCTCCGCTCATATTTTGCACTGTTTTCTGTTAACAGGAAACAAACAAAGTTTTAAACATGAACGGAGGAGACATTGTAAATCAGAAATAGATTAGTGAAGGAAAATATATGATATAGTGGTGGCATTGCACAGTACTGAACCAGTGAATATTATTTCACCATGCGATGTATCACTCAATTTATAACCTGAAATATCTCTCGCTGTCAGTAAAAATGCAGGTTTCCCCTACAATTTCCATAATTATCTTCTAAGCCCTGTACATCAGTCATTTCCCAGGCACTCACTTTCACAGTTTAATAACTGGGAAGTAGGAAGAAGATATGTTAATTCTGTCACCAGCTTGTGCGTTGAGGGAGCATAGGCTCTCGTGTTATCTATGCCACTTACAGGGAGACTTTTCACAATAAGAACATATCCATGTCTCCGTAAGATGTGTTCTTGACTTTATTACTCCTGTGTGATCTTTATCACTCTAAGGACTCATACACATGGCCTAATTTTCGGTCCAAGCGCAAGCTGGCAAAACATTGGATCGCAATTAGATCAATATTATTCTATGGGGCAGTGCCAGGCCAAGGAAAAAATATGCTGCATGCTCAAGTTTGATCCGAATTTTGCATTCAGCCATGCCAGTCAATGAGCTCGTGGAGCACTACGATAACATTTGAGTGCGGTCCGATTTCCACGGACTGACAGAATGGAGAACATGGAGAAATCGGGTGACACTATAATCAAACTTTGATCAGAATGAAATTTTCAGAACTGGCCTCATTCTCTAGTATGAGGAAAAGATAGGAAAAATTTCTATCTTATCCATTCTGCCAGTACATGGAAATCACACAGTACTCAGATGCAATCTAACTGTTTCCACAGACTCATTGACTTGCATGACCAAGTGCGATCCAAATATTGGATCAAACTGGGGCATGCTGCAAATGTTTCTTCGGATCGGTTCAGTCTGATTAAAAAATCGGACATGTGCACAGCCCTATAGAATAACATTGGTCATAGTGCGAAGCAATGTTTCATCGGATCGCGCTTGGACCAAAAATACAGTTGTCTGCACCTGCCCTTACTTTCATTCATATATCACTGAAGCCAAATCTAATTATTACACCTTTGGGTTATGTTCACATGCAGTGGTTTTGCTGCGTTTTTTTCTACAACCAAAGCCTCCCCTTTTGGCAGGAAAAATGCTGCTTTAAAACGCCACTTTTTCAATGTTTTATGATACTTTTCGCTTTGATTTTTTGCAGCATTTTTGGGTGCGAATTACATGTGAGCTTTTGTCTATAGTACATGTTCAATAATGTTAGTTTTATTCACCAAACATGCTGTAAAAACATCTGCAAGCAATAGATGCTACTGCGCAGGAGACACCGCCGCAAGTGCAATATTTAAAATAGGAGGCAGGTCACTGTAGGTTTAGTGACCAGCCATTTAAGCTACATTGATGATGGTGAGGTTGGAGCACCAAATAAAGGACCCCCACAAGACCCGCCTCGAAACATGAAAATTTCATTAACTGAAAACTGCAAACTAAAATTAAACAACCACAATATGGATTTCATCAACCCAAGAATAATTTTAATCAGTATAACAGCACCGACCTGACACTGACTGTAGTTTACTGAGCACAATCCCGCTGATAGATTCCCTTTCAACAATATATTACAGAATTGTATATACAATTATAAAATCTAATGCTATTATTAGAATTGTATTTTCATATACGCAATCAGATAGTAACCCAGGATAGGCTATCAAGATCAAATTGTAGTGGGCCGACACCCCTACCAACCAGCAGCAACCAGATGGAAACAGTATACGGAGCTGGACAGCACAGCTCTATCCCACTTTAGTAGTCACTGCCATGTTCTGCAGATCAGCTCCTATTAGTTTAACAGAAACTGATCTGCAGTAAACAGCAGTGACCACTACATAGTGTAATGGAGCTGTGCTGTTTCTCTACTTAAACTGTTTACATCAAACTTTGCAGGTGCTGATAACAGGTGAATAATTGGGGGTGCCAGGTGTCAAACCTCCACAATCTTATAATGATGACCTTTCAGAAGTCTGGGTCATCAATATAAGATTGTGGACAACCTCTTTCAGTGTCCAATTATAGTTTTGTAAGGTGTCCAAATAACACTGCTGAATAAATAAACTGGTATATGCAGTTGCATTCTCTGCAGATTACGTCGGTCACCAATTCGGAATCAGAAGAACTCTCCTTAGCCCAATCAATGTTTTTCTCAATTCAATAGATAAAGGCCTTTCCTGTGGGACTACACAAATGGCATACACATGAGAGTAATATAAAAACCCACTGACCATAAGCAATAAAATTACAAATTCAACTTTTGTCAACAAAGGAGAGAACGTGGAGTCCACAAAACTATATAAAAATAACATATTTATTATGAATACAGTAAACATACCTCCCAACTTTTGAAGAAGGGAAAGAGGGACAAAGGCTGCGGCGCACGCAGCGCGGCAACATTTAGGCCACTTCCCCCTACCACACCCATTTCACAACTATTTACACCCATGTCCATGCCCCAACCACACCCATTTAACACTGCTGATCACACTGACTGGTATCGATGGCACAGTGGCTAGCATTATGGGTACCGTGGCTGGCATTATGGGCACAATGGCTGGTACTGTTGGCACACTGACTGGTACTGAGGAAAAGAAAGAACAGAGAGAGAAAAAAATGAAAATGGAGAGAAAGAAAGAAGGGGAAAAAAGAACAGAGGGAAAGGAAGAGAGGGGAAAAAAGAGAGAACAGAGAAAGAAAGAGGGGAAAGAAAGAAAAAGAAAGAAAGAGGTGACAGAAAAAAGAACAGAGAGAGAGAAAGAAAGAGGGGAAAGAAAGACCAGAGAGAGAGAGAACAGAAAGAGAGAGGAAAGAACAGAGAGAGAGAGAAAGAGAAAGAAAGAACACAGAGAGAGAGAAGAAAGAACAGAGAGAGAAAGAAAGAGGGGAAAGAAAGAGAACAGAGAGAAAGAAATAACAGAGAGAGACAAATGGAGAACAGAGAGAGAAAGAAAGAGGGGAAAGAAAGAACAGAGCGAAAGAACGAACAGAGAGAGAGAAAGGAAGAGGGGAAAGAAAGAAACAGAGAGAAAGAAATAAAGATTCTATAAAGATAATATAGCAGCCCGGCTCACATTTTAGTTCCCACCTGAGTCTCTTGATGCAGGACATATCATGATCCGCTCACATGGCCAAAATCCCTGAGTCCAAGACGATCCCACTGTCCATGCTGTCGGAGGAGGACACGGTGATGGATCTGAAGCATTCCCTGAAGTGCCTCCATGGTTCCGTCACAATCTCCTCCCGAAATTACCTAATTTCCGGTCAACTTCCAACACGTCATTTCTGGTGGAACGTCACGTGCGAATTTTAAAGTGCTCCTCGGGGCTCTGCTGTGCACCCCTGTGTCTGCAGGAAAAGCAACCTCCCGGCCGGGGCAGTGGGGCAGACTCAAAATCGGGACTGTCCTGCTGGATCTGGGACAGTTGGGAGGTATAAATGCTCCCCACCATACACCTTGTACACACATGGCTCTGCACACCTCATACACACACGGCTCCACTCCGTACACCTTGCGCGCACACACGGCTCCACTGAGTACACACATGGCTCCACTACGTAAACCTCGTACACATGTGGCTCTGCTCCGTAAACCTTGTACACATGCGGCCACGCTCTGTACACCTTGTACACACATGGCTCCACTCCGTAAACCCTGTACACATGCAGCTTTGCTCTATACACCTCGTACACATGCGGCTCCACTCTGTACACCCCGTACATACACGGCTCAGCTCTGTACACTTCGTACACACAGGATTCCATTTTGTATGCCTCGCACACACGTAGCTCCGCTCTGTACAACCCGTACACACGGATCCGCTCCATACATACGCGGATCCACTCCTTACACCCCGTACACACACAGCTCAGCTCAGCACACTTTGTACACATAGGGCTCTGGTCCGTACACCTCGTACATACACGGCTCTGCTCCGCACACCTCGTACATAGACGGCTCCGCACACCTCGTACATACGCGGCTCCGCTCCGTACACCTCGTACAAATGCGGCTCCGCTCCGTACACCTCGTACATACGCAGCTCCGCTCCGTACACCTCGTACATACGCGACTCCTCTCCGTACACCTCGTACATACGCGACTCCTCTCCGTACACCTTGTACACATACGGTGCCGCTCCGTACACCTTGTACACACACGGTGCCGCTCCGTACACCTTGTACACACGCGGCGCCGCTCCGTACACCTCGCACACACGCGGCTCTGCTCCGTACACCTCGCACACACGCGGCTCTGCTCCGTACACCTCGCACACACGCGGCGCCGCTCCGTACACCTCGTACACACGCGGCTCCGCTCCGTACACTTCCTACAAACGCGGCTCCATACGCATCTATGCTCTGTACACACGCAGCTTTGCTTCGTACACCTCGTACACATGTGGCTCCGCTCCGTACACCTTGTACACACATGGCTCTGCTCCGTACACACACGGCTCCGCTCCGTACACCTTGTGCACACATGGCTCCGCTCCGTACACCTTGTGCACACATGGCTCCGCTCCATACACCTTGTACACACACGGCTCCACTCCATACACCTTGTACACACGCGGCTCCGTTCCATATGCATCTCTGCTCTGTACACCTCGTACACACGCGGCTTTGCTTCGTACACACAGCTCCGCTCCATACACATGCGGCTCTGCTTTGTACACCTCGTACACAAGCGGCTCTGCTTCGTACAGCTCGTACAAAAGCGGCTCTGCTCCGTACACCTCGTACACACGCGGCTCCGCTCCGTACACACGGCTCCGCTCCATACACCTCGTACACGCGGCTCCGCTCTATAAGCATCTATGCTCCGTACACCTCGTACACACGCAGCTCCGCTCGGTACACTTGGCTCTGCCCAATACACACACGGCTCCGCTCCGGCGTACACACACAGCTTCGCTCCATACAACTCGTACACACACGGCTCCGCTCCGTACACCTCGAACACACACGGCTCCGCTACCGTACACACACGGCTCCGCTCTGTACACCTCGTACATACACGGCTCCGCTCCGTACACACATTACTCCGCTCCATACACATACGGCTCTGCTACATCCTCCCTGTAAACCCCTCCTGACCCCACACATAAACTTCACTCATCCAGCACCATGACAACCAGCACAGCAGAGTCCTGCACACACTGAGGCACCTGATCACTGCAGCCCCTCACAGCCTGCAATGAACGCTAGAGTGTAATTAGTTCTTTCTCTCTGCGCACAGGACCTGTGATGAGGTCACAGGAGGAGAGGAGTCAGGGGTCACATGAGACTCCTGACTCCTCCCCTCCTGTGACCTCATCACAGGTCCTGTGCGCACAGAAAAGAGAACTAACTACACTCTAGCGTTCATTGCAGGCTGTGAGTGGCTTCGGTGCGTCTCTGGGAGGGCGAGTACGGGGAGGGGCGTGTGGCTTGTCTCCCTGCAGTGCGGGACAAATAGTGTCGCGGGCGGGATAGCGGGTGGGAGGGGCAAAAACGGGACTGTCCCTCGGAATCCGGGACGCTTGGGAGCTATGAGTAAAACATAATGATAGTTCAGTAGAAGATCACAGGTAGTACTTTTGGTTTTGGTATAACATCTGGTATTGCTTTGGTACTATGCAATTGTATTAGTTATTGACTATGCACCTCCACCCCTCAAACCTTCTGTAGTCCCACCGCCTACTCTTGGAAAAACTCCAGTTCTGCACCATGTCCTCACCAATCACACAGTAACAGTTCCCATCGAACACTGGATCACATACATACCCAGCAGCTTTTGTTTAGGCCAAAAGATTCTTTAAGGCTGCCGCCATGACAAGGTAAAAAAAAGGGGGAGACAAAAAAGCGCAATAGGGTCTTATCCACGTTACAAGAGACAGTATATCATGAAATATGCTCACCTGGTTAGGATGAGATAAGAGGGTGTAGGTAGCGGCTGCTGCAGATCCACAGGTCTTCAGCGACCAAAGAAATCATGAATCCAAAGGGAGTTTATAGCTATATTCCGCGCTGCCGCTTTAGACAAATTCCAGGAGAGTGCTGTATGATTGCAGTGATTTTATTCTACGCGTTTCAGGGGTCTCATGCCCCCTTCATCAGGAAATACCACTTTTTATCAGGAAATACCACTTTTTATTTAAATACCACTATTTCCTGATGAAGGGGGCATGAGACCCCTGAAACGCGTAGAATAAAACCACTGCAATCATACAGCACTCTCATGGAATTTGTCTAAAGCGGCAGCGTGGAATATAGCTACAAACTCCCTTTGGAACCATGACAAGGTAGACTCTCTTGGACGGGCCCTACTCTAACCTATTAAACATGTCTTAAAATACTCAATACTCTTGAGGTATATTTTTATTTATTTTTCTTTAAGGGAATGTGTCACATGCATTTTTTTTCAAATGACCAATAATACCACATACAAGGAACAAATATCACCTCAGCGTGACCAGACCACATATTACCACCATATGGTGATCGAATAATACCACCAAATACAAGGGATAAATACCACCACACTGTGACCAGACCACATATTACCATCACACAGTGTTTAAATACTACAATACTTTTAGAATCTTAGAATGTTAGAGTTGGAAGGGACCTCCAGGGTCATCATGTCCAACCCCCTTCTCCAAGCAGGATTCACTTAACCATCTCAGACAGATGTCTGTCCAGCCTCTGTTTGAAGACTTCCATTGAAGGAGAACTCACCACATCTCTTGGCAGTTTGCTCCACTCATTGATCACCCTCACAGTCAAATTTTTTTTTCTAATATCTAATCTGTATCTTCTCCCTTTCAGTTTCATTCTATTGCTTCTCGTGATTCCCTGTACAAATGAGAATAAGGGTGATCCTTCTACACTATGACATTCCTTCATATATTTATAAACAGCTATTAAGTATCCTCTTAGCCTTCTTTATTGCAAGCTAAACATTCCCAGATCCTTTAATCATTCCTCGTAAGACATACTTTGTAGTCCGCTCACTATCCTGGTAGCTCTTCTCCGAACTTGCTCCAGTTTGTCAATGTATTTTTTTTAAATATGGTGCCCAGAACTGGACACAGTATTTCAGATGAGGCCTGACCAAGGAGGAGTAGATGAGGATAATTACTTCACGTGATCTAGACTATAGGCTTCTCTTAATACATCCTAAATCTGTGTTTGCATTTTTTGCTTCTGCATCACACTGTTGACTTATGTGCAGTCTGTGATCTATTAGTATACCCAAGTCTTTTTCACACATGCTGTTGCTTAGTTCTATTCTTCCTATTCTATAGATGTAAATTTTTTTGCCTAGAAGTAGAATTTTGCATTTCTCCTTGTTAAAAAACATTCTATTAGTTACTGTCCTTTGTTCAAGCTTATCTAGATCCATCTGAATCCTTTCTCTGTCGTCTGTCTGTGTTAGCTATTCCTCTTAGCTTTGCATCATCTGCAAATTTCATTATGTTCAGTTCACTTATCTAGATCATTTATAAAAATGTTGAACATCACTGGGGCCAGAACAGAGACTTGTTATACTCCACTTGAAATACTCATCCAATTGGATGTGCAACCATTTATCACCACTCTTTGAGTACGATCACTGTGCCAGTTATGAATCCACCTAACTGTAGCCTTGTGAATCCCCTACTTGGTATTTTTTTCAAAAAGGATAGTATGAGATAATTTAACAAGTGCTTTGCTGAAGTCGAGATATACTATATCTACTGCATTTCCCTGATCTACCCAGTCAGTGATTCTATCATAGAAGAAAATTAGATTAGTCTGGCATGACTTGTTTGCTACAAACCCATACTGGGTCCTGCCCTGCCCCAGGCTCTGTTTGATTGTGCACCTGTGTCTGGGCCTGTATCACCCTTCATCTGTGGTGCTGATGAGGCAGTGTGGAGGTTAGACCTGAAATGTCTATGTCCGGACCTGGTCAACCTTTATCTGCGCTCGCCTTTTCTGGCTCCATGGGAGTGATTCAGAAATGCTTCAGGTACAGTTTGCATTTAATGTGGTCTTCCTTTTAATGCATTTAGGATGGCCGTGATGGCACAGAGAATATAAAAAATGTAGATTAGGACTGCACCATATGAGAATGCTGTGGCGGGGTGGCTCAAATAATTGATCAATGTTTTGTTAAATGTCTCATTTTGAAATACAGTTAGAAATCATTATGTGCATATGCATTTTATATATTATGTTCTGACCATAAGCAGCACTGGTTTCTCCCCCTTTTTTTATTTGATATTGGTTTGTGGCTGGCCACCACTGTTGCCGTGCATGCTGGGTTATGTTCACCATTCTTTCTGTGTTCATTGTGATTGATCTAGGCTGCTGTGCACACACACACAGCAGCCCTGCCCTGCCCCAGGCTCTGTTTGATTGTGCACCTGTGCTGAGCCTGTATCACCCTTCATCTGTGGTGCTGATGAGGCAGTGTGGAGGTTAGACGTGAAATGTCTATGTCTGGACCTGGTCAACGTTTATCTGCGCTCGCCTTTTCTGGCTCCATGGGAGTGATTCAGAAATGCTTCAGGTATAGTTTGCATTTAATGTGGTCTTGCTTTTAATGCATGTAGGAGGCCGTGATGGCACAGAGAATATAAAAAATGTAGAGTTGGACTGCCCCATATGATAATGCCTTGGCATGGCGGGGTGGCTCAAATAATTGATCAATTTTTTGCTAAATGTCTCTTTTTGAAATACAGTTAGAAATCATTATGTGCATATGCACTTTATGTATTGCGTTCTGACCATAAGCAGAGCTGGCTTCTCCCCTTTTTTATTTAGCAACCATTTATCACCTCTCTTTGAGTACGATCACTGTCTATGAATCCACCTAACCGTAGCCTTGTGAATCCCCTACTTGGTATTTTTTTTCGATAAGGATAGTATGAAATACTTTAACAAGTGCTTTGCTGAAGTCGAGATATACTATACCTACTGCATTTCCCTGATCTACCCAGTCAGTGATTCTATCATAGAAGGAAATTAGATTAGTCTGGCATGACTTGTTTGCTACAAACCCATACTGGGTCCTGCCCTGCCCCAGGCTCTGTTTGATTGTGCACCTGTGTCTGGGCCTGTATCACCCTTCATCTGTGGTGCTGGTGAGGCAGTGTGGCGGTTAGACCTGAAATGTCTATGTCCAGACCTGGTCAACCTTTATCTGCGCTCGCCTTTTCTGGTTCATGACTTGTTTGCTACAAACCCAAACTGGGCCCTGTTATTTTCTGTAATTACTGAAATTGCTGTACTGTTCTTATCCAAGTACTTATACATGCTGTTTAATAATTTGTCAAAAGATCTTTCATGGTACAGAAGTAAGGATCACTGGTCTTTAATTTCCTGGCTCCATCTTCTTTCCTTTTTTGGAAGATAGGGACGACATTTGCCATTTCTTCTGGGACTTCTGTTGTCCAGGATTTTTCAGGGATTCTGGTAAAGGTTCTGCAATTTCCTCTGCTAACTCTTTCAGTACCCTTTGATGTAAATCATGTGGACCAGGAGATTTAAATTAATTTAAATTAACTAATTTTTCTCTCACCATCTCTCTTTTTATAGATATGGATTGTTTTATTCCTTTGATAGCACAGTGAAAATCAATTGATGTTACAATTGCTTTCTTAGAGAACACAGATGCATAGAGACCACAGATTTCCTGGTATTACAATATCCTTCAAGCAGCTTGATCCAGCTACACCCAAAGATCCTCAGACTCCCGTCAACTCTTCACTCTTCCCACAATGCACCAGGAATATCAGGAATATGCAAATTATCTCCCTCGAGTTTCAATTCTTAGTCTGATGATTTTTTTTCAAGCAGCTCAATCTAGCTACACCCAAAGATCCTCAGACTCACAGCAAGTCTTCACTCTTCCCAAAATGCATCAAGAATATGCAAATTACCTCCCTCGAGCTTCAATTCCTGGTTTGATGATTTCTTTCCAGCAGCCTGATCCAGCTACACCCAAAGATCCTCAGACTTGTGGCGACTCTTCACTCTTCCCAGAATGCACCAAAAATATGCAAATGATCCTCCTCGAGCTTCAATTCCTGGTTTTTGATCATTAATTAAAAAAAACCCACAATACTAATATTACCATTAGTGCCATTATCCACAGAATGTCTGTATATAGTGTACAGTGTATAGTTTCAGTGTACAGGTAATATAGTGACTCACCAGTGGCATTATGTCCTGGGGCTTTGTGTCATCATCCTGCCTCATGTGTCACCATTCTGCCCAATATGATCTCCCATCCTGCCCCATATGATTTTCCACCCTGACCCAAGTGTCATCATCCTACCCCAGGTGTCATCAATCTGTCCAGTATGATCTCACATCCTGCGCCAGGTGTCTCTCATCCTGCCCTGTTATTAATGGGTGACCGAGGAGGATAGTAGGCCCAGATCTCCAATCGTCTTCCTCATTATCAGGTGGCAAGCCTCTGTCAATCAGATCAGCTCCACTACCTCCAGTAACCACCAGAGGGAGCCCAGAAAGAGAACTCTCAATCTGACCAGCTCCACTATCTTCAGTAATCACCAGAGGGAAGCCAGAGAGACACAACACTGCCCCATATGATCTCACATCCTACCCCTTATGATTTCCCACACTGAACCAGGTGTCAACATCCTCCCTCAGGTGTCATTATCCTGCTCCAGGTGTCATCATCCTGCCTCATGTGTTATCATCATGCCCCATGTGTCATCACCCGGCCGCAGGTGTCATCATTCTGCCAAATATGATCTCCCATCCTGCCCCATATGATTTCCCACCCCGACCCAGGTGTCATCATCTTGCCTCAGGTGTCATCATCCTGCCACATGTGTCATCATCCTGCCCCAGGTGTCATCATCTTGCCCCATGTGATCTGACACCTAATTTAGTCTATGAAATTTCATTTACAGTATTTAGGTTTCATCTAATTAAAATGAACCTGTCACGACACAGCTGTCGAGTGACCTGAGACCAGGGACTCCTTTTCTGGCCCTACCTCTAGGGGAGGCCTAGCTCTCCCTGTGCCCAGGGATACTTCAGATGGTGAAGACGCTGAGGCCTCTGCCCTTGTCTTATTTCCTACAATAGCCCTCCGTCTGTTCTCTTCCTCCACACAGGGAAAAGGGGGCACTACTGTGCACCATAGTACATTTACCCGACAGACAGGGCAACAAAGACAAGGGGTAACTGAAAACTACACACACAAAATATTCACTCACATATAACAGAGGAATCCACTGGGGTGTGCAGGAAGGGGAAGAAACCAAAATAGGGAAGGATAAGGAAATACCAAGCAACAGTTGCTTAAAACTCCTCCAGCAATCCTTCTCATACAGACTTCTCTCCCTTCTTTAGCCATGCAGCGAAAAGCTAACTCTGAGGATTAAAGCCCAGTTTATATAGGGAAAAGGAGTGGCTAACTGAGCACAGCTGAGAACAGGAATTTACAACATAGCCAATTATCCCCTGTTCTGCTGGAAGAAATAAACAAGTTTAATATTTCTTGTAGCAGTTTTTGTCCATGTATCACTTCTAGATCCTTAAAGAGGGCTTTCTCATCTTCTTGTGAAGAGTGCATCTCTCCCATGTCTCCTGGCCTGATGCTTTCAGTTGATTGATTGTTTGGTCCAGTGGCATCTTCCCGTGGCTGGTCCGAACTCTGCATTTTCCAATTCTTCAAGCGAAGACAGCTTTGCCTTGACAGCAATTGAGTGTGAAGAATGACTGAAGCTGGCCAGATCCACTGATCTTGCAAACTTCAGAGTAGTAGTTGCTAGCTCTGTTCAAAAGCCACTGATAGAATGCAGAGATGGCCAGTAACCTAGTCAGCAAGTATTAAACACAAAATTAAAAATCACTTTTATTTAGAATGAAGGGGATTTTAATAACAAGTAAATTAAAAAATTCCTGTTTTTATAAGCATGTTAAAATTGTATTAATTTTAGATGATGAGACCTAAAATAAATATCACTTATCCATAAGGTAGGTATTTAAGTGTATGAAGGTTGGATGTTGAAGCACTGGGATCCCTATATCATGAGAACAGTGTTCGCAAAGTCACTGAAGCATTAGCATGACCATCACTCCAATAGACAGTGAATAGAGAAATGTTTGCACATGCTCAGTAATGCTTTATTCACAAAGGAGACTTAGGGATCATTGTTCTTGTGAGCAGTGGGGGTTCTACCTACCTTTATCACTTATCCAATGAACTGTCGATAAATATGGCATATGGGACAACTACATTCTTTGTCAATGTGTATGCGTATTCTAATTACTTAGATACTGGATGTACACATCAACAGGATACAAGCACAGAATATACTTTCAAGCAGTTACATTAGACATGTTAATCAGGTTTTCCTTGTTTTTCTTCTTTCCCTCTGTCCAACATTTGATTGTCATGTTCATTGTTACTTGATGGACTTGTGCCATTAGTCTAGAAACCCTTCTATGTTTTATTCCTTTCCAGGAGTAACACAAAGCTGTCTGGCTGGGAAAATCTGCAGCGATGGTTAATAATTACTCAATGAATGATGATGGGTGGTAATGACTGGCATTCTGTTTTCTTGCCTATCCAATAATCTTTTAGCATGTAGGCCAAATGGTGGCATTAACCCTATTATTTTCTCAGCCTTAGCCTTGGCACAGTGTGGCTAATTATATTAAGAGGGGATCAAGTCTTTGTGTTATTTTGAGGGTATTAGCATATGCCACTTGAGGGAGAAATCAATGTAATTAGTATTCCGCGTAATAGTCTTTGTTGTATCCTACAATTTACGCTAAATAGAGCAGATTATCTTCTGTCAACGCCAGAAGCCAACATAGAAGTCAACGGGCTGTAGGTTCTCTGGCAGAAAAGGGCCTCAAAATAATGTCATACTGAGTTAATGTGGAACGAAGAAAATCCCCTAATGAATGTGTTTAATCCCTTTTCTTGATCTATTCATAGTTCAAATCTCCATCAAAACATCCTTGTATTTGAAGGGAAGGACTGGACAATCCTGCAAGTCATGTATAGAATATGGGTGACAATCTGGATGATGTCCTCTGGCTACATGTGTCATGTCCAGTTGATTGACTTTGAAAGCTTTGCCAGTCTTGGATGTTTGAGACAGCTTGAGTTAGGGGACTGTCACACTTAGCGATGTACCAGCGATCCCAACCAGCGATATGACGTGGTCAGGATCGCTGGTACATCGCTAAGTGGTCGCTAGTGAGCTGCCATACAGGCAGATCTCACCAGCGACATCGCAGGGGTCGGGGGTCGCTACTTACCTGTCAGACGCGGTGATCCTGACGTCCTCCCACCCGCATCCACGTGTCGCTCGTGGTCACAGCAGGAAGCCCCAGCAGGAAGCTGACGACGAGAAATGGTCCAGGACGTTCTCGTGCGATCAGCGATAACCAGCGGGGGAGCGGTTGGAGGTAAGCATCAGACATAGCGATATCGCTAGCAATATCGCTGCTGTGTCACAAAACCAGTGACGTTATAGCGATATTGCTAGCGATATCACTTAGTGTGACAGGCCCTTTAGTCTGTCAAAATGCCCACCCATTCTCTGTATTGTGTGAAAAGTTAATAGGTATTGGTCTATCTACATAACTACAGTAATCACTTCAAAGAAGAGCTCAATCAATAGGGTCTCAAGCCTTCTAACTCACCGCTATCAGATTGCTGCTCTTCAGGCTGGGCAAGGCTACTCTTACCACATATCTTGGTCAGTTGAAAAAAAATACACCTGTCCTTCCAGTTATTATTTGAATATATTTGTGACTTCACAACCTCATCATCATAATGCAAAGAATACCAGACCTCCTGCCTTTGTTTAACACAGATTAGATCTTTTACAAATTTCATGCCTTCTATTCAGTTAACAGAGGCATTATGTAGCCCGTCTTGTTATTTATTCATGTTCTCCTAGTTTTTAAATAGTGGCAGCAGTCTGGCTTTGTGTTATGGGACGCACTTGTCTCTTAATGGAAGACATCGCTATTGTACAGCCTGACATGCACAGTGTGGAATTAATGTGATGTGAGAAATGTATGGGGTGGGAGTTGGAAGACGCATTTACAAAGCCAGCTGGTACAGGCTTTTAGGACATTATTGTGCATCAATAAGTGGTAAAGTGCAGAAACATTATTATTCACCCACAAGAGTCCCACTACAGTTCAACCTCTTCATTCACCTTATATGACGTTACTTAATACTATTAATAAGAAGCCTCAAAATGTAATATTCTTATAATTAATATATGTGAGAAAGAAGTAAGAAGACTCTTGAGCTTTATGGGGCACTAACATAGAACTTCGATTCAACTGAATGTGATTATCTTTGTCACCAAGATAAGCATCATCATAGCTGGAAACTTGGTGCCAGATTCTAGTAATAACCAAGGCTGTGGCGACAAAGTCAAACTTTCAATATCGATTTCTCTATTTAATGCACTCAGACTCCAACATCATAAATGACTTGTGTACAATAATTAGTAGTAACTACTTTAAAATGGTAAATAGATTGATAGAGCACGGTGGCTCAGTGGTTAGCACTGCCGTCCTGGGTTCAAATCTCACCAAGGACAACATCTGCAAAGAGTTTGTATGTTCTCCCCGTGTTTACGTGGATTTCCTCCCACATTTCAAAGACGTACTGATAGGGAATTTAGATTGTGAGCCCCATCGGGGACAGTGCCAATAATGTCTGTAAAGCGCTGTGGAATTAACGGCGCTATATAAATGAGTAAAATAAATAAACATTCATATATTTGTATGAACAAAACATTTAAACTTTCTTAAATTATTTTATATGTAGCATAAAATATACAATATTAGTAATATGTAATCATTTAATTTTGAAGCCAGAGTTGGCATTAATATATACCCACAACTTATTCCCCCTCAAGCTACAACTCCACAACTCAGCTAGTAACACCAGTGAAGTGAAACATGCATCTACTTTGCATACTACCTATCAAATACCTGTGTGAAAGAAGCAATGTGTACACAAAAGGTCCGCCGTTAAGGGCCCCGCTACACGTATCAATGTCCCAGCGATCCAACCAATGATCCGACGTGGATGGGATCGCTGGGACATAGTTAGCTGATCGCTGGTGAGCTGTCACATAGACAGCCCGTCCAGCGATCAGGACCAGCGAGCAAGCTGGTATCTAATGTAAACATCGGGTATCTAAGAGCCACGCGGCTCTTAGTTACCCGCTCTTTACCTTGGAAACCAACGTCGCTGATCGCTGGTCTCTCGCTGCCACACGCAGCGATGCGTGCTGGCCAGCGGGAGACCAACGATTAAAAAATGGCCCAGTATGATGGAGCGCGATCAGCGATACCCGGCAGGGGGACCGATCGCTGATCCATGTCACACACAGCGATTTCGCTGGCGAGATCGCTGTGGCGTCACAAAATCAGCTATCTCGCTGCCGATATCACTGTGTGACGGGGCCTTATGACACAAAGAGGAACACATACTTAAAACTGAGTATACAGTCTTGGTCTTCTTTCAGTGATTCCTTCCTGCAAAAAAATAGATCATACCTTCTTATATAGTGGTTATGTAGAAGCGACCTGCGCATGAAGAATTATCTTCATACAGTGATTTTGGTGCCAACGATGTCTGAATGGTTTAATATTTAGACTACGGCGTTGATTAAGAATATCAGTTTTGCCAGATTGGCTCTAGTTTCTTTGATATTTAATAGTTAAATGATTGTTCTGCTAATGTGCTAAGGCTAGGTTCACATTGCGTTAATGCAGTCCGTTTAACGCATAGCATTGACAGACTGCTTTAACGCTACTGTCATTTTGTGATCACGTTTAGTGATCACGCTAGCGTAGCTTCCTTGTCTGCACTAGCGGTGAAGGACCCCCGAACCCTGCAGCCCGCGTCGGAGGGGCCGTCACAGAAAGACGACACATCGCGAACGCATGCCGATTATGACATGCGTTAGCGATGCACTACATAATGGCGGTCTATGGTCTATGGCGTTAGTGCCGCTATGTAACGGATGCTATCAGCGCATTGCCTTTAGCGCAATGTGAATCCAGCCTAATGCAATTTATTTACAAGACTGGATCTGAATTAAACAAAAGGACCTAGAAAAAAGTAAGTGCTATCCTGTGTAATGACTGTTAAATTTATGGTATCCATTATTATTTTGCAACTTTATGATCTATTTTGATGATAAAAAATGTCATTAAAAAGATCCGAGATTTCTACCAACAGTTTCTGTTCCTAATCCCCATTACTAGTGCAGTATAGCTGCTTTCTATGCGAAGTTACTTACCATTGCTTCCTATTGGTTGGTCAATCCGCTTATTGTCTTAGCACCTCTAGCAGGAGACAACTACAATTTTCCCTGACAAAAAGTATCTTCCCTAATTCCAGCTCCTGTCAATAAGGACTTATTCAGTAATATAAGCTTCTTTCATGTCTGGATTTTTCCTGTTTCGCACTGCACAGTTTAGCTGCCTTGAAGCTAGTGAGCGTGTAGTCTTAGACAAGGAGCTTACAAGATCTGAAGAGTATAATTAATTAAAGCATGTAATTAGATATCATCTCCACATACTTTATTGTCTAGTGGAGAAGACTTTGCTGTCAATCTTCAAAGCCCCACAAATTGTTTGATTTTCTTTGCTAGGAACATCACCTTGTTAGATGCTTCCAACCCCAGCATCTAAATTCTAGATAGGTGCAAACAAACCCAGCCCCTAAATTCTGTAAAAGTTCATTGTAAATTTAATTAAAGATTTGTTCATTTCTGTCTACCAAGAAGAGCAAAGTAAGATTACTAATCATCAAATGAACAATGAGGCCACCACTGCTGTTCTTATGACATATTTCAGAATATGTATGCGCATGTCTGACAGCCCACCTCTTGGTATTGGCTTATTGCAGGGGATCCCTCATCCTGTACCACCCAGGTAACAAATTTCACTAATGGGAGGAAGTATTTTACAGCTTACTCACTCTGATCTGCTTTTTGGGGGCAGTATTATAGAAATGCATACATAAAAATCGCTTTCTGTTTTAAACTTTTCAGGGTCATCTTTTAGATGACCATGTTAGGCAGCCAGTGACCATAAATGAAATGTAATTTTTAACACTCTGCCAACATAACATAGTTAAAGAGGATTGACTAGTTGGACAGTAATTCCCATATATTTCTGTCACTTATGCGCAATTTAATTCCCTGGTCCTGCTTTGTTATAGTAGCAGAACAAGTGCGGTAAAAGGACGGAGGACTGGATCCATCACATGATGGATACTATTGGCACTCAAAGGACCTCCAAAGGGTTTTCACTATAGTGCCCGCTATTTTATCAGAAAAAAATAGTGCTGCAATGTGGGCTATTTTTTCTGGTAAAATATGACAAATAGAGTTTCCAGTAGAGATGTGAACACAGCCGTAAGCATGTTGGACTGGCCAGCTGAGTTTCGTAGATGGAAGAAGTAGATTGATGAGTTGATGAGAAAACATCATCAGCACCTTTGTGGGAGGAAGGGCCCCTGCCGAATGTCCGGGCCGGAACCAAGGGGACCATCATCTGGGTTCCGGGGGGAAACTGTTTCCGGGGGACAGAGTTCAGGGACGGACTGGTAAGAGTGACAAATGGGTTGGGGGAGGAGCCGGTATAAAAGGGGCGGGGAATGAGAGTCAGAGTGAGTCAGCAGAACTGGACAGAAGGAGCTGGAGACCGTGGGAGCGACTGAGAGCCAGAGCTACTCACGGGAGCCAGGAAGGAGGCCAGAGACAGGAGAGACACTCCCCCTGGACATCAGTGGGACGATGCCGAGATGACCGTCCGAGAACTGCTGCCCCGCGTCGACCAGCTGCTGCCACCTTCCAGCCCGTGACTGCGGCCTGCCCGCGGGTCCCAGCAGCCGTTGCCGCCTCCCGTCAGCCCGCGGCTGCGGGTCCCAGCGGCCGTTGTCGCCTCACATCAGCCCGCGGCTGCGGCCTGTCCCCCGCCGCCCGCAGCCGCCCCACTTCTACCCGTGGCCGCGGCTAGTTTAGTGCCGTTGGCAAGGTCCGGGCCATTTCTCACCACGGGTCCTCCATTGCAGTCGCTGGCTGCGCAGGTGGTCTGCCAGCCGCCCCGGGGGAACCCCACTGGGTACAAGAGGTGAAGCAAGAGATACAGAGTATTAAAGGTGAATTGGCCGAAGCCAAGAAAGAGGCCACAAGGAGTCGGCCAAGGCCGGGTAAAGGAGGCATGAACCATCACGGCCCTCACCCAAGTCGGTCCCCACAACCATTCGCCTGTTACGATTGTGGAGAATTGGGACACTCCGCCCGAGAGTGCCCACGTTCCAGGGGAAACCCGCCCCGCTGGCCAAGAAGAGCAGAGGACCCTGAGCCGTGGAGATGCCGCTCGGAGCTGGAGCCGTCCACACAAGGTGGAGGAAGTCACGAAGACCTAGTCGCGCGGTGTCCAGTGGTATGGGTAGAGATCGAAGGCCGTGCCGTACGATGCCTAGTAGATACGGGATCGCAATTAACGACCATGCCAGTTACTTATTTTCGGCAGCATTTTCCCGAAGCAGTGAGACCTCAGTGGGGGTCCGTGATAAAGGTGGTAGCCGCCAACCAGCTATATAATCTACACACACACACAAATACAAATATATATACAAGGTCCGAGATACATATCTGCTGACTGCTGTCTCAAACAGTCAACAATCTTGTCGACAGATAAACCCCTTATGTTAGTGTTAGGTCCTCCTATATTTTATCTGTGTGCTGTCTAGTATGGAGAATGCAATGAGAATAAATTGTGGAATCTAAAGGAATCATGGAAATAATGCCTCTTTTTTACAATTTTCGCTTTGACTACCACCATGTATTTAACTCTCCAGGAAAAGTACTGTATAAACCATAAACAGCTTCCCGGGACTTTATGTTCCTTAAACTAATCATATGTTTTCTGTATTGGTCTTCATACATTCCAGCAGGACTAAGTCACCAGTTTCCAAGACTGTTAAATATAGTAATACATGTTCTATGTTTTTAATGGCTTAATCCACATCAATGACAGTATTATTCTGGAAATGACCATGTAAAGTGAGAATCTTGTATTTTAATATACATGGAACGTAAAACAATAAAGTAACCACACTCATATCCCAGTCCTCAGAAGCACGTCCTGTCTCCCGCTGTCTGCACTGCCATGCTCTGTGAGTCATTAATCTTTCCGACTGGTTGTTATATTTTGTGACAGTAACTACTTGATGATAGATCTACATTTGCTGTGACTCTATATCTGAAGAAGGGCCAGGTCCGCCCCAAACACTCACTAATGACAGTCCAAATTCTATTAAAAAAATACCTTGCATACATTCGTTTTAATACCTTGTTCTGAGGGCTGGCTCCAAGTTTATGAGGAGGACGTTGGGCGAGTACCAGTGGCCACCTCTTCACGAATAATTTTTCTTCCTCACTTTACAAAAGCTATACTAACTTTTTATTTTTCAACTGATTAAATATAAGTGCTTCTTTTTTATTGTGCGAGCTGTAGAATGTAGTCTATAGGACTTTCTAATTTCTTTCTATTATCAGGGAGGCGAAGTGAATAAAAAACAGCAATTTTGATATTTATTTTTTTTTTTACTTTCAGCATTTACCATATGGGATAAATATTATAATATTTTATTATTTCGTATAGTCATGTACATGGCGATACCAAATGTGACAAAGCCAATTTGGTACTTAATGACCAAGCCAATTTTTACAATTCTGACCACTGTCACTTTATGAGATTATAGCTCTGAAACGCTTCAACAGCTCCCACTGATTCTCAGCCTGTTTTTTCGTTACATATTAACGTTACGTATTACATATCATGTTAGGGGTAAAATTTATTTGATATCACTGTGTTTATTTATGAAAAAAAACGTAAATGTGGCAAAATTTAGAAAAGTTTGCAATTTTCAAACTTTTAATTTTTGTGCCCTTACATCAGAGAGTCATATCACACAAAATAGTTATTAAATAACAATTCCCACATGTCTACTTTACATCAGCACAATTTGGAAATATAATTTTTTTTTGTTAGGACACTATAAAGGTTAAAATTTGACCAGCGATTTCCCATTTTTCCAACAAAATTTACAAAACCATTTTTTTAAGGGACCACCTCACATTTGAAGTGAGTTTGGGGGGTCAATATGACAGAAAATACCCAAAACTGACACCATTCTAAAAACTATACCCCTCAGAGCACACAAAACCACATTCAAGAGGTTTATTAACCCTTCAAGTGCTTCACGAGAACTAAAGCAATGTGGAAGGAAAAAATAAACATTTTACTTTTTTCACAAAAATTTTTCTTTGTAACCAAACTTTTTTATTTTCATAAGGGTATCAGGAGAAAATGGACCACAAAACTTGTTGTGCAATTTCTCCTGAGTACACCGATACCCCGTATGTTTGGGCGCATGGCAGGGCTCAGAAGGGAGGGATCACTGTTTGACTTTTTGAATGCAAAATTGGCTGGGATCAATGGCTGTATATTTGGGGTCCTTGTCCTAATGAACAATAAACTGTGAGTCAATGAGACACTTCTCTGATAGTATTACATGATGGATAAGATTAGTACCTGCCAATATTTTTCAGCATTGAGAATACCAGCAATGAGGACACCAATGAGGATACCATAAGAAAGGGCTCCAAATTTTCTGCAGCAAGACAGCAACCCCAAACATACAGTCAATGTCACTAAGAACTATTTTCAGTGTAGAAAAGAACAAGGTGCCCTGATTGTGATGATATCGCCCCCCACAGAACCCTGATTTCAACTTCATCAAGTCTGTCTGGGATTACATGAAGAGGAATAAGGATTCGCACAAGCATCATCCACAGAAGATCAGTGGTTAGTTTTCCAAGATGTTTGGAACAATCTCCTGCCAAGTTCCATCAAAAACTGTGTAACTGTACCTTGAAGAATTGATGCTTTGATGCTGTTTTGGAGGTAAAAGTTGGTCACACCAAAATTGATTTGATTTTGATTTCTCATTTCTACATTCACTTTGTATTCATTTCTATTCACTTTTTTTATTATGGTCCTAAAAACTAAGAGGAAGGTAGTTGCTGCAAGGATCTTTGCCGGCACAGAACGATCAAAGTCAGCTCTGCGTTGTTGATGGGGCATGACTGCCGATATCATGCTCACTGACATTTGGATCATCCCTGGCTAACTGTGCGGAGCCAGCTGGCAGCCAGGAAGATGTCGTCAGTCACGCACAGCTGACTGAGCAGCCCAGAAGAGGAAAAGCTGCTCCGTTGATGTTGAGCAGCTGAATCGCAGGCAGAGCTGTCAAAAACTCATCATGCTGCGATTGCATGCCATATTTGAAGCGCACACACCCATATAAGCCTATGGGTGCATGTGGAACATTGAATTGCAATCAGATATCACCTGAGTGCAGTGCAGTTCCTCCGACGCTAGCAGCAGAGGAGATGGAGAAATTAATTTCTCCATCTCCTCTGCTGCTGTGAATATTGACCCCCTCCCAGACTAAAAATATAAGCTCTCAGCCACCCCAGAAATGGTGCATCCATAAGATGCTCCAATTCTGGAGCTTTACCTCCGTTCTTCCCACTTGCCCTGGTTTGGTGGCAAGTGGGGTAATAGGGTTGGTTGTCAGCTTTGTATTGGCACCTGACATTAAGCCCAGGGGTTAGAAATGGAGAGGTGTCTATAAGATGCCTCATTACTAACTCCATAGTCATATTGTAAATAAAAAACACCCAGAATAAAGTCCTTTAATTGAAATAAAGAAACTGATACCTTAAATAAAAATAAAAACCAAAGTTATAGTCACCTTTATGCATAATTCACTGATGCCCATGTCCTTTGTAAAAGACCAAAAATAATAAACAACCTTATCCCTCACTTGTCTGACGTGATGATAATCCTCTGATGCCCATGTCCCTTGTAAAAGACAAAAAAAAGCAACCATATTCCTCACCTGTCTGACGAGAAAATAATGCATTTGCCCCTGACAAGTCTATCTCTGCTGCATCTAGATGTTTTAACGGTGGCATGATGTGACCGTTAAACCTGGCATCCGGGGAAAAAAAGGAGTCAAATGTGGTTTATCCCCACTGATGGTAGGCAATGATGATCCAGTTTCATGTATAATAATAATAAATGATTTTTATTCCAGGCTTTTTAGTCAATGCGTTTCAAAGTCATTCCAGACTTCCAGACCTCAGGACACAAACCGTTCACCTCACTGACATCACCCCTAGAGTGAGAAGCTTCTCACACTCCAGAAGTGACGTCAGTGTGCTCGCATCATGCCATCGTTCAGCATGGAAATTAGAAGTAGAATAGCTAGACTCATCCAAGGGACAAATGGATTATCTGCTCGTCGGAGAGGTGAGTTATATGGTTGTAATAAATAAAGGTGTCTGTGTCTTTGTTTCGATTAAAGGATTTTATTCTGGGTGTTTTTTTTATTTACAATGTGACTAGGGTTAATATTGTGGGTGCCTGATAGATGCCTCTCCATTATTAACCCCTGGGCTTGATCTCAGCTGGCAATACAAAGCTGACATCAACCCCAATAATATTACCTCACTTGCCACTGCACCAGGGCAAGTGGGAAGAGCGAGGTTAAGAGCCAGAATTAGAGCATCATATGGATGCGCCATTTCTGGGGTGGCTGAGAGCTGATGTTTTTTGTCTGGGAGGGGTCTAATATCCCTGGCCATTTCCTAGCCTATTAATATCAGCCCACAGCTGTCTGCCTATCCATTGTGGTTATTAATTATAGGGTGCCCCATGTAAAAAATTTTGGGGGTCCCTCGTATACAGCTGTGAGCTTATAATAATAGCATGGGAAGCAATAAGTTTATTAATCCCTTCCCAGGCTATATACATCTGCCACCAGCTGTTCGCTTTCCCGCAGATGGTTATTAAAATTTTGGGGGGCTCAACAACATTTTTTTCAGTAATTTATTGCTTTATTGACCCCTTAATGACCGAGCCAATTTTGACCTTAATGACCAAGCCAATTTTTACAATTCTGACCACTGTCACTTTATGAAGTTAGAACTCTGGAACGTTTCAACGTATCCCAGTGATTCTGAGAAATTTTTTCATTATATATTGTACTTTATGATAGTGGTAAACTTTCTTTGATATGACTGGCGCTTATTTGTGGAAAAGAATGGAAATTTGGTGAAAATTTTGCAATTTTCAAACTTTTCATTTTAAATCAGAGACTTGTATGATACAAAATAATTAATTAATAGCATTTCCCACATGTCTACTTTACATCAGCACAATTTTGGAAACATTATTATTTTTTTTTGTTAGGAAATTATAAGGATTAAAAGTTGACCAGCGATTTCTCATTTTTCCAACAAAATTTAAAAAACATTTTTTTAGGGACCACCTCATATTTGAAGTGACTTTGAAAGGCCTATATGATAGAAAATACCCAAAAGTGACACCACTCTAAAAACTGCTCTGAATAACGGCGATCATAATCTGGCCATGATCATGTTCTCTGTGTCTTAGCCAAAACCACGGAGATGTTCCGACTCTGGGGGGGGGGCTATGCAGCCAGGGGCCTTGCAGCGCTGGGGTCCTGGGTTCGAATCCCACCAAGGACAACATCTGCAAGGAGTTTGTATGTTCTCCCCGTGTTTGCGTGGGTTTCCTCCGGGCACTCCGGTTTCCTCCCACATTCTAAAGACATACTATAATAGGGAATTTAGATTGTGAGCCCCATCGGGGACAGTGATGATGATGTGTGCAAAAATGTAAAGCGCTGCGGAATATGTTAGCGCTATATAAAAATAAAGATTATTATTATTATTATTATTATTACAGCCTTATTCCCAAATGCCATTTTAAAACTGCGATGAGCAAATAAGTACCCTTAGCAGCCGCCGTTTTAATTTGTATTGGCGATCGTTAAGGAGTTAATTAAATACATGTACAGTAAACTACACTCGCTCTGTACTAATTATATCTGACACTCACATATTCCTATCTATTTCTATCTATTGAATAATATTATTTTGAAAACTATCTTTAAATGACGAAAAGAATTCCTCTTTGCAAAATTTGCATAGCATATGGATTGAATACACATCATACTGATGTCATATGGATACTAGGTGAGATAAATCGCATTGTACTGTCTCATGGCACTCGTTTGACTTTTCAGGAACAACATCGGATTGATTTTATTCACGCTGATGGGTATGAGCCCTAAAGAAAAAACTAGGACTATGTCCACTTATGCCCACGGAAAGCTCCGGACAGCTAAGTATCAGGGAATTGACTGCACAGTCCTGTTGCCCATGACAAACTAAAATCATCATGGTTGTAATAGGGTTAGCATATGGTCACACTCAGCTCCATCGTTCTGCACTGTTGAATGTTCATTTCCAGTACGCGGTCTGAAGATGAGCTGCTGTTTTCAATTAAATCTGGTTATTTTAAAGCAATGTACCGCAACGCTCTCCTTACAAGAACAAGCGTCTCCAACAAATGCATCGATTGCATGTGGGGCGTCTATTGAAAGGTCAAAACGGTTAAAGTGACATTAAACGGACATCTAGCCTGTATGCAGATGGCTGAGAAAATAATCTGCAGGCAGACTTTGGCAAACAGATGGAGTTACAATTAATTAGGAAAAAAATAAATAGCAAAAAATATTTCATGTAGCATTAATATGGCACATATGTAACGTCAGAAGCCAAGATCCTTCTAAGGATGTAGTTTTCTAGACCAAAGCTTGCCAGGTGTTATAGAGAAATACTGAGGCAAAGGATTCTAAAGGGAATTCTATAAATTGCAGGTTGTGATGGTAACAAAGCAGTTAAAAAATACAATATCTGTCTAATTCCCCAGGGTCTGCAGTGCCCCATCTGTGGCCCCTGTCCTAGGATATTCAAGCTATTGTTGAACCGTGGGGTGTCAGACAGGGCTGTGATGGGATCAGATAATGCTGGGGAACAAGGGCCCCTCTGGCGCATAAGAAGGTGCCTGCCTTATAAATGGCACCAGCAGATTTTGTATGGAGTCACAGGAACATCAGCTAAAGTAAAGGCACTGACAACGAGAGAGTGAACATGTATATGTTGGCTACAAAATTCAGATAAAATAAATAAATAGTAGTCTCTTTACCAAAGCAATTATTAAAGTTTTTCCATTTTTTTGTCTAGAGTTTTCCTTTAAGAGCCAATAACTTTGGAACAGTCATAGAACTGTCTACAGTAATGTATAAGGCCGGCTTCACATTTGCGTATGGAGGAGCTGCGGAGGGATGCGGACTTCCTCCGTGAAGCTCTGCCCCCTGCCGCGCCTCCTCCGGTCAGCTCCACCTATCTCCGCATGTGGCCTGCGTACCCTATCTTTAATATTGGGTACACAGGCCGTGCGGATGTATGCGGATGCCTCGCATCAAATGCAACAAGTTGGAATTTTGATGCGGTCGCCACACAGGTCTCCAACCAAGGGCAGAAATAGACAATTCAAGTCCCTTGTGCAGAATGTTTATGCTCCTTCCTCCTGGGATACCCAGAACTTATATATTCAGCACTACTTTTTGCAGTGGATTTTTATGTGTTGGCCGATAAAGGGAAGCACTTTTTTAACACTCATATAGCAGTTCATCTATTAACATGTCAACTTTTCTTTTTCAATTTGTGGCAATCTGGCACCGAGTTAATAAATTAATCATAACGTCCCTGGTGGTCTAGCGTTGCGAAAGGGGCTAATAAGAATATGCCTGATGGTCTATTGCAGAGAAGGGATTTTCTGGTTACTTTCCTGGTGGTTTAAACACGAGAGCACAGCTTTATTTCATTTCCTTTCTGAGCAATGTGTGCACTATACAGAAAACTAAAGAAAATCCTGAACAAAGTAATTTACCGATTCAGCAGCTATTACTTATTTGTAGAGTTGAGCGACTTTGGTCAGATCGGGTTTCGTGAAACCCGAATGAAACAAAATAAGTTTCAGATGAAACTCGTCCGACTAGAGCAAAACAAAGTCGGAGTTTCGTCCGAAACCCGACCCCAATGCAAGTCAATGGGAAATAAAAGTCGGACGAAACTCCGACTTTTTTTGCTCTAGTCGGACGAGTTTCATCTGAAACTTATTTTGTTTCATTCGGGTTTCACGAAACCCGATCCGACCAAAGTCGCTCAACTCTACTTATTTGCAGTTTCTTGTTTATTTTTCTTTTTTTTCAGATTTTGAGATGACATTTTGAAGGCAGCAAACCAATGAACTAGATAATTTACTACAAAATCTAATAAATTAGATTTCTATGTATTTTGGTCTCGGGTTACAAAGTTTTCAAATAAATATGGTCATTCAAAAAACAATTAAAGGGCTTGTCCACTTTTTTTTAACAAATGTGCTTAGGATGTGATTTTGTTTTGCATATTAATATGTTATAAATAATACAAGTTCTCCTCCTGTACTTTTTAGTGCAGCCTTATTCCTGGTCTGCACATAGCTCTTTTTCTCATAATGGCATTTGATCGAGGAGGAATTGATGGAGGAACATGTGACCAGGCCTGTCCATCAACCTCCTCCAATTGACAAATGTCTCCCATGGGATAGCTGGCTTTCTATCTGAGGAGGCTGATGGACAGGTCTGGTGGGCTGCTCTTCCATCAACAGCCGGCAGTTTGGGAACAGGAGTTCGGTGCAGTCTGCAAGAAAGGCCGCACTTAAAAGAGCAGGAGAACCTGTAATATTTTAGTCTTGTCCCCAACACATTTGTTAAAATAAATATAAAGTGGACATCTCCTTTATTATTGCAATTTGAGGAACCAGTGTGTTGTATTTTGGGGTTTAAAAGGTTTTCATGACAATATTTAACTGTACAGATATAGAAAAAGGATGTGTGCTAGTCAGAAATGGAGCTCAGGCTTTGGTCCTATAATGCCGACTTATATTGAAATGATTGTCTGGCCTTAGGCTACAAGTCTGCAGTCACTCTTTGTGACTGCAGACTTGTGAATCCTCACATTGCGTGAGCGGTGCGCTGTGAGGATTCTCCTGTGCCTGCACTTGGTGGTCATGTGACCACAAGTATGCGATTTGCATACTATCCGGCTACAGCCTCGCTCAATATGCTTGCATTGAGGGAAGCTTGGCCCATCTAGTCAGCACGTGACCGCATATTCAAATCACATACTTACAGTGACGTGCCTGCTGTCCACGGAACCGGTGCACTTGCTGTGAGGATTCACAAGTCCGCAGTGACATACAGTTTATCCATATTTATGACCTATGTCTGGATAAACCTGTTAAGTCACATTTTTAGTAGTCAAAACACCTTTTTTCCATTAATATAGGAGCCACATTATAATTGCTTCTACTTGAGACATACCATCCTAATGTTGGTATTCCTCTGGTGGGAAATATTATCTAGACATGTTCTATTTCACCCATGACCACAACCTCCAGTGATGTGGATGTTACTGCTTTTGAACCCAATACTGTGTTCCCCACAATAATGCATTCTGAAAACTCCGATAAGATGGAAAAATAACAATTGTTTCTGTAGAATGTATTGTTAAAATGTTGGAGTCATCTTTCGCACACTTCATTACAAAAATGTGTATCTATTTTCAGAGTCTACATCTTGAAGGTTTTGTCCAAATGATTTGGTAATTAAGACTTGTTCTTCCTGCCTTTGATCTGGCTGAGAACCCCTTAGGGAAAAGCATGCCCACAGTATACCATGGGGAGCCAGCTGCAAGCAGAACATAATAGCTTTCTGATGTTTGTTCCTCTTCCTATAGTGGACGGTTTATGACTAGTCTGGGATCATTACCAGTGATACCTTGCAAGTTCAGCTTTAACATACACACAGACACTGTGTAAGGTAGATCGGATTGTTATGGTAAAGTGTATTTCCTGGTAGCTAAGCAGAAATATTTATCAGCAAAATTAATGGAAGTTCAAAACATTATTCTTACTCGTTCCATTAACATTTTTTTATGACCCAATACAAAACATTACGGCATGTGATATTTATTGCAATGTACCCCATCATAAAAACTATTTAAAGATGACTGGATAGAATAAAGAGGTGGGGGCAGCAATTGTTGATGGTCTCAAAAATTGGATTTTGTGGCCATTATTTCCAAAGTTTCTGGGAGGCCCTTGAAAAAAAGTGCAAACCTCATGAACTCCCAGAAGAGTTGGCAACTCTCCCGGGCACCTTCAAAGCCTCCTGAAACTTCCCAGAAAGCAGCACCTTAAAAGAGTGTAGAAAAGGCATATTGCGACATTCCTGTAAAAAAAGATGGAATGATTATGAAATATATTTTGTCACTTTTCTCCCTTCCCGTGTCCACTGACTGATAGAATGGAGAAATGCTTTTCTCCATCTTCTCCTTATGGGATAGAACTGGATTACACCATGAGCACACTATGATCAAACTCTGATCAGAGTGTGATATGATTAGTCAACCCAATTCTTCTGGATGAGAGTCTATGTGGTCATCTGCACCTGCCCTAAGAGTATGTTTCCACGTTCAGTATTTGCAGAGTCCAAATGTTACAGCCTAGTGGAGGGGATTTTATGAAATCCCATCTCCACTATGCGTTCAAAGACGCAGATGGCAGACCTATGCATCCGGACATGCAGTGCGTCTTTCTAGACAGCAGCATGTCTATTTATCTTGCAGAGACGCTCAGTGTCCGCAAGATAAATTACACAATCTATGTATAGGATGCAGTGATTCTGCACAGTTCAATGAACACATGCGGAATTACCGCGCATACAAAGCCGGCAGCGCTTTAGACAGAGTGGGCATTTGCTGCGTCCAAAGCGCTGTCATTTCCTGAACATGGAAACATACCGTAATAGTAAGTTTGTAATGCAGCCATTATGCACTGGAACCTATCCACATAAAATTTTCAAAATATATCTGGTTATCCATTTTTCTAGTTTGACAGACCAGATAACATTTTTTTTCTAGGAACCACTTAAGAATTACATATACTGTCTTTGTTCACATGGACCTTGTTTATTAATCTATCTGCTAAAGTCAGTTATAAAATGGCTCCGTCCCTAGAGATACTTGAGCACATGGAATATTCGCTACAAAAAATGTGCATTTTGCTGCCAACCAACTAATGGCACGAACACCATCTTATACAAAGAAAGTCTAAGATCCTTGTGATAACACACTGATCTGGAGCATGAGTGCTACTGTTGAATTAATGCCAAGAAATGAGGCCTTCTGTTTCTTCCAGTTAACTGTCCCAAACAAAAAAATTCAGAATTTACATACCCCGGTACTTATTAATTTCCACTGCCGTCCGTACTGTACATACTAGTGGGTGTCTTTCTGCCTCTTTACTTATTTATCTAGTCTGCTTTATGCAGAAGATACCTGTAAAGGCTTCATGCTAATTTTTTACTTATATATCTCATTTGAATGGAAACTTTATTATTGACATTAATTTATTACACATTGTTAGGGAGGGTCCGATACATCTGACAAACATGTTGGTGAAAATTTTGTACTGGAACCTATAGAAATCTTGTTACATTACTGGTTTTGGGGATTTTCAGTGGTCGGACATGTGAATAGATTAGAAATCAGGATTTATGGGCACCTTAAAGCTGGAGTCACACATAGTGACTCACCAGTGATCCCAACAACGATATCAACGTATCAGGATCGCTTGTAAGTCGCTATGTGATCGCTGGTGAGCTGTCAAACAGACAGCTTCACCAGCGATCAGCACAGCGACGCCGAGCGCGCGGCGTCGCTGTGTTCGTTAGTTACCAGCGCGCTGATGCAGGGAGCTGGTAACTAACGTACACATCGGGTATCCAAGGGACGCGCGTCCCTTAGAGACCCGATGTGTACGTTAGTTACCAGCTGATCGCTTGTCTCCCACCTGTCACACGCAGCGATGCGTGCTGGCCAGCGGGAGACCAGCGATGGAAGAAATGTCCAGTGGTTTCCAAGAGCGATCAGTGATACCGGCAGGGGGGCTGGTCGCTGATCGCTGTCACACACAGCGATCTCACTGGTGAGATCGCTGTTGTGTCACAAAACTTGTGACTCAGCAGCGATCTCGCTAGCGAGATCGCTATGTGTGACGGGGCCCTTAGAGCACCAACATTGTCTAGTGTTAGGATCATAAGTCCTTTTAACCTTAAGGTCAAAAAGGCTTTGAGTTACAGACCATAAATGATGTGTTACTATGGGACCAGTTCATGGGCGAATATGAAATAAAAGAGATTGCCAGACGAGCTCAGAGCCTCATGTGATGGAAAACACCCTTTGTTTTTGTAACCTGTAACCTTCAGTATACCACCCTACCCGCGCCCTCCGTTCTGCTGATGACCTGAGGTTAGTATCCTCAATAGTCAGAACCTCCCACTCCCGTCTCCAAGACTTTACACGTGCCGCGCCAATTCTTTGGAATGCACTTCCCAGGTCAATACGATTAGTCCCCAATCCCCACAATTTTAAGCGTGCCCTGAAAACGCATTTATTCAGACTGACCTATCGCCTCAACACATTAACCTAATCTATCCCTGTGTGGCACAGCCAAAAGTTTTACCACAACCAGATTTCCCGCATCATGTTCCCACATGCTTTATGCATCCATCAGCCCTCTGTGTCTGTACTGTTACACACTTAACATTATGGCTGGTCCATACAATCAGGGCAACTGTTACCACCCACCTTTCGTGTCTACCTCTTTCCTCAGACTGTAAGCTTGCGAGCAGGGCCCTCATTCCTCTTGGTATTTGTTATAATCTACTGTATGTGATTATTGTTATGCTGTAATGTCTATTGTCTGAACAAATCCCCTCTGAAATGTAAAGTGCTGCGGAATATGTCGGCGCTATAGAAATAAAATTTTATTATTATTATTATTATTACCAGCCAGCTAATTAACTGTTAACACAAATGGAGTATAGCTGTCCACCATGATCTCAGTTACACTTGTCACCGGGGTCTAGATAAAAAAAAAAAAAACACTTTGTCAGTTACCAAAATAAACACCGCAAACCAAACAAAAGAACAGGAAAAAAAGCCATGAAGCTCGATAATACAGATTGTACGGGGTTTATGTTTTTCAATTTGCTCTGCTTTACTTAGATTTCATAGGGGTAGGTTCATATGGTTTTTGGATGTCTGTGTTACTTAAACTGGAAGTGGATATAAAACTAAAGACAAGCTCGAAAAAAAGGAAAAAAACAAAAAAGACAAAAACAAACCTTTAAAAACTTCACCAAACTGCTCTGATTGAATTTAGTCTTTCTGTACTTCTGATTGATCGAGAGAATGACAATGATAGGGATACACTGGAGTTAACTGATGTCCTATGTAAACTTTCAGGTTGGAATTTACTAGGAGGAGATATATGGGCTATACAGGTAGCAGCAGATCTAAGGTCTTTGGTCATGGGCCTTAATATCACATAAGACACCATGAATATTACAAAGTGCACACAGTAAAGGGTTCCTTGGAATTAAAGGGTTTGTCCCACAAAAAACCTTTGGCAAAAATCAACAGGTTAGGTAATAAATGTGCAATCAATGGCATCCAACAACTGGGACCCCCCATCAATCCTAAAAGGTGATGTGCCTAACCCCCTTATGAATTGAATGATGATATGCAAGTGCCCCTGTGACATGTAATTAAATGAGCTGCCTCAAGAAGCAACCCTTTCCCATATGCTCCTCTTTTAGGGTATCTGATTAGTGTATCGGGAGACAAAGTGGTTAGGCTCCCCCTCTATTATTCAGCGCTAAAAGCTGATTGAAAGGCTGGTCCTACCTTTGGTGGGACTCAAGTCTCCAGATATGACATGGTTAATAATACCACACTTCCACATTATACAGTATAACTAGTTGTAGTTCTCTCCAGCAAAAATAAACACATCTGATAACTTAAAATAGGCCATCTGTTCAGAAAACCTTATTGCGTCCTTTTTTTCCCATGTGGCACTCCTCTTACATATCTCACATTTATTGTCAGAGATTGTACTGTATTGCGCCTTACTGTATCCGTTCTTAATAAGATAGAAAAATTCAGGATATGAAAATCTTTATAGATGTGCAGGCGGAAGATCCAAGCTGAGAAGTGGTGTTTATACTCAGCGGACAGCTGGGATGACTTATTGCACAAGACTCCCTGAGTGGCCCTCTCCTCCCTTACGTAATATAAATATTTCCGCGGGCTGTATCTACTCTTAATACCATTGCATTCTTGGAAGACGTCCATTATAAATTCCAGGTTTAAAGGAGTGGACAGGCAGATGGAAAGGATGAATTCATCAAAATGCATCCAGCGACATTAAACATGAGCTCTAGATGATTCAGGGGTTTGAGTAAGGGGGATGACAGAGGCTGTCATATGCCTCCGCCTCTTTGTACAATGATTATATTAAATTGCATGCAGTTCCACACTGTTAATGTATTTATCTACTGTTTCTGTAATGTGTATGTACTTGACATGTATTGTGCATATGATTAGGGATAGAATAGAAGGTACCAATAGCACAGGAGAATAGTGGGGGCATACTAGCGATAGAGGATGAGAGTGTTAAAATAGTATAACTAGCACAAGGGGTTTTCCAGACTGGGAGGAGATACAGCTGGGTAGAACAGGAGTTATAGTGAGGGACTTCCTGGTTTATTTATTTTACTCATTTATATAGTACTATTAATTCCACAGCCATTATCGGCACTGTCCCCAGTGGGGCTCACAAACTCCTTGCAGATGTTGTCCTTGGTGGGACTTGAACCCAGGACTCCAGCGCTGCAAGGCTGCAGTGCTAACCACTGAGCCACAGTGCCACCCAGGTTTAGGGTGAGTTGTGTCGCAGCAGTGAAAGAGGACAGTCAGATAGCCATGGGGGTAAGGTTGCTAAGGCAAGATGGGACCCCAGACTGGAGTGGCGTGCAAGTGGTCACCATCTTAAACAGTAACCATTCCAAGGAGGATCCGGGGTCTACGGCTGGGATTAAGTGAAGCTGAGATGGCGAGCCTTTTACCTTTTCCTATTGAAACCAGACAAGGGGAATGGGAGGAAGATGGTTGATCTAAAGGCACAGACGATGCTGAAGGGACAGAGATTGTCCAGCAAGGCAGAGATTGCCAGGAGAGACAGAAACTGTCAGATGAGACAGGGATTGTCCAGCGAGGCAGAGATTGCCAGGAGAAGCAGAGATTGTCTGACAGGACAGGGATTGTCCAGCAGGGCAGAGATTGGCGAGAGAAGACAGAGATTGTCAGAATAGGCAGAGATTGCCAAAAGAAGCAGAGATTGCCAGGGAAAGCTTCAGGAATGTCGTTGCATGAGAACTGTGCTGCATCTGTAATAAGAGCCCTGTTGCTAAGTAAAGTTAAATTGTTAAGCATGGACGGATTCGGGAGTCATTTGTGAGAATCAGGAATCGGGAGCCCGGATGGCTGAAGCAAGAGGAACCCTTGAATATAAAGTGTGTTCTACTTTATGTTTCCCCTGTGGGGAGTCAGGGTGTGGCAACGCAGCAGCTCCTCGCCACAACTACCACCCTGGCCTCCTTACACATGACACAGGGATTCACATAATACTGAGGCCCTGCATTAGGTATAATACAACATATCAGTTTCTTTCAGAGTTTTAAACCAAGGTTTCCATGCTTAACGTATGACTACACATTTTACATAGTTTCACAATTTCAGCATGCATATCAGGAGTATTAATGTCCACCTGATACCAATGCAGAACCAGTTAGACCTTATTCACACATCTGTATCAGTTTTGCGTCTGTTAAAAACAACTATTATGGTCCGTTTTTTATCCATTGTGTTCCGTGCGTCCATCTTTAGCAACTGTGTGTCATCTGTTTTTCAACTTACACGGGTATACCCATCTCAAAACAACAATGTCACACCTCCCAAGAATAAAATGTAGTAACTGTATTAATAAATATTAAAAGATTTACAACATGAAAAGGAATCAGGGAAGTATGAAAAGGAATCAGGGAAATGCAAAACATAACTGCGGACATAAATGTGTAAGGGTATCCATTTGTGAGCATAGAAATCTTTGCTGATATTAGATATCGGTATTTACAGACAATAACTAAATGTACAGCATAAAAGAATGCATATCATGTGCCCCTATATGTGTAATAATAACAACAGTAAAGCTATAATCACATATATAAAGTATGGATCATATTTACCCAGTCTGAGAACTTGTGGAAGATGTGTTTTTTACATCCATTCACCTGGTATTGGTGCTGGGTGGAGGCCAGTGTTGCTGTAGTGTTATTCCTCTGGGGTTGTGTCATGAGGACTCAGCCTTTCAGCATGGGTGCTGTGAGGCACCAGGTCGCCTGCTTTGCTGGCACATTGTTGCTTTGATGGTGATTTGCACAGTGCCGCACCTTTTAGGCTAGGGACCCACTGAGATGTTCACCGTGATGTGGTTATGGGCTTCATACAGTCTAGTGAGAATGTTAAACCTCATGTTCAGTTTTGTAAATTTTTGACTAGTGGCATTAGATAATTGTATGATTTTTGGACGTGCCATACATGTCTTTTTTTCTACAGTTCTGGCATTTTGCATATTTACACAAACAAACACAAGGATGACCGCACCCCTTGTAGTTGTTTGGGTAAACCACCATTAGTAAATGAATACATCACCAGAACACCATCAGTGCATGATTACATCAGAAAAAACTACCATCAGTACAGGAATACATCACCAGAATCACCAGCAGTACAGCAATACAGCATCACAACCATCATCAGTACAGGAATACATAAACAGAATCACCAGCAATACAGCATCACAACCATCATCAGTACAGGAATACATCACCAGAATCACCAGCAATACAGTACCACAACCATCATCAGTACAGGAATACAGCACCAGAACCACCATCCTTACAGGAATAAGCCACCTGCTTAGTACTGTGATCAACTATAATATCAGATGAAGATGAGACCGCGATCAATTCGGGTGAAAAAAAACTCATATTCCATTTATTCTGCCATTGATGCAATGTTTCAACCAGTCATAGGTCTTTTTCAAGCATACAAAATGGTGTAACATGCCAGGTTTAAATAGTGCACATCAATAGAGAGAAATAAGAGAAATAGTAACAGGAGTCACATGACTCAGATAAATTCCTTCCACAGGCTTTAAGCCATGCATAGAGACGGCAAGTAGCCATGCTAGCAGAGGTCACATGACAAGGATACATAGATTCATTTAACCATTCTCAAAAAGGAAATAATCTAATCTCAGAGCCTCTAGAATATCTAATATATAAAGCTGAATGTGTATGTGTGTGTATGTTTGTATGTATTGCGAGGTAGCGCTGTCATTCAGGGTTGGGGAACACTCGCTTGGCAGCGAATAATCACGTCCGGCACAGGTTTTCATAAAGCTATATTAGTCCCTGCGGTTTATTATGCAGCATAAACCGTGACCAATAACATACAGCTCATATCATCAGCATAGCGTCCGTTACAGAGCTGTCCTCTGTTAAGCCTATGGTCACACAGGGTCTCAATGTCCAGTACTCAGGCTCTTCAGCCTCAGATTCCTCACCCCTCTGAGGGTTTACCTCATGGCAGTTACAGCTCACTGCAGACGTTCCTTTCCTTCCTCTGGGAACTCCCAGATGCTGGCAACCATTCCACACAGCCACTTCTCTTGCTGTGTGCCAGGAGACAACTCTCCTAGCGGAACCTTCCGCTCTGGACCAACCAGGTCCCTGCATACACCACATGTGACCTACTCTGGCCGCCTTATATGGTCCGTAGCCACGCCCACCGGGTCACATGGCTATGACCTCATCACAGGTCCTTCAAGCACTCACACATCTTTACTACAGGTGTTTCCCGACTCATCCCTTGGGTGGGTTTGTAGGTAACCAGGGCCACCCAACTCTCTAGTTACCTGGAGACTTCTTCCTAACACGTAGAAATGACACCTCAGCAGTATCGCTGCTGGTCAATAAATGCATCAGTCTCCATCTCAAGGCCATCCACCTTGAGATACATAACGGTCCTTCATGGTTCTGCCATTCATCCTGTCTCCTAGGACATCCGCACAGCGCCCCCTAGTGGACACAGCGGTCATTACACCACATACCTCCCCCTATGTTCAAATCTGTGGGGCTGAACACACAGCATAACCCCCATCTCTTGAGACCGGGCATTCACTACACCTTGCCCCCTGGGTCGAGAGAACCATCTCCATTTTTCATACGACCTCATCTCTACGTTAGGCCTCCCCCGCTCCCAGCGGTAATAATACCGGTCATTGTCTTTGACCCTCCAGTCAGGGTTTGTCTGTGTCATCAGACACTGCTTAGTCACCACATTCTTATAGTGCGCTTCGTCACCTGACCTTTTTCTCACTGACAGTCTCTCTCGGTTGGTGCGGTCATAAGTCTTAGTCGAGCCTGCTGTCTGGTCTGACTCAGTCAGCGTCTCACAGGAACTACGGTTTTTCAACATCGTCCTGCCAGTTGAACTACCCCTTGCTGACACTCTTCGGCCATCTGCCATGTCACTTCTTAGAGGAACCGTTCAGGTCCTTACATCTTGGGTTGGAGGCGGCCGCCACCTGGTATTCCGTATTTCTTTATTAATTCGCTGACGGTCCAGCCTCAACTGCTCAATTTCTTGCAGATACTCCACTCGATACTCCAGGAACATCCGAAAGTCTCTCAGGCTTTCCACGGAGCCAACCACCATGATGGGAATCCTATCCACTTCACAGGATACCTGGTCTTCATCATCAGGAGGGATCCTCACCATTACCACAACGGAGATATTCACAAGGTCTTGCATTACCTTTCCGGATCTTCCAATGATTCTTCCAATCAGAGCTTTGGGTACCAGAACCAAATCTTTCCGTAAACCCAGCCGATCCATAGTCTCCTTCGCTAACTCTAGGCGTCGAGCAGCCTTCATATTACTCAACCTCACCAGGTGTTTGGCGTGGAGACATTGTAAATGCATCTCTTTCAGGACAGCTACTCGGTTTGATGTATCGTCTCTGGCTGATAATACCACCAACTGCCGAGTCTCAGGTGCCCAGTGCACCTCACACGCTTTGACTGCCTCTTTGAAAGCCTCATGCACACCTTCCTCAGTGCAGGCTTCTTGCATGTCTTCTGGTACATCAATCACAGACTTGAAGGTAGTGGTCTTGCTCACTTCCTGGACAGCAGGCTCTGGCTTTGCCACGGACACTTCCATCACGTCAGTGGACCCGACCGGGTGACTGCCTTCTTCAGTTCTTTGTTCACCAACTTCAAGCGATTTTATCTCTTCATGACCCTTTGCCAAGATGGGTACTGGCAGTTCCGTCTTGTTATCACTCGGGCATGGCCGCTGTACACCTTCGTCCAAGCTCTTCTCCCGCAGAAGACCTTTTACTACTCCTCTGAGTTCTTCCATCTCCTCTTTAAGGCCCTTGTTCACACTTTGCCAGGTGGACAGGTGACCTCTGAGCTCCAAGACTTCTTTCTTGAACCCCTCCACCTTGTGCTTGGCCAATTGTCTCAAGTCAAGATTCCTTCTCGTTTGACATGTTCTTCCAGTGTCTCTTTTATTAACTGTATCTCCTGATCTTGTTCTCTTTTGGCCAGCACGTGTCGCACCACTAATTCTTTAATTATATCGTCAAAGGGAACCGCTGAGTCAGTCCTGTCTGTCGAGTGAACCCTCCAGTCACCCTCTGACCGTGTTTCTACTCCCGTTATCTTCTCGATTAGGTTACCATCATTCCTGTCACGAGTTTCAGTCAGCACAGCACTAGATTCTGTCCTAGTGGTGGCTACTGGCAACAGTACGTCACAGTCACACCACATCGTACGGTGAACCCCCCAAGACACTCTCTATCCGTGTGTCAGCTCCGCTCTTTTTGTTTATCACACCATTCTCATTCACACTGTGGTACCCTTCAGGTGGTCAGTAAATTCGTCTGACGCAATTCTTTCTCCGGTCGCCCCTCCGTCTGGCCTGTCCACGTTAGGAGGCGTCAGCGTCTCAGTGTCTGCTAGCCCCACAGTAGAAACGTCTCTATCCTCCTGCCCCACATCTTTAAACATGACAAAGTTCTGGCGTCTCTCAAAGGTATGCACTAAGTTTGGTGGCATACTACCACCTTGGCACTCCCCCTTTGTCATCTCAATCAGGACTCTGTCCACCTTATATTTCACAATGACCCCGTGGACGCAGCGAACTCTGACGTTTTTCTCGGTCAGAGCTAAAACGAGCGGAGTTCCTGTCAGAGTCACTTGACTCTTTGAGTCCAGCCTACCAGGGACTCCTTCCTGGTGCAGCATCATGGTACACACCTGTGGCCCGTTATTATCAGGAAAAGACCCACCGCATTCCTCCCAAGACATACACCCACACTGCGGTTCCCCAGATATACTCACTGAGGCAACCAGTGCTGCCATTTCCTGAACCATCCCAATTTGCGTAGCCGCCCCCTCCTGGGGCTCCACCCCTTTTTGGGTTAACACTCCAATTTGGGTCACCGACCCCCTCTGGGACTCCACCCCCTTTTGGGCTACCACCCCGATTTGGGTCACCGTCCCTTCTGGGACTCAATCCCCTTTTGGTCTACCACCCCGATTTGGGTCACCGCCCCCCCTCTGGGACTCCACCCCCTTTCGGGATCTCCCCATGTCTGTTATACCGGTCTTCTCAGACCACAGTTCACACCAAACAGTTTGTGTCTCTGATCACCGGCACCACCGGCTGCTGTTCACACACACCCAGTGGCTGGTGTCACTGCAGCTCCTGCTGCGTCATCTTCATGGACCCGCCGATCCACCGGAAGCCGCTTGTCCCCTTCATAACCCCACCGAGTTACCGGAAGCCGCTTGTCACCTTCTTGACTCCCACGCAGGCTGAGTCGAGAAAAAAGAAAAAAAACACCACAAAAAAACTCACGTGTCCTGGCTGTGTGCTATTCAGGAAGTACCGTCTCCGCCTGAGACCGTCCAACATACAGGGCGCACCGGGTGCTATTCAGGGAGCTGACCCTCTTCCCAGGGTTTCCCAACACACCGGCCTCACCAGCTCCAGGGCTCAGCGGGTGCTATTCAGGACATCCGTCTCCGCCTGAGACTGCCCAACACTCACTCCACACCAGGTCCAAGGTCATACCACGTGTTCCAGGGATCCGATTCTTCTCCCAGAATCTCCCAGCACTGAACCTCCAGGACCTTGCTCACTGACCCAGATCAGTACAACAACGAACACCAGTCCGTTACCTGTGTCGGCCACACTGGTCCTCGGGTACCTGTTATCCGCAGAGGCACCCTAGCAATCACCAGTCTTTTTCACTGACCTGCTGTCAGTATATCACACGGCTTTCACAACTGTAAGCCCTCCTGACTCAGCATTGCCAGCACTGCAACATGTGCTGTTGGAACCGCAGCCCTTAGCAACTGAGTTTTGCAGTCCTTTTCCATTGCCCCTAGCAACAGGGCTACAATGTTGCCCTTTGCAATTCTCCACCATTTGTGAGGTAGCGCTGTCATTCAAGGTTGGGGAACACTCGCTTGACAGCGAATAATCACATCCGGCACAGGTTTTCATAAAGCTATATCAGTCCCTGCGGTTTATTATGCAGCATAAACCGTGACCAATAACATACAGCTCATATCATCAGCATAGCGTCCGTTACAGAGCTGTCCTCTGTTAAACCTATGGTCACACAGGGTCTCAATGTCCAGTACTCAGGCTCTTCAGCCTCACAGATTCCTCACCCCTATCAGGGTTTACCTCATGGCAGTTACAGCTCACTGCAGACGTTCCTTTCCTTCCTCTGGGAACTCCCAGATGCTGGCAACCATTCCACACAGCCACTTCTCTTGCTGTGTGCCAGAAGACAACTCTCCTAGCGGGACCTTCTGCTCTGGACCAACCAGTTCCCTGCATACACCACATGTGACCTACCCTGGCCGCCTTATATGGTTCATAGCCACGCCCACCGGGTCACATGGCTATGACCTCATCACAGGTCTTCAAGCACTCACACATCTTTACTACAGGCGTTTCCCGACACATCCCTTGGGTGGGTTTGTAGGTAACCAGGGCCACCCAACTCTCTAGTTACCTGGAGACTTCTCCCTAACACGTAGAAGCGACAGCTCAGCAGTATCACTGCTGATCAATAAATGCATCAGTCTCCATCTCAAGGCCATCCACCTTGAGATACATAACGGTCCTTCATGGTTCTGCTATTCATCCTGTCTCCTAGGACATCCGCACAGCGCCCCCTAGTGGACACAGCAGTCATTACACCACAGTATGTATGTGTGTATGTTCGGGATTGACATCTGCACCGCCGCAGCTACAGCCACAAAATTTTGCACAGTCACACGTCTGGACCCCGAGAGCGTCATAGGCTATGTTGTGAGGCAAAATTTTAACCCCGCGCATTCCAATTCACCAAACAATTTGGCCTATTATTCTTATCATTTCTATTGTGTTATCGTCCTTCTGTAAAGCTGGAAATAACACAATTTATTACCGTGCCAACACAGACCACCCTCTGACACAGACTGCAGGGGGAGCTCAGTATCACACAGGATAGGATTAGATACATGGCTAAGCACTCAGTATCACACAGGATAGGATTAGATACACAGCTCAGCAGTCAGTATCACACAGAATAGGATTAGATACACAGCTCAGCAGACAGTATCACACAGAATAGTAATAGATACACAGCTCAGCACACAGTATCACACAGAATAGTATTAGATACACGGCTCAGCAGACAGTATCACACAGAATAGGATTAGATACACGGCTCAGCAGTCAGTATCACACAGGATAGGATTAGATACACGGCTCAGCAGTCAGTATCACACAGGATAGGATTAGATACACTGCTCAGCAGTCAGTTTGACACAGGAGAGGATTAGACACACGGCTCAGCAGTCAGTATCACACGGGATAGGATTAGATACACAGCTCAGCAGACAGTATCACACAGGATAGGATTAGATACACAGCTCAGCACACAGTATCACACAGAATAGTATTAGAGACATGGCTTAGCAGACAGTGTCACACAGAATAGGATTAGATACACAGCTCTGCAGTCAGTATCACACAGGATAGGATTAGATACACGGCTCAACTGTCAGTATCAACAGGATAGAATTAGATACATGGCTGAGCAGTCAGTAATACACATGATAGGATTAGGTACACGGCTCAGCAGTCAGTATCACACAGGATAGGGTTAGATACATGGCTCAGCAGACGGTATCACACAGGATAGGATTAGATATACTGCTCAGCAGTCAGTATCACACAGGATAGGATTAGATACACGGCAGAGCAGTCAGTAACACATGAGAGGATTAGATACACAGCTCAGCAGTAAGTATCACACAGGAGAGGATTAGGTACACAGCTCAGCAGACATTATCACACAGGATAGGGTTAGATATACAGCTCAGAAACAGGATGTGCCAAAGGAGAGGACATTTTCATTCCAAGAATTCCACTCATTCCATCTGATTTGTTTTTTATTTTAAACGCCTCCAGTTTCCAAGTCAAATGCTATTTGCAATGTCCATTAACAATGCTCAGGGACAGTCCTTGAAAGTAATAGAGATCGATTTGCAATCTCCATGCTTTTCTCATGGCCAACTTTACATGGTCTGTTCAAGAGTTGGAACTGCCAAAAATCTGTTCATCTTTGCACCGAAAGGAAAAACCAAAAATCTTGAATGAGTTGAAAATAAAATACTATCAATACTTGGGAAATCGTTTAGTTAATTTGTGTTGCAAATCTGTAGTGTTGAATATATGATGTGAAATGTTTTTATGTGCAATATAATCATTATAATTTGTTATAACTAACCACAGTTGGTTACTATGCACAGGCAACGCTGGGCTCTCCATATATATATATATATCTAATACATACATACACAAACTTGAGCTTTATATATGTATGTATGTATGTATGTCCTGGATTGGCATCCACCCCGTCGCAGCTATAGCCACAAAATTTGGCACAGTCACACGTCTGAACCCCGAGAGTGTCCTAGGCTATGTTGTGAGGTGAAATTTTAACCCCGCACGTTCCAATTCACCAAACAATTTTGCCCCTATCTACATAATGGGGAAAAAGTGTGTGTGTATCAAGCCCCGCCCCTTATTATGATGTCATAATGGTTGCCATGGCGACACTGATGTCATCATAGGTTGCAAGCCCCGCCGCTATAATGGTTGACTATGGGATGGAGGATGTGTGATGGGTATATGGGCACTGGACTATGGGATGGAGGATATGTATGACGGGTATATGGGCACGGGACTATGGGATGGCAGATATGTATGATGGGTATATGGGCACGGGACTATGGGATGGAGGATATGTATGATGGCTATGTGGGCATGGGACTATGAGATGAAGGATGTGTGATGGGTATATGGGCACTCGACTATGGGATGGCAAATATGTATGATGGGTATATGGGCATGGGACTATGGGATGGAGGATGTGTGATGGGTATATGGGCATAGGACTATGGGATGGAGGATGTGTGATGGGTATATGGCACGGGACTATGGGATGGAGGATAATTATAATTTGCTATAACTAACCACAGTTACTATGCCCGGACAGCGCCTGGCTCTTCAGCTAGTATATACATATATGTGAGAATCAGCAAAATAATTACAAATATTTAAATATATTTAATGCTACATAAAGAATATTTAAAATAGCTATACTAATATCTGCAATACAGGGAAGGAGGAGAGAGATGCAAAGGGAGGCGAAGGAAAATAAAATTTCTCAAATTGATAGCATTACTATCTCATTGGTCTCTGTCCTCAGTCAATGCCCTGTAAAAGACAAAAACATGTTAAAAAATAGTTACAATGACAAAGCTTTGAACATTATCCAAAAAGGCATCCATGCAAATGATATTAAAATTTTTTTAACCCCTTTGGTTGAAGACAATCAAGTTCATGTCTCCGGTGTAGTTCCTATCTCTTAAGTAATCCCAATCTCCTCTTCTCCTGAGTATTGGTACACAATCAATAAGTCTAAAACGTAATTGAGTCTCCAAAAAATGTTTAGGGACCAGGAGGTCTAGTAGACCTGCTCTAATCGTGCGTTTGTTTACTGATATAAGCCCATATCTCCATGGTGGTCCAATACTGCTGAATAGGGATGAGCGAATAGTGAAATACTCGGACTCACTGTACTCGTTACGAGCAGCTCCTAATACTCGGGTACTCGCAAGGAATAGCGAGTCCAATATAACTCTATGGGAAATGCGAGTAATGGGCTGTGTGTGTGGGGGGCTGTGCTGGCTTGTGCCGGGTTGTGCGGGGACTGTGCCGTGCTGGGCGGGACTGTGCTGGGCTGTGCGAGGACTGTGCGGGGACTGTGCTGGGCTGTGCGGTAACTGTGATGGGCTGTGCGGGACTGTGCTGGGCTGTGCGGGACTGTGCTGGCTTGTGCCGGGCTGTGCGGGGACTGTTCCGGGCTGGGCGGGACTGTGCTGGGCTGTGCGAGGACTGTGCGGGGACTGTGCTGGGCTGTGCGGTAACTGTGCGGGGCTGTGCGGGACTGTGCTGGGCTGTGCGGGACTGTGCTGGGCTGTGCGAGTACTGTGCGGGGACTGTGCTGGGCTGTGCGGGGACTTGCGGGACTGTGCTGGGCTGTGCGGGGACTGTGCTGGGCTGCGCGGAACTGTGCTGGGCTGTGCGGGGACTGTGCAAGGACTGTGTCGGGCTGTGGGGGACTGTGCTGGGCTGTGCGGAATTGTGCCGGGCTGTGCAGGACTGTGCTGGGCTGTGCCGAATATTGCGAGGAGAGTAGTGAAATTTACTCACCAGGATTCGAGTACCGCAAGTACCTCATTACTCACCGAGTACCGAATCCTAACGAGTATACTCGCTCATCCCTACTGCCGAACCCTTCAATGATTAATTTTAATTGTGCATATATGTCTCAATAAAAATAATATTTTTTTGATTAATAAGTATTGGTGTGTTTATCACTTTTGTAATACTCTTTCCCCTTGTTTTTTGTACGGTTATTGGCTTACTGATATAGCACCCACATATATATCAAATATATATATATATATATATTTTTTTTTTTTTCGGCTGTGCATGCTTATACATATACTTTCAACGTATTACAACCCAGTAGTGGTTCCCATCACGAGAATATGTTTCTATTAAAATTAAGCGCCATTTTGATACGACTGAAATGTCCTTGTCCCAATGAAATATTGATTTTCCCTTCTGGTGTATGGCTTCACTGACTTTATGGACCTCTGAAAATCATGAGCAACATAGTAAGTACAACGTAAAGGTTCTTAAGGATACAAGTCATAACATCTGTGCTTCTTATTGAAGAGCTGGACTTTACGTACTTTGCACGAGGGTCTGTGCAGACAGGTTTAAGAACGAGAGATGGAGAGTAATCAGGAAATCCCAAAGACATCACAATATGTTTCCTTTTTCCTCTTTATGTTGGGGTCCTGGAGTCCAAAAGGAAACTGCCATTACTCAAAGATACCTTCACCAGGAAATGAATAACAGGGCCCACCCGACCAGTGAAAACCTCATTGGCTTCTTATCATCAGGACTTGTTTGTGAATTGTGTTCTCCTCATTTCTGTTTTCCTAATCATTCTGATATTTAGGAAGGATTATTTTAGTGATTAGACAATGCTGGCGGAGGTAAGACCAAAGGTCCCGAAACACATTAGATGAAAACAGGCTAAACCTTCCCATTTTGGCGGGACTGGCTGATTGATGTGTTTCAATTCTCCCCCATATGAAGATATTGTGGGGAAAGAAGAATAATGTACTACTAGGGATTCAAGGGCAAATTCTTCCAGACACTTGCTGAAATTCAGATAGGCTTGTCTAAAATGCAGGAAAAGGTATTTAAGATCTTGTAAGGGTATGAAATCGGTACAACTCCATGTAAATAGTGATTAGTTACATAATCAAGATACAGAATTGTACAAGTTGCCGAACTAAATAGGCTTAAAAGGAACATGTCACATTGTATGTGCAGTCTGATTTGTGAGCAGCATATTATAGAGGAGAAGCTGAGCAGAATGATATGTAGGTTTGCTGGAAAAGATTTATCTGCATGCACAGTTATACAGGAAAGACTGTCAATCACTGAACAAGACCACCCACTGGACTCATAAACGTACAAACATCAGGTATTTAAATAAATAAAATACAAGTTTAAAAAAAAAAAATTCCCACAAAAATGTGTCAGAAATGTAGTAGGACTATCCCGAGCAGAGTTACCGTGTCGATGGTGGGACGGCTTTCATGCTACTTTTGATCAAAAACAGTATTACTAAAAACTCTGTATTATTTAGATGCACTTTTGCTTTTACTTATTTAGTTACAACAGGGTTTTTGCTCATTTTGTCTTTTGCAGGTTTTATGTTTTATGGCCAATGTCAACATGCATTTATACGCTGCATGTGTATCAACTCAAACCAAGCTCAATTTTTGTGCTTTTAAAAATGTAAATCAATCTGATCAGATACCATTTTAACCATGACAGGTTCACTTCAATATAACTCTTAACTACAATTTTGAGAACAGCCGGTCATAGCTGCGTCACATGATGGACACCACCTTGTGTTTGATGATAATGGGTGCCTGATGATAATGCGTTCCATCAGGTTCCATCATGGTGTTTGTTATTTTATAGAAAAAATAGTGCAGTATGCCAATCTATTTTTTCACATATTTCCAATGGAATTTACAACAGAGGCTCCTAATGGATTCAACAATGCAGATGTGAGCACAACCTTTTGGTGATGTAATATGATATTATACATTATGGGCCATATGCACCTCCACTCTTTTCAGAATAGGTTGTCCAAACTGTGAGGATCAGTTAAAGCACCTTTACAGCATTTTCTTATTGCAGCGCTGGAGTGTTGCTACTAATAAAAGATCCCTGCACCTAATCTTTCACTCACCAATCACCATCTTCATCTGTTATCAGTGCCACTCCAGTTGTCTCATGTAGATTGTGACCTGCCAAATTTTTCCAGTGTTTGCGCGGCGAGCCAGTGGTCACTTCACAATGTAAAGGGGATGTCACACTAAGCGATATCGCTAGCAATATCGCTATAACTTGTGATGTTATAGCGATATTGCTAGCGATATCGCTATGTCTGATACTTACCTCCGACCCGCTCCCCCGCTGGTTATCGCTGATCGCGCGAGAACGTTCAGGACCGTTTCTCGTCGTCAGCTTCCTGCGGCGCTTCCTGCTATGACGACGAACGACGCGTGGAGCCGGGCGGTTGGACGCAGGATCGCCTGGTGTGACAGGTAAGTAGCGACCCCCGTCCCCAGCGATGTCGCTAGTGAGATCTGCCTGTGTGGCAGCTCACTAGCGACCACTTAGCGATGCACCAGCGATCCTGACCGCGTCATATCGCTGGTCGGGATCGCTGGTACATCGCTAAGTGTGACAGGGCCTTAAGTCTGAGAGCCAGAATGAGTCTCTCATAGATTTAGGGCCCCCGTCACACATAGCGACTCACCAGCGATCCTGAGAACGATATGAGCTTGTCAGGATCGCTAGTGTGTCGCTACATGATCGCTGGTGAGCTGCCAAACAGGCAGATCTCAGCAGCGATCAGGACAGCGACACGCGGGTAACAAGCGACGCATGTCACTTACCTGCAGTGTACATTAAGATACCAGCGCTCTTGTGCAGGGAGCTGGTAACCTTGGATACCAGGCTCCAGCTGGCTGATTGCTGGTCTCCCGCCTGCCACACGCAGCGATGGGCACTGGCCAGTGGGAGACCACCGATCAAAAAAATGTCCAGGCTATTCGAGCACGATCAGCGATACCTGGCAGGGGGGCCGGTCGCTGATAAGTGTCACACACAGCGATCTCGCTGGTGAGATCACTGTGGCGTCACAAAACTTGTGACTTAGCAGTGATCTCGCTAGAGAGATCGCTGTGTGTGATGGGGGCTTTACACTTATAGATTGTGACCATTACTTCTGACTTTTGGTCAGTCAGGAGATGCGGTCACAAGATGGCGGATCAGGACTGGAGCAGTGCCGGGAACAGCCGAAGACTGTGGCTGGTAAGTATAATACTAGGGTCAGGGAACTTGCATTAGTTGCACCACTTCAGAACTGAAATAAAAAAATGTTGGAGTGGTGCTTTAATCCTTCATGGAGACCATATGTAAAACACTTGCCATAACAATCTGATTCATATGTAGAAGGGAGGACCGAGGCTGCTAGGGATGCTGAAGTGCGGAACTGCTGGGGCCGCACCTCCTGTAGCTGGAGTGAATGCAATTGCAGCCGGAGTGAGCCGGTAACCTAGGTGAAGGGGGTGTGGCCAGGGTCAGTAAGCTAAAAGGGGCTGCGTGGGAATGGAGGTGGGCTTCCCGCCAGAACGCTGAGCAGGCGCGGATCTCAGCCGCAGTGAGGAGAGCGATAGTCCACAGCTTGCAGAGACAGGACGGCAGTGTGGGAGACTCACCCACATCGGCGGGTGTGCAGGGGAATGTGCAACGGGCAGAGCATCGCAGTACGGATGTCTGGGTGTCAGCTGACATCCAGGGAGGCACACGCTGGGTAGAGCATTGCAGTGCAGCCATTCAAGTGACGGCGGCTGCTCAGAGAGACACACGACGAGTGGAACCTTGCGGAGAGCTTTATCCTATCACTCCGCAGTTACATGGACAAGTGGCTCAGTGGGCAAAACCAGAGACCGCCCGCTGCCGTCAGAAGCAGGACCGTGTGTTGGGCGGGGACACCTGAAGACGCTACACCAACTGCCTTCGGCATTCTACTACCCAAGGGACCCTCAGAGAGTAATGGGCTGCAGAGCCACGATAAGTGAAACTGTTATCAAAAGACTGTCTAGTTAAACAACCGTTATTCAGTTTAGTTTTTATACCCCTTTTCCCCTTTTATCTCCCTGCCAGGAGTTTATTGCTGGTGAAGAATTAATTCCTGCTCTGCAGCATTTGTGCTACTGCATCCCAGTACATCCTTATTACACATACATGAGGCTGATGGTGTACTTTGGAGTCCTCACTTATTCAGGTAACATTATATAATAGTATACAGGTGTAGGTGAAGTGGACTGACTTATGGACCTGTCTGCAGTGGGAAGGTGAAGGTACAATGTGCTTGATGTGGACTGCTGTATATGAATGTGGAAGACAGCTAGTGACAGTAGAGGAGGGTGAAGTACTGGGTTTGGCCACTAGGGGGAGACCAGAGACAGCAGGAAAAGAAGACGATGTAGTACTGTAGTTTGGCCACAAGATGAAAGCAGGGAGCAGTGAGAAAAGGGCTTAACATCAGCTTAAGGCTACGAAACCGCAGAGTCATGGGGGGCGGAGTTACAGGAGCTCTAGAGGGGAATTCCCTTTGAGGGAATATAAGAAGGGGTAGAGAGTTCCAGAAGGAAGCCAGTCCAGGAGGAAGAGCTTAGGAGAAGAAGAGAAGGAAAGGAGAGACTGACAGAAGAGGAAGCTCTGGACAGGGCTGAGGAGAAAGATGGTCAGGGGTGGCCCTGATAGGAGAGCTGCAGGACAGAAAGAGCCCAGAGGTACCAGACAGATGGACTCGGACAGGTGCGGTGCTGTGGTGGTGGGCCTAAGGCAGCCACAGTGAAAGCGCCGCGAGGGACGTCACTGGAAAGGACAGAGAAGAAGGTGAAAGGTACCCGGCCCTGTGTGTCGAAGCTGTCGTGCTGCTGTATTGCTGTGGTCGTTGAGAGGATGGCCAATAAAGAAGGACCTGTTGAACACTCATCAGTCTCTGCCTCAAGTCTGTCTGCGGCAGAAAACGGACCATCCCCCAGCCAACACTCGTACCCAGGGCCGGCATTATGGGCAGGCAGACCAGGCAGCTGCCTAGGGCCCCGCTCCTCCAGGGGCCTCCAGCCAGCGGCACATCACACAGCCGCTATGGGGCCCCTGTGAGGCAGGGTGGCCCGCCTGCCCCCAGCGCCGACTCCCGCCGCGCCGCTGCCGCATTTAAGGAGGCAGTGATGGAGGAGAGAGTGTCAGCTGACGCTCCCTCTCTCATCATTCCCCGCTCAACCTCTGACACAGCGGGGGCGTGATGACATCATCGCACTCTCACTGTGTGTCAGACAGAGCAGGAGGACACAGGAGCAGCCAGCAGCGCAGGCACCAGGAGAAGGTGAGAAGAGTTTTTTTTTTTTAATCAGTGTGAGTACTGGACTGTGGGCCACTCCGGGGGACTATATACCATGCTGCATTACACCATTCCGGGGGGCTATATACCATGCTGGGGGGCTATATACCATGTTGGGCTGTATTACACCATTCTGGAGGGGGCTATATACCATGCTGGGGGGGCTATATACCATGCTCGGCTGTATCATTCCATGCTGAGGGGGCTATATACCATGCTCGGCTGTATCATACCATGCTGGGGGGCTATATACCATGCTGGGCTGTATTACACCATTCTGGGGGGAGCTATATACCATGCTGGGGGGCTATGTACTATGCTCGGCTGTATCATACCATGCTGAGGGGGCTATATACCATGCTCTGCAGTACCATACCATGTTGGGGGGCTATATACCATGCTGGGCTGTATTACACCATTCTGAGGGGGCTATATACCATGCTGGGGGGCTATATACTATGCTCGGCTGTATCATACCATGCTGAGGGGGCTATATACCATGCTTGGCTGTTTCATACCATGCTGGGGGGGCTATATACCATGCTGGGCTGTTATGAATGAGTCACCATAGGAGACAAAAACAGAAATACTAGCTAAGTCCAGAAAACCAGAGAAGTTGGCAGCTATCGGATTGCAGACCACTAAACCTACCAACAACTAGCAGTAGCCGTGGGGGGTTCTTACGGTGCCCTAGACCCCTCGATCACAGCCGGAGAACTACATAGCCTAAAGACAGAAAGGGAAATCTAAACTGCCCCAGAGCAGACCCCAAAGCAATAGGCAGCCCCCAACATATAATGACGGTGAAGCAAGATGAAAAAACACTCACACAGATAGAAAGATAGGCTGAGCAAATGAAGGGGCCCAAGCTAACTAAATAGGACAGGATAGAAAAGCTGCTGTCTGCAATCCGCCAAAAACCCTCTCAAAACAAGAGCCAACAGACTGATAGGGAAAAAAGCCCTGAAGACGCTAGGCTTCAAAAAGACTATATCAGTACTCAGGTATTTTCTGAAGACAGAGCAAAAAGGAATTCAGCTCACCCAGCAGGGGAAGGCAGAAATCCAGAAAAACAAGGCAAAACAAAACCAAAACACAAATGCAAAAAGCAGAGCAGAAAACTTAGCTTTTGAGGAGCAGGAATCAGACTGGTCTCCTAGAATCCCTCAGAGAAATCACCCGCAAGGCAGAAGGGCGTCGGCTGCCTTATATCCAGTCAGCAATTCCAGTCACCCAGTCATCATCATTCTGCTCAGGTGCTTTGTAATCAGCCTCACTACCTTCCTTCACCAGAAGAGGGAGTTCATCAGACCTCAATGGTGAAGGGGAAAATGAACTCACAACAGTACCTCCCCCTTGAGGAGGGGTCACCGAACCCTCATCCACGCCACCAGGGCGATCAGGGTGAGCCCGATGAAAGGCACGCACCAATCTTTTGGCATGAATATCAGAGGCAGAGACCCAGGAAATATCCTCCTGACCATAACCCTTCCACTTAACCAAATACTGGAGTCGCCGTCTAGCCAGACGAGAATCCAGTATCTTCTCTACCTCATATTCCATGTTACCTTCAACTAATACAGGCTCCGGAGGTGCCACCCCAGGAACAACTGGTTCAACAAACCTCTTCAACAAGGACTTATGAAACACATTATGAATTTTAAATGTGACAGGAAGAGCCAAACGAAAAGAGAGCGGATTAATAATCTCCAAAATCTTGTAAGGTCCAATAAATCTAGGCTTAAACTTAGGAGAAGCCACCTTCATAATGATATTTTTTGATGATAACTAGAGTTGAGCGAAACGGGTCGAAAAACTTCAAAAGTCGCCGACTTTTGGCAAAGTCGGGTATCATGAAACGAAACCCGACCCTAGGATGAGGTCGGCCACGAGGTCGGCGACTTACGCGCCAAAGTCGCGTTTCAAAAATTTGTTTTGCGCTCTTTTTCAGCCAATCAGGATCCACGGACACTGTGGGCAACGTGATGACATAGGCAGGGGTCACCACCATCTTTCAGAAGGGCATGCAAGTGATTGGCTTGCTTTGGTGGGCGTCACAGGGGATATAAAAGGGCGTGCACGCCGACCGCCATCTTACTTCTGCCGATCTCAGTATAGGGAGAGGTTGCTGCTGATTCTGTAGGGAGAGCGTTAGGCAGGGAAGAAGACAAAAAAACTGCTTCTGCTGCTAGCGATTTGGCCTGCACAACACACCAGTCACTGTGTGTGCAGTGCAAGGGGAGGCTATATAGTGGTGTATCAGTGGTGTTGGTTGTTGGGCTGCCTTCTAAGGCTTCCTGACATTCCTGCATTGCTGTTTACCCACTGCTCCGCAAACTGCTTTTTTAAAAGCAATCCCAATTTTTTTTTTTTTGTCCTGCTGAGAAGAAAAAAAAACTGCTTCTGCTGCTAGCAATTTGGCCTGCACAACACACCAGTCACTGTGTGTGCAGTGCAAGGGGAGGCTATATTGTGGTGTATCAGTGGTGTTGGTTATTGGGCTGCCTTTTAAGGCTTCCTGACAGGCTGGCATTGCTGTTTACCCACTGCTCTGCAAACTGCTTTTTTAAAAGCAATCCAATCTCCCTTATCCTCTAGTCACTTTTGTCACAGCTGTGCCATCGAGCCTGTCACATAGCGCTCAGATATTCATTGGGCCTCACACAATCCAAAAGTGTCCAGTGTCCAAAAGTGTGTGCAGAGATTCAAAATCTCCCTTATCCTCTAGTCACTTTTGTCACAGCTGTGCCATCGAGCCTGTCACATAGCGCACAGATATTCATTGGGCCTCACACAATCCAAAAGTGTCCAGTGTCCAAAAGTGTGTGCAGAGATTCAAAATCTCCCTTATCCTCCAGTCACTTTTGTCACAGCTGTGCCATCGAGCCTGTCACATAGCACTCAGATATTCATTGGGCCTCACACAATCCAAAAGTGTCCAGTGTCCAAAAGTGTGTGCAGAGATTCAAAATCTCCCTTATCCTCTAGTCACTTTTGTCACAGCTGTGCCATCGAGCCTGTCACATAGCGCTCAGATATTCATTGGGCCTCACACAATCCAAAAGTGTCCAGTGTCCAAAAGTGTGTGCAGAGATTCAAAATCTCCCTTATCCTCTAGTCACTTTTGTCACAGCTGTGCCATCGAGCCTGTCACATAGCGCTCAGATATTCATTGGGCCTCACACAATCCAAAAGTGTCCAGTGTCCAAAAGTGTGTGCAGAGATTCAAAATCTCCCTTATCCTCTAGTCACTTTTGTCACAGCTGTGCCATCGAGCCTGTCACATAGCGCTCAGATATTCATTGGGCCTCACACAATCCAAAAGTGTCCAGTGTCCAAAAGTGTGTGCAGAGATTCAAAATCTCCCTTATCCTCTAGTCACTTTGGTCACAGCTGTGCCATCGAGCCTGTCACATAGCGCTCAGATATCAGTGGGCCTCACACAATCCAAAAGTGTCCAATGTCCACAAGTGTGTGCAGAAATTCAAAATCTCCCCTGTCCTATAGACACCTTGTACCTTGTTTTACATTACTATATAGTTTGTTGGATTTTGTCTACATTTCTACCAAAAATGAGGAAGGCTGGTGGAAGAGGCCGTGGAATTGGGCGGGGGTTGGCAGCTGGTAATGTTGGTGTTGGTGGTGGATCTGATGGTAGTGGCAAGAGCAAAATAGGACCGAATGCAGGAGGTGTTGAGCCTGCGTCATCGTCTGGCTACATAAGGCCTCGAACGCTTAGTTTTCTAGGAGTTGGCAAACCGCTTTTAAAGCCAGAGCATCAGGAAAAAGTTTTGTCTTACATTGCTGACTCAGCCTCCAGCTCTATCGCCTCCTCTTCTTCAGTTGTAAAAAGTAAAAGCACTGAGTCGTCATTGGAGGCTCATGTTCATGAACCACACCTTTCCTTGTGTCCTTCACCCCAACCAAGATTGAAGGATGACGCAGGCCATACTACTGATTACTACATGGAGCTGTTTTCACATACCATGCCTGGATTATCAAGTCAAATGGTGAATTACCCAGGCCAAGATGAATCTGACATGGAGTGCAATGATGCACAGCCGCTGATGGATGATTCTGCTGGTACATTCACTCAGAGCACTACATTGTCCTCGCAGTGTACAGAGCCAGATTCTGACCCTGATGAGACTCAGGTGCCCCTTCCCGCACACTATACCACCATACACGGTGACACAGAGGAAGGTGCACATGACATAGAAGAGGAGGTGATGGATGACCCAGTTGTTGACCCAGATTGACATCCATTGGGGGAAGAGGGTGCTGCTTCCAATAGCTCAGATGAGGAGCATCCACAGCAGACATCGACATCGCAACAGCTGTTATCTGGCAGGCCCGGAGCACTCCAAAGACAGGTTCCAAACATCAAAAGAGTTGCTGGACAGCTTGTCCAGAGGGTCAAAAGATCACAGCGTGCTAGGCCGCAAAATCTCTGCCAAAGTAGGAAGAGTGCAGTGTGGCACTTTTTTGAACAAAATCCTCATGATCAGGCCAAGGTTATCTGTAAGAAGTGCGCAAAGACCTTTAGCTGAGGGAAAAATCTGAAAAATTTGAATACCAGTTGCATGCTTAGACATTTAACCAGCATGCACTTGCAAGCGTGGACACAACACCAAACCTCAAGTGCCACATGTGCAACTGATCACAACGAAGGTAGTCAGCAACGCTACATTGTTTCCCCCACTGTAAGCCCACCGGTTAGCACAGCAGCAAATGTTGAGGTGTCGTTGCAAGGCCACAGCAGTCAGGGAATCCCACTGTTATATCAACGAAAGACTGATTCTAGGCCATCAGAAAGAACACCAACTCCATCACCATCATCAACCCTATCTCAGTCCGCCCTGTCCACCGCTACTTCCACCATATGCAGCTCTCAAGTCCAGCTCACCCTCCCAGACACTATGAGTAGGTCAAGAAAGTACTCAGTCTCTCATCCGCGTACACTGGGTTTGAACGCCCACATTGCCAAACTAATCTCGTTTGAGATGATGCCCTTTCGGTTGGTGGAAAGCACAGCTTTCCGCGAACTCATGGCCTATGCAGTACCACGCTATGACCTACCCAGTCGCCACTTCTTCTCTCGCAAAGCCATCCCAGCCCTCCACCATCATGTGAAAGACCGCATTGTCCATGCACTCAAGCAGTCAGTGAGCGGAAAGGTGCACCTCACAACTGATGCATGGTCCAGTCGGCATGGCCAGGGCCGTTACGTGTCCATCACTGCGCACTGGGTTAATGTGGTGGATGCAGGGTCCACAGGGGACAGCGGTGGTGGGACAGTGCTGCCTAGCCCACGGTATAGGAAACAGTTGGCTGTAGGCATTCGACCCTCCTCCTCCTCCTCCTCCAGAAGCGAAAGCTCGTCCACAGAGCGCAGTCGTACGAGCACTCCATCTGCAGCTGCCACTGTTGCACACGATGTGTCCCCCTATCGAGCAGCTAGTGGAAAGCGTCAGCAGGCTGTGTTGCAGATGATGTGTTTGGGCAACAGACACACCGCCGAGGTGCTGGCCGAGTACTTGAAGCGACAAACTGAGTCATGGCTGGGCAGTGTACATCTTGAGGCAGGCAAGGTAGTTAGTGATAACGGCCGTAATTTTGTGGCAGCCATAGCCCTTTCAAAACTCAGCCATATACCTTGCTTGGCTCACACCTTGAACCTGGTGGTGCAGTGCTTCCTCAAAAATTATCCGGAGTTAACAGCCCTGCTCCAGAAGGTGCGAAGACTGTGCGCGCACATCCGCCGGTCGCCTGTACACTCCGTTCGTATGCAGAAGCTGCAGCGATTGCTCCACCTTCCCAACCACCGCCTCATTATCGACATTGCAACAAGGTGGAACTCCACCCTGCACATGGTGGAGCGGCTGTGCGAGCAGAGGCAGGCCATAATGCATTTGTGGGAGGATACACGGCCAGGCACTTTGAGAGCAGACATGGAGTTGACAGGTGTGCAGTGGTCGAAGCTGAAAGACCTCTGTAAAGTCCTTCAGTGTTTTGAGGAATGCACACGGCTGGTAAGCGCAGACGACGCCATCCTAAGCATGAGCATCCCACTTATGCGTCTACTCATGCAAACTTTGACGCACCATAAGGAGCAGGCGTCTGCAGCCAATGTTGATGAGGAGGAAGAGGAGGAGGGAATCCTTGATGACATTCAGCCATTGTCTGCTCAGGGACCTCTCCTGGATGAGGTGGAGGAAGAAGAGGAGGAGGAGGAGGATGATGGGGATGATTACTTAGGGGAGGAGGATGCATCTCGTGGGGCAAGTGAAAATGTTGGCGTGGCAAGGTCTGGTACAGGGTTTGTGTGTGACTGGAGGGATGTGGATTTGCCAGAAAGTGCTCCTCCAACCAGCAATCGCAGTGCATCATTGACACCGGGAACATTGGCCCACATGTCAGATTATGCCTTGCAGATCCTAAAAAGGGACCCACGCATTGCCAAAATGATGAACGATGACGACTACTGGTTGGCCAGCATCCTGGATCCACGCTATAAAGGCAAATTACAAAACATCATGCCACAGGAGAACCTTGACCTAATATTGGCTAATAAACAAGCAACTCTGGTAAATCGGTTGCTTGAGGCATTCCCAGCACACAGCAGCGGTGATGGTTCTCACACGAGCCGTACGGGCCGGGGGCAGCTTGGCAGAGGTGTTCGTGGTGCACACAGCAGAAGTGGCGTTGGAGACAGGGGTTTCATGACAATGTTGTGGACTGATTTTTCAAGTACCGCTCACACAACTGGTAATACTGCATCGATGGAAAGTGACAGGAGACAGCAGTTGTCAACTATGGTTACAAACTACTTTTCCTCCCATATCGATGTTCTCCCACACAGGTCATTCCCCTTTGACTATTGGGCCGCTAAACTGGACACCTGGCCTGAATTGGCACAATATGCCTTACAGGAGCTCGCTTGCCCAGCTGCAAGTGTGCTATCGGAAAGAGTCTTCAGTGCGCTGGATCAATCCTGACAGAAAAAAGGACCCGTCTGTCAACCCAAAATGTGGATGATCTAACCTTCATTAAAATGAACCACGCATGGATTTCCAAGGATTTTGTCCCACCTTCCTCTGATGACACATAGGGTGACAGAAAAATGGCTTGTTTTGGTCCACCTCTTCCTGGGACTTGACCTATTTCACCTTTTGCATCAGCTGAATGTCCAACATCAACATATGCCACTTTCTAAAACTCCCTAACTGTGCTGCCTCCCCCCCCATGGCTGGGGTCACCACCTAGCGCACGACACCGTGCGAGTGCCATTGCCCTGGACAGGTGGGTAGGCCGACTCTTGGGCGCGGGCACTGGCACAGGGTCCCTCATAGTGCAATCAAGTGTCTCTGACGGTGGTGGTGCACACCCACCGTCAGACACACCGCTGTACTATGAGGGGCCCAGTGCCAGTACCGACGCCCACGAGTGGGCCCCCCTTGCTTGGGCAGGGCCCCAGCATTTGCAATCTTTACCTCTCCCTGCTCCTCCGCTGTGTAGTCTGGGCCGTCAAATCCATACTGTGCCTGACACCGTCTGAGCCTGCCTCCTGAGACATATATTTTGAATGTGTACGCTATCCATACATGTTATCCGGGGAAACGGTACCCTTTCTAACCTTTGTGCAATCACGTGCAATCCATACTGGGCCTAACACCGTCTGAGCCTGCCTCCTGAGACATATATTTTGAATGTGTACGCTATCCATACATGTTATCCGGGGATACGGTACCCTTTCTAACCTTTGTGCAATCACGTGCAATCCATACTGGGCCTAACACCGTCTGAGCCTGCCTCCTGAGACATATATTTTGAATGTGTATGCTATCCATACATGTTATCCGGGGATACGGTACCCTTTCTAACCTTTGTGCAATCACGTGCAATCCATACTGGGCCTAACACCGTCTGAGCCTGCCTCCTGAGACATATATTTTGAATGTGTACGCTATCCATACATGTTATCCGGGGATACGGTACCCTTTCTAACCTTTGTGCAATCACGTGCAATCCATACTGGGCCTAACACCGTCTGAGCCTGCCTCCTGAGACATATATTTTGAATGTGTACGCTATCCATACATGTTATCCGGGGATACGGTACCCTTTCTAACCTTTGTGCAATCACGTGCAATCCATACTGGGCCTAACACCGTCTGAGCCTGCCTCCTGAGACATATATTTTGAATGTGTACGCTATCCATACATGTTATCCGGGGATACGGTACCCTTTCTAACCTTTGTGCAATCACGTGCAATCCATACTGGGCCTAACACCGTCTGAGCCTGCCTCCTGAGACATATATTTTGAATGTGTACGCTATCCATACATGTTATCCGGGGATACGGTACCCTTTCTAACCTTTGTGCAATCACGTGCAATCCATACTGGGCCTAACACCGTCTGAGCCTGCCTCCTGAGATATATATTTTGAATGTGTACGCTATCCATACATGTTATCCGGGGAAACGGTACCCTTTCTAACCTTTGTGCAATCACGTGCAATCCATACTGGGCCTAACACCGTCTGAGCCTGCCTCCTGAGACATATATTTTAAATGTGTACGCTATCCATACATGTTATCCGGGGAAACGGTACCCTTTCTAACCTTTGTGCAATCACGTGCAATCCATACTGGGCCTAACACCGTCTGAGCCTGCCTCCTGAGACATATATTTTGAATGTGTACGCTATCCATACATGTTATCCGGGGAAACGGTACCCTTTCTAACCTTTGTGCAATCACGTGCAATCCATACTGGGCCTAACACCGTCTGAGCCTGCCTCCTGAGACATATATTTTGAATGTGTACGCTATCCATACATGTTATCCGGGGATACGGTACCCTTTCTAACCTTTGTGCAATCACGTGCTATTAATACTGGGCCTAACACCGTCTGAGCCTGCCTCCTGAGACATCTATTTTGAATGTGTACGCTATCCATACATGTTATCCGGGGAAACGGTACCCTTTCTAACCTTTGTGCAATCACGTGCAATCCATACTGGGCCTAACACCGTCTGAGCCTGCTGCCTCCTGAGACATATATTTTGAATGTGTACGCTATCCATACATGTTATCCGGGGATACGGTACCCTTTCTAACCTTTGTGCAATCACGTGCAATCCATACTGGGTCTAACACCGTCTGAGCCTGCCTCCTGAGACATATATTTTGAATGTGTACGCTATCCATACATGTTATCTGGGGATACGGTACCCTTTCTCACCTTTGTGCAATCACGTGTAATCCATACTGGGCGTGAGAACGGCTGGCGAGCTGTTAAGCAAGCTACAGCACCTGTGGTTTGCACACGTAAGTTTTTCATTTTTTCAGGAATGACGGTTAGGCCTAATTCCGGAACTGCGGTTGACCTGCACTTACTGGGAAATCATTGTTCGCGGGTACTAATTGTAATCAGTGATCCCCATCACTAACGTTGTTCAGCGGGTTATCTGCACCTGTAAGTGACAAACGCTGGCCTTTTCAGTGTAGCGCACATGCAGCCACGGACATGTAAGGGCATGACACACCAGTTATTGGCCAATCTCATGTGCCAGAGCCTCACGTGTCCCTCTAGTAATCCGGACTCGGACCGCGGGGCATGACGGAGTCTCGTTCGTTAACGGAATTAAGCTTGCAGTGTGTGCATCTGTTCTGTAGCTGGCATGGTTGAGGTTTCCCAGGTGGAGTCGAATTTAACCGTAGGCTCCACTCCTGGTGGTGCCCTTCTGGACATTCCTTTAAGGTTCAGCTTTGCAACCATACTGCCCACATAAAACAAACACTTTGCCTTCATGAACGCTGTTTGGAGGGTCATGACTCGTGGGAATAATGCCGCCCAATCAGTTAACCTGCTAGAGAGATCCTTCGTTGCTCCCAAGCATGACATCACACTCCCTAGGAAGAAGGTAATGCCATTGTGGCGACCGTACTAATGGGGGCGACACAAGTGCACTGATGCCCAGCCACTGCTCGATGAATCTGCTGGTACATTGACCCAGACCACTACATTCCCCTCGCACGCTACACGACCTGAATCTGACCCTGATGAAACTCAGGTTACCCTTCCCATATACAGTTCAATCTTACACGGTGACAAAAAGGAAGCTGCAGATGAAAGTGCAGGTTCGGCCCACCCGCCATCAGACACACCACCGTACTATCAGGGGCCCTGTGCCAGTGCCGTCGCCAACGAGTGGGCCCCCCCCTGCTTGCTCAGGATCACAGCACTTTCAAAGTTGAAATACTGTGCAGTGAGATGGAAGATGGGGACGACGAGGAATCCAGACAAGTACAGGGATTCCCTAGCGAGGAGACTTATTTGATTGTTTTCAATGTTGGGACAGCAATTTTTGGGGAGCACTATACTCTGGAGAATGATAGATGGGGCCCACCATACACTGGAACATTCCAAAGGTGGACATCAGACACTGGAGCAGCATTTACAGGGCCCATTATACACTAGAGCATTAGAAATGGGGCCCATTATGTTTGGAGCATTATTTGGGCCCATAAGACAGTGGAGCTTCATCCATGGGGACCAACATATACTGTAGCATTATGTGGAGCTCATCATATACTGTTTCAAACATTATATGGGACCAATGATTCTGTATGGAGAAATAGATGGGCCTCGTCATGAGATGTAAAAAGTGAGGTATTTTTCATTGTACTATACCGCTATTTCTCTGCCGTATCGGAGCATGATGAGTTGTGGTATGTGTTAAAGGGGCGCTCTTTCGCCCAGGGCACATGAAAACCTGTAGCCAGCCCTCCCCCCACACAACTTTAGCCAAATAACCCCCATTTTTCAGTGCGTAACTTGTATTATGAAGTTAATTAAGGTTGACAAGCTTAAGTAAGAAGAATTGATGCTTTTGGCATTCAAATGGGCACTGTAGGTGTGTTTCCTGTCCTCCTCTCACTGCCGACTTTTATTCCCCATTGACTTACATTGGTTTTCGTGTTTCGGGACGACCCCGACTTTTCCCTATAATCGGACGATCTTGCTCGACCCGACTTTTGGAAAAGTCGGGTTTCACGAAACGAAACGCGACCCTAAAAAACCAAAAGTCGCTCAACTCTAATGATAACCAAACCATATCACCAACCTTAAACTGGGGACCAATGGTCCTATGTCGGTTGGAAAACCGCTAGGCCTTTTCCTGGGAGAGAGATAACTTATCCACCACTTGGTCCCAGATCTGGTGCATTCTCTCCACCACAGTGTCAACACCTGGGCAGGCAGAAGGCTCCACCTGCCCTGAAGAAAATCGAGGATGAAACCCAAAGTTACAAAAAAAAAGTGACATCAAAGTGGCAGAACTAGCTCTATTATTTAAAGCAAATTCGGCCAAGGGCAAAAATGAAACCCAATCATCCTGATCAGCGGAAATAAAACATCTCAAATACGACTCCAAGGTCTGGTTTGTTCTCTCCGTCTGCCCATTGGTCTGAGGGTGAAAAGCAGAGGAGAAGGACAACTGAATTCCCAGCTTGGAACAGAAAGTCCTCCAAAATCTAGACACAAACTGAACTCCTCTGTCAGATACAATGTTCTCAGGAATCCCATGCAAGCGAACCACCTGTTGCAAAAACAGGGGCACCTACTCAGAGGACGATGGCAACTTAGGGAGTGGTACAAGATGAACCATCTTAGAGAACCTATCACAAATCACCCAAATAACAGTCATTCTCTGAGAGACAGGCATATCAGAGATGAAATCCATTGAAACATGGGTCCATGGCCTCCTGGGGACCGGCAAAGGCATCAACAACCCACTAGAGCAAGAACAAGGTTTAGACCGGGAGCAAGTCTCAAAGGACTGCACAAAATTCCTGACATCACGAGACAAGGCGGGCCACCAAAAAGTCCGACTCACCAGATCTCTAGTACCAAAAATACCTGGATGACCAGCCAATGCAGAGCAATGAACTTCAGACATCACTCTCTTCTTCTACTGGTCAGGAACATACAACTTTCCACTTGGACAACGCTCAGGTTTGTCCTCCTGGAAGTCTTCCAGAGCACGTCTCAAATCGGGCGAGATGGCAGAATGAACTACCCCTTCGCCTAAGATGGTAGCAGGCTTGGTCACCACAGGAGAATCAGCAAAGAAGCTCCTAGAGAGGGCGTCAGCCTTGACATTCTTAGTGCCAGGAAGAAAAGAGACCACAAAATCAAAACGTGTAAAAAACAAGGCCCACCTAGCCTGTCTAGGGTTCAAGCGTTTGGCCGACTCCAGGTAAATCAAATTCTTGTGTTCAGTGAGGACCACGACTTGATGTTTAGCTCTCTCCAACCAATGTCTCCACTCCTCAAATGCCCATTTCATGGCTAACAGTTCCCGATTCCCCACATCATAGTTACATTCAGATGGAGAGAACTTTCGGGAAAAGAAAGCACAGGGATTCATTTTAGATGTTACAGGATCCTTTTGGGACAAAACAGCTCCTGCACCAATCTCAGAAGCGTCCACCTCTACATGGAACGGGAGTGAGACATCAGGTTGCCGCAAAACCGGGGCAGAAGTGAATCTTCGCTTCAGCTCCTGAAAGGAAGAAACAGCCTCCGGAGACCAATTCAACACATCAGCACCCTTCTTAGTCAGATCAGTCAATGGCTTGGCAATACTAGAAAATTTTGCTATAAATTTCCGATAAAAATTAGCGAAACCCCAAAACTTCTGGAGGGCCTTCAAAGAAGTGGGCTGAACCCAATCATAAATGGCCGGTACCTTCGCCGGGTCCATTTCAATAGTTGACGGAGACAAAATAAATCCCAAAAATGAAATCCTCTGTACCCCAAAAAGGTATTTCGATCCTTTGACATACAGGGAATTCTCCCTCAAGATCCGGAACACAGTCCGAACATGTTCCACATGAGAATCCCAATCCTTGGAGAAGATCAAAATATCATCCAGATAGATAATCAAAAATTTATCCACAAAGTCTCGGAAAATGTCGTTCATGAAGCACTGGAAGACAGAAGGGGCATTAGTGAGCCCAAAAGGCATCACCAGGTACTCAAAATGTCCCTCCGGAGTATTAAACGCCGTCTTCCATTCATCCCCATGCTTAATGCGGATAAGATTATACGCCCCCCTGAGGTCAAGCTTGGTAAACCAGCAAGCACCTTTAACTCTGGAGAATAGATCCGAAATAAGGGGTAACGGATACTGATATTTAATAGTAATTTTGTTGAGGGCACGATAATCAATACAAGGCCTTAATGAACCATCCTTTTTGGCCACGAAAAAAAACCCGGCACCTAAGGGTGAAGAGGATGGTCTAATATGACCCTTCTCCAACACCTCCTTAATATAGGATCGCATAGCCTCGTGCTCGGGTACAGATAAATTGAAGAGCCGACCCTTGGGAAATTTACACCCCGGGCTCAGTTCAATTGCACAGTCATAACTCCTATGAGGAGGCAAAGACGTAGACTCATTCTCACTAAATACATCATAAAAGTCCGCCAAATAGTCAGGAACATCATGCGACTGAGGAGAGGTGGAAAAAACCGCAGCCTCACTAAGGGCACACCGACAACCCCAACTCACCACAGACACAGATTTCCAATCCAAAACTGGATTATGAATTTGCAACCAGGGAAACCCCAGAACAATGGTATCATGCAAATTATGCAACACCAAAAATCTGCAATTTTCTTGATGGTCTGGGGCGACCCGCATTACCACCTGGGTCCAAAACTGAGGTTTATTTTTCGCCAAAGGAGTAGCATCAATCCCCCTCAAAGGGATAGGCTTCCGCAGAGGTGTCATCGGAAATCCACAACGTTTAGCAAAATCCAAGTCCATTAGGTTCAGGGCTGCTCCCGAATCCACGAAAGCCTTGGCGGAAAATGTGGACAGGGAGCAGATCAGAGTAATTGCCAGAAGAAACTTAGGTTGAACACCACCCACAAAAAACATGTGTGCAAAACGTTTCTCTCGTTTAGGACAGACAGAAATAATATGCGAGGCATCTCCACAAAAAAAACACAGCTTATTACGCCTTCTGAACTCCTGACGTTGCTCCCTGGACAAAACTCTATCACATTGCATAGGTTCAGACACTTGTTCAACAGGTGGCAACACCTCTCGTGCAGTCCTGCGTTCACGTAAACGCCGATCAACCTGAATGGCTAATGACATAGAATCGTTAAGAGCAGAGGGAACAGGAAATCCCACCATATTATCTTTTACGGCTTCTGACAAACCCTTCCGAAAGAGAGCTGCCAAGGCATTATCATTCCAGGTAGTAAGGACCGCCCACTTTCGGAATTTTTGACAGTACAATTCTGCAGAATCTCAACCCTGGCTCAATGCCAACAGGGTCTTTTCAGCCTGATCAATAGCATTAGGTTCATCATACAACAACCCCAAGGCTTGAAAAAATGCGTTCACATTAGTCAGAATAGGATCATCTGGTTTCAAAGAAAACGACCAATCCTGGGGATCGCCACGCAGCAAAGAGATGACAATTTTAACCTGCTGTGCGGAGCTCCCTGACGAGTTAGGCTTCAAGGCAAAAAATAATTTATAATTATTTTTGAAATTCAAAAATTTAGACTGATCCCCAAAAAACACATCAGGAGTAGGGATCTTTGGTTCAGCAGCATGTGAATGAGCAAGGTAGGCGGAAATTCCCCACACCTCCGCAGCGAGCTGCTCCACACGATCAGACAATTGCTTTATCTCCATTGAGAGAAAAAAAAAAATTCCCAATACGGCCTCAGAGATATAGAGGAAAAAATATACACACTTTTTTTTGTTTTTTACAATTCTTTCCTGCTATTGAGTACCCTAGGATCTGCGGGTGATTCTGTTATGAATGAGTCACCGTAGGAGGCAAAAACAGAAATACTAGCTAAGTCCAGAAAACCAGAGAAGTTGGCAGCTATCAGATTGCAGACCCCTGAACCTATCAACAACAACTAGCAGTAGCCGTGGGGGGTTCCTACGGTGCCCTAGACCCCTCGATCACAGCCGGAGAACTACATAGCCTAAAGACAGAAAGGGAAATCTAAACTGCCCCAGAGCAGACCCCAAAGCAATAGGCAGCCCCCAACATATAATGACGGTGAAGCAAGATGAAAAAACACTCACACAGATAGAAAGATAGGCTGAGCAAATGATGGGGCCCAAGCTAACTACATAGGACAGGATAGAAAAGCTGCTGTCTGCAATCCGCCAAAAACCCTCTCAAAACAAGAGCAAACAGACTGATAGGGAAAAGAGCCCTGAAGACGCTAGGCTTCAAAAAGACTATATCAGTACTCAGGTATTTTCTGAAGACAGAGCAAAAAGGAATTCAGCTCACCCAGCAGGGGAAGGTAGAAATCCAGAAAAACAAGGCAAAACAAAACCAAAACACAAATGCAAAAAGCAGAGCAGAAAACTTAGCTTTTGAGGAGCAGGAATCAGACTGATCTCCTTGAATCCCTCAGAGAAATCACCCACAAGGCAGAAGGGCGTCGGCTGCCTTTTATCCAGTCAGCAATTCCAGTCACCCAGTCATCATCATTCTGCTCAGGTGCTTTGTAATCAGCCTCACTACCTTCCTTCACCAGAAGAGGGAGTTCATCAGACCTCAATGGTGAAGGGGAAAATGAACTCACAACACTGGGCTGTATTACACCATTCTGGGGGGGCTATATACCATGCTGGGCCGTATTATACCATGCTGGGCTGTATTACACCATTTTGGGAGGGCTATATACCATGCTGGGCCGTATTATACCATTCTGGGCTGTATTAAACCATTCTGGGGGGGCTATATACCATGCTGGGCTGTATTATACCGTGCTGGGCTGTATTATACCATTCTGGGGGGGTATATACCATGTTGGGCTGTATTATACCATGCTGGGCTGTATTATACCATGCTGGGTTGCATTATACCATGCTGGGGGGCTTTATACCATGCTGGGCTGTATTATACCATGCTGGGGGGGCTATATACCATGCTGGGCTGTATTACACCATACTGGGCTGTATTATTCCATTCTGGGGGGCTATATACCATGCTGGGCTGTATTATACCATGCTGGGCTGTATTATACCATTCTGGGGGGGCTATATACCATGCTGGGCTGTATTATACCATGCTGGGCTGTATTATACCATGCTGGGTTGTATTATACCATGCTGGGGGGGCTATATACCATGCTGGGCTGTATTATACAATGCTGGGGGGCTATATACCATGCTGGGCCGTATTATACCATACTGGACTGTATTATTTCATTCTGGGGGGTTATATACCATGCTGGACTGTATTATACCATGCTGGGCTGTATTATACCATTCTGGGGGGCTATATACCATGCTGGGCTGTATTATACCATTCTGGGGGGTATATACCATGCTGGGCTGTAATAAACCATGCTGGGCTGTATTATACCATGGTGGGATGTATACCTTGCTGGGCTGTATTATGCAGCCCAGCATGGTATACAGCCCAGCATGGTATACAGCCCAGCATGGTATACAGCCTGTATATCATGGTGGGCTGTATTATACCATGGTGGTCTGGGCTGTATACCATGTGGTGCTGGGGTATATACCATGTGGTTCTGGGCTATATACTATGCGGCTGAGTTATGTACCATGGGGGGTACATTTTACATTATATTCTATAGGGGGAGGCTGTGTTATATAATATGGGGGGGCTATATTATATTTTATGGGGAGGTGGGCTGCATTATATTCTATTTAGGGCTACATTATATTCTATGGGGGCTCTATTATATTTATTATATTCGATGGGGGCTGCATTATACTATATGAGGAGGGCTACATTGTATTCTTTGGAGGGGCTACATTATACTATATAAGGGGCTGCAATATATACTATGAGGGGGTTGCCATATATTCTATGGAGGGGCTGCATTATACTATATGGGGGGTGGGGCTGCATTATAGTCTATGGGGGTTACATTATATTCTGTGTAGTCGCTGCATTATACTCTGAGGTAGTTGCATTATTCTCTAAGGGGTGGCTGCATTATACTATAAGAGGGGGCTGCATTATATTCTATGGGGGTTACATTATATTGTATGGCGGGGCTGCATTATACTCTGTGGGGTGGCTGCATTATGCTCTATGGGGTGGCTGCATTGTACTATATGTGGGCTGCATTATACTCTATCGAGGACTATGGGGAATACATTATATGGAGAACTATGGGGTGCGTTACGCTATGGGAAATGAATTGTACTACATGGGTGACTATGGTGGTGCATTATACTATATGGAGAACTATGAGGAGTGTATTATACTATATGGAGGACTGAGCAGTGTATTTTAATATATGGAGGGCTATGAAGAGTTTATTATACTATATGGAGGACTATGGGGCAGATTATATTATATGGAGGACTATGGGGTGTAAACTGTAGATGTGCTGCTGATACCAAGATACTGTATGGTGATCTGTTAGGGTGTGTGCACACGTTGCGGATTAGTCTGCGGCTTTCTCTGCAGAGAATCCATATCTCTTGGCAGAAACCACAGGGTAAAACACATGCATTTTTCCTGCGGATTCCTAGCATGTGTACAGTGGATTTGATGCAGGTTCTAGTGTGGTTTGGCAGTGCGGATGAGAGAGAGAGATTGTTTGATTTGTATGTCCCGGAACGTACACTGCAGCTGCGGTTCCGCCAAAAAAGAAGTAACATGCTGCGGAAAATAAACCGCAGCAAATCTGCGCGGAATTTTCCGCAGCATGTGCACGGCAGATTTGGTTTTCTATAGGTTTACATGGTACTGTAAACCGCATGGAAACTGCTGTGGATCCGCAGGACCAAATCCGCTGCGGACTCGCAGCAAAAACTGCAACAAGAGGCCGGGAAACAAGTGTTGAACGACTTCTTCAATATTGTCGATCACACTCATTTAGCGGCCTGAACGCAGCGCATGTAAATACAATCGAAATGCTTCAGTGATGTGCAATATGTTAGCATTTGGGGCCCCATTTTAAACTTTGCCTAGGACCCCACTTTGCCTAAAACCGGCCCTGCTTGTACCTACAAGACAGGTTATTACACTTGGGGTTATTTAGTTTGGGGAATCGAAGGCTTAGGGGTGATCTTATTACAATGTATAAATATATGCGGGGACAATACAAAGACCTTTCTAATGATCTTTTTACTCTTAGACCTGTGACGGGGACAAGGGGGCATCCTCTAAGTCTGGAGGAAAGAAGGTTTAAGCATAATCACAGACGCGGATTCTTTACTGTAAGAGCAGTGAAACTATGGAACTCTCTGCCATATGATGTTGTAATGAGTGATTCACTACTAAAATTTAAGAAGGGACTGGATGCCTTTCTTGAAAAGTATAATATTACAGGGTATATACACTAGTTTCCTTAATATTGCGTTGATCCAGGGAGCTAGTCTGATTGCCGTATGTGGAGTCGGGAAGGAATTTTTTTCCCCAATGTGAAGCTTACTGTTGCCACATGGGTTTTTTTTGCCTTCCTCTGGATCAACATGTTAGGGCAAGTTAGGATAGGATATGGGTTGAACTAGATGGACTTAAAGTCTCCCTTCAACCTTAATAACTATGTTACTATGTTACTATGTTACTATGTTACAAAGGGCAGGAAGATATCTGTATAATCTTCCAGTTAGTGGCCCTTCCTTAAGAATTCCATGAACAATGCTGTGCTTTCCTGCATGGCTGTATTTTTCGTCTGGGGCCCATGGCTGTGTACAGTAGGGAGCACCTTTACATGGACACAAATTAGCATAGGGTACTCACTGTCCTGTTCTTGTTGCGTAACAGTTTCTACAAGCACTACAATGTTCAGAGTCACAGAAAACATAACAATGTAGTCACAGGTGTAATCACAGCTGCTGACGTCCGTGCCCCAGTTTCTCCTGTATTGTCTTGCATCATGTCACTTCAGTTTCTGTAGTGGAGAATATGCAGGTCTGAGACTGAAAAAGAAAGGGCAGACTTGTGTCCATTTTTCCTGCTTTGGTTATGTGCTGGAAGAAAGGAACCATCTGAGAAGTCACATTAACACAATCACTGCCATATAGAGGACATGACCCAAAGTGGTTTTGCTAATAAGACTTATTAGGTATACCATCAGGTCATTAACATTTTTCCGTAGATAGATTAGATAACTGATGTAGTCAGGCACGTTGGTTTAGAGGATGAAGTCACACATACTGTATGTCTTGGTGTCTGGGACAAGGTTGCCAACTTGATTTTTTATTTTTATCTGGACAGCTTCTCAAAAAATCACAGACTGCCAACTTTTTTATGGACACATTAGATGATCCTAATAAATCATTATGATTATAAGTAATCCATGTCTACAGACCATAATCCTATATAAGACATCAGCTACATTCACTGTGGATTATAAGGTGAACATTACAGAAGTAAAAATCTGTACAAGTCTCTACAATTTTTGAAATCAGCACAGATCTATGAGCCCTTATTCGTACCTGACAATGCAAAATATCCATTGAAAACTTACATCTGGCACACTGGTATAACTTACAGTGAGAAGATGTAATCTGTGGGAAACTTAGCAAATGTTCTCCCTGCTGGAGAACAGAAGATCAAAGGCCTCCATACACATTAGACTAAAGTTGACCAAATCCACCAATATTGGCTGGATAGCCAGACAGTCTATTATGTATGGAGTCTTCCTAACTCTTCCCTCATAGATGACATTAAGGAAGAGAAGAAAACCATCTTTTGTCCTCTGGGAGATAAACTGATGCCAGAGAGGCTGGCGGTAGGTTTCTAATAGAGGACAGAGGAGCGCTCAGTCAAACTGATTGTTCCTGTATATGTGTGAGTCGTGAGAAATAGCTGTCAGCCAAAAGATAGTTCAGCTGATAGCTATCTAATGTCTGTGAGGTCCCTTAAGCCCCGTCACACTAAGCGAGATCGCTAGCGAGATCGCTGCTGAGTCACAAGTTTTGTGACGCAACAGCGATCTCGCCAGCGATCTCGCTGTGGGTGACATGTATCAGCGACCGGCCCCCCCCGCCGGGTATCACTGATCGTGCTCTAATGTCCTGGGCCATTTTTTGATCGTTGGTCTCCCGCTGGCCAGCACGCACCTCTGCGTGTGGCAGCGGGAGACCAGCGATCAGTGAGGTCCCAGTGCTGTAAGCAGACGCTGGGAGCTGGTATCCAAGGTAAACAGCGGGTAACTAAGCGCTTAGTTACCCGCTGTTTACCTTGGATACCAGCTCCCAGCGCGAGCACGCTGGTATCCAGGGTACACAGCGAGTAACTAAGCTTGTTATCCGCGTCGTCGCTGGTCCTGATCGCTGGTGAGATCTGCCTGTTTGACAGCTCACCAGCGATCATGTACGGACATACCAGCGATCCTGACAAGGTCATATCGTTGTCGGGATCGCTGGTGCGTCGCTTAGTGTGACGGGGACTTTACACATTTTACATCAAAATCAATACGTTGCCTGCATAATGTACAGACGTGATAGGAGTTCCAAAGTGCGAGACTAACTTGTACATCCCCAACTTCAAATGAGCTAAGACGCTGTGTGCAAAGTAAAGAAAACGAGAGCGCAATGATTTGGATATCTCTTCTTGCCATATTTTATTCACAACAGAACATAGATCATAAGTAGAAAGTTAGACATTTTCCAATTCATTTGAAAAAATTAACTTATTTACAAGTTGATGGCGGCAACGCATCTAAAAAAAAGTTGGGATATGGTTAATAAAAGGCCATAAAAGTGAGTGGCACTAATGAAAAATAGCTGAAGGGTCAATTTTCAGCTAAGTAACATAACTGTTTATTAAAAGAGTATGTTAGAGAGGCAGAGTCTCTACAAAGCAAAGATGGTCAGAAGTTCACCAGTCTGTAAATGACTGCTTCTAAAAATTATGGAAGAACTTTAGAAAAATGTTTCCCAATATAAAATTGCGAAACTTTGAATGACCCACCATTATACATAATATCATCAAAATATTCAGCGATTTTGGAGAAATCCTGGTCAATATTGGATGCTTATTATCTATCGGCCCTCAGAAGGTACTGAATTAAAAACAAGCAGTATTCAGTCATGCAAATCACTGCATGGGCTCAGGAATGCTTCCAGAAATCATTGCCTGTGAACACAGTTTGCCACACTGTAACAACCAGTATGCCAGTTGTTGTTAGAGAATGGAATACGGAGCTGCTATGAACGACTCTGACCACGATATGCTACTAAACCAACTTTTCTTTATAACTTGTGCAAAGGATAACAGGATTCTATTTCTCAACACAATATTGGCCACAACAGCCACAATCCACAAAATACCAGTTATGCAGCCTGGAGCAAGACTACCCCAAAACTATGCCAATTCCACCCTTATCGAGTATGGAGCCAATACGGAATTCTACTGTGACCGAGACACGTGGTCCTCTCAGGTATAAAATCTTACACCCGCCTCCTGCCTTTAATTACAATGGAATACTAGTAAAATAAATCTTTGGCACTCAACTTGGAAAATAGCTGATTTTTATTAGCAGTCACGGGTAAACGTTTTTGTCAATACATCTGACCTTTCTCAATACACTGCAACAACTCAATAACATGAAAAGAGACAATGAATACCTATGAACATAGTTACAATTAGTAAGATCAAGAAAATGTCCAAAATTTGTGCATGAGTGAAAATAGATGGAAAAAGGTATGGGAAAATAAAGGAAAGAAAAATGAAAATGGAAAAAAAATTTTAATAATGAAAAAAAGGGGGGAAGGGGGGGGAGCCTACCCAACTGCTCTTGAGGCGTCTGTATAAACATCACCTGAAAAATGACCAATGTACACTCACTGGCCACTTTATTAGGTACACCTGTCCAACTGTGTGTTAAGACTTAATTTCTAATCAGCCAATCACATGGCGGCAACTCAGTGCATTTAGGCATGTAGACATGGTCAAGACAATCTCCTGCAGTTCAAACCGAGCATCAGTATGGGGAAGAAAGGTGATTTGAGTGCCTTTGAACGTGGCATGATTGTTGGTGCCAGAAGGGCTGGTCTGAGTATTTCAGAAACTGCTGATCTACTGGGATTTTCACGCACAACCATCTCTAGGGTTTACAGAGAATGGTCCGAAAAAGAAAAAAAATCCAGTGAGCGGCAGTTCTGTGGCCGGAAATGCCTTGTTGATGCCAGAGGTCAGAGGAGAATGGGCATACTGGTTCGAGCTGATAGAAAGGCAACAGTGACTCAAATTGCCACCTGTTACAACCAAGGTAGGCAGAAGAGCATCTCTGAACGCACAGTGCGTCGAACTTTGAGGCAGATGGGCTACAGCAGCAGAAGACCACACTGGGTACCACTCCTCTCAGCTAAGAACCGGCATCTGATGGCTACTTTCAGCAGGATAATGCGCCATGTCATAAAGCTCGATTCATCTCAGATTGGTTTCTTGAACATGACAATGAGTTCACTGTACTCAAATGGCCTCCTCAGTCACCAGATCTCAATCCAATAGAGCATCTTTGGGATGTGGTGGAACGGGAGATTCGCATCAGGGATGTGCAGCCGACAAATCTGCGCCAACTGTGTGATGCCATCATGTCAATATGGTCCAAAATCTCTGAGGAATGCTTCCAGCACCTTGTTGAATCTCTGCCACGAAGAATTGAGGCAGTTCTGAAGGCAAAAGGGGGTCCAACCCGTTACTAGCATGGTGTACCTAATAAAGTGGCCAGTGAGTGTACAAGTTCTAGTATATGATAACCAGAAATAAATTCATAACGTCCAATGGACCATTAACTTACATGGGAGATAACCAGAAATTTGGACTTCTGGAATGTAAATGTGTAAGGTCCCAATGAGATCCTATAAATATAAAAGTAAAAAATGGCCTAATATGAAGAGACTAAATAATTGGTATATGGTATACCGTGAGATAAAAATTTTAATCTGCTCCCAGATTTGACCAAGACAGTGGTCCGGATCGTGGTCGGGATCGCTGGTGCATCGCTAAATGTAAAGGGGCCTTTAGCTGAAGTTATATCTGACAGAGGTCTAACAGCCCAGCTAAGTAGCTGAGCATTCACCTGGGACAATGTACACCTGGAGACGTCCAGCACCTCCCAAAACACTGAAAGCTTAGCAAGACCCAGAAAGAGACTGGATAATGAGCTATCAATCAAAGAACTGACATGTCTCTCTACCAGATTGGTTGGCTGAGCCTTCAGTATCTGTGTCATAGACACATTGAGGGGTGGAATCATGACACAGGTGATGTATCCTGCAAACAAAAGAGAAATTGGACCATCCAGCGTGTTGCACACATTTCAAAAGCCTCCATGTCTGATGGTATGGGGTTGCATCACTGTCTTTGGCGTAGGCAGCCTACTGTACATGTCTTTAATGGCACTATCAATACTGAGCATTATACAGAGGTTTTAGAACAACATATGCTCCTACCAACACAAGCAAGACCTCACATATTTCAACAAACAATGCTAAACCACATACTGTATCTATCACAACAGCAAGACTTAGCAGAAGAAGAGTTCAGGTGATACACTGGTCGGCTATAGTGTTCAGACCTTTCACCAAAAAAAATTATTTAGCTCATTATGGAATGAAAAATCCTGTAAAGACCAAGGACTGTGGATCAGTGAGAATCCTACATCAGACAAGAATGTGAAAACCTTCCTCTCCCAAACCTCCACCACTTGGTCTCTTCCCTGCCCAGGCATTGACAGACTATTGTCTTTTTTGAGATGTGCCGTTGCCATCAATTTCTAAATGACAAATAAATAAACACAAAATGAGCAAATACCCTGTAGTAAGTGAATAAATAAATAGTAATAGTACATGTAAATAACATAGAGAATATAGTGGACACTAATTTGATTAATAAAGCATAAAATCTATCCCTCCATGACAAAGTGTACCAAATCAGGACAGTTTCTAAGTGAGTTAATTTGTTCAAATGAAATGGAAAAATGTCTAACTTTCACTTTCTGGTCTGGGAATAAAATATGGCGATAAGAGATTTCCTAATCATAACATTCTGTGTTTATTTGCATTTTACGCTGTTTCCCAACTGTTTTGAAATTGGTGTTGTACTATTTCCAACCCCACGTCATTGTAAATGGACCAGTGTCTGATTTGTTCATTGCAGCAGCCAAAATTTTGGGGCTGTGTTTGGTTTGGAAATATTGGATAGTTTCAATTTTAAAAAATATCTTAATATTTTTGTTTCCTATGAACATTTATAAAATACACAAATAAGTGTTTAAAGGTTTATGTGTTTCTTCTTTTTTTTTCTATCCATTACATCCTTTTGAACGATTTACTTGCAGTCATCAATTTACACATAATTATGGAATCTATTTTACAATAATATGTGAGATACGCAGTGCTATCAGAAGCCCCTTAAGACTTCCTCCCTATCCTTCAATATCCAAGAGACTCCTCCAGATTCCTGGAATATCTGCAATTTCTTACTTAAAGGCAGTGAAAGGAAAAAAAAAAACAATTGTAATAAGGCTAAAATATCCCAGGATGATGTGTTAAAAAGATGAAGGAAGCTTTATTGTAGATATAAGTTTTTGTACATACAGGTACAAAAGTAGTAAAGTTATTGTATCTTTTAGTTGATGTAATCAATACAGTATGCAGAAGACCACCACATAAGAGAGTTCATACGCCTAAGTGTTCCTCTTGGTTTCTGGGCCCCATATCTACTGCCATGGTTATAGTTACACCTATGGTGTTTCCTCCGCTACTATGCAGTCAGTCCAATTTTACTTAATTTATTTCACTCACTTATATAGCGCCATAAATTCCACAACACTTTACACACATTATCATCACTGTCCCCATTGAGACTCACAGTCTAATGTAAATTCCCTATCAGTATGTCTTTGGATTGTGTGAGGAAACCGGAGAACCCGGAGGAAACCCACGCAAATACGGGGAGAACATACAGTCATATGTAAAAGTTTGGGCACCCCTATTAATGTTAACCTTTTTTCTTTATAATAATTTTGTTTTTTGCAACAGCTATTTCAGTTTCATATATCTAATAACTGATGGACTCAGTTATATTTCTGGATTCAAATGAGGTTTATTGTACTAACAGAAAATGTGCAATCTGCATTTTAACAAAATTTGACCGGTGCAAAAGTATGGGCACCCTTATCATTTTCTTGATTTGAACATGCCTAACTACTTTTTACTGACTTCCTGAAGCACTAAATTGGTTTTGTAACCTCATTGAGCTTTGAACTTCATAGCCAGGTGTATCAAATCATGAGAAAAGGTATTTAAAGTGGCCACTTGCAAGTAGGTCTCCTATTTGATTCTCCTATGAAGAGTGGCATCATGGGCTCCTCAAAACAACTCTCAAATGATCTGAAAACAAAGATTATTCAACATAGCTTTTCAGGGGAAGGATACAAAAAGTTGTCTCAGAGATTTAACCTGTCAGTTTCCACTGTGAGGAACATAGTAAGGAAATGGAAGAACACAGGTACAGTTCTTGTTAAGCCCAGAAGTGGCAGGCCAACGAAAGTATCAGAAAGGCAGAGAAGAAGAATGATGAGAACAGTCAAGGACAATCCACAGACCACCTCCAAAGACCTGCAGCATCATCTTGCTGCAGATGGTGTCACTGTGCATCGGTCAACAATACAGCGCACTTTGCACAAGGAGAAGCTGTATGGGAGAGTGATGCGAAAGAAGCCGTTTCTGCAAGCACGCCACAAACAGAGTCGCCTGAGGTATGTAAAAGCACATTTGGACAAGCCAGTTACATTTTGGAAGAAGGTCCTGTGGACTGATGAAACAAAGATTGAGTTGTTTGGTCATACAAAAAGGCGTTATGGATGGAGGCTAAAAAACACAGCATTCCAAGAAAAACACTTGCTACGCACAGTAAAATTTGGTGGAGGTTCCATCATGCTTTGGGGCTGTGTGGCCATTGCTGGCACCGGGAATCTTGTTAAAGTTGAGGGTCGCATGGATTCAACTCAGTGTCAGCAGATTCTTGACAATAATGTGCAAGAATCAGTGACGAAGTTGAAGTTACGCAGGGGATGGATATTTCAGTAAGACAATGATCCAAAACACCACTCCAAATCTACTCAGGCATTCATGCAGAGGAACAATTACAATTTTCTGGAATGGCCATCCCAGTCCCCAGACCTAAATATCATTGAACATCTGTGCGATGATTTGAAGCGGGCTGTCCATGCTCGGCGACCATCAAACTTAACTGAACTGGAATTGTTTTGTAAACAGGAATGGTCACAAATACCTTCATCCAGGATCCAGGAACTCATTAATAGCTACAGGAAGCGACTAGAGGCTGTTATTTGTGCAAAAGGAGGATCTACAAAATATTAATGTCACTTTTATGTTGAGGTGCCCATACTTTTGCACCGGTCAAATTTTGTTAAAATGCAGATTGCACATTTTCTGTTAGTACAGTAAACCTCATTTGAATCCAGAAATATAACTAAGTCCATCAGTTATTAGATATATGAAACTGAAATAGCTGTTGCAAAAACCATAATTGTTATAAAGAAAAAAGGTTAACATTAATAGGGGAGCCCAAACTTTTACATATGACTGTACAAACTCCTTGCAGATGTTGTCCTTGGTGGGATTTGAACCCAGGACCCCAGACTGCAGTGCTAACCACTGAGCCACTGTGCTGCTCAGGAGGTGTTATTATTACACAGATCATAGCAGAAGGGATTGGGAACATTTTTACTCATGTTCATAACACTAACGTTAAGAGAAGGCTAGTTCACCATAGTGGAGTGATAGACACCTGCAAACACCTTTGTGTAGGATGCCTTAGGGATTCCAGAGGTTTCTATTACTCCTGTTCTCATGGGTTCAGATTATGCTTTAACAATATTCCCAACTAGTCTGACAAGTTGGATATATGAGCTTTAGAGAGCAATTTCGATTCCCACAGCAGAAACATTACATCACTCGTGAGTACTGAGCAGCAGTTCGCTTCCCTGACCTCCGCGTATTCTTGCCTACACCTGATTGAAATCTCCTACTTTGCTGTAGTAACTAGCTGCCTACGTATAGCTCCTGTTGTGTAATGGACGCAGGCTACACAGGTTTATCTGAGTGTCTGTATTAATGAGGACAAAGAGATGAAAGACACAAATGACCGATTTAATACAATTACACTAGATTTCTTAAGTCCCGCATACACATTAGATAAAAATTGGACTCATCAACAGGTTTAGGCAGCACTGGAAAACCATCTGATGTGTATGGGACTCTTCTGACTCTCCTAAGTTGTGTGTATAGGGAAGTTGAGACAGATATCAGTCTGCTGAACAAATGGCCAGCTTAAGGCTGTGTGCCCACGTTGCGTTTTTTAAGCATTTCCGCAGCGGTCTTGCCGCTGTGGAAATGCTTAAAAACCGATTACAAAACGCATCCCATTAATTTTAGCTACATTCCTCAATTGCTGTGCCCATGTTGCGCATTTTTCCACAGCGGAATCACATTGCGGAAAAATACGCAGCATTTTCTTTAATTTTGCGGAATCGCGGCGATTCTGACACGATAGACTTGCATTGGAACACTTGAAATCCGCAAATATGAAAAATGTTTCCGGATTTCAAGCACATTTGCTGTGGTTTTGTAAATCAAAACCGCAGCAAATGGGAAGTGACATCATGGGAGGTGTTCCTGCCATCCCATGAGCATCCCATAATCCAGGAAGGTGAGAATCCCAGATCATTCCCGTCTTCCTGGATGATGGCTGCTAGCATGGAAGGGTATGACCGCATGAAGCTGGATGTGCCGTTCGTTTTTTTTTTTCTTTGCCCCCAAAATAAATTTCATTGGTGGCCAGTGGTTACCTGTAGAAATAAATTATTCTTACCTGTCCCCGCCGATCGCCACCTAAAATAAAAATGGCCCCGTTGTTTGGTTCTTTGTATAACGAGTTCAACCTGAATGAAGCTCGCGCTGCTCAGGTGAACTCGTTATGGACCCGAAGACCGTGAGAAATTCTCACGGTACAGCAGGGCCGTAAATGAGGTCACCGGAGCAGCGCGAGTTCAATGCACTCCGGTGACCTCATTCGGAGGCGCACGCTGCCGGGAGCGGACGTGTTCCCGGCAGTGTGAGCATGCAGCAGCCATGACAGCTGCCACATCTGCAGATGTGACAGCTGTCATGCGAGATCATCGCAGGAACGTGGACAGGTAAATATTTTTTCTAGTCAATTAAGAATCAAATAAAATGTTGTCTTTTATTTCAAATAAAATATTTTTTCTGGGTGTTGTGTCTTTTTTTTAACTCTTTGTAGGTTAGTAATGGGGGTGTCTTATAGACGCCCCTCATTACTTACCTGAGCTTCATGGCGGCTGGTGCCACCATGAACCCCACCGCCATTACCCCCGGCCACCGCACCAGGGCAGTGTGGAAGAGCGGGGCTAAGCGCCAGACGCCGCTGGTGCTGCACTTGTGGCATCCTGAATACAACAAGAAAAAAAATGGAGAAGAGGGGTTGGACTAGGAAGTGACCTCATAGGAGCCTTTTTTTTTTACCCAACTTTATTTGTGCTCATAAACTCTTAAAAACGCTTACAAAACGCTTAGAAAAAATGCATGAAAAACGGATGAAAAACGTGTCAAAAACTCATCAAAATCAGCATGCATTTTTCCTGGCAAGAGGGTGTGGATTTGCTGCGGAACAATCTGCTTCAATTCTGCAACATGGGCACATATGTGAAAGCAAAAACCCCTTAAACATCATCTGGCATAATGGGGAGGGGGAACACCCAACCACCAACGGCAATATGCATAAACTCAGAAAATCAATGAAAAACAGGAGAAAACTCAGAGCATGCAGTAAAAAATTGTAACATTTTATTAAAGTACTACAAAGAACATATATCAAACAGTGTGCTAATAGGGACAAAAGCAGACAGTATCCACCCGAAGTGCCCTAAACCTCCATGAAGGTGGAGAAAATGGCCCCAGACCATGTCCCCGAGGAAGTCCATAAACCCCAATATGAAGTGAAAAAAACGCCCAAACACAGTGACCTAGATGTGGGCATAGTAAGGTTATCCATAGTAAAGGGCGTCAGTATAAAGAAACAAGCTGCCACAATGAGCAGGGAAAAAAATGGGGAAGAGAAACCTCAGAGGCACTTACCGGGGCAAGGAGGAAGAGGGGAGCCTGGCTGTACCACCCCCGACGCGCGTTTTGCGGCGTCTCAGGCGGAAAGCGGCCTGAGATGCCACGAAACGCACGTCGGGGGTGGTACAGCCAGGTTCCCCTCTTCCTCCTTGCCCCGGTAAGTGCCTCTGAGGTTTCTCTTCCCCATTTTTTTCCCTGCTCATTGTGGCAGCTTGTTTCTTTATACTGACGCCCTTTACTATGGATAACCTTACTATGCCCACATCTAGGTCACTGTGTTTGGGCGTTTTTTTCACTTCATATTGGGGTTTATGGACTTCCTCGGGGACATGGTCTGGGGCCATTTTCTCCACCTTCATGGAGGTTTAGGGCACTTCGGGTGGATACTGTCTGCTTTTGTCCCTATTAGCACACTGTTTGATATATGTTATTTGTAGTACTTTACTCTAATAAAATTTGACAATTTTTTACTGCATGCTCTGAGTTTTCGCCTGTTTTTCATGGGCACATATGTGTTTACAAAAAATGTCCACAAAACAATAGAATTGGACAGAGAACTCAACCTTATAATAGACAACAAAGAAAACGACCAAGAGTATAATCCAAAAATATAAATATTTATTCAAAAAATACATGTAATGAAAAATTCATCATAAAACATAGGCCACTATACCACAACAATGTGACACTAGCACTGGCATATATAATAAACCATGTTTCAAAATATTACACAATTCCCTTTTCAATATATATATATATGTGCAAAATCTGCAATTGTAATAAGGTATATGTGCCACAAAAATATCAATTATAAAAACATGGAAGATGGAAAAATATATGATATGAAGTCTCATACAAATATGTAATTGCAAAGATAAAAAAACCCTTATAATGCATGATAAAGACAAGTGCATAAAATTAATAATTATGAAATCAAATTAGATGCATGTGCAAAAGTGCAAATGACCTCAATATATATGCACACACTTGCCAAAATGTACCCAAAGTAACTAAAGTGCCCACCAAAGTGGAATAAGTAAACGCTGGATTCCAATAAGAAAGAAAGGGGCTAAAGTCAATCCCATACATATAGCAGCATTTGTAAAACAAGACTTACATCTAGCCAGTGGCTGTCAGAATCACCCCAATGCACGTTTCGTGTTTCACTTCATCAGGAGGTTTATTATATATGCCAGTGCTAGTGTCACATTGTTGTGGTATAGTGGACTCTGTTTTATGATGAATTTTTCATTACATGTATTTTTTTGAATAAATATTTAGATTTTTTGATTATGCTCTTGGTTGTTTTCTTTGTTGTCTATAACATGGGCACATAGCCTAAGAGATGTCTAAGTGATAAATTATCTGACAAAAAATACTTCAAACTCAAGGACGCTCCACTCTCCACCTTTCCCCTATTATTCCCACATTTTATCACCAAATTAGACCCAGTCTTTGGCTTTTTTATGGTCCTCTTTTCTTCTTTATAAATGCATGCACACTTGTAGCAGCTTTAGTATTGTGCAGCATACTACCATAGTAATTAATAGCAGGGGACACAGTGATCCTCATGGCCTGGGCACCCAAATGCTGCTCTCCCCTAGGGTATGCAGATGTATTCCCTACCTTACTAATTGGGCAGCCTTTTTGGCCATTGTTGTGTTTCATAGACATTTTAGGGCAATGTTATTTTACACTGTATGATAGTATAATTTGGGCACTACAGGGTACACAAAAGGGGAGACAGGGGATTTCCAAATTATGGCATTTGTGTTTTCTATCCATTTTATGGACTTGGGGTATTGCTTGTAGCTCCACACCATTATAAATGGCCCAGTGTCTGATTTGATCATTCCAGCAGCCAACATTTCTGAACTGTTTGGCTTGGAAATATTTCTTTGTTTCAAAGGCATCGAAAGAAGAAGCATTAAACCTTAAGATTGCCTTGTATGAATAACAAATAATAAATATGACCCTAATGTGGCAGGAGGATTGGGGACATTATGCTGTACTTGTGGCAGACATCATTTTCTCCAGATAATATGGTACATTAACCATTTCTAATTTACCGACAGTCTCCCGACATAAAGCTAACGTTGAAACTGTGTCCTTTAGCAATGAGGGGGGCTTCTAGGATCAGTACAGTTGTTTAGGATGGGGACGCACATCTAATCCTTATTGAGTTTAATTAACTTTGCAGGTAAATGACCAATAGTGGCGTTGCCTCTTGCTATTAGTCAGTGCCCATTTAGACACTTATTGTGCCCACCACACTCCCCCAGTAATAAGTGCAGATCAATTATGTAGGAGTCAATCAGTGCTGGTTTACTGGCTCATTCACACATACCAACAAAAGCGATATGGCGAAAAAAGATCAATAATCTAGATAAGAGAGTTCTGTCTCCAATTAGCAAAACCATGTTTTGTATGGTGGCATAAAGGATCCAATCACCCGATGAAGAAGCATTTGCTCATCTCATTGGCAGCATGTTTACGTCGGCCGATAATCAGTCTGTGCTGATTATCATTATGCTCAAATGGAGTTTTAATTGCATCTTACCTTCAGACACAGATGAATTCCTCTGTACTCTTGTGTCAGAATACTTGGGGCTCATTCAGTAGTCAGTGTTTATTTTTTGTGCACATAAACCTGATATTAATCAATGTTTTGGATCAGATTTTAGTGTGTCTCTTTTGCCATCAGTTTTTGACAAATAAAAACATGATGGAAGTTTGTCAAGTTTCTCCTATCAAGCAGTCGATGAAAAATGTACAGTACATGGATGGCATCTGATTTTCTTCATGGACCTATAGACTTGCATTGGTGACTTTTTCCTTGGCTAAAATTGGACATGTTTTGGAGTAGATCACTAGATCCATAAAAATACAAAGAGCCATACAATATAATAGTTATTAGAAGAGTTGAGCGAATTTTTCAATATCCGGATTGTATTACGAATATGGCTTTTGCAATATTTGCCGAACACAGCTGGACGTCATTGGCGTCAATGGGAGTAAAAAAGACCGACTATGTTCGGAAACGATCGTCACACATAAATTTGGCACGAATAGGGTACCAATATGGCACGAATATAGCAAATTCGGATTCGGAGATCATTTCCGAACATATTCGATCAACTCTAGTTATGAGTTAAGTCTATGGAAAAACAGAGATAGAACTCATACTTGCAAAAAACTGATGTCTGAATAACCAACTATTTGATAATCACAATGCCAATCAATTAAATACAAGTTCCCTGAAATAAAAATACAAATGGAAGAAAGAACAAACAGCAGCCGGTCATGCAAGTGTACAATATAGGGAGCAGGAGCTGCAGTGCTGCCACCTACAGGTAAAAAAAGATGTGCTGTGAACAAAAAAAGCATATATAATGTAGAAGAAAAAATTTCAGTTGAAACATAAAAGACACTGTGGCTTTAGTTAGTGACACAATGAAATACGATTAGTTTCTTAGAAAAAATGAATCTTCCATCAAAATAAGGGCTAACCTACTTAGTGCAGTAACTCCCACTAAATGATCTTGCAAACTCCTAAATAACCCCCGGGCTGCATGTAAAGATAGCACATTTCTCTAGGCCAAAGTGCTTGAAAGATTATGTTGTTTTAACACTCTCATACGCAATACAAAAATCTGGCAGAACCTTCTGACTACAGAGATAATGGTCATTTTATTTATACATTTTTAGGAGGAATAATAGAGGAGCAATACAGAACCGAGAGCTTAGAAAAGAAGTAGGGCAAATAAATAAGATCTAACTATTAGTCTTCATTAAATATTAAGAACAGACAAACCCAATAATATCAAAGGAGTCAAATATGCAAGTGTAAAAAAATACCATCAGTCAGACTTCTGATAGGCTCCAAATGTATTCTGCGGTAGGACAACTATCCCAAACATGTAGCCAAAATCATCAAGAACTATCTTCAGCATAAAGAAGAACATGAATCCTGGAGGTGATGATATGGCCCCCACACAACCATGTTCTCAAAATCATCAAATCTGTATGGGATTACATGAAGAGACAAAGGAATTTGTACAAGCAACCAGATCTGTGGTTGGTTCTCCAAGATGTTTAGAACAACCTCCCTGCCGAGTTCCTTCAAAACCTGTGTACCTAGAACAGCTGACACTTGCATGCTGTTTTGAAGGCAAATGGTGGTCACCCCAACCATTGATTGGATTTAAATTTCTCTTTTGTTCATTCACTTTTAATTTTCCTAATTGATAAAAATAAACTAATAACACTTCTGGTTTTTAAATCCTTCTTACTTTACAGCATATATTCCCACACCTGCCTAAAACCTTTGCCCAGTATTGCACATTTACCATAAAAAGCTGACATGAACAGTGGATCATTTTCTGATGACACATTCCCTTCAACTAAAGGATCCCTGATTCTGAATTTCTACTTACAATGAATATTAGGTAAATATTTGAACCTCTTTATAAAAAGCTGCAGATAAATAATAAATATACAAATGAACAATAAATGGTCAGTGAAAAGCCGCTCCTGGGTGAAAGGGCATTGGGCTGAAGCAGATTTTGTCTGCAACTTTGTAAAACTTTAAACAAGAATAAAAATGTCTTTGTAGAACTCTAATTTTGGTGCTGGGGAGGGAGCTCACTGCTCATGGAATGGTGTGAGCAGCTGATCAACCCTGACATTTTGGCATCTGATAAATAATCCAGGTCATGCCAAAACGAGAATCTCAGCTTCAGGAGAAGGAATGTGAAAACTGCTACAACCAGAAACCCTATTATATAACAGTAAGAAATGATCACAATAGGTTAAATTGTCTGAGCTCAGCGTAATGTTTTCATTCTGTGTACACATTTACCTAACCTCAGAAGCAATGGTCACACCTGCAAAGCCGTTCACTGACCCTGCACATTTCTGAGAACAGAAGCTCCGAAGTCTGTCACCTTTGGCAAAGTACTCACGCTAATTTTATAACAAAGCATGAATTCAGTCGATTTCATTTAGTGTCACATTGTTCAGTAGGCACATAGGTGCATTTAGTTTATGTGATATTGTATCCGGTGCATTGCCGTAACAGCCATAAATGTAGGCCGTGCTGTGGTTTAGCTCAAAATTGCGGATCCACCCAATTTCTGATTCCAAAATAAGGACTGTGAGAAGGTAGCTTTGCACTTTAACCAGTAGCATAGCTACTAGGGAGGCAGAGGGGGCAGTCACCCTGGGCCCCGTGCTCTGATGATGGACCCACCTTGAGCACACCCATACAGTTACACCCTGCAGCAGAGCAGGGAGACTCGATTTCCCTGCACTCCCACCTGGCTACTATGGGGCCTCTGAGCAGTGGGGGGGACTCGGTACCAGACCCGTCATCACAAGTTTAACTGTCGGCTAGATGCTGATACAGTTGACCGTATTGATGACAGTAGGAGCGGCATGCTCCCTCTCCCATCATCCCCCTCTCAGCATCTAACATCACTGATGTAGAACTGACAGTGGGCACAATGACATTATTACTTGGCACCCGCTGTCCTGAGATGAGCGAGTGCTTGGAGCAGCAAGGGAACAAGAAGGAGTGGTGAGTAATGTTTTTATTTTTACTTTTTATCTGGTGCATTATACAATATAGAGTCTGCCTATGCGTGTGCATTTACTATGTAGAGTCTGCTTATGGAGGGCTGCATTATACTATATAGAGTCTTCCTATGGGGGTGCATTATACTATATAGAGTCTGCCTATGGGGAATGCATTATACAATATAGACTGCCTATAGGGGGCGCATTATACAATATAGAATCTGCCTATGGGGTGCATTATACTGTATACAGTTTGCCTATGGGGTGCATTATACTATATAGAATCTGCCTATGGGGAGTGCAATATACTATATAGAGTCTGCCTATGGAGGTGCATTATACTATAGACTCTGCCTATGGGGGTGCATTATACTATATAGAGTCTGCCTAGGGGGGGCTGCATTATACAATATAGAGTCTGCCTATGGGGAGTGCATTAAACAATATAGTCTGCCTATAGGTGGTGCATTATACTATATAGAGTATGCCTATGGGAAGTGCATTATACTATATATAGTCTGCCTATGAGATCCATTGTACAATATAGAGTTTGTCTATGAAGAGTGATTATACAATACAGTCTGCCTATAGGGGGTGCATTATACTATATAGAGTCTGCCTAAGGGGCAGCATTATACTATATAGAATCTGCCTATGGGGGTGTATTATTCAATATAGAGTCTGCCTATGGGGAGTGCATTATACAATATAGAGACTTCCTAAGGAGAATGCATTATACTATATAGAGGTCTACTGGGAGTGCATTACACTATAAGGAGGCCCATGGGGAGTGCATTATACTATGTAGAGGCCTATGGGGCACACAGAGGGCATTATTACTTTCTAGGGGGCAAAATGTGGGCACTGTTTTCTAGGGCTCATGCACATGGCATTACTATATTCTATAGGTTTGTTTTACCATCTAGAGGGCGCAGAGTACCACACAATAGGTGAAGCAATAGGGACACATATGGCAGCGACTCAACATTGGGGTATCATCAGGAGGAGGAGTTTGTGCAGGTTGGGTGTAGACTACGCCTCTAACTAGAACCCATCATTCCTTGGCCTGATCCATTCAAGGATAGGTGAAAGCCGAACAGCAATTTCTTCCACATTCTACTCCCACATGCATGCTGTATGGCATCTGGACTTCGATAAGAATGTTCCTATTTGCAATGAGGAGAAATCCACTGTCAGACCCTCTGGCAATAGCTCCCTGAGAATAAATGTCAGGGGAAAAAAATTACATTTCTTTCCCTGACATTAATTGTTAAGGGAAAGTCAGTAGACCTTCAATCTCTGTGTATGCAGGCTCATCCAACCACTATGACCATGATACACTGGGTTTAGTTCTAGAAATTAATTGTGTTTGAGCAATTAAAAGAAGGACAGCAATACATCAGTTATGTTGTTAAAGTGGAGATTGCTGCAGCGATAGAAAGCTCTGTGCAGCATGTGAGCACTTCTATGAAATCAGCATCCTAGCCATGCCTCAACAAAACCTAGCTGGTGCCTTGCTGGTGAGGCCAGCCTTACAGTTATAGATTCTAGGTTGTACTAACAGAAGCATACAGTCTAGATCACGTGAAGTCATTATTGCCCTCTACTCCTCTTTGGTCAGACCTCATCTGGAATACTGTGTCCAGGTTTGGGCGCCACATTTTAAAAAAGACATCAACAAACTGGAGCAAGTTCAGAAAAGAGCAACCAGAATGGTGACCGGTCTGCAAATCATGTCCTATGAGGAACTGTTGCAAGATTTGGGAATGTTTAGCTTGCAAAAGAGAAGACTGAGAGGAGACTTAATAGCTGTCTACAAATATCTGAAGGGCTGTCACATTGTAGAAGGATCATCTTTATTCTCATTTGCACAAGGAAAGACTAGAAGCAATGGGATGAAACTGAATGGGAGGAGACACAGATTAGATATTAGAAAATACTTTTTGATAGTTAGGGTGATCAATGAGTGGAACAGGCTGCCATGGGAGGTGGTGAGTTCTCCTTCAATAGAAGTCTTCAAACAGAGGCTGGACAGACATCTGTCTGGAATGATTTAGTGAATCTTGCTTTGAGCAGGGGGTTGGCCCAGATGACCCAGGAGGTCCTTTCCAACTCCTCGATTCTGTGATTCTACGAGAAGCAATGGTCTAATGGACAATGGATGCACTTAATGGCTAATCTTCTCTTGGACCTAGGAGTTATTCTTATTATTAATATGTATTGCTTATATAGCGTTATCTTATTCCACAGTGCTTTACAGACATTATCATCAGTGATCTTCTGATTCAACCTTTTCTTACTTTCAACTCTGCAAACATTCTCACTGTTGCTCTTATTCATTCTCTTCTAGACTATTGTAACTCTCTTCTAATCGGTCTCTCTCTTACCAAACTCTCCCCTCTCCAATCTGTCCTGAATGCTGCAGCTAGGATAATATTCCTCACCAATCATTATACTGATGCCTCTACCTTGTGCCAGTCCTTACACTAGTTACCCATCCACTCTAGAATTCAGTATAAACTTATTACCCTCACCCACAAAGCACTCCACAGCTCAGCACCACCCTACATCTCCTTCCTTGTCTCAGTCTACCACCCTAGCTGTGCCCTCCTTTCTGCTAATGTCCTGACATTAATTTCCTCAATAATCTGAATCTCCCACTCCCGTCTCCAAGACTTCTTATGTGCTGTGCCAATTCTTTGGAATGCACTCTCCAGGATAATTTGATTAATCTCCAATACCCACATTTTTTAGCTTGCCCTAAAAGCGCACTTCTTCTGACTGGCCTACTGTCTCAACACATTTATTTAACTATCCCTGTGGTGCCCATTTTACACATTCTGGCTGATAACTGGTTCATGCGGCATTACATGAACACCTGATTTCTTACATTATGGCTGGTCAGAACAATAAAAGCAATTGTTACCATTCACCTTTCGTGTCTCCCCTATTTCTTCATAGATTGTAAGCTTGTGAGCAGAGCCCTCATTCCTCTTGGTATCTGCTGATTTATGCGATTATTGTTATGCTGTAATGTCTTTTATTGTCTGTAGAAGTCACCTTTAAAATGTAAAGTGCTGTGGAATATGTTGGCGCTATAGAAATAAAATTATTATTATTAGAAGTGCATTGAGCAGCAGGGTGGTTTGCTGGTAAAAGGGGGGGGGGGAATCTCTTTTAAATCTTCTGCCTGAGCGAGTGTGAACGAGCTGAGTGCGACCTGAGCGTAAAAGCGAACGGTGGTAAGTGTGTGACTTGTGATTCAGTTGTAGGATAGGGGAAAGTTTAACCAACAGGGATGGGGGGTGACCCGCTTCTTGCCGCAGACAGACAAGAGACTGAGACCAGTTTGTATTCAACAGGTCCGTTTTTATTGGCAGTCCTTCTGACGACCACAGGAATACACCATAGCAGCTTCACATCTCTCCATATACAGGCCCGGGTACCTTCACTTCCTTTGTTACTATAATCGTGGCGTCCTCTGTGGCTCTTTTCACTGTGGCTGCCCTAGGCCCATCCACCACAGTGCTTCACCAGTCTGAGTACAACATCCGTTCAATACCCACAGGCCGTCTTCACCTGTGGCTACCGTCCTCTGGGCCACCCCCCGTTACCGCCTCAACTGTCAGTCCTCTCTGGAGCCTTTCTACTGTATCTATCTCCGCAGCAGAACTTCCTCACTAGCATACTCCTCTTGCTGACTGCACCTTCCAGAACCTTCTCTCAGCCTTTTATCCTCCCAGTCCTTGTAGCTCTGCCCACTATAACCTGACAGTTCCTCTGACCAATGGCAGTTATTCAGTCCCACTCTTAAACTCTCCACTGCCCTCTAATGTTCAAACTATAATATGGCACCCTTTCTCTTTATCTCAGCGCTTTCACACCGACACTGCGCTACCCCTTTGCCTCTCACTACAGGCAGGTCTGTCCATCAGTCCAAATTCCCTACACTCCTCCTTCCTTTATCCATTGTCATCCTTGACAATCTCGCACTATTCTGCAGAAGTGTACCTTCCACCCTTCTCTGTTATGAATGAGTCACCGAGGAGGAAAAAACAAAAAGCAAGCTAAGCCCAGAAAACCGGAGAAGTTGGTAACTAGCGGATTGCAGACCCCTGATCCTATCCACAACAACTAGCAGTAGCCGTGGAGCATGCCTACGGTGGTCCTAGATGCCTCGTCATGGCCGGAGAACTAAATAAGCCAAAAGAAAGAAAGGGAAAATCTAAACTGCCCCAGAGCAGACCCCAAAGCATTAGACAGCCCCAACATGTATTGTCGGTGAAACAAGATGAAAACACAAACATAGATAGAAAGATAGGCTGAGTAAACGATGGGGCCCTAACTAACTAGAAAGGACAGGAAAGAAAAGCTGCTGTCTGCAATCACGCAAGAACCCTGCCAAAAAATGTCCAACACTTCTGATAGAAAAAGGCCCTGAAGTCGCTAGACTTCAATTCCCTATATCAGCACTCAGGTATATTCTGAAGACAGAGCAAAAGAGATCAACTGATCAGATACAAAATGGGGATTCAGCCCAGTCCCAGCCAGGGCTGGCTGAACACAAAAACTAAGTAAACCAGACGAAAACTCATATGAACAATAGCAGAGAAAACTAAGCTTTAAGAAGGCAGGAACCAAACTGGAAACCAGAAGCCACAGTCAGGAGAAATCACCAGCAAGAAACTAGGGAGTCGGCTGCCTTAAATCCAATCAGAAATTCCTGATATTCAATCACAGTCCTCTTCCTCAGGTGGCCGGTCTCTGCCATTTAGATCAGCTTCATTACCTCCCTTCACCAACAGAGGGAGTCCAGATAGAGAACTCACTACTCCTCTGTCAGCACAGCCAGCTCCATAACCCTCACCAGAAGCCAGAGGCAAACCCAAAAATGAGCTCACAACAGTACTCCCTCCTTGAGGAGGGGTCACCGAACCCTCATCCACGCCACCGGGCCGATCAGGATGAGCCCGATGAAAAGCACGAACCAATCTATCGGCATGAATATCAGAGGCAGAGACCCAAGAATTGTCCTCCTGGCCATAACCCTTCCACTTGACCAAATACTGGAGTCTCCGTCTAGCCAGACGAGAATCCAGTATTTTCTCTACCTCATATTCCACATTACCTTTAACCAATACAGGGTCAGGAGGTGCCGCCATAGGAACTACTAGCTCAACATATCTCTTCAACAGCGACTTATGAAACATGTTATGGATCTTAAACGTAACAGGAAGAGCCAATCAAAAAGAAACCGGATTAAGAATTTCCAAAATCTTGTAAGGTCCAATAAATCTTGGCTTGAACTTTGGATAAGCCACCTTCATAGAGATATTCTTTGATGACAACCAAACCATATCACCCACTTTAAACCGGGGACCAATGGTCCTATGCCGGTTAGAAAACCGCTGGGCCTTTTCCTGGGAGAGAGACAACTTATCCACTACTTGGTCCCAAATCTGCTGCATTCTCTCTACCACAGTGTCAACACCTGGGCAGGCTGAAGATTCCACTTGCCCTGAAGAAAATCGAGGATGAAACCCAAAGGTACAGAAAAAGGGGGACATCAAGGTGGCAGAACTAGCTCTATTATTTAAAGCGAATTCGGCCAAGGGCAAAAATGAAACCCAATCATCCTGATCAGCAGATATAAAACATCTCAAATAGGACTCCAAAGTCTGGTTTGTTCTCTCCGTCTGCCCATTGGTCTGAGGGTGAAACGCAGAGGAGAAGGACAACTGAATTCCCAGCTTGGAACAAAAGGCTTTCCAGAATCTGGAAACAAACTGAACTCCTCTGTCCGATACAATGTTCTCAGGAATCCCATGCAACCGAACCACCTGTTGTAAAAACAAGGGTACCAACTCTGAGGAAGATGGCAACTTTGGGAGTGGTACAAGATGGACCATCTTAGAGAATCTATCACAAATCACCCATATAACAGTCATTCTCTGAGAGACAGGAAGATCAGAAATAAAATCCATTGAAATATGGGTCCATGGCCTCTTAGGCACCGGCAAGGGCATCAACAACCCACTAGAGCGAGAACAGGGTTTAGACCGGGAACAAGTCCCACGGGACTGCACAAAATTTCTGACATCACGAGATAAAGCAGGCCACCAAAAAGACCGACTCACCAAATCTCTGGTACCAAAAATACCTGGATGACAGGCCAATGCGGAGCAATGAACTTCAGACATCACTCTCTTCCTCCTCTGGTCAGGAACATACAATTTTTCCATAGGACAACGCTCAGGTTTGTCCTCCTGGAATTCTTCCAGAGCACGTCTCAAATCGGGCGAGATGGCAGAAAGAACTACCCCCTCACCTAGGATGGTAGTAGGCTTGGTCACAATAGGAGAATCAGCAAAGAAACTCCTAGAAAGGGCGTCTGCCTTAACATTCTTAGTGCCTGGAAGAAAGGAGACCACAAAATCAAAACGCGTAAAAAACAAGGCCCACCTAGCCTATCTAGGATTCAAGCGTTTGGCCGACTCAAGGTAAATCAAATTCTTGTGGTCAGTGAGGACTACAACTTGATGTCTAGCTCCCTCCAACCAATGTCTCCACTCCTCAAATGCCCATTTCATGGCTAACAATTCCCGATTCCCCACATCATAGTTGCGTTCAGATGGGGAGAACTTTCGGGAAAAGAAGGCACAGGGATTCATTTTAGATGTCACCGGATCTTTTTGGGACAAAACAGCTCCTGCACCAATCTCTGAAGTGTCTACCTCCACCTGAAAAGGAAGTGAGACATCAGGTTGCCGCAAAACCGGAGCAGAAGTGAACCTCCGCTTCAGCTCCTGAAAGGCCGAAACAGCCTCTGAAGACCAATTCAGCACATCAGCACCCTTCTTAGTTAAATCAGTCAGTGGTTTAGCAATACCAGAGAAATTAGCTATAAATTTACGATAAAAATTAGCAAAACCCAAAAACTTCTGGACAGCCTTCAAAGAAGTGGGTTGAACCCAATCATAAATGGCCTGTACCTTGGCCGGGTCCATTTCAATAGTTGACGGAGACAAAATAAATCCCAAAAATGATATCGTCTGTACACCAAAAAGGCACTTCGATCCCTTAACATACAAGGAATTCACTCTCAAAATCCGGAACACAGTCCGAACATGTTCCACATGAGAATCCCAATCCCTGGAAAAGATCAAAATATCCTCCAGATAGATGATCAAAAACTTATCCACAAAGTCCCGGAAAATATCATTCATGAAGGATTGGAAGACAGAAGGGTCATTAGTGAGCCCAAAAGGCATCACCAGGTACTCAAAATGTCCCTCCGGAGTATTAAACGCCGTCTTCCATTCATCCCCATGCTTGATGCGAATAAGATTATACGCCCCCCTGAGGTCAAGCTTAGTAAACCAGCAAGCACCTTTAACTCTGGAGAATAAATCAGAAATCAGGGGTAATGGATACTGATATTTAACCGTAATTTTGTTGAGGGAACGATAGTCAATACAAGGCCTTAATGAACCATCTTTCTTGGCCACGAAAAAAACCCCAGCACCTAAGGGCGAAGAGGATGGTCTAATATGACCCTTCTCCAACGACTTCTTAATATAAGATCGCATAGCCTCGTGTTCGGGTACAGATAAATTGAAAAGTCAACCCTTGGGAAATTTACACCCAGGTCTCAACTCTATTGCACAGTCATATCTCCTATGAGGAGGCAAAGACGCAGACTTGCTCTCAGTAAATACATCATAAAAATCAGCCAAATAGTCACGAACATCATGCGACTGGGGAGAGGTGGAGAAAACAGGAGTGTCGCCAAGAGCACACCGACAACCCCAACTCACCACAGACACAGATTTCCAATCCAAAACCGGATTATGGATTTGCAACCAGGGAAAACCCAGAACAATGGTATCATGTAAATTATGCAACACCAAAAATCTGCAATTTTCTTTGTGGTCTGGGGCGACCCGCATTATCACCTGGGTCCAAAACTGAGGTTTATTCTTCGCCAAAGGAGTAGCATCAATACCCCTCAAAGGAATAGGCGTCCGCAGAGGTGTCATAGGAAAACCACAACGTTTAGCAAAATCCAAGTCCATCAGATTCAAGGCCGCTCCTGAATCCACAAAAGCCTTCGAGGAAAATGTGGATAAGGAGCAGATCAGAGTAATTGCCAAAAGAAACTTAGGTTGTACACCACCCACAGCAAATGTGTGTGCAAAACGTTTCTCTCGTTTAGGGCAGACAGAAATAACATGAGAGGCATCTCCACAGAAAAAACACAGCTTATTACGCCTTCTAAACTCCTGACGTTGCGCCCTAGACAAAACTCTATCACATTGCATAGGTTCAGACATTTGTTCAAAAGGTGGCAGCGCCTCCCGTGTAGTCTTGCGTTCACGTAAACGCCGATCAACTTGAATGGCTAATGACATAGAATCGTCAAGACCAGAGGGAACAGGAAATCCCACCATAGTATCCTTTAAAGTTTCAGACAAACCCTTCCTAAAGAGAGCTGCCAATGCACTTTCATGTAGTAAGGACCGCCCACTTTCGGAATTTCTGACAGTATAACTCTGCAGGATCCTGACCTTTGTTCAATGCCAATACGGCTCTCTCAGCTTGATCAATAGCATTAGGTTCATCATATAACAACCCCAAGGCTTGAAAAAATTCATCTACATTAGTCAAAACAGGATCTTCTGGTGTCAAAGAAAATGCCCAATCCTGGGGATCGCCGCGCAGCAAGGAGATGACAATTTTAACCTGCTGCGCAGAGCTCCCCGATGAGTTAGGCTTCAAGGCAAGAAATAATTTACAATTATTCTTAAAATTCAAAAATTTAGACCGATCCCCAAAAAACACATCAGGAGTAGGGATCTTTAGTTCAACAGCATGTGAATGAGTGAGATAGGCGGAAAATTCCCCGCACTTCAGCAGCAAGCTGCTCCACACGATCAGACAATTGCTTAATCTCCATCAAGGAGAAAGAAAGAAAAAAGAATCCTCCTACGGCCCAAGAGAAAAAGAGGAGAAAATATACATATAAAAAAAAAATTCTGACACTTTTTTTTTTTTTTACAATTCTCTCCTGCTTTTGAGTACCCTAGAATCTGCGGTATGGCTGGTGATTCTGTTTTGAATGAGTCACCGAGGAGGAAAAAACAAAAAGCAAGCTAAGCCCAGAAAACCGGAGAGGTTGGTAACTAGCGGATTGCAGTCCCCTGATCCTATCCACAACAACTAGCAGTAGCCGTGGAGCGTGCCTACGGTGGTCCTAGATGCCTCGTCATGGTGGGAGAACTAAATAAGCCTAAAGAAAGAAAGGGAAAATCTAAACTGCCCCAGAGCAGACCCCAAAGCAATAGACAGCCCACAACATGTATTGTCGGTGAAACAAGATGAAAACACAAACACAGATAGAAAAATAGGCTGAGCAAACGATGGGGCCCTAACTAACTAGAAAGGACAGGAAAGAAAAGCTGCTGTCTGCAATCACGCAAAAAACCCTGCCAAAAAATGTCCAACACGTCTGATAGAAAAAGGCCCTGAAGTCGCTAGACTTCAATTCCCTGTATCAGCACTCAGGTATATTCTGAAGACAGAGCAAAAGAGATCAACTGATCAGAGACAAAATGGGGATTCAGCCCAGTCCCAGCCAGGGCTGGCTGAACACAAAAACTAAGTAAACCAGACGAAAACTCATATGAACAATAGCAGAGAAAACTTAGCTTTAAGAAGGCAGGAACCAAACTGGAAACCAGAAGCCACAGTCAGGAGAAATCACCAGCAAGAAACTAGGGAGTCGGCTGCCTTAAATCCAATCAGAAATTCCTGATGTCCAATCACAGTCCTCTTCCTCAGGTGGCCGGTCTCTGCCATTTAGATCAGCTTCATTACCTCCCTTCACCAACAGAGGGAGTCCAGATAGAGAACTCACTACTCCTCTGTCAGCACAGCCAGCTCCATAACCCTCACCAGAAGCCAGAGGCAAACCCGAAAATGAGCTCACAACAGGAAACAAAGGGTGACAGGGACATCCTCTACATCTGGAGGAAAGATGGTTTAAGCATAATTACAGACGCGGAATCATTACTGTAAGAGCAGTGAGACTATGGATGTTGTATGGTGTTGTAATGAGTGATTCCCTACTAAAATTTAAGAAGGGACTGGATGCCTTTCTTGAAAAGTATAATATTACAGGGTATATACACTAGTTTCCTTAATATTGCGTTGATCCTGGGAGCTAGTCTGATTGCCGTATGTGGAGTCGAGATGGAATTTTTTTCCCCAAGGTGAAGCTTACTGTTTGCCACATGGGTTTTTTTTGCCTTCCTCTGGATCAACATGTTAGGATAGGATATGGGTTGAACTAGAAGGACCTAAAGTCTTCCTTCAACCTTAATAACTATGTTACTATGTTATTATTGCATCTCAAGGTCAGATGTGGTATTTCATATGTTAGAAATTGCCTTTTTTGCTCAGATGATAATGGGTATATACTTGGATGAGGGATATATGGAATTTTCTAAGGGTTCCATCTCATTCTGTGTACTTCTCAACCTACACTTGCAAACTTATCCTCTTCTTAAGACAAATTAAAAAAAATGGACCATCTCTGAATAGAAAGCAAATGTGAATGGGTGCAAGCTACTATGACTGCATAATACACAAACAAAAGAATACAGCAGCTGTCTGTAAACACTAAGATGTAAGCAAACATTGAATATATACAATTTGGCCTGTATTCCTGTAATATAGTATATACTTATAAAACTAAGGTACTTAGAGCACCAATTGGCCAATTTATGTGAGCCCACCAGCCACAACAAGGCATTCTTTTCTTTGATAGGACCTTAAACCTAATATTTATCAAACATGCCTCTCTCCTATTAAAAGCCTACAAATTTAAAGGGCAGGTAGGATCCCGCATTAATTAAAAAAAGCCTTAGGCTGATGGGAGGAGTGCAAACTGATCTTCTTCATAAGACAATAGACCAGATATTCTTGGTCTCAGTGACACATGCATCTGTATTCAGTGAAGCACGGTGCTCAAGAGCAACACTCTTCTGACAGAACGATGTTATGTAACCGTGGATATTTGCAGATGGATCTGGAGTAACAATATGGCATCCCCTATAAGCACATCACCAAAGATGCAGTGGTCAACATGGTCATATTTGCATTTCTAGTTTCATGAAGCTCTGTTCTTTGTGTAATGTCCAGAGTTGTGAACCAGTATTACATTGGACATTATCCTGTTGAACGGGTTTATGACACTTCTTATCTAAATGACTTCAGAAGACCTATTGAGAGTCATTTGTTTCTAAAAAAAAAAAAAAAGTTAAAAATCTACATTTGTATGGTTTAATTATCCAAATTGTGAATGACCAATGCTTTCCCGGAGCATATAAACAATACCACGCTGGGCAGCCATGAATATAACTGTCTCTGTGTGCCAAGAAGCAGAAAACCTCTGATGGAGAAATTGGCCTTCTGTACACTGCTACACAGCCGTCACATGGCGCTGTATTATAGAGATATTCTCCTATGGAAGATATACAACGGGGAAGTTGTGCAGTGTTTTATGAGGCCACATGCTAATGTAGAACAGATGCAGCATTAACATTTTCATTTTCATTAATTATAAAGATTATACTACCCACATTACCTTCCTGGGGCAACCTCCTCCTTGTTCTGACTACAGTCCCACATTCTCAATTTATTACAGCGGTTGTTCTAACTGGACATCACCTTCTTACAATGAAGCTATTTGGGCAAGAACATGTTACAGATCCTTAAATGCATTGCACCATTATAATCCTATACATGCCTTAAAAGTGATGTCCGTTTTTAGTAAAGTAGTCCCCAAAGTGTGTAAAGTACATTAAATAATAAATTCATCAAGTATTTACCCTCCGTAGGTTCAGGGACCGCTTTCTGCTGCGGCATCATATGAAAAGAGCGCACCACCAATCTAACCAGTCACTGTGCTCAGTGCTCATACCAAGATTAGGGGCATGCAACGTTGAGCTCCGTGCGCGCACAAGCTTCTGAAATCAGTGACTGTCTAGAGCGGTGATGTCACTGTTCAGGCCAGTCAGTCACTGAGCTCAATGTTGAGTGCTGTCGATCTCTGCACACTTTTGATGTGACATCACAAAACCAGGAGCGGAGCAACAGTGGGGAGCTGGCACCGGTCCCAGGGATGGCAAGTACTTGATGAGTTTGTTATTTTATGTATTTTACTCACTTTGGGGAACACGTTGAAACTGAAAATCTGTGAAGGTGGTTAAAATATATACTGCAGACTAATACTGGAAGTCTATGATTACAGGGGATCCCAGTAGATAGTTGTTAGGCCTCTTTCACACTTCCGTTTTTGACCATCAGTCAAAATCCGCCAGGTTTTGAAAAAAACGGATCTGCCATTTTTTTTGCAGATCCGTTTTTTTCCCCATTGAGTTGCATTACTGGCGGATCTTGACGGATGGGCATCCGTTGGATCCGTTTTTTTGAGGATCCGGCAAATTTTTTCGTCCGCCGGCATGCTTGGACGGACCATCTCTCTCTCTCTCTCTCTCTCTCTCTCCCTTCCCGCCCAGCGGTTCCTTTAAAATTCTTCATTCTGCGGATCCGTCACAAAACGGATCCTGTGGCTTCCGTTCACATGAGTTAGGAACGGATCCGCTTTTCCGCCTTTTTGGCGGATTTTAACTGACACAAAAAACTGAAGTGTGAAAGAGGCCTTAGACAAATGATTGCTTGGTGGACAATTATCTCTTTAGAGGCCCCCCCCTACACAAGATTGCTCAGCTCTGCCTAAAGGGGGTTTTACACTAAGCGATATCGCTAGCAATATCGCTAAAACATCACTGGTTTTGTGACGTTATAGCGATATTGCTAGCGATATCGCTATGTGTGATACTTACCAGTGACCGGCTCCCCCGCTGTCCATCGCTGATCGCGTGAGAATGTCCGGCTCCATTTCTCGTCGGGCGCTTCCTGCTGAGACTTCTTGCTGTGACGACGAGCGACGCTGGACGCGGGCGGGAGGAGGTCAGGATCGCTGTGTGTGAATGGTAAGTATCGTGCGCTGCGTCGCTGCTGCATCGCTGTCAGATCTTTCTGTATGAAAGCTCACTAGCGATCATTTAGCGATGCACCAGCGATCCTGACCGGGTCGGATCGCTGGTCGGATCGCTGGTGCATCGCTAAATGTAAAAGGGCCTTAACACACTTATATTATCTATGTGAGAGCTGCTTCCAGAGAGGCTTGTCTCCCATAGGATAAAACAGATCAGCCATTGGAAATTGATGTGTCAGGTCCTTCAAAAACATCTGTGGTGTGAGAGGTGAGAGTTGGGAGGCGACAATACATGTTAAACTGGTGGCCGATCTTACCAATATCTGCGGGTTTGGATAACTTTAGTCGAATGTGTACAATGTTCTTAACTTTTTTTCAATAGTAAAACCAAAACGGGTCCAGCACACCTGTTAGGGCTCTATCACACAAACGTATAACATGGCCAACTGCTATGTGATTTTTTTATCGGATAGCACTTGACTCAATATTATTCTATGGGGAAGTGCAGACCTGCAATTTTTTTCTCATGCCGATTCGGCAGCATGCTGCAAATGACTTCGAGACTTTGTGTGAAATATCGGATTGCATTTGGATGTAATCCCACTGCTATCTGATATACGTGGAGACAGGCAATTGAGATAGAGAAATTACTTTTTCTGTCTCCTCCACACCTATGCCCTGATTCTCTCTTGTGAGAGCACAAGAGTATTTGCATTTTCGACCCCATGACCCTTGTGAAGGGTTAGGTGTAGGTGCATAAATACACTGTGGCCATTAACAGACAAATACAACATAGAATAAAAACAATATATAGAAACACTACGGTAAGTAAAAAATCTAGAGTACTTAGTTGACATGAGTCTAATGTGTACAGTGGCCTTAACACTCTATAGATAGTGTTACAGTGGAATTGTCATCTAATATATCCCCTATACTCTTTCTGCTGTATAGGTTACACTAATTACCTATGAAGTTTAAATTCCAAAGCATAAATCGCTTAAAGAGAAATACCACTTACTTTAAGAAGTTTGAAATTTGTGACAAAGATATCATTGATTTTATAAGAGTCTATTTTTCAGATCTACCAAGATGAGGGTGAACAAAGCTGTTTATCAAAATTGGCTTAAAAAGGGCTAAAGAGAGGGACTTGGTGCTTGGTGCTGTCTGGGAAATCCGGCAGTCCAGACATCTAAATCTCACACGGTAACAAGTCAGGAATGCCAGGCGATCTACTGCAGCGTGACTGGACATTTGTCACAGAACAGAGGGCTTATCCTTAGAAACAGCTTCATCCCTTGGGTAATATGCCATTACTCACTCTTTCTCTGCATGTACCTCATAATTCACAAAAATAGCCATATATTTGAATGAAATGGATGATTTGTTTGATTAAAGGAGTTTTCGATGTACAAGGTTTTGAACTTATTATTCTTTATGACAGTGTTAAAAATAATAAAATCATCTGTTATTTACCCTCCCCAGGTCCATTGTGTGTCTCCGCCACTGCTCTGGAGATAGTATACAAGCTCTGGTGATAGAATACAGGCTCTGGAGATAGTATACAGGCTCTGGTGATAGTATACAGGCTCTGGTGATTGCGTACAGGCAACAGTGGTGACATCATTCTTTCAGTGCTGCAGTTAATCACCAAATTCAGCGGCTCATGTCATCTACAATTGTGGTCAAAGGGTCAAACAAGCACTATTCTGCCATTATTTTTTAGGATTAGCCTTTAGGAGGTTCAGTTCAGTGTGTGGCAAAAATGACCTGACAATATGATTTTTCTAGTCAGTATGACTATGGTAATACTAAACTTATATAATTTGTTTTTATTTTAAGTGTTTTAAAAAAAATAAAAACATTTTCTTTGTACTGTAATTTTTGTTGTTGTTTTCAATCAACAGAGCTATACGAGGGCATATTTTTGTGTGGTGAGCTATAGCTTTTTAATGGTACCATTTTGGGATACTATTACGTGTGGTTTTGATTGGAACTGTGGTGACCAAATAACATTTATATTGATTATTTTTTTTACTTTACGGCATTTCCTGTACGGATTAATTCATTTAATCATTTTATTTTTGGTAGACCGGACTTTTACGGGTCCTGGAATACCAAATATGTTTACATTTTTATTTTTGGTCGATATTTTGCCAAGAGTTTCAAATTTACAAGGTCTGTCCCAAATTTTTGTAATAAATCCAAGATTAAAAGGGATGAAGTTTATATTATATTACAACCCCCAAAATGGGCATTCTCTTCCAATTTTGGCATTCTCGGAGTGAATGAGACTTAAACGATCTTATCTTACCAACTATGATATTGGTAAGGCTGGAGTCACACATAACGACTCACCAGCGATCCTGACAACGATATCAATGTGTCAGGATCGCTGGTGAGCTGTCAAACAGACAGCTTCACCAGCGATCAGCACAGCGACGCCCAGCGCCCGGCGTCGCTGTGCACGTTAGTAACCAGCGCACTGATGCAGGAAACTGTTAATTAACGTACACATCGGGTACGCCCGTCCCTTGGATACCCGATGTGTACATTAGTTACCAGCAGATCGCTGGTCTCCCGCCTGTCACACACAGCGATGCGTGGTGGCCAGCGGGAGACCAGCGACCAAAAAAAAGTCCTGGCCTTTCCTGCAGCGATCAGCGATACTGGTAGGGGGGCCAGTCGCTGATCGCTGTCACACACAGTGATCTTGATGGTGAGATCGCTGTTGTGTCACAAAAATTGTGACTCAGCAGCGATCTCGCTAGCGCGATCGCTATGTATGACGGGGCCTTAAGTATACGAGAGTCCTACACAGATAATTTCCACCCAGTAGCACAGGGGATGGGACAAGCAAGGGCTGGATCTCTGCTAGGCCCCATAGTAGTATTCCCTTGAATTAAAATGGAAGCTCAATTACTGAAGAATATTCTGACAGACTCAATGTCCTTCTAACACTTACGGTACCTTTACCTAGACAATTGTGAAAACTGTCATGTTACCGAAGTGTCATAATTCATTTGGTGTATGCCGAATCTCCCCCATTCTGTTGTAGGACAGCTAAAATCTATAAACTCTATTCTGCACATATATTTCATTTAGAAAAACGTTTCTTACAATATTATAGGTTTGTTTCAGCCTTGAGGTTACTTGTATCACACACTGAGAGTGACCACTGACCTAGAGCCAAGCGTGACCTTCAATTACTTCAGCCCAGCAGGATTAAGCTGAAGGTGACACTGAATGTTCCATGCTAGTGAATGGAAACTCATACCAGGAAAGCTCAAGTAAATTAACAGAATTAGAAAACAGACTTAGAAAGCCGCCTCAGGCAGGTTTCCCTGGATAAAAATCTGGTGCACATAGCTACTAATATTATAAGCTGGCTGCTGCTTCTGCACCCTGGAACTTGGGAGAAGAACAAAAAAGTCATACAAGGTGAATTCTCATATAGCAAGTCCATGTACGTATACACCTTTCTAAGTGCTTAGTATTTGCCCTATCAGCAAAAATAAATGTTATAATGTTGCCACTGATGATCCATTAAAAATAGTATATGTTCAAAAATATACTGTGAAAATATATGGAAACATAAGTCACATATATGGATCTTTTGCTACATGAAAACCAGTGGGAAGATTATAGCATATTGTACTGAGACATTGTCAGCCATTGTTGAGTAGAAACTGAGGTTAGCGTCAGTATCGGAACAACAAAGCACCATATCAACTGGGGAAATACAGAAGGTTTATGCTGTATTAATGTGTGACCTCCAGAATAGTCTATATACTGCATTAATGCAGCTAACAAAGGCAAGCAGAAAGCATCTTCCCGTGAATGATAACACGCTACTGTTTTGTTGACCAGTTTTGTTCAGACCCATGTACATGGTAATGACGTGCCCACCAGGGCTGTGGGGTACCCGAATCGGACCGGACAGTTCTATGGGGGAGCAGGCCGGTGGACACCGCATCTTGAGGCACGTTTGCCCCTCTCCTATATACTGACAAGCTCATTACTTTAGAGAGATCATTCTCCTCAATGCCTAAAGCACCATCGTCCTTTCTGATAGATGCCTAAAAGCTCTACACAATCTATATATACCACCCGTAACTGAAGAAGGTCACATTGACCGAAACGTCTTTTTTCGTGTACTACAATAAACTGCCTTACAAATACCTTTAAGTTGAGTGCTAGGTTCATATTTGTTGCTTTAACGGTTTGGGAACCTAACCTTGGCACCATCTTGAGTTGTGCTCACGGTGTTCTTTCTATACTAGTTCTATGGGGGAGGTGACGGGGCCATGATCCATTTCCATGGCCCTGGCCGTGTCATAAAATAGAGGATAGTTATGTGGTGTTTAATCGTGACACCACCCGTGGTGTTCGGCAATGGGTGACCAGCGCTGCGGTTGGTTTTGGTCCACTGGGGCTGATGGTGACGCAGCAAAGATACTTCAGCTCCCACGGGTAGAGCGGGGCCCCAGGGCAAATATATTTGCTTGTTCAGATGGTAGTGAACATTGGGGTGCAGAGAATAAGTGAAGGACACAGAGCGGTGCAGTTTTACCTTTTACTAGAAAGTAGATGCAATCTGGGGTACCAATTATAGATGACGGATTGAGTACACCCTGCCAGGTGGGGTTGGGGACCTTCCTTCTGCGCTCTTTTTTCGTGTCCCTGCTGCTTGTAGCTAAGCGGCGGCCCTCTCCTGCGTGATGGTTTCGAACCTGTATGGCAGACAGCGTGAACCTATGTAACAGGCACTGTCCTTTTCACTGTCAGCTCCAAGCTCTTGGTCTGCTGCCGTGCCTTCAAGTGTTCGGTGCGGCCAGGGAGCTTGAAGTCCCCTGCCCTCCAGATTTGGCTGTCAGGGCATACAGCACCCGCCCAGCAAAGGACTCTGGTGTCCGTTTTTATCAGCACCCTGCTCTGGGGTCAGCTATATGCAATTTTAGTTCCCCAGTGCCCTTGTCTCTGCTCCTGTCCCTTCCCTCTCTACAGACCAACTGCCAAATCTCCTCCCTCACTGTCGGGTCACGAGCTCCAGCTGGCTGGCTCCCGTTTCCATGACAACTTCCCTGTTTACTCTCTCAACTAACTTCTTTCTGACCCACCTGCTGGCCAGAATTTATAAGGAAGCTCCCCTTTCTGGCCTGGAGCAGGAATTGACATGTACATTGTGTTACCTGGCATGGGGACCCCCCTGCCTCCAGGCATGACATCACCCCTTAGAGGGAGGCAATATGACCGTGGCAACTGGACTCTGGGGTGCCACAGTAAAAATACACACAAACCAAATGCAATCTCACTGCAATCATATTCTCTTCCATCTGTTATCTAATTTTTAATGACATACATTTGGAAGGTTAGTAAGAAGTTTGGGCTTGATGGAAAGTAATAAAAACAGCAAAATCATATTTGACATGGGTTTTCTTTTTTGCTATCTATTACTTTAAAAATACATAGGCAAAGGAATTTTCCAGCACCAGTAGTCGTAAAATCTTGATTTGACTTTATTGAATATCCATATACACAAGTCGGACAAAGACATTGTAGTACCTGATCAGCCGCATTTCGGATCGCTGGTGATCCTTAGGCTGGCTATATAGATTAGATGGCTGTCGGATGAACAATGCTTAGGGTGATTGTTCGGTCGACAGCCATGTCAGCATCCTCTCCCACACACAGGAGTGCTCGATTGGCCAAGCACTCTTGTATTCCCTATGAGAAAGCCGCTGACTGTCACTCTGTTTGGAAGCTTATCTCCAGGAGAACAATGAGACCATCAATCCAAAATCAGACATGTCAAATTGACATCTTGCCCGACATCAGTCTGTGGGCTTCCCATACATGTTAGACAGTCAGCTGAATCCACTGATATTGATAGGTTCAGCCAACTGTTTAACGTGTATAGGCACCCACAGACTGATGTAGGGTGAGATGTCAGTGTGAATAGGGGCCTTTAGTCATTTTCACCAGCGATCCGAAATGCATTTCATCATGAAGTACTGTGTATTTGTCTGGATGGTACACATGGATATTCAATAAAGCCAAATGAAGATTTTAGGATTACTGCTGCTTGAAAATTCTTTTGCTTGTTGAATCCATTACCTTGTGTGCCGTGTACTGTACCTCTGGGCTGGTGAGTGAGCTGGATCTTTGCTTTCTATGGATTTATATAGATATACATAGGAACTGTATATATAAAATTGGATGTATCTGATAATGATCTTTTGCAGATTTGTTTGCAGCAAAGACAAAAATATTTCACAACATATTCTGTAAATGACACATTCCTATTTATGGCATAAACATATGATTGATTTCCTGTCCGGCTAAATGTAGAAGTGACATAGGCAGTGTTTCCTATACTACATATCTAACAATATACTATGTAAATGACAAACAGATGAGGCATAAATATTTTCATTTTTGTAAAGCGTTGCTATGATAATATACAAGCATCTCTTACCTAGTAAAGGCCAAAACATACTCTGAGTTACTCTATACCAGTGGTTCCCAAACTGCAGTCCTCGCGGACCCCAACAGGTCATGTTTTCAGTATTTCCATAGTGTTACACATGTGAGAGAATTCCTGATGCCTTGATGATACTTCCATCACCTGTGAAATACTAAGGAAATCCTGAAAACATGACCTGTTGGGGGCTGTGAGGACTGGAGTTTGGGAAACACTGATCTATACAAATCGGCATGGGAACAGCGGAGCAGGAAAATGGATTGAAGAATAACCACTTAGACATGAATCCCAACACCCAACAGTTACACACGTGGTCAAAATTGTTGGTACCCCTTGTTTAATGACAGAAAAACCCACAATGGTGACAGAAATAACTTGAATCTGACAAAAGTAATAATAAATAAAAAATCTGTGAAAGTGAACAAATGAAAGTCAGACATTGTTTTTCAACCATGCTTCCACAGAATTTTTAAGAAATAAAACTCATGAAATAGGCCTGGACAGAAATGATGGTACCCCTAAAAATAATGTGACAAAAGGGACATGTTAAATCCAGGTGTGTCGACTAATTAGCATCACAGGTGTCTACAATCTTGGAATCAGTGAGTGGGCCTGTATAGAGTGTTACAGATACCTACTGTGCTGTTTGGTGACATGGTGTGTATCACACTCAACATGGACCAGAGGAAGCGAAGGAAAGAGTTGTCTCAGGAGATTAGAAAGAAAATTATAGTCAAACATGTTAAAAGTAAAAGATATAAGACCATCTCCAAGTAGCTTGATGTTCCTGTGACTACAGTTGCACATATTATTTAGAAATTTAAGCTCCATGGGTGTCACGCACGGTGAGGGAAAACCAAGTGTAACATAAAGGGAAATGGGGAAGGGGGCCCAGACACTAAGGAAGGGATTTCGAGACCCCTAGGCTAGATCTAATCTCTCCCTAGAACTCCTACCGAGTCCCTATATTGGTTCCTCTCCGATCTCTGAGCCGGAAACTGGGGCCCTGAATCTCCCTGGGGCCTAGTCCTGAATAGGGAATGGGAGGGAGATGCTCGCTAGGCAGTCTCCGCTAAACTAAAGATGGTAAGCTGAGACAAACAGGGGAACACTTAGTGAATAGCCAGATACGGATACCAGAAGAGGGATTCCAGACACCAAACTGGAGCACTCTGAGAAGGTCCAACACTCTAGCAAGCAGAAGTGGAAATGAAGCTATTACCCGCACTGGGTCACAGCTGAGCCACTAACTAAATAGATCAAAACTTGTCAGGGCAGGAGGAGGTCGACACTGGGTCCTAGAGACAGGTGGTCCAGGGAGCAGTCTGTATGGACAGGCGCTCAGACCTTCTGAGGCCTGACGCAGGATGATAGCCTGTCACCTCCTAAGCGCTCGTGACAGTACCCCCCCTCCTATGAGTGGCCTCCAAACACTCAGGACCCAGTTTCTCAGGACATGAGGTATGGAATGCCCTAACCAACCTGAGGGCATTCACCTCTGACGCTAACACCCACATCCTTTCCTCTGGACCATAACCCCTCCATTGCATCAAGTACTGCAAGGAACGACGAAGGAGACGAGAATCAACAATCCTCGAAATCTCAAACTCCAAATTGCCATCTACCAAAATTGGAGGGGGATGGTGGGGATGAGGACTCAATGGGGTTCACACATTTCTTAAGAAGAGATCTATGAAAAACATTGTGGATTTTGTGAGCTTGAGGAAGCTCCAGACAAAACGCCGCTGGGTTTATGACAGCAGATATTCTATAAGGACCAATGAACCTGGGTCCCAACCTTCAAGAAGGAACCTTCAACTTAATATTCCTAGTGGACATCCACACAAAGTCATTCACATTCAGGTCCGGACCTGGCACACGTCTCCTGTCAGCCATACGTTTGTACCTGTCTCCCATAATTCTCAAATTCTTCAGGATGCCCTGCCACACAGAAGAGAGCGACAATGCAAAACGCTCCTCCTCCGGAACTCCTGGAGCCCCTCCCTCATTAAAGGTACCAAACTGTGGATGATAACCATATGCACCGAAAAACGGTGACCTGCCAGTGGACTCTTGACGGTGATTTTTAATTGCAAATTCAGCTAATGGTAAGATGAAACACCTGAGGTATGTCTCCAAATTCTGGTTGACCCGCTCTGTCTGCCCACCTACGGAACTCAGAGCTATATGACTCTATTGACCGGCTCCCCTGCAGGAGGCGGCGAAGTCTAGACTCCGCCAGGGTAACTCGGTCATTGTCGTCATAAATGAGGGCCAGGGCCCAAAAAAAAATCCCTCCACAGACTGGAGACAAACAGAGTCCTATGGTAAGGAAAAAGCGCCCAGGATTGTGGATCTCCCTGCAATAAAGAAATCACAATCCCTACCTTTTGCTCTTCACTGCCAGATGAGTAGGGAAGAAGTTTGAAATACAATTTGCAGGCCTCTTTAAACACAAAAAACTTGTCCCTGCCTCCTGAAAATCTGTCAGGGAGAGCAATCTTAGGTTCAGGCAGACCCGGCCCAGCAGCAGAGGCCCCAACACTGGCGACCTGCAGCTGCTGCTGCTGCAGAACCTCCTGACAGAGATCAGTCACTTCCAGAGACAGACAGCGTAGTCGCTCAGCCAACTCAGTGACTGCATCCATCTCCAAAGGGAGAAAGAGGAAAAAAAACAATAAAAAAAACCCTCAAAACTAACAAAACACATGCACAAATGAACCACATGTCAGCTTTTTTTTTTTTCTCTAAACAGTGCGGCGGGTAATAATGTCAAGAACGGTGAGGGAAAACCAAGTGTAACATAAAGGGAAATGGGGAAGGGAGCCCAGACACTAAGGAAGGGATTTGGAGAACCCTAGGCTAGATCTAATCTCTCCCTAGAACTCCTACCGAGTCGCTATATTGGTTCCTCACCAATCGCCGAGCCAGAACCTGAGGCCCTGAATCTCCCTGGGTCCTAGTTCTGAATAGGGAAATGGGAGGGAGATGCGCGCTAGGCAGTCTCCGCTAAACTAAAGACAGTAAGGTGAGACAAACAGGGGAACACTTAGCTGAATAGCCAGATACGGATACCAGAAGAGGGATTCCAGACACCAAACTGGAGCACTCTGAGAAGGTCCAACACTCTCGCAAGCAGAAGTGGAAATGAAGCTATTACCCGCACTGGGTCACAGCTGAGCCACTAACTAAATAGATCCAAACTTGTCAGGACAGGAGGAGGTCGACACTGGGTCATAGAGGCAGGTGGTTCAGGGAGCAGTCTGTATGGACAGGCGCTCAGACCTTCTGAGGCCTGACGCAGGATGATAGCCTGTCACCTCCGAAGCGCTCGTGACAATGGGACTGTGGCCAACCTCCCTGGACTTGGCCGCAGGAGGAAAATTAATGACAAATCAAAGAGACAGATAATACGAATGGTAACATCAGTTCTATGTTCACAGATGGAAAAATGAAGCATATCAAGAAAAGAACACTGTCCCTGCTGTGAAACATGGAGGAGGCTCTGTTATGTTCTGGGGCTACCTTGCTGCATCTGGCGCATGGTGTCTAGAATCTGTGCAGGGTACAATGAACTCTCAAGCCTATCAAGGGATTCTAGAGATAAATGTGCTGCCCAGTGTCAGAAAGCTTGATCTCAGTTTCAGGTCATGCATGGGTCTTGCAACAGGATAATAACCCAAAACACACAGCTAAAAACACCCAAGAATGGCTAAGAGGAAAACATTTGACTATTCTGAAGTGGCCTTCTATGAGCCCTGACCTAAATCCTATTGACCATCTTTGGAAAGAGCTAAAACATGCCGTCTGGAAAAGGCAACCTTTAAACACGAGACAACTGGAGCAGTTTGCTCTTGAGGAGTAGGCCAAAATAACTGTCGAGAGGTGCAGAAGTCTTATTGACAGTTACAGGAATCGATTGATTACAGTGATTGCCTCAAAAGGTTATTCCCAAAACATTAAGCTAAGTGTACCTTCATTTCTGTCCAGGCCTATTTCATGAGTTTTATTTTTTTTTAAAAATCAGTGGAAGCATGGTTGAAAATCAATGTCTGACTTTCATTTGTTCATTTTCATAGATTTTTTATTTATTATTACTTTTGTCAGATTCAAGTTATTTCTGTCACCATTGTGGGTTTTTCTGTCATTAAACGAGAGGTACCAACAATTTTGACCTTGTGTGCATGTGAAAATGCTCACCTTTGTAGGAAAGATAACCATAGCTCCTGGCTTTCACAGTGCACAATAGTGATTTAGTGAGTAGCGCTACACTGAAGTCAAATGTAGATCTTTACTTTGTAAAGTTTTATTTATAAAAAAGTGTATTGATCTGAGTTATGGTTCTGATTGGTAGAACAGCAAACACTAGTATAATTCCCAATCTACATTGAACTAGTAACAAACACATCTCTAATCCAATGGTTTATCCAAAAACTTGTGACCATCATTAACTAAAAGCGACCGTTTTATGAAAACAGTATTGAGTAGATAATTTATTTGACCTGTATATCCCTTCCACTTTTCATTTACTTCACCATCACCATCCAAAAAAAGATTTACTTTTTTTCTACCACATCATAATGGCCATAGCCATACTATATTTGTGTTAGATATATAATGTGGCATGTAAAAGTTTGGGCACCCCTGGTCAGAATTACTGTTATTGTGAACGGTTAAGTAAGTTGAAGATTAAATTATCTCTAAAAGGGCCAAAGTTATTGATGAAACATTTCCTTTGTATTTTAGGCAATATATATATATATAGTAATTTTTTTAATTTTAAAACTTACAAAAAGAAAAATGGGCCAATACAAAAGTTTTGGGCATCCTTGGAGTTTTGTGTCTTCAGGTAACTTTGACCAAGGTTTCAGATTTCAGATCCTAATTAGCTTGTTAGAGTTATAGCTTCTCCACTATCATAGTTAGGAAAGTTTTCAATTTGCTCTTTCCTCAATTCGAAATGTAATTAAGAAGTAGTATTTAACAGGAACAGTGGAGATCAAAATAAGGTCTGAAAGACCAAGCAAAATTTCAGTGTGAGCTGCTTGTAAGATTGCTTGAGAGGTAAATCAGAACCCCTGCTTGACTGCAAAAGACTATCAGAAAGATTTAGCAGACTCTATAGAGTTGAGGTTCATTGTTCTACTGTTCAGAGACACCTGCTCAAACATGGATTCCATGGAAGAGTCATCAGAAGAACATTTCTCCTGTATCCTCACAATAAAATTAAGCTTGATAAGTATTCGAAAGAATATATAAACAAGCCTGATGCATTTTAGCAACAAGTCCTGTGGACTGATGAGGTTACAATATAACTCTTTAGCCACCAGGGAATATTTCACAGGTAGAGAGAAGAATGTATTCAATAAAATTTCAACAAATTCTTGATGCAAGCATAATACCATCTGTAAAAAAAACTGAAGTTGAAAAAAGAATGGCTTCTACAAATGGATAATGATCCTAAACACACATCAAAATCCACAATAGACTACCTCAAAAGGCACAAGATGGACGTTTTACAATGGCTCTCACAGTTCCCTGATCTAAACATCATTGAAAATCTGTGGCTAGACTTCAAAATAGCAGTGCATGCAAGATGACCCAGGATCTCACAGAACTGGAAGAATTTTCCAAGGATAAATGAAAGAAAAAAAACCCTCAAACAAGAATTGAAAAACTCTTGGCTTGCTACAAAAAGCGTTTACAAGCTGTGATACTTTCAAAAGGGGGTACTACTAAGCAGGGCCGGTTTTAGGCAAAGTTGGGCCCTAGGCAAAGTTTAAAATGGGGCCCCAAATGCTAACATATTGCACATCACACAGAAACATTTTGATTGTATTTACATGCGCTGAGTTCAGGACGCTAAATCAGTGTGATCGACAATATTGAAGTTGTTCAACACTTGTTTCCCAGCCTCGTTCCACCATCTGAGAAATAATGATGGGAACAGAACAATCACTAATGGATCACTAACAGATCACCATACAGTACCATGTTATCAGCAGCACATATACAGTTTACACCCCATAGTCCTCCATATAATATAATGTCCCCCATAGTCCTCCATATTGTATAATACACTCCCTATAGTCCTCCATATAGTATAATACACCCCCCATAGTCTTCCATATAGTATAATACACTCCTCATAGCTCTGCATTAAAATACACTGCTCAGTCCTCCATATTGTATAATACACTCCTCATAGTGCTCCATATAGTATAATGCACTGCCATAGTCATCCATGTAGTACAATTCACTCCCCATAGTATAATGCACCCCATAGTTCTTCACATAATGTATTCCCCATAGTCCTCGATACAGTATAATGCAGCCTACATATTGCATAATGCAGCCAACCCACAGAGTATAATGCAGCCCCGCCATACAATATAATGTAATCCCCATAGAATATAATGCAGCCCCCCTCCTATAGTATAATGCAGCCACCCATTAGAGCATAATGCAGCAACCCCTCAGAGTATAATGCAGCCACTCCACAGAATATAATGCAACCCCCCATTTAATATACTGCAGCCCCTCCATAGAATATATGGCAACACCCTCATAGAGTATAATGCAGCCCCTTATATAGTATAATGTAGCCCCTCCATAGAATACAATGTAGCCCTCCTCATATAGTATAATGCAGCCCCCATAGAATATAATAAAGCACCCATACAATATAATCTAACCCCCCATAGAATATAATGCAGCCCCTATAGAATACAATGTAGCCTCCTCATAGAGTATGATGCAATCACCCCCCATAGAATATAATAAATATAATACAGCCCCCCCATAGAATATAATGTTGCCCCAAATAGAATATAATACAGCCCACCTCCCCATAGAATATAATGTAACCCCCATATTATATAACACAGCCTCCCCCATAGACTATAATGTAAAATGTACCACCCTTGGTATATAACACAGCCGCATTGTATATAGCCCAGCACCACATGGTATATAGCACAGCACCACATGTTATATAGCACAGCACCACACAGTATATAGCACAGTACCACATTTTATATAGCACAGCCCCACACGGTATATAGCACAGCACCACCATGGTATATAGCACAGTACCACATGGTATATAGCACAGCCCACCATGGTATATAGCACAATACCACATGGTATATAGCACAGCCCACCATGGTATATAGCCCAGCATGGTATACAGCCTAGCACCACAAGGTACATAGCCCAACATGGTATATAGCCCAGCACCACATGGTATATAGCCCAGCACCACATGGTATATAGCCCAGCATAGTATATAGCAAAGCACAGTATATAGCCCAACACAGTATACAGTCCAGCACAGTATACAGCCCAGCATGGTATACAGCCCACCATGTTATACAGCCCACCATGGCATATAGAACAGCATGGTATATAACCCAGCATGGTATATAGCCCAGCATGGTATATAGCCCAGCACAACATGGTATATAGCCCAGCATAGTGTATAGCCCAGCATGGTATAGCCCAGCATGGTATATAGCCCAGCACCACATGGTATATAGCCCAGCATAGTATATAGCCCAGCATGGTATAGCCCAGCATGGTATATAGCCCAGCACCACATGGTATATAGCCCAGCATAGTATATAGCCCAGCATGGTATAGCCCAGTATGGTATATAGCCCAGCACCACATGGTATATAGCCCAGTATAGTATATAGCCCAGCATGGTATAGCCCAGCATGGTATATAGCACAGCACCACATGGTATATAGCCCAGCATAGTATATAGCCCAGCAAAGTATAAAGCCCAGCATAGTATATAGCCAAGCATAGTATATAGCCAAGCATAGTATATAGCCCAGCACCACATGGTATATAGCCCAGCATAGTATATAGCCCAGCACCACATGGTATATAGCCCAGCATAGTATATAGCCCAGCACCACATGGTATATAGCCCAGCATAGTATATAGCCCAGCAAAGTATAAAGCCCAGCATAGTATATAGCCCAGCATAGTATATAGCCAAGCATAGTATAGGTGGTGGGGAAGGACAATGATATTGGTGGGGGTAGGTAATGATAGAGGTGATGGGCAATGATGGTGGGGGAGGCAATGATAGAGGTGATGGGCAATGATGGCAGGGGGAGGCAATGATGGAGGTGATGGGCAATGATGGTGGTGGCGGGGAGGCAATAATGGAGGTGATGGGCAATGATGGCAGTGGGGGGAGGCAAGGATGGAGGTGATGGGCAATGATGGTGGTGGGGGAGGCAATGATGGAGGTGATGAAATGAGCAATGATGGTGGGGGGGAGGCAATGATGGAGGTGATGAAATTGGCAATGATGGTGGTGGGGGAGGAGGCAATGATTGAGGTGGTGGAATGGGCAGTGATGGGGGATGGTGTGGGAGAAGGTAATGATGGAGTCGGTGATGAAGACAATGATGGGGGTGGAGAGGGGCTGCATTATGCTTTATGAGGGGGCTACATTACATTCTGTGGGGGTACTGCATTATTCTCAGGGGACTACATTATATTCTGGGAGGGCTACATATTACTATATGAGGGGGCTACAGTATACTCTATGGGGGGCTGCATTATATTCTGTGGTGGGGCTGCATTATTCTCTCAGGGGACTACATTATCTTCTGGGAGGGTTACATTATACTATATGAGGGGAGCAGCATTATGCCCTATGAGGGGGCTACAGTATACTCTCTGGGGGGCTGCATTATACTATATGAGGGGGGCTGCATTATACCCTATGAGGGTGCTACATTATATTCTATGGTGGAGATTGCGTTATACCTTATGAGGGGGTTGCATTATATTTTGTGGGGTGCTGCAATATATTCTATGAGAGGGGGCTGCATTATATTTTATGAGGGGGGCTACATTATATTCTATGAGGGGGCTACCCCTCTATGATTCTATGATTCTATCCCAACGCTTGCTACATAATTAATATGTGTATGACCTTATATTATACCCTGTTATTAACATGTTTTACCACACAATTGGTGGTCTTGTATTTATTTCTATGTAGCTACATAGTGGGCCCCAAGAATGATTTTCTCTGGTGGGCTCAAGGTGCTCAAGTCCGACGCTGGGTCCTTATGTCCATATTATAGGCATATACAAAGGACTTCATCTGATTGGACGATACGGAAGTGGGAACATCTTGAATTCCACAAGGTTGATACATAGCAAATAAAGTCAGTTAGAGAATATACAAGTTAGCCAGAATGTATCACTTACTTCTTAATCATCCCCAAACCTTGGCAATGAATCTTGACTCAGATATGATTATCATATATCATGTGAACTATTCACAAGCACACAGGTGTTATCTGTGGTAAGGAAGATATGTCTGTTTTCGATGCTGTGGTTTAACTACAGTGGAATTTGTTTAGCACAGCACCCTGCCCGTCTCCAATAATTACATAGGTGTCAAGAGCTATATGTCAAATGAAATAATGCTCTAAAAGGTGATTTAAAGTTGGACATGCTTCATTTCCCTGGCATTGCAAAGCCATTTTTATCTATAACAGTATCATTTAAAGCCAATGTTCACTTTTCTTGCTATTACTCCTAAATATTAATACTTATGTCCAGTGTTTGTAAGTTATAACATAAAAATGGAGGTAACTGAGCAAGTAGTTTGATCTAAAAAAAAACCCTCTATGTTAGTCAAGGCTCTCCTATTCGTGCAAATAGCAATTGTGTACCACTTTGCAAGTCAACACCCCCAGTTTCTGGATCAATTTGCAACCTAGCTTCCCCACTTTCTATGTTGTCATATACCCAACTATTCAAATGAAAGAGTTTAGCATCCTCATTAATATTCTAATTTCTCAATCTGCTCCCCATCTTCTATCTTATTCTCTAGACAGTTTACTAACTCTTTTCTCTCGCTTCCACAACCTTCTTTCCGTCTTTATTAAGCTTTGTCACCCCTCTCAGGATACCCCTATATTATATGTCACACACGTACTAACCTTCATGTTAGTAACATCAAGCAACTTTTTGACAGTTGTCATTGTACTCATCATCAATCTCCGACCTCTCCTCTCCTGAGTTTGCTCAAATCTGCCCTACATACTGTAGCTCAGCACTCCTATATACAGAACACACTGACACAGATGACTGCAACCCTGGCGCACAGTACCAACATGTTTTCTCCAGTGAAGCGTCTGCCATAGCATTTCATTTCCTTCAAATGTCCACAAATAGTTTGCGCAAACACTTCCCTGTGTTACAACTCTGTACAACCTTCATAATCCAGCACCAGTAGACTTTGTTAAGGCCCCACAATTTATTCAGAGGCATAGATAGGGTGTCACAAGCACAGGTAGTGTCTGCTGTATTAATGAAAACCTATTTTGAAGCTATGGATTTGCAATACAGTGCCGTAGGGAGCACCATATGCAGCACACTGTGTCTGACTCTATATTAAAAGTACTCCAATAAATTCTGCACACCACTCTGCTCTTTGGGAATATTTTGAATATTTTTCTGTTACATATACTGATAACATATGTTTGGCAGGTACACAATATTAATTACAGGTCTTTCATTCTTTTCCATTACCATAGGTATATAAAATCCAGAATCTAAATATGCAGTCTGACTTTACAAATATTTGTGAAAGAATGGATCTCTCTAAAGAATTCGCAGAATATGTGCATTCTCTTGAAGATGGAACTCTTGTTAATAAGTCAATTCATGAAATTCCTTTACTCCTATGCAACCAAAATGTTTGAGTCCGATGGTGCAATATGTCAGCGTTAAGGGCCCCCGCTTTAAAGTTTTCCCCAGGGCCCTTACTTTGTCTAAAACCGGCCCTGATGGGATGAGAATAGACTTGAGCGACTTTGGTCGGATCGGGTTTCATGAAACAAAATTTGTTTCAGATGAAACTGGTCCGACTAGGGTAAAAACAGTTGGAGTTTTGTCCGAAACCCGACCCCAATGCAAGTCAATGGGAAATAAAAGTCGGCATTGAGCGGATGACATTCATCCTGTCAATGCCGACTTTTATTCCCCATTGGCTTGCATTGGGGTCGGGTTTCGACTTTTTTTGCCCTAGTCGGACCAGTTTCATCTGAAACAAATTTTGTTTCTTGAAACCTGATCCGATCAAAGTCGCTCAACTCTACATGAGAATGTAGCCTAGCTTAATAGATGAACTGATTTGCTTGTAACCGCTGCCTGTGTAATCCCCACCTAAATATTTCCAGTCACTCCCCAGTTGACTTCATAAGGTTCTGGCCTTCAGATGTTGAAGCTCGGGGAGGCTGGATTACAATGATTTACCATGTTTGGCTCTGGCTATATACACACATGTTAATCCCTTCTGTGCCTCTGGTCTCCCCTGCTATTTGGCTGTGATGTCACCCACAGTCACTGTATCCACAGCAGTTTAGTGCATAGACCGGAGACTTCACAAACCCAATTACATCACATTGCTGCCTTAAACAGTTCCATACCCAAATCTATCTGGGGAGAGCTGCTGATGTCATGATTTGGCTGACTGGGGAAAGAGCTTTTCCTTTAATGGAAAACAAATAGTATACAGTATTCCATCCTATGTGTTTGCCAAATAAAGGGGTTTAATTATGCTCTAGACATAGTTGATGTATCTACATTCCACGTTAGAATGTGCATGGTTTTAATAAAAGATATTTGTACAAATAAGTATGGTACTTACCATACTTTCCCAAGGAGAATATCATTTTTTGACAATATACGTATAAACCACTTTCACGGTGAGATAAAGTGTTGTACTCCTATGTTCTCACATGACCTATAATAATAATAATAATAAATTTTATTTTCATAGCGCCGACATATTCCGCAGCACTTTACATTTCAGAGGGGATTTGTTCAGACAATAGACATTACAGCATAACAATAATCACATACAGTAGATTATAACAAATACCAAGAGGAATGAGGGCCCTGCTCGCAAGCTTACAGTCTATGAGGAAAGAGGTAGACACGAAAGGTGGGTGGTAACAGTTGCCCTGATTGTATGGACCAGCCATAATGTTAAGTGTGTGACAGTACAGACACAGAGGGCTAATGGATGCATAAAGCATGTGGGAACATGATGCGGGAAATCTGGTTATGGTAAAACTTTTGGCTGTGCCACACAGGGATAGATTAGGTTAATGTGTTGAGGCGATAGGCCAGTCTGAATAAATGTGTTTTCAGGGCACGCTTAAAATTGTGGGGATTGGGGACTAATCGTATTGACCTGAGAAGTGCATTCCAAAGAATTGGTGCAGCACGTGTAAAGTCTTGAAGACGGGAGTGGGAGGTTCTGACTATTGAGGATACTAACCTCAGGTCATCAGCAGAACGGAGGGCGCGGGTAGGGTGGTTTACTGAAACAAGGGAGGAGATGTAGGGTGGTGCTGAGCTATGGAGGGCTTTGTGGGTGAGGGTAATAAGTTTATACTGAATTCTGGAGTGGATGGGTAGCCAGTGTAATGACTGGCACAAGGTAGAGGCATCGGTGTAACGATTGGTGAGGAATATGATCCTGGCTGCAGCATTCAAGACAGATTGGAGAGGGGAGAGTTTGGTAAGAGGGAGACCGATTAGAAGAGAGTTACAATAGTCGAGACGAGAATGAATAAGAGAAACAGTAAGAGTTTTTGCAGAGTCAAAAGTAAGAAAAGGTCGAATTCTAGAAATGTTTTTGAGGTGCAGATGACAAGAGCGAGCCAGTGATCGAATGTGGGGGCAAAGGAAAGCTCGGAATCAAGTATGACCCCAAGACAGCGGGCCTGTTGCTGGGGAGTAATAGTGGAGCCACCCACAGAAATAGCAATGTCGGTTATAGGTACATTAGTAGAGGGAGGAAACACCAGGAGTTCAGTTTTTGACAGGTTCAGTTTCAGATATAGTGAGGACATGATATTAGACACAGCGTTTAGACAATCGCCGGTGTTTTCTAGAAAGGCTGGCGTGATGTCAGGAGAAGAAGCGTATAATTGGGTGTCATCAGCATAGAGATGGTACTGGAACCCAAATCTACTGATTGTTTGACCAATAGGGGCAGTGTACAAGGAGAAGAGGAGGGGGCCTAGAACCGATCCTTGGGGGACCCCAACAGTAAGGGGAAGGTGAGAGGAGGAGGAACCGGCAAAAGATACAGTAAAGGAGCGGTCAGAGAGATAGGAGGAGATCCAGGAGAGAACGGTGTCCTTGAGGCCAATGGAACGGAGCATAGTGAGGAGGAGCTGATGATTCACAGTGTCGAATGCTGCAGAGAGATCCAAGAGAATTAGCATGGAGTAATGACCATTTGATTTAGCTGTTAGCAGATCATTAGAGACTTTAGTGAGGGCAGTTTCAGTGGAGTGTAAAGAGCGGAAACCGGATTGGAGAGGGTCGAGAACAGAGTTTTCTGAGAGATAGCGGATAAGACGGGAGTGGACCAGGCGTTCCAGGAGTTTAGAGATGAAGGGAAGATTAGAGACAGGTCTATAGTTAGCGGCACAGTTTTGGTCGAGGGATGGTTTTTTAAGTAGTGGATGTATGATGGCATGCTTAAATGAGGAGGGAAAAATACCAGAAGAGAGAGAGAGGTTAAATATTTTAGTTAGGTGAGGGGTGACAGCAGGGGAAAGGGACTGGAGGAGATGTGACGGAAATGGGTGACTGGTGCAAGTAGTAGGGCAAGAAGATGCAAGGAGCCTGCTTACTTTTTCTTCTGTGACTGGTTCAAAATCAGAGAGTGCGCTAGATGCAGTGGGGGAGGGAGGACAGTGCGTGGTATGAGGTGATTGGGAGATAATTTCCTGTAGTTTGAGGCCTTTATGAAATGCTGAAGGGGCCTCCTGTCTCCTCCTAGCTCGGTGCTGTGCTTAGACTCCTGTATCTTCTTACCTTCAGAAGAAACTCATTCGCAAAATAATGTTTTTCTCCGTCTTGCTGTCAATTCATTTACCATCTCTTAGAAAATCTGGGCCAAGAATTTAACCAGGGCTGCCATACCACCTCTGGATTCCTGCGTCCAGCTGGCTCTCTGGCTGGTGACCTGTTCTTAAGGGGCCTTTACACATAGCGATATCGCTAAAGCGTCACCGATTTTGTGACGCAGCAGCGATATCGCTAGCGATATCGCTATGTGTGATACTTACCTCCGACCGGCTCCCCCGCTGTCTGTCACTAATCACGCGAGATCGTGCAGCTCCATTTCTCGTCAGGCGCTTCCTGCTGGGCTGCCTGCTGGCGCCGACGAGCGACGCGTGGACGTGGGCGGGAGGACGTCAGGATCACCGTGTCTGAAAGGTAAGTAACGACCGCTGCTGCATCGCTACATCGCTGTGAGATCTGCCTGTGTGGCAGCTCACTAGCAACCATTTAGCAATGCACCAGCGATCCTGACCGGGTCGTATCGTTGTCGGGATCGCTGGTGCATCGCTAAATGTAAAGGGGTCTTTAGTTAGATAGGATTGCTAAATAAACAAGGGACTTCCATTTTCTTGAAAGGTGAGGATCCCATAGGAAAGCAGTGTATAAAATAGCCATAAAAATAATGATAGCTAACGGTGTGATTAGCAAATGATGGCTTTCATTTTTGGTCCCTAATAAATTTTACTACAGGCCATCCTGACTAAAGATTCCATTACACATTAGATGGATTTTGGCTGAACCAACAAATTTCAGCTGGACAAGTCGACAGTCTAATTAAGAAAAATTTGGTAAAATGGAATTTCAGTGTCCAATCCTTATGTTCTGACGAGGGATAAGCTGCTGTTAGAGGTGTCCAAGTCATAAATACCTACACACAGATTCAAAGCCCAGAGGCATGTGCCTTCACCATAATCCAGACCTGAAATGGTTTATTTAATCTGCCACTATTTACAATTCCATAAATTCCCATAGCCATTTTTCCCGCATCCATCACACCAAATCAGTACAGCCCCTATAGGTGCTCAAGATTGCTCCTGTATGTAGCACGTGTAAATACTGTGGTGTTTGCTGGATAAGCGTATAATGGATGCATGCAAACACATATGTGCATCACAGTTGTCTGGTTGGTCCTAGTGTATTCTCCCCAATGTTTTTAGAGATGTAGGACTATTCTTTCACTTTGGGAAACATCACAGTATTCTACTCCCTAGTAACATTCCAAGCATTTCTGTGTGAAGAAGTAATTTTTCACAAAAGGATCAGGAACATATTTGACCATTAATTTCGCCATATGGCCCAGGAATCCTGGACCAATTATGGTGTTGAAAGACATGAGAAGACTTACGCTGCAAAGTGATAATGCATAGCATAGGAAGCTGAACTTGATATCTGGATTTTATAAAGTTTCAAATAAATTTTTATTAATTAGTACACAATTTCTGGAGATAGTAGTAAAATCACCCAACTCACTCCTCTTGGTATCTGTTTTGATCTATGTGTTTATTGGTATGCTGTAATGTAAAGTGCTGTGGAATATGTTGGCGCTATAGAAATAAAATAATTATTATTAACTCTTCCTTCCTAAACATTCATATACTGAGACAATAAACTTCTACGTACAGTAAGAAAAAAATTAATCCTGTTAATGCCCCAATATTTACAACTAGGATAAGCCACGATGTGGCCTCACATAAGCAAAATACAAATGGTCAAAATCGTTAATAGGTTAGAAATAGAGATGAGCAATTGATTCGTGGGACTCTGGTCCAGCGTCCATATCAGTGGTACATACGGCATGACCTCGCGCCAGCCTCTACTAATCAAAAGCTGCACTAGGGATGCTGGAAGCTAAGAGATTTCCGGTCCTCCTTTCTAGTGGCCAGGTACCCCTGATCAGGATGCCGGACCGGGGTCCTGTGAACTGATCAGCTCACTTCTTGTTATAAATAAAATGTAGTTTTAAATCTGTTTCTGTGGCCACTGGTGTGATGTTATAGTATTTCACATTTTTTTTCAGCTCCATCAAATTCAAAGCTTCAAATTTGTTTTTACAGAAACAACTCCACTCTTGCTCATGGTTGTGTCTATTATTGCAGCTTTGTCCTATTAATACAACTCATGCTAAAAAAATCAAAGACAAGTCAAACAATACCTTTAGAATACCAGTCCATTGAAATCAGCGTTTGAACTGATGCGCATATGAGCCTGAAGATCTGAAGCCTCTGTCACTCCAGCTCTATTCCCCTGCTCCTGCTTGACTGATGGCTCCTTTGCCTAAAGTCATACAATATAGAGGCTGTCAGTTAAGCAGGAAGAGGCAGTGCTAAGTGAGGAATAGAACTGGAGGGACAGGGGCTTCAGGTTTATCATAGCTCTTCAACATCATTTGCATATCAATTAACATTTTTCAATAGTAGAGGAGCGGACTGGCCATATAAAGGTATTGCTGGACTTGTGTTGGAAAGAGCTGCATACACATATAAATAGTTTGGGAGGTGAAATCCTGCTGACATGTTCCCTTTAGGATTCTTGGGGCAAGCACGGTGGCTCAGTGGTTAGCACTGCAGCCCTGTTGCACTGGGGTCCTGGGTTCAAATCCCACCAAGGACAACATCTGAAAGGAGTTTGTATGTTCTCCCCGTGTTTGCGTGGGTTTCCTCCGGGTACTCCGGTTTCCTCCCACACTCCAAAGACATACTGATAGGGAATTTAGAGCGAACGCCATCAGGGACAGTGTAAATAATGTTTGTAAAGCGCTGTGGAATTAATGGCGCTATATAAGTGAGTAAAATAAATATAGTTAGTTAGTAAATATTTTAAAGTAGCGCTGTCATTTGGGTAGGGGATACTTGCTTGGAAGCCAATAAATCACATCCGGCACAGGTTTTCCATAAAAACAATCACAGTCCATTCGGTTTATTTAGGCATCATAAACCATGACCAGCAACATAAAGTTCACATTAACAGCATAGCGTCCATGACAGAGCTTCCCTCTGTTATTCCTGTGGTCACACAGGTTATGCCATACGCAGCACACAGGCTCTCTTAGCCTCACAGATATACCCCTCTCCGGGTTTACCTCATGGCCGCTTCACCACGCTGCAGACGTCCATTCCCTCCAGGGAACTATCAGGCACGTGCAGCCATTAACACAGTGTTCACTTGCTGTCAGGAAGACAGCCCTATCTCTCTCAGACGGGACCTTCCAAAACGGACCAACCGGGTCCCAGCATTCACTCCATGTGACCTACCCTGGCCACCTTATATGGTCCGCAGCCACGCCCACTGGGTAACATGGCAATGACCTCATCACAGGTCCTTCAACCACTCATACACACTTTACAATAGCGTTCTTAAACACACCCCCTGGGTGGGTTTGTAGGTAACTGGTTCTGCCCGTCTCACCAGCTACCTGGAGACTTCTCCCTGACACATTGGAACGAAATATCAGCTCTACTGATCAGCACATAAGCAAGCCTCCATCCCAAGGCCACCCACCTTGAGATACCTAATGATCCTTTAGCACACTGCTACTGTTACCACTCTGGACAAGGCTATCTGTTCGTCCTGGGACACCCACACAGTGCCCCCTAGCGGACACAGTGGTCACTACACCACAATATATTTATATAATAATAATTAATAGTAATAAATATATAGATAGTAATAAATATAGATAGTTAGATTGTTCCACATTTTTTCAGTACTAATTTTTTTCAAAGTCACAGAAAGTTAACATGAATGTTATAACATGTTTTTTTTTGGATTAACAAAACTTCGTGCTGAACAGTAATTTTCTGAAATGGCCAAGATTCCTGGAAAAGTCATTCAGTCAGACAAAAACAACATCATCATTAACATACTAATTACTATGTACATTTTCCTCTAATGTTTACCACGAGGGTTTGGCTATTACCTGTGAGGCCACTCCAGGGATGAAAGGTCACACTGCATGTACATTCCTTTCACATCTAGTGTAGACAGAATTGGCCATTCCTGCTTGGAATTGTGATCAATCCAATGGCGTAATTACTTGCTGATCTCTAAAATATCTAGAATACTTGAGAGGTGACATCACTTTGTATATTTTTGGATGGAGAAAGTGATAATAACAAATTCTAGAGGTTATCAGGACACTCAATCACAATGGTAATGGCCATTTCTAAGCAGGACTTCAAACAATAGAGTACAGTTCAAACAGAAACTGGACAAGAGATAGCGTAATGAGTGAAAGTGGCGGCCTTGTGGCATGTTATCTCCTCTGGTAAACAGTATTGACTGAGGCAAGGCTCTGCTGACATACAGAACTCAGAAAATTTATAGATTCACTAAAGGTACTGTCACACTAAGAGATATCGCTAGTAATATCGCTATAACTTGTGACTTTATAGCGATATTGCTAGCGATATCTCTGTGTCTGATACTTACCTCCGACCGCTCCCCCGCTGGTTATCGCAGATCGCGCGAGAACAGGCTGGGCCGTTTCTCGTCGTCAGCTTCCTGTGGCGCTTCCTGCTGTGACGACGAGCGACGAGCGTGGAGCCGGGCAGGAGGACGAAGGATCGCCTAGTGTGACAGGTAAGTAGCGAACCCCATCCCCTGCGATGTCGCTGGTGAGATCTGCCTGTGTGGCAGCTCACTAGCGACCACTTAGCGATGCACCAGCAATCCTGACCGCGTCATATCGCTGGTCGGGATCGCTGGTACAGCGCTAAGTGTGACAGTACCCTTAGGCTTCAAGCTAACTTCCAGCAATGATTTAGAACTACTGGTCTCTTGGTTAACTGCTAGGCCTTATAGACCTCAGTACATGGATGTCGACAAAAAGTATGCGCAGTAGAAGTATCACCTCTATGGTTGGTCCAGCAGGCATGGCAATAAGATGGGGATATGCTACAGTAATTTGGAAATACTACCAATCAATCAATTTTATAGTCTTGAGCTTTCTGAATTATCATAGTTGTATTGTACTTGGAGTGTAGGAGGAAAGTGAAGAATCAAAAGAATCAAGAGAAATATATTAACTTTAGCAATTGAAATTGTGAACTGGGTGCCAAAAAGTTCAAGAAAATTCTTGAAAATTAATTTAATTGCTTGTGTTATATGTGCAAAGTTGTCCTTTTTGATATTATAAATACACTAATACATAGCTATATCATTGTGATGCAATTCAAAATGAAAAGTATGCAATAAATAATAGGGATCCAAGAAGTATCGTTTCTCCTTGCAGAGAGTGACATGCTAAGCATGCCGAGATGAGGAGACTTAAAGCCGCAATGTTCCTCTGGGAAATATGCAAATTGCCTCTTCAGAGAGGAAGAGGACTAGAACTCTAGTGCCACCTATTGGAAGTAGCAATCCTAAAAGTCAATGTCGACCCACGCAATAAATAATAGGTAATTCGATTTTAAGTCTTGGAGGTCTAGTTTCAGACACTTCCACCAATCTGCAAAGTAGACCCTAAGCTAAGATAATTGGCAAACGCAGAACAGTAAGGCAAAGGGGTACTAATCTTTTTATGAGCCATTTTAGGAATGATTGTCATTATGTAAGGCAGAAATGCAAACGTTATACAATATGGAATGTAATTTACTGGAGCTTAAATTACAAACCAGAGACAGGTACATAATGGTGTTTGTAGAGGAGTACCTCAAAATGGTGATACCTAACAGTTACTTATTGCAATTGCTCCATAGTCATGCTGTCTTCATTTTTGTTCATTGTGTCCCTGCTTTTTGTCCATTTCATGGTGTGAGACCCATACTAGCTACCCAGAAGTTTCCTTCCGTCTTTCCAATGAGCATTTCACACGTAGAGTATCAGTCACACTCTTTATTTGTCATTCTCTGGGTTCTTGCTAGACCATTATCTACTGTATGTCTATCAATGGTGTAACGAATGGAGTAAAGTGAAAACTACTATGAAACTGGACCAAGTTAGGACATAAGAAAGAGATTGCCTCCAATGAAACCATAATAATGGTGCCAGAGTATGAGAAAACCCATCATGTCGAAGACACCTTCCTATTAAAAACAACACCTTTTCAATTGTATAAGCTTAAACGGTGTTTCATCCTTAGACTCGTTAACTTAAAGATATAAATTGGGGTGTTACTACATATTCATTAACTAAGGCTGATCCGCCCTTATAATAAACCATTTAGCACGAACAGGATGACAACACAATGCAAGACCATGGATATAGTAAATAGAGCATATCAAGTGTCCTCACAAAAAGTCAATCATTCACTAGTACAAGCTGTGAGGATTTGGTTCCGTCTTTTTACTAAATCTGTAGGTCTGTGCATGTTAGTAATACACAACCCATTGAAAATATTAGGAGGATTAGCAGAGAATGTAATTACTACTGGACAGCTCTTGTACCTTCCTCCAAAACTACACCGCACCCTTTTTTGTTGTGATGGACGTCAAACTAAGGAGAATTACTATGTCATGGTTGATTGTTCACAACTTTGAACTATATTTTGCATAGCTGGATTCTCTGATAAAAGGAAGGGATGTAAAATTTTACTACTGAACTCTAAAATGACCAAAACATAAAATCCTGGCAACCTACTTCACAACAAGTATTTTATGCTTTAGCTTATAGGGTTGTTGAAGAACCTCATATATTAGGGTAACCATACACTTCAAAAGCATCCAACAAATTTTCCTCCTGACCTTGGATCAGGTGAGTGTTCATGCATATTTACTGGGGAGAGGGAAGTAAGGCACTGCCAGATATGTCTGGAGGTAGCTAAGTTACGGTATGAACAAAGAAGTGAGCATGTTGATCATCAACATGTCCTTTCTTGAGATTTTGCTCTTTTCCCTAACTAAGCGCTAACATGTATTTTACTTTGCTATTATCAAATGGCAACCTCATTACAGAGGTGCTTTGTTTTTACGGAGCTCATTGTGCTATAAATATGACCTGGCATTATGATTCTTTAGGTCAATACAATTATGGTGATATCACGCTTCTAAGATTTTTTCTATAGCTTGGAGAAGTGGAAGGAGTAGAGTCCAGCACTTGCATCCAGGTAATAACATTTTTTCTTTTCTGTTTTTTTTTTAGTCTATGACTAAGGGCACCATGTGTGCCAGAAACATGTCACTTGTTGATTTTAATGGTTTTCTTTTAATGGATTACAAATAGAAAAAAAATGTCTTACAATGATACCAAATATGTTTATTTTTTAACGCTTGAAATTTTATTTTTGAATGAGGAAAATGGGAGTGATTAAAAATTTTGTATTTTTTTTTTTAAATATTTTTTTCATTATATAATTTTTTTAACTTTTACTCTATTTATCACATTGGGAGACTTAAATCTGCAATTGTGTGATCACTTATATTATATACAGCAATACTATAGTTTTGCATGACTAAGTATAACCATTGTGTTCTCCTATGATGGCCCAACCTGCGGATGCGCGTCACAGAGGAACTACATTGGCAGCTATGTCCTTCATCAGATCCTCAGGGGCCCACAGGTAATAACCTAACCCTCGTTCACAAATTCGACTATGGCTCTATGTAATAAAATGGATAGTTTGTTAAATGAATGGAGATGCTGCCTTTGTATATAAGTGTACTATGCTAAGGACTGATCTTGTGGGGGCCCAACTCCTGCACATGGGCCAACCTGCTTCCCTATGGGTCAATCCGAGCCTGGTCACAGGTTGTTAAAGGGTTAAAACTGAGCAAGGTCTTCAAAATACAAAATATCTACATGTGAACTTCTAGCTCCTTGCTGTATTATGTACTACTTAATTTAGGGACTTGACTGTGTATTTTACAGCCAGATTCACACCAGCATAATACATACACATTTCTGTATGTTGTGACTGTAATCTCCAGCCGGACCGCAGGTCTAAAGACTCGAACTGACAGCATCATAAACTAGTCACAGGCTGTAAGGACTGGGACTGCATATCTGTTTTGTCTACTCTTGCCCTTACTTCTGATGAATTCTGCCCTTAACCAAAATGGAGTTGCTGGCTTCACGGGGGCCATCTTGTTTCCTGTCTGAGACGCCTTGTTTCCTGTTTGCTGTATACATAAGGGAACTCTGCACACTATGCATTGCTTGTGTATCTTGTTCTTTACTTGCTGCCAAGCTGGAAGGACTAGCAACCTGCTTGCCTCTTCTACTCTTCGGGATACCCCGCTTGTCTCCGGATCTATGTACCACGGAAGGACTCTGCTGCTATACCTGCTCTGCACCCACCTCTGCTATGGTCTGCTCTCCATTAGGCTCGGGCTCTTGGTTCCGCATTGCTGGACTGGGATTCGCACCCTCAGTTTGTACTACTACTTGTGCATACTACTGAGACTGTCTTATTGCCTGCTTTGCATCTGTCAGCTGAAGTGCATATTTCTTCAATAGATATATACATCTTGAACTGTGATATACCGTGGTTTGTCTTCATTTCTGAGCCACGTCATCGGGCTTCATAGAACTCTAGTATAAACTTATAACACAGGCACTTTGTTCAGAGGTCACACTGCCTCCATGTCCATTACCCATTTCTTGCCCCTTTTCAGGGCACAAGAGACCATCTGGAGGGTTTTGGAAATTTTCAGCTGGGTATAGGAGATTTGCTGACATTTTTGGGAGTCTAGGAGGTTTTCCGATTTTTCTTTAGCCTCCGGGATATACCAAGAGAACTGCAAGTATGTGGAAGAGCCACAACTTCCTTATCCTACAATGACAAGAGCTAATACTATACGCAAATTGGAATAACTGACTCTGATTTGCATTACGCTACTATAATTATCATTTCCTTGTGTCTCTGCTAATTATCATTTCCGTGTACTGATATGTAAATACTTAATATAAAAAAGGCTTTGCTATGTTCCCAGTTAGGTGATGTAAACACAGCGCTGACATCTGCACAAGAGGATAGGAGGTCAAAAGCTTCTTGATGTTATGGGTCATAAGTGAACACTGATGAAAGAAGTCAAGATGTCAACAGAAAGGAATCAGCCAAGCAAATCCAGCCCAGATTGGTGAAGTCTTGACTACAAGAAGAGGTCAGGTCTTTACATGTTGTCACTCAGAAGACAGGAGTGCACAGGCCACCATGAAACTGGACAAATTCTTGAGAGAACTTTAAGTGAACGAGGAAGGACCTCACTTTAGAGTAATAGGTGTCGATAATTATATAGGCGTGCTCCTAATAATCCTGTTTCTTCAGCAGCCAAACTGCCATTGACTTTTGATTTTGTAGGTGAATCCCAACAAAATCCCAAAATGTTGTCTCTAGAGACAGCCTGACTGTGCCTTCACGTTCATGTCTGACAGACGCTCCTTAGCTCTAACATGTTTATTTCGCTTAGGCTGCTTTCACATTTGCTTCTGTTTGCGCAGCGTTTCACCCACAGCAATCCGCATGCATCATGTTTCCCTATCTTTAACATGGTGTACGCAGGGGCATGCATTTGCATCAGTTCGCATGCGTCAGCTTACGCATGCATTTGTTTTTCAGTGTGCGGCGGGGTCCGGCAAACGCAACATGTTGGATTTTTGGAAGCACCTAAAATCCATCAAATATGCGCATTCATGCGTATGTGGATGAATGTGTCAAATAAACGCATTACTGGCTATGGGATCACATGCGTACGCAAGGACATGCGTATGCACTTGCGTTCTATATGCATGCATTTTTTTAATGAGTTGGTCCAGGAAGTGAATGAGCCACCTGATATTTGAGAGCTCTATAAAAGGAAGTGTGAACACAGCAAGGCCATAATTCTCTGGACGATACCATAACACTGGCTATGCAAGTATACAACCTTAGAAAATGTCTGTCTCTCTCACTGCTGTTTGTACTTTGTACTAATTTTTTTTTCTGTTTAATTTTAGACGCGTCGCTTGGCCTGGTACAGTGGTTGGCTCCTGGTGCAGCGGGTTTCTCCAGTTGGTCTCCAGGTGCTGCTTTCTGTCGTGGTGAGGACAACGCTGTCTATGTAAGTATAGAAGCTTTGGAAATGTCTGTCTCTCTGAATGCTTTTTCTGTTCCTTGTAGATTGGCCGAGTCTCTCTGGCGCAGTGGGTGTCTCCTGGTGCAGCAGTTTTCTCCATTTCGTCTCCTGGTGCTGCTTTGTGTCGTGGTGAGGACAGCACTGTCTATGAAAGTGTAGAAGCTTTGGAAATGTTTGTCACTCTGAATGCTTTTTCTGTTCCTTGTAGACTGGCCCATTCTCTCTGGCGCAGTGGGTGTCTCCTGGTGCAGTGATTTTCTCTTGGTTGTCTCCTGGTGCTGTGGATGGCTCTTGTTGCTGTCGTCTGTCCCTGGCCTGTGCTGACTGTTGTGGTGTTAGACTACTGCCTGTAATGTAAAGATTGTTGTCCTTTTTTTTTGGGTCTACATTGTTTTTGGATCTTTACAAGTGTAATTTTTCTTCTGTTCTTTTTTGTAGTGTTTCATTTGACTGATGCCTGCTCTTCAAAATGTCCTCAAGTGAAGCACAGACTTCTTCCCAGAGTGGACCGGACAAAGATTATGTAATCACATTTGCTATACTGATTGGTATGTATTGACTGGCTATACTTCACATGTGTTAAATCATTTAATTTCTTTACAGGTACCTGGCAGTGATGAAGAGCAGGAGCAGTCCAGTGGAGAGGATTCTTCCCAGGGTCGTCGGGCTCATGTGTCTCAGGAGGAAAGACGGGGTGTAAGTATTCCTTTCATCAAAGTTGTAATACAATTTTTTTTCAGCTTTATTTAATACTTAAAAAACAGGAAGAAGCCAGACTGGATATAGACAATGAACAACTAATCCACCTTTTGGAAGAGCGAGTACCGTTGTTGGACACCCATGACCGTCAGCACTCCGACAATGTGGTGATTCGACGGCTCTGGGAAGAAGTGGCAACATCGCTGCTGCCTGGCTGGGACCATGCCACGCCGCGTGCCAGAGAAGATTTTGGTAAGTATTGCAATGTGGTCTGAAACAGCAGTGAACCTGTGAATTGATATGCATTGTTTTCTAATTATTATGATTTTCTTTCCCTCTTCAAAGTGAAGCGAATCAAAATCCATTGGTGCTCGATGAAGTACCACTTCAACAAAGACATGAGAGAAGGCTCAGGTTCGAAGTGGTTCTGCTGCAAGGTTCCGCAAATACAAGTACCACCGGGACCTTTCCTTTCTGAGTCCTGCACTTGCTCAGTGAACGTAAGTATAGAATTTTTTTTTCTTTTTACTAATGTTCAATTTTTTTCCACACACAGAACCAGGAGCAGCACAACACAACCTTGATTTTTGCACTAATGTTTTTCTCTTTTCCACACAGAACCTGGTGCAGCACCACACAACCCGGATCATCCTCGGTTGAAGTGGCCCCTCATCTACCAGCCATTGAACAGACGCAGTCCCAGTCATCCACCAGTGATGGAGCAACCTTGCAGGCTTCACAGGCTGGGGAAGAGGCAGCCGGTCCATCTTGTTTTCCCCTCTCCCAGCCCTCTGCCTCTGCTTTTGCTGGGTCTTCTCATCAGCCTCAGAGGGTCTGGGAGAGGTCAGGCATGCCCGAGTTTCTGCAATTAAGCTCAGTCTTCCAGGATGGAGTTAGGTTGATTGCTGACAGAGAGAAGAGTGGGTTCAAGGAAGTAATCAAAACTGTATGATGCTGGGCTTTCCCTGCAGTCTGTGTCAGAGGGTGGTCTGTGTCGGCACGGTAATAAATTGTGTTATTTCCAGCTTTACAGAAGGACAATAACACCATAGAAATTATAAGAATAATAGGCCTCAGTTACCACAACTGTCTACAAGGAAATTCAACAAATTTCCAAATGCAACTATGGGCAAAATGACACCTATTATCAGTCAATAATAAACCTAGTGAACAAAAATAATATGTGCCCAAAAATAGTCCTAACGGATAAAGTAAATGTAAACTCCGAACAGAATGTGCCAAAAGAAGAAAAGGAGTGCAATACATACAATAAAGTACAATGAAGTACACAACAATATGATAAAGTAAAAATAATATTTATTAATTAATTACAAATAAGTGTATACAAAAGTTTTTTATTAAAATTAAGTATATCATAAAACCCTAATTAGTATATGTACCCAGTGCAAACCAAAACAGCAAGACTCTTTAATGGCACATAACAAAATTATTTCACACAGAAGTGTTATAATGACCATAAAAAGGCAATACTATTACATATATATAGGCAAAAAGCTTTGATGGCACTAAATATAGTCATTTTACACCAAAAATTGTACTAGCCATAGAAACCAGTAGCGCTACATGTATATAAAAGCCAACCCACAAAATACTGCGGATAAAAATACAAAAAAGAGTAAAATAAAATCACAGCTTCTTAACGCTTACCCATATAGTATGGTGCCTGGTTGCTCTGGAGCCACGTGTCACGCTGTCTACAAGGAAAACTGTTGCTCACAACAACCAATCACAGCTCAGCTTCTTTTAAACAGCTCTGTTGAAATGAAAGATGCTTAGTGATTGGTTGCTAAGTGGGGTGGGCGTGGCTGATACACACACACATACACTCATTTTTATTTATATAGATGCATTGTGGTTTTAAATTGCAACATTTTTTAAGTTGATAAATAAATAAAAGTTATATATTAATCATATAGAATCTTTAGTTAGGGTTTATTTGCCTTCTGGCAATTAGGTAATAAGCTACAAATACCCTACGCTAATTATCTTGGACAGTTGAGATGTATCAAACTGTATGTTACATCCACAACATTATATAACACATACACTGTGTGTCATACACACATATACAGGTGCATCTCACAAAATTAGAATATCATCAAAAAGTAAATTTTTTTCAGTTCTTCAATACAAAAAGTGAAACTCATATATTAGATAGATCACTCTGTTTGTAATTACTCTAATTTCAACTATTTATTTCTGTTAATGTTGATAATTATGGCTTACAGCCAATGAAGACCCAAAAGTGATTATCTCAGTAAATTAGAATACTTTATAACACCAGCTTGAAAAAATGATTTTAAAATCTGAAATGTTGGCCTACTGAAATATATGATCGGTAAATGCACTCAATACTTGGTCGGGACTCCTTTTGCATCAATTACTGCATCAATGCGGTGTGGCATGGAGGCGATCAGCCTGTGGCACTGCTGAGGTGTTATGGAAACCCAGGTTGCTTTGATAGCAGCCTTCAGCTTGTCTGCATTGTGGGGTCTGGTGTCTCTCATCTTCTTCTTTACAATACTCCACAGATTCTCTATGGGGTTAAGGCCAGGAGAGTTTGCTTGCTAATCAGGCAACTTAATACTGTTGTTTTTAAACCAGGTATTGGTACTTTTGGCAGTGTGGACATGTGCCAAGTCCTGCCGGAGAATGACATTTGTATTGAAGAACTGAAAAAAAATTAACGTTTTGATATTCTAATTTTGTGAGATGCACCTGTATGTATATACACATAGCGGATTCAGACATGTATATGCATATGCACAGAGCACATACACACATACTGTATGTATACGCAGAACACAAACACACATGCATATACAAACTTATGTATACACAGAGTACATACACACAAACACAAGTATACACAAATCAAGAGCATGTACACACATGTTTACAAAGAGCACATACATACACCTATATGAATACACAAAGCACATTCACACATATGTATGCACAAAGCACATTCACACATATGTATGCACACAGCACATGCACATATACAGTAAGTAAACACAGAACATAGAACAGAACACATACAATTATATTTATCACCAAAGGTCCTGCTGCCCTTTTTACATTGGAAACTACGCTAATAATGCAAGACAGGTATTATAGGTGGAACTTCTGCTTGCAATTGCTGGAGTCCCTTATGGCTGTGGTCCAGTTTGCTCCCCTTAACACTGGTCCTACTTGCAGGGCTGTCACCAGGAATTTTAGGGGCCCACACTGGCAAAATTTTGGGTCCCTTTGAGACTCTGCCCAGGATCCACCCCAGCTCCGCCTCCACCTCTTGAACCTTCCACAGTCGCACCACCCACTTTTGGAAAAACTCCACATCAGCACCACATCTTCACCAATCAAACATTAACAGTTCCCATTGAACAATAGATTACATACATAGCTATCAGCTTTTGTTTTCACCAAAAGATTTTTAAGCTGCCACCATGACAAGGTAGACTTTTTTGATTGGGCCCTACTCTACTTTAACATATTAGACATTTCTTAAAATGCCCAATACTCTTTTTAACCCCTTTCTGCCATGAGACGTACTATCCCGTCCATGTGCCCTGGGACTTAATTCCCAGGGACGGGATAGTACATCATAGCGATCAGCGGCACTCATGTGGTGAGCGCCGCTGATTGCGGCCGGGTGTCAGCTGATTATCACAGCTGACACCCGGCACAATGTGTCAGTTGCGGTCCCAGACCACCCCCGACACGTTAACCCCTTGCACACCGCGATCAAACACGATTGCGGTGTATCGGGGGTTAAAGGGAAGCATCGGCAGGGAGGTGGCTCCCTCTGTGCTTCCCTGAGCTCCCCACGGCAGCGCAATGTGCAACGCTGCTGCGGGGGGCTCTTTCCCTTCGGGGGCCTGTAGGGAGCTGACTTTCTCACTGCCTGCAAAGCGCAGGCATGAGGAAATCTGCGTCTATGCCTGTGAGAGATCGCTGATCTGTCACAGTGATCTGTGATGTGACAGATCAGCGATCTGTCACGGGACAGTGATGTCCCACCTGGGACAATATAATAAAGTAAAAAAAAAAAAAAAGTGTAAAAATAATTTTAAAAAAATCGCTAAATAAATTAGTAAAAAAAAAATATTCCCCAATAAATTCATTTTTTGAAAATAAAAAAAAAAACAGTAAAAGTACACATATTTGGTATCTCCGTGTCCGTAACAACCCGCCCTATAAAACTGTCCCATTAGTTAACCCCTTTAGATAACCCCTTAAAAAATAAAAACAAAAAACGAAGCAAAAAATAATGATTTATTATCATACCGCCGAACAAAAAGTGCAATAACGCACGATCAAAAAGACACATATAAATATTCATGGTACCGCTGAAAACGTCAGCTTGTCCCGCAAAAAACGAGCCATGATACAGCATCATCCATAAAAAAATAAAAAAGTTATAGCTCGCAGAATAAAGCGATGCAAAAATAATAATTTTTTATATAAAATAGTTTTCATTGCATAAAACCGACAAAACATAAAAAAACCCTAAATGAGGTATCGCTGTAACCATACTGACCCGAAGAATAAAACCGCTTTATCAATTTTACCGCACGTGGAACGGTGTAAACGCACCCCCCCAAAAGAAATTCATGAAACGCTGGTCTTTGTTCATTCTGCGCCCCAAAAATCGGAATAAAAAGCGATAAAAAATGTTACGTGCCCGAAAATGGTACCAATAAAAACGTCAACTCGTCCCGCAAAGAATAAGACCTCACATGACTTGGTGGGTCAAAATACGGAAAAATTATAGCTCTCAATATGTGGTGATGCAAAAACTATTTTTATAATAAAAAGCGTCTTTTAGCGTGTGACAGCTGCCAAACATAAAAACCGCCATAAATAGTAAATCAAACCCCCCGTTATCACCCCCTTAGTAAGGGAAAAATAATAAAACTAAAAGAAAATGTATTTATTTCCATTTTCCCATTAGGGCTAGGGTTAGGGCTAGGGCTAGGGTTAGGGATAGGGCTAGGGCTAGGGATAGGGTTTGGGTTAGGGTTAGGCTAGGGCTAGGGCTGAGATTAGGGTTAGGGGTGTGTTGGGGATAGGGCTGGAGTTAGAATTGGGGGGTTTCCACTGTTTGGGCACATCAGGTGCTCTCCAAATGCAACATGGCATCCGATCTCAATTCCAGCCAATTCTGAGTTGAAAAACTCAAATGGTGCTCCTTCCCTTCCAAGCTCTTCCATGCGCCCAAACAGTGTTTTACCCCCACATATAGGGTATCAGCATACTCAGGACAAATATCAAAACAACTTTTGGGGTCCAATTTCTCCTGTTACCCTTAGGAAAATAAAAAATTGAGGGCAAAAATATAATTTTTGTGGAAAAAAATGATTTTTTTAATTTCACGCCCAGGCGTTATAAACTTCTGTGAAGCACTTGGGGGTTCAAAGTGCTCACCACACATCTAGATAAGTTCCGTGGGGGGTCTAGTTTCCAAAATGGGGCCACTTGTGGGGAGTTTCAATATTTTAGGCACATCAGGGGCTCTCCAAACGCACATGACACCCGCAGACCATTCCATCAAAGTCTGAATTCCAAAACGTCACTATTTCCATTCCGAGCCCCGACGTGTGCCCATACAGTAGTTTTCTCCCACATATGAGGTATCAGCGTACTCAGGACAAATTGGACAACAACTTTTGGGGTCCAATTTCTCTTGTTACCCTTGGGAAAATAAAAAAATTGGAGACTAATTGATCATGTTTGTGGAAAAAATACAATTTTTTTATTTTCATGCCCGGGCATTATAAACTTCTGTGAAGCCCATGGGGGTTCAAAGTGCTCACCACACATCTTGATAAGCTCCTTAGGGGGTCTAGCTTCTAAAATGGGGTCACTTCTGGAGGGTTTCCACTGTTTATGTACATTAGGCTCTCTCCAAAGGCAACATGACACCTGCAGACCATTCCATCAAAGTCTGCATTCCAAAACGTCACTACTTCCCTTCCGAGCCCGACGTGTGCCCATACAGTAGTTTTCTCCCACATATGGGGTGTCACCGTACTCAGGACAAATTGTATAACAACTTTTGGGGTCCAATTTCTCCTGTTACCCTTGGAAAAATAAAAAAATGGGGACTAAAAGATCATGTTTGTTGAAAAAATACGATATTTTTATTTTCACGCCCGGTTGTTATAAACTTCTGTGAAGCACTGGGGGGTTCAAAGTGCTCACCACACATCTAGATAAGTTCTTTAGGGGGTCTAGTTTCCAAAATGGGGTCACTTGTGGGGGGTTTCCACTGTTTATGTACATCAGGGGCTCTCCAAAAGCAACATGACACCTGCAGACCATTCCATCAAAGTCTGCATTCCAAAACGTCACTACTTCCCTTCCGAGCCCGACGTGTGCCCATACAGTAGTTTTCTCCCACATATGGGGTGTCACCGTACTCAGGACAAATTGTATAACAACTTTTGGGGTCCAATTTCTCCTGTTACCCTTGGAAAAATAAAAAAATGGGGACTAAAAGATCATGTTTGTGGAAAAAATATGACTTTTTACTTTTCATGCCCGGGCGTTATAAACTTCTGTGAAGCACTGGGGGGTTCAAAGTACTCACCACACATCTAGATAAGTTCTTTGGGGGTCTAGTTTCCAAAATGGTGTCATTTGTGGGGGGTTTCTACTGTTTTGGCACATCAGGGGCTTTCCAAACGCGACATGGTGTCCAATCTCAATTTCAGCCAAAACCGTCAAATGGCGCTGCTTCCCTTCCGAGCTCTGCCATGCGCCCATATAGTGGTTTACCCCCACATGTGGGGTATCAGCGCACTCAGGACAATTTGCGCAATAACTTTAAGGGTCCTGTTACCCTTGGAAAAATAAGAATTGAGGGTGAAAAGATCATTTTTTTGGAAAAAATATGATTTTTTAATTGTACGGCTGTATGTTATAAACTTCTGTGAAGCCCTTGTGGGTTCAAAGTTCTCACCACACATCTAGATAAGTTCCTTGGGGGGTCTAGTTTCCAAAATGGTGTCATTTGTGGGGGGTTTCCACTGTTTTGGTACATCAGGGGTTTTCCAATCGCGACATGGTGTCCGATCTCAATTCCAGCCAAAAACGTCAAATGGCGCTGCTTCCCTTCCGAGCTCTGCCATGTGCCCAAATAGTCATTTACACCCACATATGGGGTATCAGCGTACTCAGGACAAATTGCACAATAACTTTTAGGGTCCTGTTACCCTTGGGAAAATAAAAATTTGGGGGTGAAAAGATAATTTTTGTGGAAAAAATATGATTTTTTAATTGTACCGCTGTACGTTATAAACTTCTGTGAAGCCCTTGTGGGTTCAGAGTTCTCACCACATAACTAGATAAGTTCCTTGGGGGGTCTAGTTTCCAAAATGGTGTCACTTGTGGGGGTTTTCCACTGTTTAGGTACATCAGGGGCTCTCCAAACGCGATATGGCGTCCGATCTGAATTCTAGCCAATCTTGCATTGAAAAAGTCAAACGGCGCTCCTTCCCTTCTGAGGTCTGCCATGCACCGAAACAGTGGTTCTCCCCCACCAATCAGGTATCAGCGTACTCAGGACAAATTGCACAATAACTTTTGCAGTCCAATTTCTCCTGTTACCCTGGTAAAATAAAAAAAATTGAACCTGAAGTATTTTTTTTGTGAAAAAAGTTAAATGTTCATTTTTTTTAAATATTCAAAAAATTCCTGTGACGCACCTAAAGGGTTAATAAACTTCTTGAATATGGTTTTGAGCACCTTAAGGGGTGCAGTTTTTAGAATGGTGTCACTTTTGGGAATTTTCTATCATATAGACCCCTCAAAGTGGCTTCAAATGTAATGTGGTCCGTAAAAATAAAATGGTGTTGCAAAAATTAGAAATCACTGGTCAATTTTTAAACCTTATAACTTCCTAACAAAAAAAAATTTTGGTTCCAAAATTGTGCTGATGTAAAGTAAACATGTGGGAAATGTTACTTATCAAGTTTTTTGTGTGACATATCTCTGTGATTTAAGGGCATAAAAATTCAAAGTTGGAAAATTGAGAAATTTTCGCCAAATTTCCGTTTTTTTCTCACAAACACAAGTTATATGAATGAAATTGTACCACTATCATGAAGTACAATATATCACGAGAAAACAATGTCAGTGTCAAGGGAGTTTCAGTCTTCCAATTAGAAATCGTCCAGACCTGAATAAGTAAGATGCTTCTTTATTGGACATGCCGGCATGGAGAGAGAATGACAGTCACACCAAGTGTGGGCCGTCCTCTGTCTAACTCAATACATATTCTTAAGAGTTTAAATAGCAAAGCCGAAAGGGTGTTGTAACACATTGCGTTTGCAGAATAGTAAATACAATTTGCTTAGCATTGGGCTATCCTTATCTCTGTTACCACAGAAGCAAAGGTATGACTGTTACTTTTTGTACGTTAGATAAGTTTTGCAACCTAAGCACTACACCCATGTATTACATCAGCTGAAAAGAGTGACTAGGGATAATAATGGCAGAATCATGTACGGTATATACTGTGTATATACACACACATACACATATGTATATAGATACATACATATATATATATATATACATACATATACACATGCACATAAAAGAAAGAACTTTATTACAATTATTATAACATTCCCTCATCTTGTAATAAATTCATCTATCTGTACACATTGGGGACAGATTTCTTTTTGTCAGATTTCACAGAAGATCTTCATATAATCTAGAGGGAGAGTAATATGTTCAGTATATTTATCATTAAGTCCAAATTTTTCATTCTTTCGTTGGATTCCGAGGTCTCCATTCCTTGATGCATAGTTTTTGTTATGGCAGAGTCAATCAGTCTGTGAAGAAGTCCTCTAATGCATAGAATAGCACAGCGTCCACAAACAGTCAGCACTCCGGCCACGATGGTAAGAGATGTCAACGCAGAAATGAATACTCCGGACCATTTCCCAAACCATCCTTCAATCCAGGAATATGTCGTCATATCCAGAGTTCTCTGCTAATTCATTAGACAGGGCAGTGAGTCCATCAAGAGCTTTGGAGATACTTCAATCAGGATCTGAATTAGGGATAAAGGGTGCAACAAAAATCCTCCAAACATTTTATATACACCTCCCTTTTCTGCTAAGAACTTGTCTAATGCCATCCTGTTCTACCAAGCCATGAGAGGAGTTGGTCCTAATTGCTCAGCTGTCCCTTTAACTGCATCTCGGGTATAATTAACAAATCTCTGCTGGTTATAGTACAAGTAGTTTATCCAATCTACATTCTTTTTTATAGTCACCCACCAAATTATCGATTCCCACCTGGCTGCTACTTGGATCCTAGCCTTGTACTCGCTGGTCACTCCCCTGGGAACTCCAATGTCATCTCTGTAGATACTAGAATGGAAGGATCCTTGCAGAGTTTCACACTTCTGTCTCTTCCACTACGTACCTTTGGCCATATCCCTGTTGACAACAGGTGGAACGGCATGATTGGCTGGACCACCGCACAATCCCTTCGGGAACCACGTGGTAGTCTGGCTCTTATGCTTTTATCACCGCATAACCACCATACATACGCTCTCAGGGTAGTGTGGTCTGACCATATGGCTGAGTACTCGGCCCTGTGGGAGACAATGATCCATTCTCTACAAGAATCGCCTTGGAGCTCTCCGAAGTCGTGCCCATGCCCTGGAAGACTAGAACAAGTATAGTCACCAGGATTAGCAATCACCTGTGGTGGGATATCCGGTTTCTCAAGTGGAGGATATAAAAATGATAATATTTTACATTTTCCCTTTCTGAGGAGACATAAGTTTTACTATATAACTTAATTTTTTAAACCTTTTTGCAATGTATTTAAGCCATTCTAACCATTCATTCTTCTCCTCACAGCCTCTCTCTAGAGCTAGTTTATCTTCATAAGTTAGGTTAGACAATCTAACTATGAACCCTATAGACTCAATTAGGGTTTTTTCTGACATACCTTCCTTAGGTCTATGTATGCTATTATTCTGAACTTCTATGTAGAAATATCATATTGGCTCTAATCCTGACGTATCAGCTCCTATAACCTTTGATCCCTCATCTTAGGGTTTTTTAAAAGTTCTCAGTAGCTGATTACAATTATTCTTATTTGTGTAAGGGGATCTCCTTTTTCCTACTGGGGAATCAGGCTTTAAATCTATGTAGCCATAAGGCTAACACCTATAGTCTCGGGCTACAATTGTCCATGCTGCTTTATAATAATAATAATAATCTTTATTTTTATACTCCAGTCACACACATACATCCCCTCTGCTATTAGAGCTCATAACACAAACATACTTATCAGACGCTGCTAGTTTCACAGTTTGTTCCCTATCTCTGTATCATTTATACAACAGACAGAAATCCAGTAACATGGCGGCCTCCTGCCCAATTTCAAAAGTAGGATTTAAAGTCCTAAATCTGAAACCATTCCACCACCCTGGACTTTCCTCTCCTGCTGGGTCTATAACCCTCCAATCTCCCATCACCATGATCACGAAGAATATACCTGTGACTAACCCTGATGTACACATCCTAGATCTGACCGTCTTGTCCGGGTAGGGGGATGAATGGGAGATTTCACCAGTTTGAGACAAGCTTTCCCTTGTGGAAAACCTCCCTTTGTAGCTGGACTTTGACAAGCAAGTCAGATCCTACTCTGTCCCTACCTGTCTGACAAGTTTACAGTGTGAGCGATGGACCCAAGAATCTTGACCGCAGTAGGAGAAGTCCACAGGACTTGGTAAGGACCTTCCCACTTAGGATGGTGCTGGTGTTTCTTCTTTATCACCTTCACAAGGACCCAGTCTGCAGGTTTCACGATCTCAGGTTTTGTTAGTGGGTTTTCCTGGAACAAAACTACGAGTAGAAACTTCTTTGTGAGTTAATATCTTAGCCATATATTCTGCTAATGTACAATCACTTTCCTCATCTATCCTTTTAGAGGATTTTAGCTGAGGTAACAAAAAAAGATCTCCCGTATATGATTTCAAAGCCTGTCAGCACTACAGATGTCCGTGTGACATACATATTTAGTACAACCAATAGGAGACCGTACAACCAATTTTTCATGTTTCCTGCATGGTTTTTGTCAACCTATTTTTCGAGATCCCACTGTGTCTCCCAACCAGTCCGGCTGACAGGATGACAGGCACAGTGGTTTCCCAACTCAATTGACAATGTTTTAGGTAATAATAACATTACTTAGTTTACTATATATTTTCTGGAACGCCAAATCTGGGTATGACTTCCTTTAGAAGGACCTTTGGTACCATTAATGCATCAGGGTGGACAGCTTCAATCCACCTGCTGAAAGCATCCATAATAACAAGGCCGGACTTTTTCCCTCACACTTGTTCAATAAAATCCATACAAATGTGTTGGAATAAGTATTCAGGGTGAGGACATTGTCCTCTCTCTGGTCTCAGTTTCCTTTAGGAATTATTTTTTACAAGTAATGCAGATTAAACAAAAAATTTTAAGTTAGTAAAGCCATACATCATAAATACGTAAGATATGACCTCTACCATCCCTCCTGTTGAGACATAGCTTATGCCATGGCTCAATACTGTGACATATCTTAGGAGGTCACTGGGCAGTTCATACATATAGGTCATCTTCAAAGATAACCCCTTTTGTAACCAATTTTTCTTTTTTTTCTTTTATTTTAATGCCAATTAGCATGTCATCCACATATAAGAGCATCTGGCTCCCTTCTGGTGACTCACCTTGAGCTAGGTTAGCCGATTTTACCTGGTAAACAATAGTAGGTGATTCACAGTACCCTTGTGGGATTCTGGTGACTGTATACCTGCTCCCCTTATATGTGAATACAAACCAAACCTGGCTATCTGGATGTACCAGGATGCTGAAGAAGACATTACTGATATCACTGTAATGACCTTATGTTCCGGCCTCCAGTCATTCAGCAGAGTATGGGGGTCTGGCACTGTGGGGGCTCTTGGAATCACAGCCTCGTTTACAGATGGGGGCACCCTCCCTACTGGAAACAAGGTTGTGTTACAAGGTGAGCTGGCACAGGGTATAATCACACCTTTTATCGATCCCACATCTGCAGGTCATAAGGACCACAAAGATTCTGGGTATGTGGTCAATTCTTCCTCTAATTCTAGGAAAGGATCAGCATTTCTCACTCGTTCCCCTGCCTCGCTGCAGGTGGACACTGGGTTTAGAAATGGTGTTCCACTTTAGTACTTGTGAACATGCCTGCAGTCTGGCATTGTAAAATGAGCCATCACCCAAATCCTCCCATCGTTACTTTCCTTACACTCTTCAACAAAATCACCAAGGAATTTGCATGTTCTACCTTTACATCTGGAGAGGGAAACATGTGGCACAGAACCTCTAAAAAGCAAAAACAACAATTTAATTTGTTCTGACAGTTTACAACTGATGGCACAGTCCCCTTTATAATTCCAGTATATGGTGTGCAAAGGACAATCTAGAGCATGAAAATTCTCATATTTTACATCAGGACCCCTGAAATACCTGTAGTACATGGTGCAGTGTAGTCCTTCAGGTGTGTGAACATCTACATTTGTATACCTTTATCTATTGCTTCCTTGATAAAGGACTCTGTAATAAAGGATGGTCCTGCAGTTATTAGATCTAGACTGTAATAATATCTAGATTCTCCATACCTCTGGATCACCATTGTCTCAGCCATGGATTTCACCTATAGTCCGGCAGCAGTAGGAATTATTCCCAGGCTCAGGGCTTGCATCATATCCCTCCCACACAGCTGATAATATTATTTGTGTAATTGCACTTTTACCTGTGCCGAGGGCCCGGTGTCTCCACAGGCGTAGACAATGGTTCTGTGTGTCTTACCACTTGCTCCTTTTACCATTATGCAGGCAGCAGACAGTCCAATAGTCGGTATCTCTTCTGGATGGACTAAGGTTCTAGTGGCTCCTGAATCAACAAGAAAAGTGACCTCATGGCTTCCCACAAGGACGGTTACTTCTGGAAATACAGTGTTCTGTATATACATTTCTATTTCATCTAAGTTAAATATTACTTCAGGAATCTTACTTTTTTCCTCTGGCAAAAAGGGATCTGATATTTGTGATGTGATGTTGTTTTTATCAGTTGCATTTAGTCATTGGTTTTGTATATTTGGGGCGTATTGTCTATCTGGGCATTGTCGGATAAGGTTTCCAGTTTTCCCACAATGCCAACAAGATAGTCTGTCTCCTACTCTCTTACCTCTCCCCCTTCCTCTTTCTCTACCCCTGTGTCCTTGTCCTTTATTTGGATCTTTTTGGGCAAAGAAGATCTCACACCTATCATCAACTAAAAATACCTGACCCTTTTTAGCTTCTTTCTTGTCTTTGAAGTACCGTTCTGCATGCCTGGCGTAATCTAAAACTTCAGTCAGTCTGACTGTCCTGTGTGTAACCATGTGTTTGGTAATATACCCACTTATTTGGGACTGACAACCCTTTAAGAAGGCGTTTTTTAATTGCTGTTCATAGGGGGTATCATTCATCATATTAGCAGGTGGGACTATGCCACTATGGATGTCAAATACCTCTTTAATTCTGTGATAATATCTATCGACATCCTCATCATCCTGCTGTATAGTCCGATTAATTTTTGTCCAATTTGCTGTACCTGTGTACCTTGTCCTTACTCTAGCCATTAAGTTCCCCATGTTCACAGCTTATCTTACAATCTCAAAAACTGTTAGTTTAGATTTTATAGTACCTTCTACTGGTTATTCAAGATGAAAGGGACATCTGAATGTTCTATTTTCAAAGACACACAATTTTACACTCTATATGGTGCAAAAGTTAGGCTTATCAATCTATAAGCAAAAAGAACACATTGCACATTTAATCTGAAGACTGTTCTCTCTGGGTACCTGATGAAAAAGGACTATATCCAGTTTCATTCAAAAGACATCTCCTTTGTACAATCTTAACAACTTTCCAGCCTTCAGATGTAATGGGCAATAAAAATTCTGCCTTACAATGAGGACAAGATCATAAAATATATATCTATGGGATAAAGTCCCATAATGATGTTACATAAAATTCATAAACACAAAAAGACAAACAAGATGAGGACTATACACAATATAAACCCTGGAGCACAATGGATTTCTACCCACTTTTAAGAAGTTTGACAAATATCAGTGAAATTCATATGTCAACAAGAAGATAAAACACCAATAGCAACAATTCAATTACTGCTACTTATATCCAGGATCTAAATAATCCTCACTGATTACACTATGTCCTAGATATTTACCAGCTTGTATCTATATCTTGCCATCTCCATCCAATGAAGGCCTGTAAGGGCCTAGTATGACAACACAGTGTGACAAACGTGAACGGTCCCCAAGGAATGGGGTCACGATGATAAATGTGGTCACTGATATGAACGAGATAAATATGCTCACAGGGACTTCTGACCAGTGTAACAGTGCAAACACACAACATACAACACTCTTCACAGTTAGGGATTGGACAGACACACGTACACAGAGACATAAGACAGGAGAGTAAAGTTCCCTCCTACTCCTATTCCTGAAGTGCTAAGATAAAGTCCAATGACACCGCCTCATTATATACAGAGACATTCCCGTTCTTAATATCAGGTATTGAGAGCACCACAGGCGCAGACTCTCCTCAGTGAAACGAGGAGGGTTCAGTCACTCTGTGTTATTAAAAGAAAAACATATAACAAAACAACATAGAATATTCTCTATGGGGATCAGGTGACATGTACCTAGGTGATTTATACCACTATAATAACCTATGATTTGTCTCCAGTCCACAGATGACTGTTGACCATGCCTACTGGACTCCCTCATTTACATTCACTCAAGATAACATTCAAGGAGTCTCATGTGTAACATAAAACATATATTTATGGCGTTTTAGTTCTATGTAATTTTAAAAGACAGACAAACAGGACACTTAACAGAAAACAACATTCAACAAAGTACAGAAGACAAAACAGAATACCGGCAAAAATTCATCTTATACTGAGTTCTATTTTAGGTTAATCCAGCGGATTCCTTAATCCGACGAGAATCTCCCTCGATTCTCCCATCTAGATCAATTTAACGTGCACACGGAGTTTTTTATTCCACAGTAGCCTTCTCACACTGGCTTTGTACCCATTCTACAGAATATCGTACAAGAACTAACAAACCCCATACACTATGGAGCTTAGCAACTTACAGGAGTTATTATAACCCCAATTGCATGTAAACAACTTCCAACTTACAAGAGCCTCTCACAAACCCCAATTGGAAATGTCTACAATCACAGTTCCCATTCAATTCCTAGAATAACATTCATACTGGATTAACAAGGTTACCGAATATAATGAAAATTATAAAATGTTCTTACCTGTATTCAGATACAGACGATTCCCAGAGATCCTTAGACTATACGAAATCCGTCACTTTCCCTCAGACCGGGATAACTGATTAATGCCCCTGGTGACGCCTAATGTCAAGGCGGAGGACTTACTTAAGGAGTCCCAGACTCCCCCGTGCACGGTTTACAGTACTCACCGATGAGGGAAAGGTGTTGGGTTCCCGGCCAACGCACCAAAATGTCACACCAAGTGTGGGCCGTCCTCTGTCTAACTCAATACATATTCTTAAGAGTTTAAATAGCAAAGCCAAAAGGGTGTTGTAACACATTGCGTTTGCAGAATAGTAAATACAATTTGCTTAGCATTGGGCTATCCTTATCTCTGTTACCACAGAAGCAAAGGTATGACTGTTACTTTTTGTACGTTAGATAAGTTTTGCAACCTAAGCACTACACCCATGTATTACATCAGCTGAAAAGAGTGACTAGGGATAATAATGGCAGAATCATGTACGGTATATACTGTGTATATACACACACATACACATATGTATATAGATACATACATATATATATATATATATATATATACAGATACACATGCACATAAAAGAAAGAACTTTATTACAATTATTATAACAGTCATAATCACTGGGATCCATGGAAGCGTTCCAGAGTTATTACCTCATAAAGGGACAGTGGTCAGAATTGTAAAAATTGGCCCGGTCATGAACGTGCAAACCAACCTTGGGGCTTAAGGGGTTAAGTATGTTTGCATTTATTTTTCTTTAAGGGAATGTGTGACATCCTTTTTTTAAATTAACAATAATACCACAAACAAGTGTCAAATACCATCACATCATGGCTGGACCACATATTACCACCACATAGTTACTATATAATACCACATACAAGGGACAAATACCATCACATCATGGCCAGACCACATATTACCACCACATAGTGACTGAATAATACTAATAATAATACTAAGTGTACAGGTAATATAGCGATCACCAGTAATATCATAGACAGGAGCTCTGTGTATAGTTGCAGTGTACAGGGAATACAGTGTTCACCGGTGACTTTATGCACAGGAGCTGTGTACATTGTATATAGTCTATTATGTCAGTGTACAGATAAAACACTGACTCACCGTGACATCTCTAGTTGAAGTCCTTATTATTCGCTTTTCTTCATCCAGTACAGACCGCCATCATTTCTTCCAGCCAGGACTCTTCTCTGCAGAAAATAACACAGTTACTGTATCTAGAGCACATTCTCCAATTTTTCTGCAACTTTTACAGTATGCCAGATGAAGAAAAAAACTACAGTGTTGCCCTGCACAATGACAGGACCTCCTCCCTCACTGAAAAGTGTATCCTCAAAAATAAAATATATCACAGCAGTAATAATATCTCTTAATTAGCTGTACAGTAATAATGTCTCACATCCCATATCTACTACAATCTTAACCATATGTAAGGGGTTACAAGTACTGTTGTGTCCTCCAAACACCTCCCGGTTAAGTAGTAGTGCTGTACATATTAGTGTATATATTCTCGTTTTATGATTCCTTGTAATGCTGCTATGTATACAGTGCTAATGTTTTATGATATAATACTGTATGTTCATAGTTGTCTAGGGACAGTGTAGTTCTGTAGTTTGGCCACTAGATGGGGCAGTTTAGTCTACATAGTATTAGATAGGAATTTTACATAGTGTGTATAGTAAATATTTAACATAGGAGGCATGGTGGTTAAGGCAGGAAGGATTTCCTGATAAGTTCAGTTGGGGCCAGGGCGCCTGTTCAGCTCGGCTGGGCGAGCTAGGCCTGGGCAACACCGTGTCACGCAACGTTAACAAGAGTAAGGCCCAGCCATCTAGTATTGGTGACCAGGAAGTCATCAGAAGAAGCAGTGGCAACAGTGCTAGCAGCGCGGCTTTAGTGGGAACTGAAGTTGCAAGGGAAGACTAAGCAGTACGGGCATGCCCTCAGGATTAGGGTGAAATGGTCGAGGGGATCCTCAAATGGAGTAAGCCTACACAGGGAGGATGCTGAAGAACCAAAAGGTACGGTCTGTCCCAGAAGCGAGCTTAGTGACACAGAGAAAAGGACAGGGACAGAGGAAGAGTTGCATGATGTGAAAACTGATGCTGGAACAAATACAGATATGCTGTGTACAAGGATCAGTAAAGTTGTTTATTTGCAAGTTGAATTGGGCTATGTCTCAATTTGTGAAAAACCGGATTGAGGAAGCCTCCAAAAACGTCCAGAGGGCCCTGCCGGTGCAGGTGAAGAAACCACAGGTATGCCACAGGAATGTAGAGCTATGGACACTGTGTGCATGTGATGGGAGGTCAGGGCGAGCTAACGCAAATGCTCTCAGCCATGACTACTGCCCTGTACCTCCCTCACACAAACATATCTTAATCCTGGCTCCTTGTGGTGTCTCTTTCCTGCCCCCTTGTGGTGTCCCATTCCTGGCCCCATGTGGTGCCCCATTCCTGGCCTCTTGTGGTGTCCCATTCCTGGCCTCTTGTGGTGTCCCATTCCTGGCCTCTTGTAGTATCCCACTCCTGGCCCCTTGTAGTGTCCCATTCCTGGCCTTATATAGCTTCATCCTGCCTCCATATTTTCTCCCATCCTGCCTCCATTTAACTCCATTCTACCCCATGTGACTCCATCCTGCTCACATGTGACTCCATCCTGCCCCATATGACTCCATCCTGCCTCCATGTCTCTCCATCCTGCCTCCATGTCTCTCCATACTGCCACCATGTCCCTCCATACTGCCCCATGTCTCTCCATTATGCCCCATGCCGTCTCCATACTGCCCCCATGTATCACCATTCTGCCCCATGTGTCTCCACTCTGCCCCCATGTGTCTTCACTTTGCCTCCATATCATCTCCATTCTGCCCCAAATGATCTCCTATATGGCATTACAAATAAAGAAAAGTAAAACAAACTTCTTCCTACCTGGCCGCAGTCCAGCGTCGTCGTCTTCCTTCATCCATCTGAGACACGGATGAACCGACTCATAATAGTGACGTCATACGATGGCGATGTGCGTGTCAACGTCAGCTGCTGACCTGTGATTGGCTGGCGGCTGTGAAGCCTCCCGCAGGGTAATAGATTTCAACTGATAGATTTTTTTCTTGGTGGAAGATTGTTGAACTTCATCCCTGTCATGAATGGATGATGAACTAAAGCTCTTTTATTGCATTGCATTTAGGCCTCCTTCTTTTTTCACGTATGTTCTGGCCATGGTTTTCATGGATTAAATGCATACCCATTAAGGTCTATGGAGCTGTTCATATGTCTGTTTTATTTGCGGTCTGTTTTTTTATTTGGCATTACAGAATAAAAGGACTATGACAAGTTTCACGGACAGCACACGGATGGCATCAGTGTACAGACCTTTTTCAATGGGTGCCCAGGGCCACGGGCCGGGTCCCAGCTGCCGTGACATCTCCTATTGAAGCTCATCGGGCCCGGTACCAAGTACCCCAGGCCCTGGGAGGGCGATCCTGAATGGGATGGATGAAGGAAGTGCTGCAGCCGACCTCAGTGACCTGGATCCGCTGGCACAGGAAAGGAACTTTGATAGGAAGCCTGACTCTCCATAAGAAGGAAAGAATTAGTACGGAACGTGAGAAGAAGAAGAGAACTAAGGATCAGGGTTAGAGGAGAACCCTTCCCAAGTTCAGAGCGCAAGGCCGGGGTCCGGTCCCCGAGGTTGTATGGATACTAATGGTCCTGCAGCAGACACCGGAGGAATAGAAGTTGTCACCACTTTATTCCCACAGAAGACTTGGGGGCACAACAGCATCTATAGTGAGCCGGGACTAGGTAGTAAGGAAGCAGGCTACAGCTGTCTGCCGTACAAGTAGAGTTCATAGGAACATCTGACAGGAGGAACTCCAGTGTAACTCAGTACTGTGAGTACTTCACTAAAGGCGCTAAGAGGGAGACGTTCAGAAAAGGCACATATGTTGGCGGAGTGTTGGAAAGGAGTACTTCATCTTGCCTGGAGGTTGGCTGAGCTCCTGACCCAGAGGACACGGCACGGATGCGGGCTCTTGTGCCACAACAGACTGTGAGTAAAGCTTTGGAACTACATGCCCTGGTGTCCTCCACTTATTCCTGCGTCAACCTGCCCGGCACTGCTACATCCCCTGCGCCCGACACTACACCATCTAAGTGTCACTTCACCTACTCTGCCCTGGGACTAAAGCCCTGCCTGTGGAGGGCTATAACATCATTGCTGCACCACACCATCTGTCCCAGAGGATCTGTCTGCAGTGTCGGCTTAACACCTTCATTGCCAAACACCACAGGTGGCGTCACGACTCATTCATTCTAATCATCAAAAGCACACCGAACATTCCCCCCTTTTACAATGGGCGCCCAAGGCCACGGGCCGGGTCTCAGCTGCCGTGACATCTCCTATTGGAGGGCGACCCAACTACTTCTATTTGTCTGTGATACAGCCGGTACACGGTAGTGTGTGAGGAGCGTACACCGCTAGACAGTGTCTGTATGGAACATTGTCAAGCTCCGTGTATTTGAATACGGACTGACACACGCTGTCTCTGTCTAGTTTTGACTGTAATCAAACAGCAGATATACGAAACTGTTTGAAAAACGGGCACAACTCTAAGGTGTAGGTCTGGAAAAATGGACAAACTCCTCGGCTTTTTCTTCCAGAGTCACACCCAGATACCTTCTATTTGTCCGTGATACCAGCCGGTACATGGTAGTGAGTGAGGAGCGTACACTGCAAGACGGTGTCTGTATGGAAAATTGTCAAGCTCCGTGTATTTGTATACGTACTGACACATGCTGTCTCTGTCTAGTTTTGACTGTAATCAAACAGCAGATATATGAAACTGTTTGAAAAACGGACACAACTCTAAGGTGTAGGTCTGGAAAAACGGACAAACTCCTCAGCATTTTTTTCCAGAGTCACACCCAGATAGCTTCTATTTGTCCGTGATACCAGCCGGTACACGGTAGTGTGTGAGGAGCGTACACCGCTATACGGTGTGTGAAAAAATGAACACTCAATAACTCACCAGGGCAAAATAATAAAATTTGGAGTGCTTTGAAAAAAGCAGTTTGAACAGCAGTGTGCACACAGCAATGCAGCTACCAGGTAGCCTTTAAAGGCAGCCTAATCACCACCAGCACTGCTGCACACAACAAAAATCCTCCCCTTTCACTGCACACTAACTGTACAGTGAAAAGCGCTATCAGCAGAAGCAGTTTTTTTTTCTTCTTCCCTGCCTAACGCTCTCCCTGTTCAGAATCAGCAGCAGCGCCTCTCCCTATTGTAAGATCGGCAGAAGTAAGATGGCGGTCGGCGTTTACAGCCTTTTATACCCACTGTGATGCCACACAAAGACAGCCAATCACTTCAATCACTTCAATGCCCTTCTCTAAGATGGTGCTGGCCGCTGCGCATGTCACCGCGTTGCCCACAGTGTGCGTTGTTGTGAGCTCATCTGTTCATTCATCTTTTGTGTCTGAGGATCTCCCTCTTCTGGTGAAGGAAGGTAGTGAGGCTGATTACCAAACACCTGATCAGGTGGATGGTGACTGGGTAACGGGAACTTCTGACTGGATATAAGGCAGCCGACGCCCTTCTGAGTCGCAGGTGATTTCTCTGCTGGATTCTTGGAGACCAGTCTGATTCCTGCTTCCCAAAGATAAGTTTTTTCTCTGCTATTGAGCTTATTAGTTTTGGTTTTGTTTACCTTGTTTTTTGGAGTTCAGCCATCCCTGGCCGGGGGTGTGCTGGATTCTTTTTCCTTGATCAGTGTTCTCTTTTGCTCTGCTTCCAGAATATTCTGAGTGCTGATATAGGGTTTGAAGTCTAGTGACTCCAGCTTCCTTTTTGCTTATCAGTTGCGTTGGTAATATTTTTAGCAGGGTTTTCTCTGATTGCAGGCAGCAGCTTTTCTATCCTGTCCTTTTTAGTTAGCTTGGGCCCCATCGTTTGCTCAACCTATCTTTCTATCTGTCTTAGTGTTTTCATCTTGCTTCACCGTCATTATATGTTGGGGGCTGCTACTGCTTTGGGGTCTGCTCTGGGGCAGTCAGTTTTTCCCTTTACTCTCTTTAGGGTTATGTAGATCTCCGGCTGTGACGAGGTGTCTAGGATCACCGTAGGAACACTCCACGGCTACTTCTAGTTGTGTGATAGGATTAGGGGTCTGCAATCCGCTAGTTTCCAACCTCTCTGTTTTTCTGGGCTGAGCTTGTGTTTTGTTTTTTCCTCCTCGGTGACTCAATCATAACAGTGCGTCCTCCATCATTGGGTGAGAAAAGGCGCTGAAAGCATCATTTGAAACATGACTTTGGCGCGCTGATCGGCGACCTCATGGCCAACCTCATGCTATAGTCGGGTTTCGATCGGCGAAACCCGACTTTGGCGACAGTCTGCGATTTTTGAATCTGACCGACCTGTTTCGCTCAACTCTATTCCCGAATAAAATTCATTTTTTTATGCTCAAAGTGTTTATCTTGCTTGCCCTCCTTCACAAGTGTGCTTAGTAAAAAATGTAGTTAAAACGCAACATGTTGAACGTATAATGTAAGAACAAGAGATCTCATTATGATATATATAGTATGCCCAACCTAAGTATGGGCTATTCTGGGTAAAGCATCTGAGAACCAGTATGGATGATGATAATAATCACTGGAGTTATTTTGTTTTTAAGACTCCTGAACAGGAAAAATTAGTATAACGTGTGTAGCGGTAGCTGTCATACATGGACTTTGATGTCTAAGAAAGCTCCCTACAACATAACTTTCTAAATGGTAGGTGGGAAGACCTTTCCAGATTTTGCATTGGGGCCTAACTGATACTGATATGTCCTCTGACCCTGCATATCCATGCAGATTTCGATTCCAACCGCTCAGTACGAGCCGTCACTTCCTCTGTGTCCGGCGTTTACTCTATGAGTTGAATTGGGTGGGATTTCATTTGTCCGGAAATCTGGAGCAATGCTTGTTAATGTCAGAGCCAGTGATGAAAGGTCATCGGTCCCACCCTAGGAGGAGTCCCGTGGTGCATCTTTGCCTTTCTAGAGTTATTAATTCTCAGTTTCCCCCTCAGGAAGCCCACTCGCAGATGATTCCTGTACAATGTTTCCTTCAAACAAAAGATTTCAGGGAGATTCTACTGCTTAGTAAGGAGGTCGGCTTTTTCTCAATGGGATTGAAAAATACCTTTAAGTAAACACTTCTTTCCTTTCTTCCATGAGAGCGGACGTGCCACACATCTTCCCTAAGCAAAGAGTTCTGCAGCTATCTGTCTACGAAAAAGAGCGATACTTGAGGGTCACTCGTGAGGTCAATTCCACTATGTAGAATTTCTTTCTTTAATCACATAACATAAGAATAAAGTCTGATGTGTTATCTTATCTTAGAGTAAAGGATCAAAGGGGGCCACAGGCAAAATAAGTGGCCACCATCGCTGTCACACAGAAGCAATGGTTATTTCTTTAAACATTTGCTTTAGGTAGAATTTCCTAAATGTAATGTTCTATGATAACCACCTGAAAAGGATTTGATCATGAACACCTCCTAGTAGCGCAGAACTTTTGGTTGGACTCCTCAAACCTCCAATGATCTGAGGTTTATGCTGGTGGAAGGTCGGCGCAATCATTCATTTCCCCTCCTGTAGGCACTAAAGCAGAAATGGGGTATTCCAGTCAAATGAATGTAAAACCAAGTAATACATGGATGAGTTTGGCCTACTAGATAGGGAGCCACTCTAACTTCACCAATGGTGGACGCCCTGTTAATTTTTCAAAAAAGTCAGGTGTTTGGTTATGCTTATAAAGTCATCGCATGTCATAAGTGAATGTGACTGTTACTTGCACGAGGTAGAATTTCGGTACAGGAAAAACAGAGCTGCATCATTCCCTCGGTAGCGTTCAGCTTCTAATTACGGGGCGTCGCGCCAATGCAGGGTCAGTCACCTCTCAACGTCCCCCGCACTGACTGCCGGCTGCCAGTAATGCAGAGCCAGTGTCAGTGTCAGTCAGTGCGGGGGAGGGGGACACGGTTACAGCTTCCGCCCCTATGACTGGAATCCGTGCATTGCCGGGAGGAATAAAGTTCATTTTGGCTAAGAGCGGGTGCTGAGCAGTTCAATAATTCTATTAACCTGCTTATTATCGCCATATCTGCCGGTTATCTGCCAACAGGTGGCGCTATAGAGTTCAAGTCTTCTTCCTCTCTGAAGAGGCAATTTGAATATTACATTTCCCAGAGGAGCAATGCACAGTGAATAAGCCTCCTCACCTTGGCATGCCAAAGCCGGCATGTCACCCTCCACAAGAAGAAACATTACCCCTTAGACCTCGATGCTGCTTAGCGTTCAGCTAAGTGCAGGTGCTGGGCAGGTTAATCATGCTATTAACCTGCAGATTAACCCCATGTCTGCAGGTTAATAGCATTTTTTTTTCTGGTGACAGGTTCCCTTTAAAGGGAATGTATTATCAGAAAATGACCTATTGATTAAAACAGGCTTTTATTACATGTATATATTTTTTTATTTTGCATTTTTTTCATATCACAACCTGTATTAAAGGGAATATGTCAGCTGGTGTTTGCTATGTAATCTTAGGGCATCATGAGATAGTGGCAGAGCCAGAGACCCTAATTCCGGCAATGTGAGACTTGGTTTACTGGGTGCAGCAGTTATGATAGAATCAGTTTTCTCTGCTGCAGATCTAGCAGAGCTCAGTGATGAGCTGTGTATAACCCCGCTCACACCACAGCTTTATGTGTACTTTGTATAGTGAGAGGGGGCTGCTAATCAGTGTTGGGGCTTGGTTGGACTGGGATTCAAGAGGCCAATTGTACTGTAGTGATAATCTCCTGCTGATAAAACACTGATTGTACTGAAACCGCAAATCACAGCATAGTAAGTGACACATCACAGTAATTATGTTTTTGGCTCCTACATTATGGTGCTCTCATGTTACATAACAAAAACCTGCTGACAGATTCCCTTTTAAAAAAAAAATGTGTAATTTTCCCACTGACCACTATGACTACTTTAAACTCAAACTTAGATTTTTTATCCATTCATGAATAGTTTTTAAGAGAATTCTTATCATCAGATGCAGGATTTTGTCAGGTAACACCTCTATACACAGCTGATAACACAAGATCCAACCACAACAGGCAATGTGACAGCCAATGGCATGACCCGGCGCCCCCTCCCTCTACAATGACCTTTGCACATGATCATTAGATGCTTCAGTACAAAAGATAGGGTTAGAGTCAACGTATTGCTGCCAATATGAGAGTACAATAGAACCAGGGTCTGGTGTGAAAATTGCAATATTTCTAATTTTCATTTTTAATATTGATTATAATATGAAGAAAAAAAATCTGCTCGGGGTGCATGATATTCTCATTACATGTTAGGGCCAGACAGCTGTATATTGCCCTACAGCAAATATATTCCTGCCATAGACCTTCTCGCTGTCGCCATGACATAATTACGGGGACTCAGGAAAGAAATAATTCATTTATTATAGAAAAAAGAACAAGACATCCTGTTTTCCGGCTCGGCACAAGGCAAACTGGGGTTAATGTTTGAAAATACCACCTGGTATCCAGATCTTTCTCCCCGGCCCTAATATTCATTGGGATGATGCATTCATAGCTGAGCTACGTGTCCAGGAGGTTATAGCGTTTACTGTCGCTGTCGACATGAGGCGCGGAGCAGAAATAAAACAGCTGTTACTATAGGAACAGGGCTGGAGAGGATTAAGGCCGACTTGTGGCAGGATGCGGATGTCTTGCCAATAGGATACCTTAATTACATGGCTGGGAGGCGGCAAGGAGTCGTGTACAACTGCAAACTACTTGCTTGCATGCAACAGGTTGGACAGTCTGGTGAATAATATGTTTGTCATTATCATCAGAGGAATAAATGGCAGCACTACGTAATGCCTGAGAACTGTACCGGAGCCCATGTGATATGTGGCGTGTGCCAGACATATTGTTTACAGGCTGGAGATAGCTGCACACTTATATTTATGCCACCTAGGGTATCACTTCTACTAGTTCTTCTAGGTCAGTGACATCTTTAGAAGCAAAACTTCAGGCATGTACTTTGGGAATTATATCCTGGCAGAAACAACACTGACCACGGAAATCCATTAAACGCGAATCTACTGTACATCACACAATTGGCCCTCCATGTATTAATAATAATGATCATTTATATTTCTATAGCACCAATGTATTGCGCAGCACTTTACAATTCAGACCATAAAGGCATTAACACATGATTCAAAGGATTCCTAAAGGAGTGAGGGCCCTGTGTGTAAGCTTACAGTCTACGGGGAAATAGGGAAGGCATAAAAGGTACCGTTTTATGCGGACTATAAGATGCATCAGATCATAAGACGTGCCCCATATGTTTGGGATGTAAATAAGATTTTTATTTTTTTTCTATAAAATGGGGGGTCTGTCTTATAGTCCGAATGTTGAAATATGTTTGGTGCAGCAACTCCATTCCTGTCTAGGAGTGATCAGTTGCTAGATTTGCATGCTGTTTATAAATTTAAAAAAAACTCCCAGAGGCTCACACAGGGATAGCATGTGACTGTATTTCCTGTTGTACAACAGAGAGCAGCCAACAGCACAACGGAGGAGTAGATGCAGGTTCAAAGGTTCATGGACCCAAATGAACATTGCGCGGTGCTTTGTGACGGAGACGTCACATGACCGGGTCTGCGGGGATGGGCAGCGCGCGTGCCGTGACCTTGTGGTGCGCGTCACTGGACTGCGCCTCTGACACAGCTTGGCTCCTGCTGATGTTGTCATTTGGGTGAGGGGGAACTCTGACAATACATGGATGTGTGAATCCTCATATGATTGGTCCTTTGGGGTTGGCGCCATTATTATGTGAATAGGGATTGGCGGTTTACACATGGATATGTATTATTGCAAGTGATTGGTGCGTTATTTCTATGGATACCTTTGATGCATCACGATTATTGGTGGGCTGATCTGGGGATGGTTGTTTATATATGAAATGCTTTTGCAATATTTCTAATATGAATATGACCATTATTGTTAATGACTAGATAAACTGTGTTATTGAATATATTTGTATCTGATGGATGTATTTATATGTATTTTATGTATGAATTTTTTGTGATGGGTGTTACCTAAATGGTGATTGGCTGTGCCACACTATAAAAGGCCACCATTTGTGCTGTTATGTTATACTTGAAAAAGGCCACAATATGGCCGAAACGTTGTATTTTGTACTGGCAGAATAAATTTTTGATACAATTTTTCACCTAGACCGGATGCTGTTCCTTTTCCTGATTTGTATTTCCTGTTGTGCCTGTGTATGAGAAAAGCAGCCTGCTGTAGATGCTGCACAGATAGAGACACATAAATGATTTAATCATTTGATTAATGATTTAATCCTGATCTATTAAGCTTATCATATATTGTTTCTGTTTGTTCCTGAATAAAGAAGCACTGTTGTCACACGCTTGGAGAGAATCCTGAATAATCTGCTGCCAGCAGGTTATGGGCTCAGAGTGACACAGAACACCAGAGTAATGGTGACACAGTAGTGACACAGAACACTCGAGCGAGTTTCTCGCATCTCACACGGTAGTGTGATCCCAGCCTAAGAGCAATCTAAGAGAAACTCGTGAATGTTTTGTCTGTAAAAATCCCGGCCACCTTAAAGCAGACTGCAGAATTTGGAAAGCAAAAGGAAGATTTTGCACGTGTTGAAGCTGCATTTAATGCCAGTACAGTCCCATCTGCAAAGCATGCATTCTGGTGCAAGCTGCCATATGACAAATAACAAGGATTTCTTCACTGACCTTAATGAAAGCAAGTCAGAAAAGGTCATCTTAGCTAATGGTCACTAATCACTATATGACTTCAGAAGGAGTAGGAGATGGCTACCTCCACTGTTCAGTTTCCTCAGCACAAAGCAGAAAGATCCCAATAAAGGATATTCTCTATGTTCCCAGTATTGAGACCAATCTTTTGTCAGTAAAGAAGTTCCCGCAAAAGGGGAATGTAGTTTATTTTAAAGATAACAGCTGCATAATCTCAAACAAGGATCACACTCTTGCAGAAGGAAAAATCCAAAATGAACTTTATCAGCTAAAATGCAAAGAAAGAGTGTACAGTGCTAGACAAGATCTGCATAAGAACTGTATCCATGTATGGCACAGACATCTTGGGCACAGAGACCCAGAAGCAGTAAGGAAGCTAGCTCAACTTGCAAATGGCATTGAAATCAACCAGTGTAGTCGAATGATGAAGTGCACTAGCTGTCTTAAAGGGAAAATGTCCAGAAAATTCTTTCCTAAAATAAGCACCGCTAGATCTGCACAGCCTCAAGATCTGATACATACAGATGTATATGGTTCAATGAGTGTTCAAACTCCTAGCAAGAAGAGATATTTTCTCACATTTATTGATGAATACTCCAGATATACAGTCACTTACCTGCTTCACTGTAAGGAGGAAGCTCCACAGAAACTTGAAGAATATCTTGCTATAGTGTTTAACAAATTTGGAAGAATGCCAAAAGCCCTGCATGCAGATAATGGATCTGAATATACAAGTGGTAAGGTGCAAACCATTTTGAAGAAGGATGGAATCGTGTTCCGGACTACTATTCCATACAGCCCAGGACAAAATAGCATTGCAGAGAGAAAGAATCATACTCTCTGTGAAAGTGGAAGAAATAGGTTGTTTGATGCGAATCTACCTACAACCAGGGGTGGGATTCATCGGGTTCTCCCCAGTTCGGTGGAGATCCAGAGCCGCGATCCGGTCCTCTGATGTTGCTGGCGGCGCTGCCTGCAGGCAAGGAGCAGAGGAGGACTCTTGCTCTGCTTCCTGCCGGATACCGCGCGCACACTGATACTTGACGTGCTGCTCTCTGTCTGCTGACTATTGGACAGAGCAGCACAGCACACCCCGGTGGCCCCCGCTGCCCGTGCACTGATTCCTGCGGTGCAGTGCGGCTATAATTGGCGGGTAACTAGACTCTGGAGCTCGCTGGACTGGACTCAGGAGTTACCCGCCGCTGCGGCTGCCCAGTGAGCTGAGCGCCTGAGCCTGGACAGGATGACACTAGTCTGTGTGTGGTGACCGTGGCACGCCACTCGCCTGCCTCACCGCGGGATTATTTACTTCAGTCTTCAGTTCAACTCCAGCCTGTGGTACACACAGGCCAACACCAGGTCAGTTGTATATGTGCAGTGCTGCTGCTTATTGGGACCTGTGCTGTGAGGTGCTGCCTATTAGGGACCTGTGTGCCTGCCTATTGGGGGTCTGTGCTGTGCTGCCTGCTAGGGACCTGTGCCTGCCTAATGGGGACCTGTGCTGCCTATTGGGGACCTGTGCCTGCCTTTTGGGGACCTGTGCTGCCTATTGGGGATTTGTGCTGCCTATAGGGAACAATACTGCCTATTGGGGACCTGTGCCTGCCTATTAGGGAACAATGCTGCCTATTGGGGACCTGTGCTGCCTATTAGGGAACAATGTTGCCTATTGGGGACCTGTGCCTGCCTATTGGGGATTTGGCACTTTGTAGTTCTGATGTGATTTTATAAGTACTATACATTAATACATTATTATTACTCTGTCAATTATACTTGTGGTTGTGATATTTTCATGAACCATTCTTTTTGTGGTGTTCTAGTTGTGGAAATATGCCAATTTAACCCTGCAATTAAAATCATCATTGTTTGACATAGATGGGACTTGAGTAACACCAGTTTGCAGGAAGGGTATGGTGACTTTTACTTTTAATTTCCATTGGGACGCAGACATGTAGTGCACAGCCTGGCCAGCTGGACAGTCAAGTGAGACAGCGGCATAGAAATATATGCAGCTGTCACACTCGGGTCAGGAGAGCCGCTGGCCAGAATGTGCACTGTTCTGATCTCATTCCAATTTATTTTTTTTTCAACTGTTTGACTGCGCCCCTACTTGTATATGTTTGAGGAAAAGGTGCGTGTAAATGGGTGTGGCTTAATAATGGGTGTGGCTTAAAATGGGTGTGGCTTAAAATGGGGGTGGTTTTCCTGCACACAAACACAGAACCTGTTGTTAAAAATTTGAATCCCACCACTGCCTACAACGTATTGTGGAGCAGCCATCATGATAGCTTACTATCTTCAAACAGAGTGCAGGTAAAGCCACAAATAAAACTCCATATGAGCTATGGAACTGCGAGAAGCCTAACGTGAATCACCTCAGGATATTTGGAAGCAAAACATTTGTGTATGTTCCCAAAGAAAAACATTCCAAGTGTGAATCACATGCAAAGCAAGGAGTCCTGCTGGGCAATAGCGAAACTCAAAAGAATCCTGCACCAAAAGACCAACACAGTAACAATCTGAAGAGATGTAGTGATTGATGAAAACTCTGTATCGCTCAAATTCCATGAAGTTACAACAGTTATTCAACCTAAGAAGCAAGAAAAAGAATCTCAATCACCAAACGCAGATGTCAAAAAGGAAAACACTGAAGTGTGGTGTTCTGTCTCCGACATCTGATTCATAATCCTGATTATATGCTTATTAACGTTTACACTGTTTTTTGGCTCAATGTAGTGACCAGAGTCATAACCACAGTGTTATTTTACATTCACTTTGCTTACTTTTCCGTCCACTGCACTGCATTCTGGTAAGGTTGCAATGCATCCTGGTAGCCCTTGCAAAGGATTATGGTTAGTTCAGCCCCCATTTCCTTCCAGTTCTCCATTTTCCTTCTGCCTGCATTCAGGAAGCATCTCATTCTCTTCTCCTCTTGTGATAGGATCGCTGGTATGTATTTATGCTTCCCACATCTAATTCCTGTCTCATATTAGCCTGCTTTGTTAGTTCTCCCCTGGTTAGATATTAATGCAGATGATGTATTATGTATATATGAATCCCTGATTAACCCAGTATTTATTATATTCATATATGTTTTTGTTTGTAGTTTCACCGCACCAATATACCATCACGTTCAATAAAGCACAGATTCAACTTACAGTCTCCTTATTGGACCCCGGTATAGCGGTTTAGCTGCCTGTATAAGCTACATGATTTCTGCTTCATTTAGTGAGGACAAAACATGTAGATAAACTCTGAAGCCACCAAGGAAGACACAGAAGAACCAAGTGAACCTCCAGTCAGGAGATCAGAAAGGCCAAACAAAGGTATCCCCGCTAGACACCTTTCTTATATGGTTATAGCACTTTCTGAACCAGAGCCACAGTCTAGGCAAGAGATGCAAAAGCTGCCTGTTCACGAGAAGCAGAAGTGGATAAATGCCACTAATGAGGAGATGGAGTGCCTTCACCAACTCCAGACATGGGAGCTTACTGAGCTACCACAAGGAAAAACAGTTATCAGATGTAAGTGGGTGGTGACATTGAAGAAGAGTTGTATATGAGCCAACCTAAGGGATATATTAAAAAGGGTGAACAGCACCTTGTTTTTAAAATGCAAAAATCTGTCTATAGACTTAAGCAGTCGGCAAGAACTTGGAACTAGAAAATTAACAAAGTTTTGATGGATGAAGGATTTAAAGGATCTCAAACTGATCCATGCTTGTATACAAAAAGTGTAGCGAAGGAGTGGAGGTATGTTCTCCTATATGTAGACGATGTAATCATGTGTCATCAAGATGAAAAGGAAATTGGAAAGCTAGTTGAAATTCTCAGCCAGAACTTTGAGACTAAGGACCTCGGAAATGTGACATATTATTTGGGAATCCAAATCCAGAGAGAGGAAGATGGGAGTTTTCTTCTCAACCAAAGTTCTAAAATTTCCACAATACTAAACCAGTTTGGAATGTCAGAAGCCAAAGGTGCGTCAACACCATGGATCCATTCTACCTAAATTTGGAAGGAGAAGAAGATCTGCTACCCAGCAATAAGAAGTTATAGACAAGCAGTGGGGACTGTTATGATTGAGTCACCGTAGGAGACAAAAATAGAAATGCTATCTAAGTCCAGAAAACCAGAGAAGTTGGCAGCTATCGGATTGCAGACCCCTGAACCTATCAACACAACTAGCAGTAGCCGTGGGGGGCTCCTACGATGCCCTAGGCCCCTCGATCACAGCCGGAGGACTACATAGCCTAAAGACAGAAAGGGAAATCTAAACTGCCCCAGAGCAGACCCCAAAGCAAAAGGCAGCCCAAAAACATATAATGACGGTGAAGCAAGAAGAAAGAACAAAACACAGACAGAAAGATAGACTGAGCAAACATGGGGCCCACGCTAGCTTAGATAGGAAAGGACAGGAAGGCTGCTGTCTGCAATCCGTCAAAAACCCTATGAAAATAAGAGCCAACAAACTGACAGTAAAAAAGGCCCTGAAGATGCTAGGCTTCAAAAAGCTATGTCAGTACTCAGGAATATTCTGAAGACAGAGCAACAGGCAAAAGGAGATTCAGCTCACCCCAGCAGGGAATGGCAGAATCCAGAAAAGCAAGGAAAACAAAACACTAATGCAAAAAGGCAAAGCAGAAATCTTAGCTTTAGATGAGCAGGAATCAGACTGGTTTCCTAGAAGTCCACAGAGAAATCACCCGCAGGCCAGAAGGGCGTCGGCAGCCTTATATCCAGTCATTAACTCCACTCAGCCAGTCATCATCATCAGCCCCAGGTGAATAAAACTTATCGTGGATTTTATCAAGTCTCCAGTGCCGGATCTTCCTTCTCTCTTCATATTAACTCCACTCAGCCAGTCATCATCATCAGCCCCAGGTGTTTGACAATCAGGCTCACTACCTTTCTTCACCAGAAGAGGGAGTTCCTCAGGCCTCAGTAGTGAAGGGGAAAATGAACTCACAACAGTACCTCCCCCTTGAGGAGGGGTCACCGAACCCTCAACCACGCCACCAGGGCGATCAGGGTGAGCCCGATGAAAGGCACGCACCAATCTTTTGGCATGAATATCAGAGGCAGAGACCCAGGAATTATCCTCCTGACCATAACCCTTCCACTTAACCAAATACTGGAGTCTCCGTCTAGCCAGACGGGAATCCAGTACTTTCTCTACCTCATATTCCATGTTACCTTCAACCAATACAGGGTCTGGAGGTGCAACCCCCGGAACAACAGGTTCAACAAACCTCTTCAACAAAGATTTATGGAACACATTATGGATTTTAAATGTGACAGGAAGAGCCAAATGAAAAGAGACCGGATTAATAATCTCCAAAATCTTGTAAGGTCCAATAAATCTAGGCTTAAACTTAGGAGAAGCCACCTTCATAGCAATATTTTTTGATGATAACCACACCATATCACCAACCTTAAATTGGGGACCAATGGTCCTATGTCGGTTGGAAAACCGCTGGGCCTTTTCCTGGGAGAGAGACAACTTATCCACCACTTGGTCCCAGATCTGGTGCATTCGCTCCACCACAGTGTCAACTCCTGGGCAGGCAGAGGGCTCCACCTGCCCTGAAGAAAATCGAGGATGAAACCCAAAGTTACAAAAAAAAGGAGACATCAAAGTGGCAGAACTAGCTCTATTATTTAAAGCAAATTCGGCCAAGGGCAAAAATGAAACCCAATCATCCTGATCAGCAGAAATAAAACATCTCAAATATGACTCTAAGGTCTGGTTTGTTCTCTCTGTCTGCCCATTGGTCTGAGGGTGAAAAGCAGAGGAGAAGGACAACTGAATTCCCAGCTTGGAACAGAAAGTTCTCCAAAATCTAGACACAAACTGGACTCCTCTGTCAGATACAATGTTCTCAGGAATCCCGTGCAAGCGAACCACCTGTTGTAAAAACAGGGGCACCAATTCAGAGGAAGACGGCAACTTAGGGAGTGGTACAAGATGAACCATCTTAGAGAACCTATCACAAATCACCAAAATAACAGTCATCCTTTGAGAGACAGGCATATCAGAGATGAAATCCATTGAAATATGGGTCCATGGCCTCTTGGGGACAGGCAAAGGCATCAACAACCCACTAGAGCGAGAACACGATTTAGACCGGGAGCACGTCCCACAGGACTGCACAAAATTCCTGACATCACGAGACAAGGAGGGCCACCAAAAAGACCAACTCACCAGATCTCTAGTGCCAAAAATACCTGGATGACCAGCCAAAGCAGAGCAATGAACTTCAGACATCACTCTCTTCTTCCACTGGTCAGGAACATACAACTTTCCACTGGGACAACGCTCAGGTTTGTCCTCCTGGAACTCTTCCAGAGCACGTCTCAAATCGGGCGAGATGGCAGAAAGAACTACCCCTTCGCCTAAGATGGTAGCAGGCTTGGTCACCACAGGAGAATCAGCAAAGAAGCTCCTAGAGAGGGCGTCAGCCTTGACATTCTTAGTTCCAGGAAGAAAAGAAACCACAAAATCAAAACGTGTAAAAAACAAGGCCCACCTAGCCTGTCTAGGGTTCAAGCGCTTAGCCGACTCTAGGTAAATCAAATTCTTGTGGTCAGTGAGCACCACGACTTGATGCTTAGCTCCCTCCAACCAATGTCTCCACTCCTCAAATGCCCATTTCATGGCTAACAGTTCCCAATTCCCCACATCATAGTTACGTTCAGATGGAGAGAACTTTCGGGAAAAGAAAGCACAGGAATTCATTTTGGATGTTACAGGATCCTTTTGGGACAAAACAGCTCCTGCACCAATCTCAGAAGCATCCACCTCTACCTGGAACGGAAGTGAGACATCAGGTTGCCGCAAAATCGGGGCGGAGGTGAATCTTCGCTTCAGCTCCTGAAAGGAAGAAACAGCCTCCGGAGACCAATTTAACACATCAGCACCCTTCTTAGTCAAATCAGTCAATGGCTTGGCAATGCTAGAAAATTTTGCTATAAATTTCCGATAAAAATTAGCAAAACCCAAAAACTTCTGGAGGGCCTTCAAAGAAGTGGGCTGAACCCAATCGTAAATGGCCTGTACCTTGGCCGGGTCCATTTCAATAGTTGACGGGGACAAAATAAATCCCAAAAAAGAAATCCTCTGTACTCCAAAAAGGCATTTAGATCCTTTGACATACAGGGAATTCTCCCTCAAGATCCGGAACACAGTCCGAATATGTTCCACATGAGAATCCCAATCCTTGGAGAAGATCAAAATATCATCCAGATAGATAATCAAAAATTTATCGACAAAATCTCGGAAAATATCGTTCATGAAGCACTGGAAGACAGAAGGGGCATTAGTGAGCCCAAAAGGCATCACCAGGTACTCAAAAGGTCCCTCCGGAGTATTAAACGCCATCTTCCATTCATCCCCATGCTTAATGCGAATAAGATTATACGCCCCCTGAGGTCAAGCTTGGTAAACCAGCAAGCACCTTTAACTCTGGAGAATAGATCAGAAATCAGGGGTAACGGATACTGATATTTAACAGTAATTTTGTTGAGAGCACGATAATCAATACAAGGTCTTAATGATCCATCCTTTTTGGCTACAAAAAAAACACGGCACCTAAGGGTGACGAGGATGGTCTAATATGACCCTTCTCCAACGCCTCCTTAATATAGGATCGCATAGCCTCGTGCTCGGGTACAGATAAATTGAAGAGCCGACCCTTGGGAAATTTACACCCCGGGCTCAGTTCAATTGCACAGTCATAACTCCTATGAGGAGGCAGAGACGCAGACTCATTCTCACTAAATACATTATAAAAGTCCGCCAAATAATCAGGAACATCATGCGACTAAGGAGAGGTGGAAAACACCGGAGCCTCACTAAGGGCACACCGACAACCCCAACTCACCACAGACACAGATTTCCAATCCAAAACTGGATTATGAATTTGTAACCAGGGAAACCCCAGAACAATAGTATCATGCAGATTATGTAACACCAAAAACCTGCAATTTTCTTGATGGTCTGGGGCGACCCGCATTACCACCTGGGTCCAAAACTGAGGTTTATTTTTAGCCAAAGGAGTAGCATCAATCCCCCTCAAAGGGATAGGTGTCTGCAGAGGTGTCATCGGAAATCAACAACGTTTAGCAAAATCCAAGTCCATTAGGTTTAGAGCTGCTCCCGAATCCACAAAAGCCTTGGCGGAAAATGTGGACAGGGAGCAGATCAGAGTAATAGCCAGAAGAAACTTAGGTTGAACACCACCAACAGAAAACGTGTGTGCAAAGCGTTTCTCGCGTTTAGGACAGACAGAAATAATATGCGAGGCATCTCCACAGAAAAAACACAACTTATTACGCCTTCTGAACTCCTGATGCTGCTCTCTGGAAAAAACTCTATCACATTGCATAGGTTCAGACATCTGTTCAACAGGTGGCAACACCTCTCGTGCAGCTCTGCGTTCGCGTAAACGCCGATCAACCTGAATGGCTAAAGACATGGAATCGTCAAGACCAGAGGGAACAGGAAATCCCACCATAGTATCTTTTATGGCTTCTGACAACCCCTTCCGAAAGAGAGCAGCCAAGGCATTATCATTCCAGGTAGTAAGTATTGCCCACTTTCGGAATTTTTGACAGTACAATTCTGCAGAATCATGACCCTGGTTCAATGCCAGCAGGGTCTTTTCAGCCTGATCAATGGCATTAGGTTCGTCATACAACAACCCCAAGGCCTGAAAAAATGCGTTCACATTAGTCAGAATAGGATCATCTGGTTTCAAAGAAAACGCCCAATCCTGGGGATCACCACACAGCAAAGAGATGACAATTTTAACCTGTTGCGCGAAGCTCCCTGACGAGTTAGGCTTCAAGGCAAAAAATAATTTACAATTATTTTTGAAATTCAAAAATTTAGACCGATCCCCAAAAAATACATCAGGTGTAGGAATCTTTGGTTCAGCAGCATGTGAATGAGCAAGGTAGGCGGAAATTCCCCGCACTTCCGCAGCGAGCTGCTCCACACGATCAGACAATTGCTTTATCTCCATTGAGAGAAAAAAAAATTCCCCCTACGGCCTCAGAGATATAGAGGAAAAAATATACACACTTTTTTTTTTTTTATACAATTCTTTCCTGCTATTGAGTACCCTAGAATCTGCGGTATGGTGGGTGATTCTGTTATGATTGAGTCACCGTAGGAGGCAAAAATAGAAATGCTAGCTAAGTCCAGAAAACCAGAGAAGTTGGCAGCTATCGGATTGCAGACCCCTGAACCTATCAACACAACTAGCAGTAGCCGTGGGGGGCTCCTACGATGCCCTAGGCCCCTCGCTCACAGCCGGAGGACTACATAGCCTAAAGACAGAAAGGGAAATCTAAACTGCCCCAGAGCAGACCCCAAAGCAAAAAGCAGCCCCAACATATAATGACGGTGAAGCAAGAAGAAAGAACAAAACACAGACAGAAAGATAGACTGAGCAAACATGGGGCCCACGCTAGCTTAGATAGGAAAGGACAGGAAGGCTACTGTCTGCAATCCGTGAAAAACCCTATGAAAATAAGAGCCAACAAACTGACAGTAAAAAAGGCCCTGAAGACGCTAGGCTTCAAAAAGCTATGTCAGTACTCAGGAATATTCTGAAGACAGAGCAACAGGCAAAAGGAGATTCAGCTCACCCCAGCAGGGAATGGCAGAATCCAGAAGAGCAAGGAAAACACAACACTAATGCAAAAAGGCAAAGCAGAAATCTTAGCTTTAGATGAGCAGGAATCAGACTGGTTTCCTAGAAGTCCACAGAGAAATCACCCGCAGGCCAGAAGGGCGTCGGCAGCCTTATATCCAGTCATTAACTCCACTCAGCCTGTCATCATCATCAGCCCCAGGTGTTTGACAATCAGTCTCACTACCTTTCTTCACCAGAAGAGGGAGTTCCTCGGGCCTCAGTAGTGAAGGGGAAAATGAACTCACAACAGGGGACGCTTCTGTACATAGCAACCACAACTCGTCTGGATATCACAGCCACAGTTGGAATTCTCTGCTGATTTGTAAGCAAGCCATGCCAAAAGAATGGAATGCAATTAAGAAAATTCTTCAATATCTTAAAGAAACTCAAAGGCTAAATCTTAAGATATCTGCATCTGGAGATCTCACTCTCAGAGGTTATGTGGATGCAGACTGGGTTGAAGATTTGGAAATTCAAGTGATTGGAAATCAACAAGTGGTTACTTTTTCAAGTTAGGAGTAATTCAATTTCTTGGTCCAGCAAAAAACAAGTGTCAGTCACATTATCTTCTACAGAAGCAGAATATATGTCTGCTGCTTATGCAAGTCATGAAGTAATTTGGTTGAAACAACTTTTGAAAGATTTCGGCAAGCCATTAGCTCAACCAACAGTTATCTATGAGGAGATCCAAGGATGCATTATAGTTGCCAGCAGTGAGAAGATTAGAGCAAGGACTAAGCACATTGATGTAAAGCATCACCACTTATGTGACTTAGTGGAACGTGGTGTACTCGAGTTTGTTTATTGCGAGTCTGATGAGATGATAGCCGATGGTATGACAAAGTCATTATCAAGAGCCAAGTTTGTGGACTTCACAACCGCAATGGGATTAACAGGATAAGTAGTTGTTGAGTGGGGGTGTTGGAATATGTTTGGTGCAACAACTCCATTCCTGTCTATGAATGTTCAGTTGCTAGATTTGTATGCTGTATATAAAGTAAAAAAAAAACTCCCAGAGGCTCTCACAGACAGAGCATGTGACTGTATTTCTTGTTTTTCCTGTGTCTGTGTATGAGAAAAGCAGCCTGCTGTAGATGCTGCCCAGATAAAGACACACAAATGATTTATTCCTGATCTATTAAGCTTATCATATATTGGGGTGGTGGTAGTGGAGCCGGGTCACAGTAGGCAGGATCACTGCTGCAGGAAGCCCGTGGAGGCAGAAGTGGGGCAATGCTTCAGGTACCAAGCTGGGAGGAGAGGGTGTCCTGAAAGTGCGAGGCTGCAGGCCTTGGGCTTCAAGAAAATGTCAGAGGCAGGAGCGCAATTCATTCATTTGCTGCCATTGGGCTTCAGGAGAACAGCCGCATGAGGTGATGAGCTGAGATCTCAATCTCAATGTTCCTGAAGCCCAGCACCAAGAAAGCAATTGACTCTACTCCTGCCTCGAACATTTTCTTGAAGCCAAGGGCCCACAGCCTAGCACTGCTGGAACACCCCCTCCCCCCAGCTCGGGATCCACTGCATTGCTCCACTCCTGCCAAATTCCTGCAGCAACAACCTTTCCTCCTGTGACCCCGCTCCACTGCTGCCACTGTCCCCCGATTTTTTAAAATCAATTCCAGAGATATGAAAATTTTAATTTACTGCTAATTTTTATGGTTTTTATCAATTGGCGTTACGTAATGAGGCAGACTAGTCTAAAGTCTCACCCCCAGAGAATACTTTTGTTGCCTTCACTGGGGACACAGGAAACCATGGGTGTACTCTGTTGCCACCAGTAGGCTGACACTAATAATTACAACCTTAAGAAAAAGTCGGCTCCTCCTCTTTAGTCTAAAACCGCCTACTGGAAATTAATGTTTTCAGTTAGTGAGAAAAGCAGTAGAAGAAGCAGAACATTATATGGATGCACACATGCCCAATGGGGCAAGAGAAACAAAATGGTGGGATCTGTGTACCCCAATTAAGGCTTTGACAAAGGGAAGTCCAAAAATCCTCTTTTCTCTGGCTTCTAATTGGGAGACAAAGGAAACCATGGGATATCCCAAAGCAGTCTCTAGGGTGTAAAATACATAAAAATGTGTCAGCCAAATCCCTCAGGTGACTGCTGCTTGCAACACATTTGTGCCCAGGCTGCAATCCAAAGATACAAAAAACAAAATGAAAAAAAAAACCCTGCTATAATTAACACCTTCACCCCCAAGGGTGGTTTGCACGTTCATGACCGGGCCAATTTTTACAATTCTGACCACTGTCCGTTATGAGGTCATAACTCTGGAACGCTTCCATGGATCCCGATGATTCTGACAATGCTTTCTCGTGACATATTGTACTTCCTGATAGTGGTAAAATTTCATTCAAATAACTTGCGTTTATTTGTGAAAAAAATGGAAATTTGGCGAAAATTTTGAAAATTTTGCAATTTTCCAACTTTGAATTTTTATGCCCTTAAATCACAGAGATACGGCACACAAAAAACTTGATAAGTAACATTTCCCACATGTTTACTTTACATCAGCACAATTTTGGAACCAAAATTGTTTTTGTTAGGAAGTTATAAGGGTTAAAAATTGACCAGCGATTTCTCATTTTTGCTACACCATTTTATTTTTACGGACCACATCACATTTGAAGCCACTTTGAGGGGTCTATATGATAGAAAATACCCAAAAGTGACACCATTCTAAAAACTGCACCCCTTAAGGTGCTCAAAACCACATTCAAGACGTTTATTAACCCTTTAGCTGCGTCACAGGAATTTTTTGAATATTTAAAAAAAATGAACATTAACTTTTTTCACAAAAAAATACTTCAGGTTCAATTTTTTTTATTTTACCAAGGGTAACAGGAGAAATTGGACTGCAAAAGTTATTGTGCAATTTGTCCTGAGTACGCTGATACCTGATATGTGGAGGGGAACCACTGTTTCGGCGCATGGCAGAGCTCAGAAAGGAAGGAGCACCGTTTGACTTTTGCAATGCAAAATTGGCTGGAATTCAGATCGGACGCCATGTCACGTTTGGAGAGCCCCTGATGAACCTAAACAGTGGAAACCCCCCACAAGTGACCCCATTTTGGAAACTAGACCCCCCAAGGAACTTATCTAGATATGTGGTGAGAACTTTGAACCCACAAGGGCTTCACAGAAGTTTGTAACGTACAGCGGTACAATTAAAAAATCATATTTTTTCCACAAAAATGATTTTTTTCACCTCCAATTTTTATTTTCCTAAGGGTATTAGGACCCTAAAAGTTATTGTGCAATTTGTCCTGAGTACGCTGATACCCCACATGTGGGGGTAAACCACTATTTGGGGGCATGGCAGAGCTCAGAAGGGATGCAGCGCCATTTGACGTTTTTGGCTGGAATTGAGATCGGACACCATGTCGCGATTGGAAAACCCCTGATGTACCAAAACAGTGGAAACCCCCCACAAATGACACCATTTTGGAAACTAGACCCCCCAAGAACTTATCTAGATGTGTGGTGAGAACTTTGAACCCCCAAGGGCTTCACAGAAGTTTATAACATACAGCCGTACAATTAAAAAATTATATTTTTTCCATAAAAATGATCTTTTCACCCTCAATTCTTATTTTTCCAAGGGGAACAGGACCCTAAACGTTATTGTGCAATATGTCCTGAGTACGCTGATACCCCACATGTGGGGGTAAACCACTATTTGGGCGCATGGCAGAGCTCGGAAGGGAAGCAGCGCCATTTGACGTTTTTGGCTGGAATTGAGATCGGACACCATATCGCGATTGGAAAACCCCTGATGTACCAAAACAGTGGAAACCCCCCACAAATGACACCATTTTGGAAACTAGACCCCTCAAGGAACTTATCTAGATGTGTGGTGAGCACTTTGAACCCCCCACTGCTTCACAGAAGTTTATAACGCCCAGGCGTGAAAATAAAAAATTCGTATTTTTTCCACAAACATGATCTTTTAGTCACCAATTTTTTTTATTTTCCCAAGGGTTCCAGGAAAAATTGGACCCCAAAAGTTGTTGTCCAATTTGTCCTGAGTACGCTGATACCCCATATGTGGGAGAAAACTACTGTATGGGCACATGTCGGGGCTCGGAAGGGAAGTAGTGACATTTTGGAATGCAGAATTTGATGGAATGGTCTGCGGGTGTCATGTTGCCTTTAGAGAGCCCCTAATGTACCTAAACAGTGGAAACCCCCGACAAATGACCCCATTTTGGAAACTAGACCCCCTAAGGAACTTATCTAGATGTGTGGTGAGCACTTTGAACCCCCAAGGACTTCACAAAAGTTTATAATGCCCAGGCATGAAAATAAAAAAATCGTATTTTTTCCACAAACATGATCTTTTAGTCACCAATTTTTTTTGTTTTCCCAAGGGTAACAGGAGAAATTGAACCCAAAAGTTGTTGTCCAATTTGTCCTGAGTACGCTGACACCCCATATGTGGGAGAAAACTACTGTATGGACACACGTCGGGGCTCGGAAGGGAAGTAGTGATGTTTTGGAATGCAGACTTTGATGGAATGGTCTGCGGGTGTCATGTGCGTTTGGAGAGCCCCTGATGTACCTAAACTATTGAAACTCCCCACAAGTGTCCCCATTTTGGACACTAGACCCCCCAGGGAACTTATCTAAATGTGTGGTGAGTAGAGTTGAGCGAAACGGGTCGAAAAAATTCAAAAGTCACCGACTTTTGGCAAAGTCGGATTTCATGAAACGAAACCCGACCCTAGGATGAGGTCGGCCACGAGGTCGGCGACTTACACGCCAAAGTCGCGTTTCAAAAGTTTGTTTTGCGCTCTTTTTCAGCCAATCAGGATCCACGGACACTGTGGGCAACGTGATGACATAGGCAGGGGTCACCACCATCTTTCAGAAGGGCATGCAAGTGATTGGCTTGCTTTGGTGGGCGTCACAGGGGGTATAAAAGGGCGTGCACGCCGACCGCCATCTTACTTCTGCCGATCTCAGTATAGGGAGAGGTTGCTGATTCTGTAGGGAGAGCGTTAGGCAGGGAAGAAGACAAAAAAACTGCTTCTGCTGCTAGCGATTTGGCCTGCACAACACACCAGTCACTGTGTGTGCAGTGCAAGGGGAGGCTATATAGTGGTGTATCAGTGGTGTTGGTTGTTGGGCTGCCTTCTAAGGCTTCCTGACATTCCTGCATTGCTGTTTACCCACTGCTCCGCAAACTGCTTTTTTAAAAGCAATCCAATCTCCCTTATCCTCTAGTCACTTTTGTCACAGCTGTGCCATCGAGCCTGTGACATAGCGCTCAGATATCAGTGGGCCTCACACAATCCAAAAGTGTCCAGTGTCCAAAAGTGTGTGCAGAGATTCAAAATCTCCCTTATCCTCTAGTCACTTTGGTCACAGCTGTGCCATCGAGCCTGTCACATAGCGCTCAGATATTCATTGGGCCTCAGACAATCCAAAAGTGTCCAGTGTCCAAAAGTGTGTGCAGAGATTCAAAATCTCCCTTATCCTCTAGTCACTTTGGTCACAGCTGTGCCATCGAGCCTGTCACATAGCGCTCAGATATTCATTGGGCCTCACACAATCCAAAAGTGTCCAGTGTCCAAAAGTGTGTGCAGAGGTTCAAAATCTCCCTTATCCTCTAGTCACTTTGGTCACAGCTGTGCCATCGAGCCTGTCACATAGCGCTCAGATATTCATTGGGCCTCACACAATCCAAAAGTGTCCAGTGTCCAAAAGTGTGTGCAGAGATTCAAAATCTCCCTTATCCTCTAGTCACTTTGGTCACAGCTGTGCCATCGAGCCTGTCACATAGCGCTCAGATATTCATTGGGCCTCACACAATCCAAAAGTGTCCAGTGTCCAAAAGTGTGTGCAGAGATCCAAAATCTCCCTTATCCTCTAGTCACTTTGGTCACAGCTGTGCCATCGAGCCTGTGACATAGCGCTCAGATATCAGTGGGCCTCACACAATCCAAAAGTGTCCAGTGTCCAAAAGTGTGTGCAGAGATTGAAAATCTCCCTTATCCTCTAGTCACTTTGGTCACAGCTGTGCCATCGAGCCTGTGACATAGCGCTGAGATATCAGTGGGCCTCACACAATCCAAAAGTGTCCAGTGTCCAAAAGTGTGTGCAGAGATTCAAAATCTCCCTTATCCTCTAGTCACTTTGGTCACAGCTGTGCCATCGAGCCTGTCACATAGCGCTCAGATATTCATTGGGCCTCACACAATCCAAAAGTGTCCTGTGTCCAAAAGTGTGTGCAGAGATTCAAAATCTCCCTTATCCTCTAGTCACTTTGGTCACAGCTGTGCCATCGAGCCTGTGACATAGCGCTCAGATATCAGTGGGCCTCACACAATCCAAAAGTGTCCAGTGTCCAAAAGTGTGTGCAGAGATTGAAAATCTCCCTTATCCTCTAGTCACTTTGGTCACAGCTGTGCCATCGAGCCTGTGACATAGCGCTCAGATATCAGTGGGCCTCACACAATCCAAAAGTGTCCAGTGTCCAAAAGTGTGTGCAGAGATTCAAAATCTCCCTTATCCTCTAGTCACTTTGGTCACAGCTGTGCCATCGAGCCTGTCACATAGCGCTCAGATATTCATTGGGCCTCACACAATCCAAAAGTGTCCAGTGTCCAAAAGTGTGTGCAGAGATTCAAAATCTCCCTTATCCTCTAGTCACTTTGGTCACAGCTGTGCCATCGAGCCTGTGACATAGCGCTCAGATATCAGTGGGCCTCACACAATCCAAAAGTGTCCAGTGTCCAAAAGCGTGTGCAGAGATTGAAAATCTCCCTTATCCTCTAGTCACTTTGGTCACAGCTGTGCCATCGAGCCTGTCACATAGCGCTCAGATATCAGTGGGCCTCACACAATCCAAAAGTGTCCAGTGTCCAAAAGTGTGTGCAGAGATTCAAAATCTCCCTTATCCTCTAGTCACTTTGGTCACAGCTGTGCCATCGAGCCTGTCACATAGCGCTCAGATATTCATTGGGCCTCACACAATCCAAAAGTGTCCAGTGTCCAAAAGTGTGTGCAGAGATTCAAAATCTCCCTTATCCTCTAGTCACTTTGGTCACAGCTGTGCCATCGAGCCTGTCACATAGCGCTCAGATATTCATTGGGCCTCACACAATCCAAAAGTGTCCAGTGTCCAAAAGTGTGTGCAGAGATTCAAAATCTCCCTTATCCTCTAGTCACTTTGGTCACAGCTGTGCCATCGAGCCTGTGAAATAGCGCTCAGATATCAGTGGGCCTCACACAATCCAAAAGTGTCCAGTGTCCAAAAGTGTGTGCAGAGATTGAAAATCTCCCTTATCCTCTAGTCACTTTGGTCACAGCTGTGCCATCGAGCCTGTCACATAGCGCTCAGATATTCATTGGGCCTCACACAATCCAAAAGTGTCCAGTGTCCAAAAGTGTGTGCAGACATTCAAAATCTCCCTTATCCTCTAGTCACTTTGGTCACAGCTGTGCCATCGAGCCTGTGACATAGCGCTCAGATATCAGTGGGCCTCACACAATCCAAAAGTGTCCAGTGTCCAAAAGTGTGTGCAGAGATTCAAAATCTCCCATATCCTCTAGTCACTTTGGTCACAGCTGTGCCATCGAGCCTGTCACATAGCGCTCAGATATTCATTGGGCCTCACACAATCCAAAATTGTCCAGTGTCCAAAAGTGTGTGCAGAGATTCAAAATCTCCCTTATCCTCTAGTCACTTTGGTCACAGCTGTGCCATCGAGCCTGTCAAATAGCGCTCAGATATTCATTGGGCCTCACACAATCCAAAAGTGTACAGTGTCCAAAAGTGTGTGCAGAGATTCAAAATCTCCCTTATCCTCTAGTCACTTTGGTCACAGCTGTGCCATCGAGCCTGTGACATAGCGCTCAGATATCAGTGGGCCTCACACAATCCAAAAGTGTCCAGTGTCCAAAAGTGTGTGCAGAGATTCAAAATCTCCCTTATCCTCTAGTCACTTTGGTCACAGCTGTGCCATTGAGCCTGTCACATAGCGCTCAGATATTCATTGGGCCTCACACAATCCAAAAGTGTCCAGTGTCCAAAAGTGTGTGCAGAGATTCAAAATCTCCCTTATCCTCTAGTCACTTTGGTCACAGCTGTGCCATCGAGCCTGTGACATAGCGCTCAGATATCAGTGGGCCTCACACAATCCAAAAGTGTCCAGTGTCCAAAAGTGTGTGCAGAGATTCAAAATCTCCCTTATCCTCTAGTCACTTTGGTCACAGCTGTGCCATCGAGCCTGTCACATAGCGCTCAGATATCAGTGGGCCTCACACAATCCAAAAGTGTCCAGTGTCCAAAAGTGTGTGCAGAGATTCAAAATCTCCCTTATCCTCTAGTCACTTTGGTCACAGCTGTGCCATCGAGCCTGTCACATAGCGCTCAGATATTCATTGGGCCTCACACAATCCAAAAGTGTCCAGTGTCCAAAAGTGTGTGCAGAGATTCAAAATCTCCCTTATCCTCTAGTCACTTTGGTCACAGCTGTGCCATCGAGCCTGTCACATAGCGCTCAGATATTCATTGGGCCTCACACAATCCAAAATTGTCCAGTGTACAAAAGTGTGTGCAGAGATTCAAAATCTCCCTTATCCTCTAGTCACATTGGTCACAGCTGTGCCATCGAGCCTGTGACATAGCGCTCAGATATCAGTTGGCCTCACACAAATCCAAAAGTGTCCAGTGTCCAAAAGTGTGTGCAGAGATTCAAAATCTCCCTTATCCTCTAGTCACTTTGGTCACAGCTGTGCCATCGAGCCTGTGACATAGCGCTCAGATATCAGTGGGCCTCACACAATCCAAAAGTGTCCAGTGTCCAAAAGTGTGTGCAGAGATTCAAAATCTCCCTTATCCTCTAGTCACTTTGGTCACAGCTGTGCCATCGAGCCTGTGACAGCGCTCAGATATCAGTGGGCCTCACACAATCCAAAAGTGTCCAGTGTCCAAAAGTGTGTGCAGAGATTCAAAATCTCCCTTATCCTCTAGTCACTTTGGTCACAGCTGTGCCATCGAGCCTGTCACATAGCGCTCAGATATTCATTGGGCCTCACACAATCCAAAATTGTCCAGTGTCCAAAAGTGTGTGCAGAGATTCAAAATCTCCCTTATCCTCTAGTCACTTTGGTCACAGCTGTGCCATCGAGCCTGTGACATAGCGCTCAGATATCAGTGGGCCTCACACAATCCAAAAGTGTCCAGTGTCCAATAGTGTGTGCAGAGATTCAAAATCTCCCTTATCCTCTAGTCACTTTGGTCACAGCTGTGCCATCGAGCCTGTCACATAGCGCTCAGATATTCATTGGGCCTCACACAATCCAAAAGTGTCCAGTGTCCAAAAGTGTGTACAGAGATTCAAAATCTCCCTTATCCTCTAGTCACTTTGGTCACAGCTGTGCCATCGAGCCTGTCACATAGCGCTCAGATATTCATTGGGCCTCACACAATTCAAAAGTGTCCAGTGTCCAAAAGTGTGTGCAGAGATTCAAAATCTCCCTTATCCTCTAGTCACTTTGGTCACAGCTGTGCCATCGAACCTGTCACATAGCGCTCAGATATTCATTGGGCCTCACACAATCCAAAAATGTCCAGTGTCCAAAAGTGTGTGCAGAGATTCAAAATCTCCCTTATCCTCTAGTCACTTTGGTCACAGCTGTGCCATCGAGCCTGTCACATAGCGCTCAGATATTCATTGGGCCTCACACAATCCAAAAGTGTCCAGTGTTCACAAGTGTCTGCAGAAATTCAAAAACTCCCCTGTCCTATAGACACCTTGTACCTTGTTTTACATTACTATATAGTTTGTTGGATTTTGTCTACATTTCTACCAAAAATGAGGAAGGCTGGTGGAAGAGGCCGTGGAATTGGGCGGGGGTTTGCAGCTGGTAATGATGGTGTTGGTGGTGGATCTGATGGTAGTGGCAAGAGCAAAATAGGACCGAATGCAGGAGGTGTTGAGCCTGTGTCATCGTCTGGCTACATAAGGCCTCGAACGCTTAGTTTTCTAGGAGTTGGCAAACCGCTTTTAAAGCCAGAGCATCAGGAAAAAGTTTTGTCTTACATTGCTGACTCAGCCTCCAGCTCTATCGCCTCCTCTTCTTCAGTTGTAAAAAGTAAAAGCACTGAGTCATCATTGGAGGCTCATGTTCATGAACCACACCTTTCCTTGTGTCCTTCACCCCAACCAAGATTGAAGGATGACGCAGGCCATACTACTGATTACTCCATGGAGCTGTTTTCACATACCATGCCTGGATTATCAAGTGAAATGGTGAATTACCCAGGCCAAGATGAATCTGACATGGAGTGCACTGATGCACAGCCGCTGATGGATGATTCTGCTGGTACATTCACTCAGAGCACTACATTGTCCTCGCAGTGTACAGAGCCAGATTCTGACCCTGATGAGACTCAGGTGCCCCTTCCCGCACACTATACCACCATACACGGTGACACAGAGGAAGGTGCACATGACATAGAAGAGGAGGTGATGGATGACCCAGTTGTTGACCCAGATTGGCATCCATTGGGGGAAGAGGGTGCTGCTTCCAATAGCTCAGATGAGGAGCATCCACAGCAGACATCGACATCGCAACAGCTGTTATCTGGCAGGCCCGTAGCACTCCAAAGACAGGTTCCAAACATCAAAAGAGTTGCTGGACAGCTTGTCCAGAGGGTCAAAAGATCACAGCGTGCTAGTCCGCAAAATGTCTGCCAAAGTAGGAAGAGTGCAGTGTGGCACTTTTTTGAACAAAATCCTCATGATCAGGCTAAGGTTATCTGTAAGAAGTGCGCAAAGACCTTTAGCCGAGGGAAAAATCTGAAAAATTTGAATACCAGTTGCATGCTTAGACATTTAACCAGCATGCACTTGCAAGCGTGGACACAACACCAAACCTCAAGTGCCACATGTGCAACTGATCACAACGAAGGTAGTCAGCAATGCTACATTGTTTCCCCCACTGTAAGCCCACCGGTTAGCACAGCAGCAAATGTTGAGGTGTCGTTGCAAATCCACAGCAGTCAGGGAATCCCACTGTTATATCAACGAAAGACTGATTCTAGGCCATCAGAAAGAACACCAACTCCATCACCATCATCAACCCTCTCTCAGTCCGCCCTGTCCACCGCTACTTCCACCATATGCAGCTCTCAAGTCCAGCTCACCCTCCCAGACACTATGAGTAGGTCAAGAAAGTACTCAGTCTCTCATATGCGTGCACTGGGTTTGAACGCCCACATTGCCAAACTAATCTCGTTTGAGATGATGCCCTTTCGGTTGGTGGAAAGCACAGCTTTCCGCGAACTCATGGCCTATGCAGTACCACGCTATGACCTACCCAGTCGCCACTTCTTCTCTCGCAAAGCCATCCCAGCCCTCCACCATCATGTGAAAGACCGCATTGTCCATGCACTCAAGCAGTCAGTGAGCGGAAAGGTGCACCTCACAACTGATGCATGGTCCAGTCGGCATGGCCAGGGCCGTTACGTGTCCATCACTGCACACTGGGTTAATGTGGTGGATGCAGGGTCCACAGGGGACAGCGGTGGTGGGACAGTGCTGCCTAACCCACGGTATAGGAAACAGTTGGCTGTAGGCGTTCGACCCTCCTCTTCCTCCTCCTCCAGAAGCGAAAGCTCGTCCACAGAGCGCAGTCGTACGAGCACTCCATCTGCAGCTGCCACTGTTGCACACGATGTGTCCCCCTATCGAGCAGCTAGTGGAAAGCGTCAGCAGGCTGTGTTGCAGATGATGTGTTTGGGCAACAGACACACCGCCGAGGTGCTGGCCGAGTACTTGAAGCGACAAACTGAGTCATGGCTGGGCAGTGTACATCTTGAGGCAGGCAAGGTAGTTAGTGATAACGGCCGTAATTTTGTGGCAGCCATAGCCCTTTCAAAACTCAGCCACATACCTTGCTTGGCTCACACCTTGAACCTGGTGGTGCAGTGCTTCCTCAAAAATTATCCGGAGTTAACAGCCCTGCTCCAGAAGGTGCGAAGACTGTGCGCGCACATCCGCCGGTCGCCTGTACACTCCGTTCGTATGCAGCGATTGCTCCACCTTCCCAACCACCACCTCATTATCGACATTGCAACAAGGTGGAACTCCACACTGCACATGGTGGAGCGGCTGTGCGAGCAGAGGCAGGCCATAATGCATTTGTGGGAGGATACACGGCCAGGCACTTTGAGAGCAGACATGGAGTTGACAGGTGTGCAGTGGTCGAAGCTGAAAGACCTCTGTAAAGTCCTTCAGTGTTTTGAGGAATGCACACGGCTGGTAAGCGCAGACGACGCCATCCTAAGCATAAGCATCCCACTTATGCGTCTGCTCATGCAAACTTTGACGCACCTTAACCCCTTCACCCCCAAGGGTGGTTTGCACGTTCATGACCAGGCCAATTTTTACAATTCTGACCACTGTACATTTATAAGGTCATAACTCTGGAACGCTTCCATGGATCCAGGTGATTCTGACATTGTTTTCTCGTGACATATTGTACATCATGTTAGTTGTAAAATTTCATTCAAATAACTTGCGTTTATTTGTGAGCCAAACGGAAATTTGGCAAAAATTTTGAAAATTTTGCGATTTTCCAACTTTGAATTTTTATGCCCTTAAATCACAGAGATACGGCACACAAAAAACTTGATAACTAACATTTCCCACATGTTTACTTTACATCAGCACAATTTTGGAACCAAAATTTTTTTTGTTAGGAAGTTATAAGGGTTAAAAGTTGACCAGCGATTTCTCATTTTTACAACACCATTTTATTTTTAGGACCACATCACATTTGAAGCCACTTTGAGGGGTCTATATGATAGAAAATACCCAAAAGTGACACCATTCTAAAAACTGCACCCCTTAAGGTGCTCAAAACCACATTCAAGAAGTTTATTAACCCTTTAGGTGCGTCACAGGAATTTTTTTGAATATTTAAAAAAAAATGAACATCTAACTTTTTTTCATAAAAAAATACTTCAGGTTCAATTTTTTTAATTTTACCAAGGGTAACAGGAGAAATTGAACTGCAAAAGTTATTGTGCAATTTGTCCTGAGTACGCAGATACCTGATATGTGGGGGGAACGAATGTTTCGGCGCATGGCAGAGCTCAGAATGGAAGGAGTGTCGTTTGACTTTTTCAATGCAAAATTGGCTGGAATTCAGATTGGACGCCATGTCACGTTTGGAGAGTCCCTGATGTACCTAAACAGTGGAAACCCCCTACAAGTGACCCCATTTTGGAAACTAGACCCCCCAAGGAACTTATCTAGATATGTGGTGAGAACTTTGAACCCACAAGGGCTTTACAGAAGTTTATAACATACAGCGGTACAATTAAAAAATCATATTTTTTCCACAAAAATGATCTTTTCACCCCAATTTTTATTTTCCCAAGGGTAACAGGACCCTAAAAGTTATTGTGCAATTTGTCCTGAGTACGCTGATACCCCACATGTGGGGGTAAACTACTATTTGGGCGCATGGCAGAGCTCGGAAGGGAAACAGCGCCATTTGACTTTTTTGGCTGGAATTGAGATCGGACACGATGTCGCGTTTGGAAAACCCCTGATGTACCAAAACAGTGGAAACCCCCCACAAATGACACCATTTTGGAAACTAGAACCCCTAAGGAACTTATCTAGATGTGTGGTGAGAACTTTGAACCCCCATGGGCTTCACAGAAGTTTATAACATAAAGCCATACGATTAAAAAATCATATTTTTTCCACAAAAATGATCTTTTCACCCTCAATTCTTATTTTTCCAAGGGTAACAGGACCTTAAAAGTTATTGTGCAATTTGTCCTGAGTACGCTGATACCCCACATGTGGGGGTAAACCACTATTTGGGCGCATGGCAGAGCTCGGAAGGGAAGCAGCGCCATTTGACGTTTTGGGCTGGAATTGAGATCGGACACCATGTCGCGTTTGGAAAACTCCTGATATACCAAAACAGTGGAACCCCCCCACAAATGACACCATTTTGGAAACTAGACCCCCTAAGGAACTTATCTAGATGTGTGGTGAGCACTTTGACCCCCCCAGTGCTTCACAGAAGTTTATAACACCCGGGCGTGAAAATAAAAAATTCGTATTTTTTCCACAAACATGATCTTTTAATCACCATTTTTTTATTTTCCCAAGGGTACCAGGAGAAATTGGACCCCAAAAGTTGTTGTCCAATTTGTCCTGAGTATGCTGATACCCCATATGTGGGAGAAAACTACTGTATGGGCACACGTCGGGGCTCGGAAGGGAAGTAGTGACGTTTTGGAATGCAGACTTTGATGGAATGGTCTGCGGGTGTCATGTTGCCTTTGGAGAGCCCCTAATGTACCTAAACAGTGGAAACCCCCCACAAGTTACACCAGTTTGTATACTAGACCCCCCAAGGAACTTATCTAGATGTGTGGTGAGCACTTTGAACCCCCCAGTGCTTCACAGAAGTTTACAACGCCCGGGCGTGAAAATAAAAAATTCGTATTTTTTCCCACAAACATGATCTTTTAGTCACCATTTTTTTATTTTCCCAAGGGTGCCAGGAGAAAATGGACCCCAAAAGTTGTTGTCCAATTTGTCCTGAGTATGCTGATACCCCATATGTGGGAGAAAACTACTGTATGGGCACACGTCGGGGCTCGGAAGGGAAGTAGTGACGTTTTGGAATGCAGACTTTGATGGAATGGTCTGCGGGTGTCATGTTGCCTTTGGAGAGCCCCTAATGTACCTAAACAGTGGAAACCCCCCACAAATGACCCCATTTTGAAAACTAGACCCACTAAGGAACGTATCTAGATGTGAGGTGAGCACTTTGAACCCCCAAGGGCTTCACAGAAGTTTATAATGCCAGGGCATGAAAATAAAAAAATCGTATTTTTTCCACAAACATGATCAATTAGTCCCCAATTTTTTCATTTTCCCAAGGGTAACAGGAGAAATTGGACCCCAAAAGTTGTTGTCCAATTTGTCCTGAGTACGCTGACACCCCATATGTGGGAGAAAACTACTGTATGGACACACGTCGGGGCTCGGAAGGGAAGCAGTGACGTTTTGGAATGCAGACTTTGATGGAATGGTCTGCGGGTGTCATGTGCGTTTGGAGAGCCCCTGATGTACCTAAACTATTGAAACTCCCCACAAGTGACCCCATTTTGGACACTAGACCCCCCACGGAACTTATCTAGATGTGTGGTGAGCACTTTGAACCCCCAAGTGCTTCACAGAAGTTTATAACACTCAGACGTGAAAATAAAAAAATCATTTTTTTCCACAAAAATGATATTTTTGCCCCCAATTTTTTATTTTCCTAAGGGTAACTGGAGAAATTGGACCCCAAAAATTGTTTTGGAATTTGTCCTGAGGAGGCTGATACCATACATGTGGGGGTAAAACACTGTTTGGGCGCATAGCAGAGCTTGGAAGGGAAGGAGCACCATTTGACTTTTTCAACTCAGAATTGGCTGGAATTGAGATCAGACGCCATGTTGCATTTGGAGAGCCCCTGATGTGCCCAAACAGTGGAAACCCCCAATTCTAACTCCAACCCGAACCCCAACACGCCCCTAACCCTAACCCTAGCCCTAACCCTAGCCCTAACCCTAGCCCTAACCCTAACCCTAGCCCTAGCCCTAACCCTAACCCTACCCTAACCCTAACCCTAACCCTACCCCAACACACCCCTAGCCCTAACCCTAGCCCTAACCCTAATGGAAAAATGGAAATAAATACTTTTTTTAATTTTATTATTTTTCCCTAACTAAGGGGGTGATAACGGGGGGTTTGATTTACTATTTATGGCGGTTTTTATGTTTGGCGGCTGTCGCACGCTAAAAGACGCTTTTTATTGTAAAAATAGTTTTTGCATCACCACATATTGAGAGCTATAATTTTTCCGTATTTTGACCCACCAAGTCATGTGAGGTCTTATTTTTTGCGGGACAAGTTGACGTTTTTATTGGTACCATTTTCGGGCACGTGAAATTTTTTGATCGCTTTTTATTCCGATTTCTGGGACGCAGAATGAACAAAAACCAGCGTTTCATGAATTTCTTTTGGGGGGGTGCGTTTACACCGTTCCGCGTGCGGTAAAATTGATAAAGCAGTTTTATTCTTCGGGTCAGTACGGTTACAGCGATACCTCATTTAGGTCGTTTTTTATGTTTTTGTCGGTTTTATGCAATGAAAACTATTTTATATAAAAAATAATTATTTTTGCATCGCTTTATTCAGTGAGCTATAACTTTTTTATTTTTTCGCTGATGATGCTCTGTGGTGGCTCATTTTTTGCGGGACAAGATGACGTTTTCAGCGGTACCATGGCTATTTATACGCGTCTTTTTGATCGCGCGTTATTACACTTTTTGTTTGGCGGTATGATAATAAATCATTATTTTTTGCTTCGGTTTTTATTTTTATTTTTTAAGGGGTTCGCTAAAGGGGTTAACTAATGGGACTGTTTTATAGGGCGGGTCGTTACGGACGCGGCGATACCTAATATGTGTACTTTTATTGTTTTTTTTTTTATTATTTCCAAAAAATGGATTTATTGGGGGAATATTTTTTTTTTTTTCCTAATTTAATTGGCGATTTTTTTTTAATTATTTTTACACTTTTTTTTATTTTTTTTTTTACTTTATTAAATAGTCCCAGGTGGGACATCACTGTCCTGTGACAGATCGCTGATCTGTCACATCACAGATCACTGTGACAGATCAGCGATCTGACACAGGCACTGCAGAAGGCTTCCTCATGCCTGCGCTTTGCAGGCACTGAGGAAGCCAGCTTCCGCAGGCCCCCGAAGGCCCCCCGTCGCCATCTTGGATTCGGGGGCCTGGAGGAAGGGAGTCCCCCGCAGCAGCGCTGCACATTGCGCTGCCGTGGGGGGCTCAGGGAAGCACGGAGGGAGCCCCCTCCCTGCCGATGCTTCCCTTTAACCCCCGGTACACCGCGATCGTGTTTGATCGCGGTGTGCAAGGGGTTAACGTGTCGGGGGCGGTCCGTGACCGCCCCTGACACATTGTGCCGGGTGTCAGTTGTGATAATCAGCTGACACCCGGCCGCGATCAGCGGCGCTCACCACGTGGGCGCCGCTGATCGCGCCGACGTACTATCCCGTCCCCGGTCATACGGGCCCGGGTACCCTGGACGGGATAGTACGTCGGATGGCAGGAAGGGGTTAAGGAGCAGGCGTCTGCAGCCAATGTTGATGAGGAGGAAGAGGAGGAGGGAATCCTTGATGACATTCAGCCATTGTCTGCTCAGGGACCTCTCCTGGACGAGGTGGAGGAAGAACAGGAGGAGGAGGATGATGATGGGGATGATTACTTAGGGGAGGAGGATGCATCTCGTGGGGCAAGTGAAAATGTTGGCGTGGCAAGGTCTGGTACAGGGTTTGTGCGTGACTGGAGGGATGTGGATTTGCCAGAAAGTGCTCCTCCACCCAGCACTCGCAGTGCATCATTGACACCGGGAACATTGGCCCACATGTCAGATTATGCCTTGCAGATCCTAAAAAGGGACCCCCGCATTGCCAAAATGATGAACGATGACGACTACTGGTTGGCCAGCATCCTGGATCCACGCTATAAAGGCAAATTACAAAACATCATGCCACAGGAGAACCTTGACCTAATATTGGCTAATAAACAAGCAACTCTGGTAAATCGGTTGCTTGAGGCATTCCCAGCACACAGCAGCGGTGATGGTTCTCACACGAGCCGTACGGGCCGGGGGCAGCTTGGCAGAGGTGTTCGTGGTGCACACAGCAGAAGTGGCGTTGGAGACAGGGGTTTCATGACAATGTTGTGGACTGATTTTTCAAATACCGCTCACACAACTGGTAATACTGCATCGATGGAAAGTGACAGGAGACAGCAGTTGTCAACTATGGTTACAAACTACTTTTCCTCCCATATCGATGTTCTCCCACACAGGTCATTCCCCTTTGACTATTGGGCCGCTAAACTGGACACCTGGCCTGAATTGGCCCAATATGCCTTACAGGAGCTCGCTTGCCCAGCTGCAAGTGTGCTATCGGAAAGAGTCTTCGGTGCAGCTGGATCAATCCTGACAGAAAAAAGGACCCGTCTGTCAACCCAAAATGTGGATGATCTAACCTTCATTAAAATGAACCATGCATGGGTTTCCAAGGATTTTGTCCCACCTTCCCCTGATGACACATAGGGTGACAGAAAAATGGCTTGCTTTGGTCCACCTCTTCCTGGGACTTCACCTATTTCGCCTTTTGCATCAGCTGAATGTCCAACATCAACATATGCCACTTTCTAAAACTCCCTAACTGTGCTGCCTCCCTCCCATGGCTGGGGTCACCACCTAGCGCACGACACCGTGCGAGTGCCGTTGCCCTGGACAGGTGGGTAGGCCAACTCGTGGGCGCGGGCACTGGCACAGGGTCCCTCATAGTGCAATCAAGTGTCTCTGACGGTGGTGGTGCACACCCGCCGTCAGACACACCGCTGTACTATGAGGGGCCCAGTGCCAGTACCGACGCCCACGAGTGGGCCCCCCTTGCTTGGGCAGGGCCCCAGCATTTGCAATCTTTACCTCTCCCTGCTCCTCCGCTGTGTAATCTGGGCCGTCAAATCCATACTGTGCCTGACACCGTCTGAGCCTGCCTCCTGATGTATAGACATATATTTTGAATGTGTATGCTATCCATACATGTTATCCGGGGAAACGGTACCCTTTCTAACCTTTGTGCAATCACGTGCAATCCATACTGAGCCTAACACCGTCTGAGCCTGCCTCCTGAGACATATATTTTGAATGTGTACGCTATCCATACATGTCATCTGGGGATACGGTACCCTTTCTAACCTTTGTGCAATCACGTGCAATCCATACTGGGCCTGACACCGTCTGAGCCTGCCTCCTGATGTATAGACATATATTTTGAATGTGTACGCTATCCATACATGTTATCCGGGGAAACAGTACCCTTTCTAACCTTTGTGCAATCACGTGCAATCCATACTGGGCCTAACACCGTCTGAGCCTGCCTCCTGAGACATATATTTTGAATGTGTACGCTATCCATACATGTTATCCAGGGATACGGTACCCTTTCTAACCTTTGTGCAATCACGTGCAATCCATACTGGGCCTAACACCGTCTGAGCCTGCCTCCTGAGACATATATTTTGAATGTGTACGCTATCCATACATGTTATCCAGGGATACGGTACCCTTTCTAACCTTTGTGCAATCACGTGCAATCCATACTGGGCCTAACACCGTCTGAGCCTGCCTCCTGAGACATATATTTTGAATGTGTACGCTATCCATACATGTTATCCAGGGATACGGTACCCTTTCTAACCTTTGTGCAATCACGTGCAATCCATACTGTGCCTGACACCGTCTGAGCCTGCCTCCTGATGTATAGACATATATTTTGAATGTGTACGCTATCCATACATGTTATCTGGGGATACGGTACCCTTTCTAACCTTTGTGCAATCACGTGCAATCCATACTGGGCCTGACACCGTCTGAGCCTGCCTCCTGATGTATAGACATATATTTTGAATGTGTACGCTATCCATACATGTTATCCGGGGATACGGTACCCTTTCTAACCTTTGTGCAATCACCTGCAATCCATACTGTGCCTGACACCGTCTGAGCCTGCCTCCTGATGTATAGACATATATTTTGAATGTGTACGCTATCCATACATGTTATCTGGGGATACGGTACCCTTTCTAACCTTTGTGCAATCACGTGCAATCCATACTGGGCCTGACACCGTCTGAGCCTGCCTCCTGATGTATAGACATATATTTTGAATGTGTACGCTATCCATACATGTTATCCGGGGATACGGTACCCTTTCTAACCTTTGTGCAATCACCTGCAATCCATACTGGGCGTGAGAATGGCTGGCGAGCTGTTAAGCAAGCTACAGCACCTGTGGTTTGCACACGTAAGTTTTTCATTTTTTCAGGAATGACGGTTAGGCCTAATTCCGGAACTGTGGTTGACCTGCACTTACTGGGAAATCATTGTTCGCGGGTAATAATTGTAATCAGTGATCCCCATCACTAACGTTGTTCAGCGGGTTATCTGCACCTGTAAGCGATAAACGCTGGCCTTTTCAGTGTAGCGCACATGCAGCCACGGACATGTAAGGGCATGACACACCAGTTATTGGCCAATTTCATGTGCCAGAGCCTCACGTGTCCCTCTAGTAAGCCGGACTCGGACCGCGGGGCATGACGGAGTCTTGTTCGTTAACGGAATTAAGCTTGCAATGTGTGCATCTGTTCTGTAGCTGGCATGGTTGAGGTTTCCCAGGTGGAGTCGAATTTAACCGTAGGCTCCACTCCTGGTGGTGCCCTTCTGGACATTCCTTTAAGGTTCAGCTTTGCAACCATACTGCCCACGTAAAACAAACACTTTGCCTTCATGAACGCTGTTTGGAGGGTCATGACTCGTGGGAATAACGCCGCCCAATCAGTTAACCTGCTAGAGAGATCCTTCGTTGCTCCCAAGCATGACATCACACTCCCTAGGAAGAAGGTAATGCCACTGTGGCGACCGTACTCCTGGGGGCGACACAAGTGCACTGATGCCCAGCCACTGCTCGATGAATCTACTGGTACATTGACCCAGACCACTACATTCCCCTCGCACGCTACCCGGCCTGAATCTGACCCTGATGAAACTCAGGTTACCCTTCCCATATACAGTTCCATCTTACACGGTGACAAAGAGGAAGCTGCAGATGAAAGTGCAGGTTCGGCCCACCCGCCATCAGACACACCACCGTACTATCAGGGGCCCTGTGCCAGTGCCGTCGCCAACGAGTGGGCCCCCCCTGCTTGCCCAGGATCACAGCACTTGCAAAGTTGAAATACTGTGCAGTGAGATGGAAGATGGGGACGACGAGGAGTCTAGACTAGTACAGGGATTCCCTAGCGAGGAGACTTATTTGATTGTTTTCAATGTTGGGACAGCAATTTTTGGGGAGCACTATACTCTGGAGAATGATAGATGGGGCCCACCATACACTGGAACATTCCAAAGGTGGACATCAGACACTGGAGCAGCATTTACAGGGCCCATTATACACTAGAGCATTAGAAATGGGGCCCATTATGTTTGGAGCATTATTTGGGCCCATAAGACAGTGGAGCTTCATCCATGGGGACCAACATATACTGTAGCATTATGTGGAGCTCATCATATACTGTTTCAAACATTATATGGGACCAATGATTCTGTATGGAGAAATAGATGGGCCTCGTCATGAGATGTAAAAAGTGAGGTATTTTTCATTGTACTATACCGCTATTTCTCTGCCGTATCGGAGCATGATGAGTTGTGGTATGTGTTAAAGTGGCGCTCTTTCGCTCAGGGCACATGAAAACCTGGAGCCAGCCCCCCCCCCCCACAACTTTAGCCAAATAACCCCCATTTTTCAGTGCGTAACTTGTATTATGAAGTTTATTAAGGTTGACAAGCTTAAGTAAGAAGAATTGATGCTTTTGGCATTCAAATGGGCACTGTAGGTGTGTTTCCTGTCCTCCTCTCACTGCCGACTTTTATTCCCCATTGACTTACATTGGGTTTCGTGTTTCGGGACGACCCCGACTTTTCCCTATAATCGGACGATCTTGCTCGACCCGACTTTTGGAAAAGTCGGGTTTCACGAAACGAAACTCGACCCTAAAAAAACAAAAGTCGCTCAACTCTAGTGGTGAGCACTTTGAACCCCCAAGTGCTTCACAGAAGTTTATAACGCCCGGGCGTGAAAATAAAAAAAATCATTTTTTTCCACAAAAATGATATTTTTGCCCCCAATTTTTTATTTTCCTAACGGTAACAGAAAGGAGAAATTGGACCCCAAAAGCTGTTTTGCAATTTGTCCTGAGTAGGCTGATACCCTACATGTGGGGGTAAAACACTGTTTGGGCGCATGGCAGAGCTTGGAAGGGAAGGAGCACCATTTGACTTTTTCAACTCAGAATTGGCTGGAATTGAGATCAGACGCCATGTTGCATTTGGAGAGCACCTGATGCGCCCAAACAGTGGAAACCCCCAATTCTAACTCCAACCCTAACCCCAACACAACCCTAACCCTAATCTCAGCCCTAATCCTAGCCCTTACCCTAACCCTAGCCCTAACCCTAGCCCTAGCTCTAACCCTAGCCCTAGCCCTAACCCTAACCCTAGCTCTGGCTCTAACCCTAGCCCTAACCCTAATGGGAAATGGGAAATAAATACATTTTCTTTTAATTTTATTATTTTTCCCTAACTAAGGGGGTGATAACGGGGGGCTTGATTTACTATTTATAGCGGGTTTTTATGTTTGGCAGCTGTCATACGCTAAAAGACGCTTTTTATTGTAAAAATAGTTTTTGCATCACCACATATTGAGAGCTATAATTTTTCTGTATTTTGACCCACCGAGTCATCTGAGGTCTTGTTTTTTGCGGGACGAGTTGACGTTTTTATTCACATCATTTTCGGGCACGTGACATTTTTTGATCGCATTTTATTCCGATTTTTGGGATGCAGAATGAACAAAAACCAGCGTTTCATGAATTTCTTTTGGGGGGGTGCGTTTACATCGTTCCACGTGCGGTAAAATTGATAAAGCAGTTTTATTCTTCGGGTCAGTACGGTTACAGCGATACCTCATTTAGGTCGTTTTTTTATGTTTTGTCGGTTTTATGCAATGAAAACTATTTTATATAAAAAATAATTATTTTTGCATCGCTTTATTCTGCGAGCTATAACTTTTTTATTTTTTCGCTGATGATGCTGTGTGGCAGCTCGTTTTTTGCGGAACAAGATGACGTTTTCAGCGGTACCATGGATATTTATGTGCGTCTTTTTGATCGCGCGTTATTGCACTTTTTGTTTAGCAGTATGTTAATAAATCATTATTTTTTGCTTCTTTTTTACTTTTATTTTTTAAGGGGTTTGCTAAAGGGGTTAACTAATGGGACAGTTTTATAGGGCAGGTCGTTACTGACGCGGCGATACCTAATATGTGTACTTTTATTGTTTTTTTTTTTATTTCCAAAAAATGGATTTATTGGGGGAATTTTTTTTTTTTTCTAATTTATTTGGCGATTTTTTTAAAATTATTTTAACACTGTTTTTTCTGATTTATTTGGCAATTTTTTCTTAATTATTTTAACTTTTTTTTTTAACTTTATTACATAGTCCCAGGTGGGACATCTCTGTCCTGTGACAGATCGCTGATCTGTCACATCACATATCACTGTGACAGATCAGCGATCTGTCACAGGCACTGCTGCAAACTTCCTCATGCCTGCGCTTTGCAGGCACTGAGGAAGTGAGCTCCATGCAGGCCCCCGAAGGCCCCCGTCGCCATCTCGGATTTGGGGGCCTGCAGGGAAGGAGCCCCCTGCAGCAGCACTGCACATTGCGCTGCCGTGGGGGGCACAGGGAAGCACGGAGGGAGCCTCATCCCTGCCGATGCTTCGCTTTAACCCCCGGTACACCACGATCATGTTTGATCGCCGTGTGCAAGGGGTTAACGTGTCGGGGGCGGTCTGTGACCACCCCTGACACATTGTGCCGGGTGTCAGCTGTGATAATCAGCTGACACCCGGCCGCGATCAGTGGCGCTTACCACGTGGGCGCCGATGATCGCGCTAGACATACTATCCCGTCCATGGGCATAGGGGCCCGGGTCCCATGGACGGGATAGTACGTCTGATGTCAGAAAGGGGTTAAATAAGTAAAAAGCAAAAGTGCATAGTGCATTTAAATCATACAAAGTTCTTAGTAATACTGTATTTGATCAAACATAGCTCAGCTCAAGCCAAGCTCAATTTTTGTATTTTTTCTTTGTATTTTTGCATTCTGTGCAACCTGGGGTTTGGCCTCCCTCTCCTGAGCTGGAAATTGTATTTAAAGGGGATCTGTCACCCTTTTTATCCCCTATTAGCTGCCGGCATAGACATCAGGGGCTTATCTACAGCATTCTGTAATGCTGTAGATAAGCCCCTGATGTAACCTGAAAGAGAAGAAAAACACGTTATATCATACTCACCGAGGTGGGCGGTCCGGTCCGATGGGTGTTGCGGTCCGGTCCGGCACCTCCCTTCTTCATGTGATGACGTCCTCTTCTCCTGTCCTGAAATGGCTCCGGCGCAGGCGCATTGCTCTGCCCTGTTGAGGACAGAGCAGAATTCTGCAGTGCGCAGGCACCAGACCTCTCCCGACACCTGCGCACTGCAGGACTCTGCTCTGCCCTCAACAGGGCAGAGCAGTGCGCCTGCGCCGGAGCCATTACAGGATGGGAGAAGAAGACGTCATCGCATGAAGAAGAGAGGCGCCGGACGGGACGGCGACACCCATCGGACCGGACCGCCCACCTCAGTGAGTATAATATAACGTGTTTTTCTTCTCTCTCAGGTTACATCGGAGGCTTATTTACAGCATTACAGAATGCTGTAGATAAGCCCCCGATGTCTATGCCAGCAGCTGCAAAGCCAAAAAAAGGGTGACAAATTCCCTTTAAAGGCTTCCCTTGACTGGTGTCCACTGGTTGGGACCCGGTCCTTGTCTGCCCTTATTCACACAGACGTCAACTTTGACACATGATAAGGTTACTAATACTAGACTGTGTAGGACCGCCCCGACCTCAGAGTCACCTTGTCGATGGTGGGACGGCTTTTATGCTATGTTTGATCAAATACAGTATTACTAAGAACTCTGTATGATTTAAATGCACTTTTGCTTTTTACTTATTTAATTATAGCAGGGTTTTTTCATTTTGTTTTTTTGTAGGTTTTGCATGTTTTATGGCCATGTGAACATGCATTTATATGCTGCATGTGTACCAACTCAAACCAAGCTCAATTTTTGTGTTTTTTCTTTGTATTTTTGCATTCTGTGCAACCTGGGGTGTGGCCTCCCTCTCCTGAGCTGGAAATTGTATTTAAAGGCTTCCCCTGACTGGTGTCCGGTGGTTGGGACCCGGTCCTTGTCTGCCCTTATTCACACAGACGTCAACTTTGACACATGATAAGGTTATTAATACTAGACAGTGTAGGACCGCCCCGACCACAGAGTCACCTTGTCGATGGTGGGACGGCTTTTATGCTATGTTTGGTCAAATACAGTATTACTAAGAACTCTGTATGATTTAAATGCACTTTTGCTTTTTACTTATTTAATTATAGCAGGGTTTTTTTCATTTTGTTTTTTGTAGGTTTTGTATGCTTTATGGCCATGTGAACATGCATTTATATGCTGCATATGTACTAACTCAAACCAAGCTCAATTTTTGTGTTTTTTCCCATCCAAAGATGTGGAAAGAGGACAAAGCAGCAGCATTATAAAGCTGCAAGTTTGTTGCCTGATGAAGCACAGCATAAGACACCCACACTCTCTAAGTGGAATGAACCTTAACCCCTAGTGGAGGCGCTTTGTTCTTGACTTTATAAGCACCAGGCTAGCACCTCTGAGACCCATAGGAAGCCAGTAAAGAGGAACAGAGTGGTCCACTTTAAAAAGAAAGTCATAAATTGAGGGTTTGAAGCCATATCTTTCTGCAAAACAATGGACCTTGTGTATTATCCCTGGATATGGATTGCTCAGATTACTGGGATTCTTTAAAAAATCTGAGACACCTCTGCCATGGCTTGACAAGATCGAGTCCCTCCTTGATGGTTGATGCAAGCCACTGTGGTGGCATTGTTGGGCTAGATTCTATTTGGGAGACCTGACAACTAGTCTTGCTAATGTTGAAGTGCAAGACAAATTGCCCTGCCTTCCAAGACTTGCACTGTCACTTTCCGAGAAGACTGGTGTCAATCATTATAATCTAGGAGAAAACACCGTGTGCACAACTGGGAGGTGCTGAGGTAGGTTCCCAAACCATATAAATAGCAAACATATAATACTAGCGGTGGAACACATATCACAGCGAGATGGAACGCACAGCCATCTTGCTTCCGCCGACGTCACTTCCAGCTCTCGCTCATTGGCCCTACCCCCGTGCTCATCACCTCTTCAGTCCCGCCCTCCTCCAACTTAGTGACGTGCACACCAGCCTCTTCTGACAAGCGGTGGATGCCACGTCCAGGAGGACCAAGCACGCGCTTTAACCCTGTCATGCAATAAGGTAATGCCACTCTACAAATAGAATCATTAGCAATCCATATGCCATATTACTTACCTTTGCTTTCTAGCCACTCAGCTGCTCTGAATGTATTTTTTACATGCAGTACATCTTCTTTACCTTACAGACTGAACCCTTGTTTTGCCCTTAAGCATTCTCGGCATTGTACCATTATTGGTAGGTACTATACCCACACACTCCTTTTCATTCCAGTCTGCTAGCACTGTAGTTAACACAATTATTTCCTCTATAGGATGACTTAATTGGGCCACTAACAAGCGCCCTCCAGTACCTCAAACTACATTTAGTACGGTACGTCATTTCTCATCTGCCCCTGCCCCTCACTACGCCATCTCTTCTGTACTTGTTGTCTTTCTGGATCTGTAGTAACTATCATTACTAAAAACAAACAACAATGTTTCCCTTTTCTTGTGTATACCTTATTTTGGTTATAATTATGTTGTTTATTTTATTTACTTTATTTGCCTTATTTGATTATGATTTTGTTTCACATTTATTTTTGTAGTAAGTGATGAAGGTCAAGTCGACTGAAATGTTTTGATTTGGTACTACAATAATCATTCTAATCTGTCAATGAGTAAGAAAGAAGGGACAACCAAAAATAATGAAGATGGAAACACCCACTAGATCAAAGACTACCTGGGGTGGAAGACGGATGGGTTGTTCCACGGAGAGGACAGACTTGTCTTAATGGGAAAGAAAAGCCAGTTACAGAAGCTTGGCATGGAACTTAGCAAATGGGATTGCCTCACTGACCACCAACATCTTGCCTAAAAAGCTCTTGAAACAGCGAAAAGAGATAGGTGGCTCAGAGATTGGATGTCAGTTTGCAAAACTGACATCTTGTCCTCCAGAAGAAAAAAATTCACTTGGAACGTGTTGAATTAAGGCCAACCTTGATGAATTGATGATCAATCCGAAGTGAGACAGCGTGTCCAGAGTGATCTGCAGACACTTTAGGTTCTCAAAGTAAGAGGGAGACTTGATAGTGATGTCGCCCAAGTAATAGATGAACACTATTCACCTTCCATGCATAGGGGTCTTGACGGCAGCTATGACTTTTGTGAACCCCCGATTAGTCTCGGCTAGCTAAAAGGGGTGGGCCACAATATGAAAATGGGACCAATTGACAAGCAAAGTGAAGTAACTTATGGTGTACTGCAAAAATGGCCACGTGGAGACAGGCATCCTGAATGTCCACTGAAGAAAGAAATTTTCCAGCTTCCATTGGGGTAACAACTGAGCAAAGGGACTGAATCCTGACATGGCAAAGCCAGACATGCTTGTTCTGCAATTTTAAGTTAAAAAATGGGAAGAACTGAGCTATCCTTCTTGGGGATGACAAAAAGTTTTGATTAAAAACCTTTGAACCGATACTGAGTAGGAACTGGAACAATGACGCTTGACTGATGAAGAGAAGACTTGGAAAAAATGTCCACCAGAGAGGGGGGTCTGCAGTAATATCACGAAGCTGTGGAGAATTCTATCTTATATTTAGAGGAGACATATTCTCTGACCTAGGCACCATTGACTATGGGGAGCAACGCATCTTTGAAGAGGAGGAGATCCTGGGAGAGGTTGCCCCTTCACGCGGATGAAAATGTGTTGCTTCTACTCATTGAAGACTTGGCAGACTGGTTGCATAAATGCCAGGAAGAAGTCGATTTGAAGAATGGTGTCCTTTTCTTGAGGGACTATAGGTCTCTATGGTAACTGATGAAAGGAGCAAAAATGATGATGTTTTCGGTTGGACGAAGATCAAATTGGTTTCTTCTTTGGAAGCAGGATGTTCTTCCCAATTGTGACTTCCAAAATGATCTTGTCCAGCTTCTCTCTGAAATGACAAGAGCCATGGATGGGAAGATTTGTGAGGGATTATTTTGATGCATAGTCAGCATTCCACGCCTTGTGCTAGAGGACATGACAGATAGCTATAATATTGTTTGAAGCTTGAGCAGACCAACTGGCTGCTCCAAGAGAGGCGGAACAGAGGTACCGTACTTACTTGCATGGGCAATGTGATGTGATCTGCAAGGTCTGCCAGTTAAATTGATGGATGCCTGGGCATGTTTCTCTGATGCAGGTGCTTGGTCTAGGCTGTGACTGCCTTTCTCAACCCAGCACAGGGTTGATCCCAAAGTATAAGTAGATAGTGGTAAGCATAACACATGTGGATAGGAAACGATTTCAACAATATCAATGCAGATTGCCACCTACCACTCACTCATGTGTATTTAACGGACACATACCGGGAAAACTGCATAAAGCATGCTTAAGAAAAAACTAGAAGCAGTCATAGAATCCCATAAAAAAATGATATATTTATTAGCTACAAATAGTTAAAAATACATCGACTACAATACAGGGGGCAGGAAAATTGCACACAACAGGTGGTCACACAGTATGTAAAGGCATATGGACCGAGTCCTCCACAACAAGAAATGTTTTCCTATATTTACAAAAATTCGGTGTAGGCAAATAGCAATAAATGCGCACGGTGCATAGGTAGGATAAATATGGGTATGCTAAAAGTTATGATGCTTAATTATCAAACAGCTAGTGCCCATATACCCTAATAGGAAAATTACTATAACATAGAAATAGACTCCCATATACCTCACCTACACTGACCATGGCAGATATTCAATATCATGTAAATGCAAAGATATACCGCACTAGAACAATAAATATGGCACATAATTAGTACATAGAGTATCCGCAATGTCCAAAGCACATGTTAATTGCAGCGCCAGGACAATCGCAAGTGTGAAGAAGCAGCCAAACACCAAGATCTACATTACCTAATAATAGAGGATGTTGTAGATGACCGGACCGTCAGCCTTCCCCGACGCGCGTTTTGGAGCTCGAGGCTCCTTCCTCAGGGGTCGTGGAGAGGGAGCGAGAACGCCGTGTCTAAATACAGTGCTGACCGGAAGTGCCATACACCACCGCACCACCCGCTCTGAGCGAGAACATCACACTTCCTCCAGACGCTGGCACAGCAACCACGTGGGGCCCCACATGACCTGATGTCAGATAGCAGGAGGAGGGACGTCAGACCCAGAACAGGAGGGAAGCGGCGCATGCGCAGTATATCCCAGTCACCCACAGACCGACATTATAACTGTGGAGAGATCTAAAAATGGCAGTTTGGAGAAGGCACCCTTCAAATATCAGGGACCTGGAGCAGTTTGCCAAAGAAGAATGGTCTAAAATTCCAGCAGAGCATTGTAAGAAACTCATTCATGGTTACCGGAAGCGGTTGGTCGCAGTTATTTTGGCTAAAGGTTGTGCAACCAAGTATTAGGCTGAGGGTGCCAATACTTTTGTCTGGCCCATTTTTGGAGTTTTGTGTGAAATGATCAATGTTTTGCTTTTTGCTTCATTCTCTTTTGTGTTTTTTCATTTAAGACAAATTAAATGAAGATAATAATACCAAAGAATTTGTGTTTGCAATCATTTTCAGGAAGAAACTGAGAATTATCTGACAGAATTGCAGGGGTGTCAATACTTTTGGCCACAACTGTATATCCATGTATAACAGTAAAGGAATATGCAGGTAAAATAACATTACAGACCATGCAAAATACAAAATGCAGTGCAATATTGGGACTCAGGCTCTCCTAATTGAGGTCCTATATAAGTAATGCTTAGTACATATTATCCTAATATAACAATTAGAGATTTTTTAGCTATTAAGACAGCGTACAGTAAGTACATGGAGTCATACAAAACACAGTAGCAGTATCCATGGGCTCATAAAATGTACACACCATGCAATTAATGCTTAATGCACAAAAGTCTGTCTTGTATTCTAGTAGACAATACTTGATGTAAAACATCTTGTTCCGAAGAAGACCACTCGCGTACCCCAGAGCACTCTTCACATGTGTTCCAAATCCTGGTGTCAAACCTCATCAAATGCATATAGGAGGCAATCTACCAAGCTAGAAACAGAATGTAATATTAAAAACATATAAAAAATTAAGAAAAATGTGTAATCACATAAATGCGTGCAATACGCCAACAGACAAAAATCAGAGAAAGAGAACAAAAGACATGTTCTTATTAAGGCCATCCAGATGAATCGTTCTAAGTGTCCAGATCCATCTTGTTTCAAGCTGGGCCAGGCGCCTGGACAACCCACCCCCCTAATATTTATATTAAGGGTGTTAATACCTCGTACCCTAAGTAGCGAACCATTACATTGATGGAATTCCCTAAAGTGACGTGGCAGGGTTTTAACCCCTTTCTGACATCCGATGTACTATCCCGTCCATGGGACCCGGGCCCCTATGCCCATGGACGGGATAGTACGTCTACCGCGATCAGCGGCGCCCACGTGGTGAGCGCCGCTGATCGCGGCCGGGTGTCAGCTGATTATCACAGCTGACACCCGGCACAATGTGTCAGGGGTGGTCATGGACCGCCCCCGACACGTTAACCCCTTGAACACCGCGATCAAACACGATCGCGGTGTACCGGGGGTTAAAGGGATGCATCGGCAGGGAGGGGGCTCCCTCCGTGCTTCCCTGAGCCCCCCACGGCAGCGCAATGTGCAGCGCTGCTGCGGGGGGCTCCTTTCCTGCAGGCCCCCGAATCCAAGATGGCGACGGGGGCCTTCGGGGGCCTGCAGGAAGCTGGCTTCCTCAGTGCCTGCAAAGCGCAGGCAAGAGGAAGTCTTCTTCAATGCCTGTGACAGATTGCTGATCTGTCACAGTGATCTGTGATGTGACAGATCAGCGATCAGTCACAGGACAGTGATGTCCCACCTGGGACTATTTAATAAAGTAAAACAAAAAATAAAAAAAGTGTTAAAATAATTAAAAAAAAATCGCCAAATAAATTAGAAAAAAAAAAAAATATTCCCCCAAATAAATCCATTTTTTAGAAATAAAAAAAACAAAAAAACAATAAAAGTACACATATTAGGTATTGTCGCGTCCGTAACGACCCGCCCTATATAACTGTCCCATTAGTTAACCCCTTTAGCGAACCCCTTAAAAAATAAAAATAAAAAACGAAGCAAAAAATAATGATTTATTATCATACCGCCAAACAAAAAGTGTAATAACGCGCGATCAAAAAGACACATATAAATATCCATGGTACCGCTGAAAACGTCATCTTGTTCCGCAAAAAACAAGCTGCCACACAGCATCATCAGCAAAAAAATTAAAAAGTTATAGCTCACAGAATAAAGCGATGCAAAAATAATTATTTTTTATATAAAATAGTTTTCATTGCATAAAACCGACAAAACATAAAAAAACGACCTAAATGAGGTATCGCTGTAACCGTACTGACCCGAAGAATAAACCGCTTTATCAATTTTACCGCACGCGGAACGGTGTAAACGCACTCCCCCAAAAGAAATTCATGAAATGCTGGTTTTTGTTTATTCTGCGTCCCAAAAATCGGAATAAAAAGCGATCAAAAAATGTCACATGCCTGAAAATGGTACCAATAAAAACGTCAACTCGTCCCGCAAAAAATAAGACCTCACATGACTTGGTGGGTCAAAATATGGCAAAATTATAGCTCTCAATATGTGGTGATGCAAAAACTATTTTTACAATAAAAAGCGTCTTTTAGCGTGCGACAGCTGCCAAACATAAAAACCGCCATAAATAGTAAATCAAACCCCCCCGTTATCACCCCCTTAGTTATGGAAAAATAATAAAATAAAAAAAAATGTATTTATTTCCTTTTTTCCATTAGGGTTTGGGCTAGGGTTAGGGGTAGGGTTAGGGTTAGGGCTAGGGTTAGGGTTAGGGTTGGGCTAGGGTTAGGGTTAGGGTTAGGGCTGAGATTAGGGTTAGGAGTGTGTTGGGGTTCGGGTTGGAGTTAGAATTGGGGGTTTCCACTGTTTGGGCACATCAGGGGCTCTCCAAATGCAACATTGCGTCTGATCTCAATTCCAGCCAATTCTGAGTTGAAAAAGTCAAATGGTGCTCCTTCCCTTCCAAGCTCTGCCATGCACCCAAACAGTGTTTTACCCCCACATGTAGGGTATCAGCCTACTCAGGACAAATTGCAAAACAATTTTTGGGGTCCAATTTCTCCTGTTACCCTTAGGAAAATAAAAAATTGGGGGCAAAAATATCATTTTTGTGGAAAAAAATGATTTTTTTATTTTCACGTCCGAGCGTTATAAACTTCTGTGAAGCACTTGGGGGTTCAAAGTGCTCACCACACATCTAGATAAGTTCCGTGGGGGGTCTAGTGTCCAAAATGGGGTCACTTGTGGGGAGTTTCAATAGTTTAGGTACATCAGGGGCTCTCCAAACGCACATGACACCCGCAGACCATTCCATCAGAGTCTGCATTACAAAACGTCACTGCTTCCCTTCCGAGCCCCGACGTGTGTCCATACAGTAGTTTTCTCCCACATATGGGGTGTCAGCGTACTCAGGACAAATTGGACAACAACTTTTGGGGTCCAATTTCTCCTGTTACCCTTGGGAAAATGAAAAAATTGGGGACTAATTGATCATGTTTGTGGAAAAAATACGATTTTTTTATTTTCATGCCCGGGCATTATAAACTTCTGTGAAGCCCTTGGAGGTTCAAAGTGCTCACCACACATCTAGTTAAGTTCCTTAGGGGGTCTCGTTTCCAAAATGGGGTCATTTGTGGGGGTTTCCACTGTTTAGGTACTTTAGGGGCTCTCCAAAGGCAACATGACACCCGCAGAACATTCCATCAATGTCTGGATTCCAAAACGTCACTACTTCCCTTCCGAGCCCTGACGTGTGTCCATACAGTAGTTTTCTCCCACATATGGGGTGTCAGCATACTCAGGACAAATTGGACAACAACTTTTGGGGTTCAATTTCTCCTGTTACCCTTGGGAAAATAAAAAAATTGGGGACTAATTGATCATGTTTGTGGAAAAAATACGATTTTTTTATTTTCATGCCCTGGCATTATAAACTTCTGTGAAGCCCTTGGGGGTTCAAAGTGCTCACCTCACATCTAGATAAGTTCCTTAGGGGGTCTAGTTTTCAAAATGGGGTCATTTGTGGGGGGTTTCCACTGTTTAGGTACTTTAGGGGCTCTCCAAAGGCAACATGACACCCGCAGAACATTCCATCAATGTCTGCATTCCAAAACATCACTACTTCCCTTCCGAGCCCTGACGTGTGTCCATACAGTAGTTTTCTCCCACATATGGGGTATCAGCATACTCAGGACAAATTGGACAACAACTTTTGGGGTCCAATTTCTCCTGTTACCCTTGGGAAAATAAAAAAATGGTGACTAAAAGATCATGTTTGTGGAAAAAATACGAATTTTTTATTTTCACGCCCGGGCGTTATAAACTTCTGTGAAGCACTGGGGGTTCAAAGTGCTCACCACACATCTAGATAAGTTCCTTGGGGGGTCTAGTTTACAAAATGGTGTCATTTGTGGGGGGTTTCCACTGTTTAGGTACATCAGGGGTTTTCCAATCGCGACATGGTGTCCAATCTCAATTCCAGCCAAAAACGTCAAATGGCGCTGCTTCCCTTCCGAGCTCTGCCATGCGCCCAAATAGTGGTTTACCCCCACATGTGGGGTATTAGCGTACTCAGGACAAATTGCACAATAACTTTTAGGGTCCTGTTACCCTTGGAAAAATAAGGATTGCGGGTGAAAAGATCATTTTTGTGGAAAAAATATGATTTTTTAATTGTACAGCTGTATGTTATAAACTTTTGTGAAGCCCTTGGGGGTTCAAAGTTCTCACCACACATCTAGATAAGTTCCTTAGGGGGTCTAGTTTCCAAAATGGTGTCATTTGTGGGGGGTTTCCACTGTTTTGGTACATCAGGGGTTTTCCAATCGCGACATGGTGTCTGTTCTCAATTCCAGCCAAAAACGTCAAATGGCGCTGCTTCCCTTCCAAGCTCTGCCATGCGCCCAAATAGTGGTTTACCCCCACATGTGGGGTATCAGCGTACTCAGGATAAATTGCACAATAACTTTTAGGGTCCTGTTACCCTTGGGAAAATAAAAATTGGGGTGAAAAGATCATTTTTGTGGAAAAAATATGATTTTTTAATTGTACCGCTGTACGTTATAAACTTCTGTAAAGCCCTTGTGGATTCAAAGTTCTCACCACATATATAGATAAGTTCCTTGGGGGGTCTAGTTTCCAAAATGGGGTCACTTGTAGGGGGTTTCCACTGTTTAGGTACATCAGGGACTCTCCAAACGTGACATGGCGTCTGATCTGAATTCCAGCCAATTTTGCATTGAAAAAGTCAAACGGCGCTCCTTCCATTCTGAGCTCTGCCATGCGCCGAAACAGTCATTCCCCCCCACAAATCAGGTATCAGCGTACTCAGGACAAATTGCACAATAACTTTTGCAGTCCAATTTCTCCTGTTACCCTTGGTAAAATAAAAAAATTGAACCTGAAGTATTTTTTTTGTGAAAAAATTTAGATGTTCATTTTTTTTTAAATATTCAAAAAAATTCCTGTGACGCCCCTAAAGGGTTAATAAACTTCTTGAATGTGGTTTTGAGCACCTTAAGGGGTGCAGTTTTTAGAATGGTGTCACTTTTGGGTATTTTCTATCATATAGACCCCTCAAAGTGGCTTCAAATGTGATGTGGTCCTAAAAATAAAATGGTGCTGTAAAAATGAGAAATCGCTGGTCAACTTTTAACCCTTATAAATTCGTAACAAAAAAAAATTTTGGTTCCAAAATTGTGCTGATGTAAAGTAAACATGTGGGAAATGTTAGTTATCAAGTTTTTTGTGTGCCGTATCTCTGTGATTTAAGGGCATAAAAATTCAAAATTGGAAAATTGCAAAATTTTCAAAATTTTTGCCAAATTTCCATTTTTTTCACAAATAAACGCAAGTTATTTGAATGAAATTTTACCACTAACGTGAAGTACAATATGTCCTGAGAAAACAATGTCAGAATCACCGGGATCCATGGAAGCGTTCCAGAGTTATAACCTCATAAAGGTACAGTGGTCAGAATTGTAAAAATTGGCCCGGTCATGAACGTGCAAACCACCCTTGGGGGTGAAGGGGTTAATGGTGGAAGTGTCCGTGCATACAGAGGCAGCCTGAATCCCCAACACGTGCTCTCTGATACAAACTTTTAGTTGCCTTGTAGTTAAACCTGCATAAATTAGGCCACAGGGACAGCTGGCATAATAGATTACGTATCTGGAGATACATGTAATTCTCAGTCTAATTGGGTAGGATTTAGACCCATCAGAGTAAACGAAAGTAGTACTTTGCTAAATGTTGGGGCAGGCGACACATCTGCCGCACGGCACACAACCACACCTACCAGGGATCTCATCAAGAAGGGTGGATGGAGATTGACCAACATAATGGCTGTGGGTGAGTTGGTCGCGCAGATTCCTGGCCCGCCTAAATGTGATGGATGGACTATCTGGATGAAATTTCTGAATAACAGGGTCGACCTTCAGAATAGGCCATGCCCTCTTGATAGCTGATCGCATTTTATCATGTTGTAAGTGGTATGATGTGATAAACCTAACCACATTACCAGTGTTGGACTTCTGCTCAGGATTCCTACACAGAAGATCATCACGAGTGGAATACTTAGCCCGATGATATGCTTTTTTTATTGATCTCCTGCTATAAACCACGGGCCAAAAAACGTGATTTTAATTCATCCGCCCGTGTTTTAAATTCCTCATCTGTGGAACAAATATGTCGCAGGCGGAGGAATTGGCCCACCGGAATTGCCCTGATCATATGGCGGGGATGGCATGAGGAAGCGTGGAGTAGCGTATTTGTTGGTGACGGAGGAATTTTTGAAGATTCCAAGGTTTGGAGGAGGTGACAATTTGACTAAGGAGAAGAGAACTCGATTAAGATTCCTCCAGAGTTTACCAGATGTGGTGCTGAAGCCGGTGGATAAAGGTGGCAATATCGTCATCTGGCCCAAAATAATGTACGAGAGAGAGACTTTCCGTCAGCTTGACAATTCCACCTGTTATAGGAAACTTACTTATAATCCCCTCTCAACCTTTAGTTCTAAATTGGAAAGTATTCTTAAAAAGGCCGTAGATGACGGTATTGTCACCAAGGAGCTGGTTTCGGCTCCTCCTGCCCAAAATTCATAAGGACATCACGTCACCGCCCGGCAGACCTATCGTGTCTGGGAGGGGGAACTTTCTCGAGCGCCTAAATAAATGGATTGATTATTATTTACAGTCGCTAGTGACCAGCCTTCCCTCCTACCTCAAAGATACTGGGGACTTGCTGCATAAGGTCGACGGATTGTGTTTAGAGAGTGATACTCTTCTAGCTTCAGTTGATGTGGAGTCCCTCTATACCAGTATACGCCATCATGATGGGCTTCGAGCCGTACAGTTTTTTCTGGGCACATCTTCTTAACCCATGGGGTTGAGGGGCCTCATCCTGGAGCTTTTAGAGTTCACTCTCACCCATAACTTTTATGTATTTAAGGGATCCTTCTACCTGCAGCTCCAGTGGACTGCTATGGGGGCGGCCTTCGCGCCCGCGTATGCAAATCTCTTCCTGGGGCTGTGGGAGAGGGAGCTCTTCCTGTCTGACAAACAGGGGTCGATTGACCGCGTCCTGTTTTGGACGCGCTATATCGACGATATCTTCTTTGTCTGGCAGGGCACCTCCGTCGACCTTATGCAGTTTGTCTCTTCCTTGAACAGTAATGATCTTAACATATGTCTCACCCTGGTGTGGGATCAGGATAGGATAGACTTCCTTGATGTGACAATTAGAAGGGATGGGGCGGGTCTTGTTCAAATGGACATCTTTCGCAAGAAGACAGCAACAAATACACTACTCCATGCCTCCTCATGGCATCCCCGCCATATGATCTGGGCAATTCCGGTGGGCCAATTCCTCCGCCTGCGACGTATTTGTTCCACAGATGAGGACTTTAAAACACGGGCGGATGAATTAAAATCACGTTTTTTGGCCCGTGGTTATAGCAGGAGATCAATAAAAAAAAGCATATCATCGGGCTAAGTATTCCACTCGTGATGATCTTCTGTATAGGAATCCTGAGCGGAAGCCCAACACTGGTAACGTGGTTAGGTTTATCACATCATACCACTTACAACATGATAAAATGCGATCAGCTATCAAGAGGGCATGGCTTATTCTGAAGGACGACCCTGTTATTCAGAAATTTCTTCCAGATAGTCTATCCATCACATTTAGGTGGGCCAGGAATCTGCGCGACCAACTCACCCACAGCCATTATGTTGGTCAATCTTCATCCACCTTTCTTGATGAGATCCCTGGTAGGGGTGGTTGTGTGCCGTGCGGCAGATGTGTCGCCTGCTCCAATATTGAGCGAAGTACTACTTTCGTTTACTCTGATGGGTCTAAATCCTACCCAATTAGACAGAGAATTACATGTATCTCCAGATACGTAATCTATTATGCCATCTGTCCGTGTGGCCTAATTTATGTAGGTTTAACCACAAGGCAACTAAAAGTTTGTATCAGAGAGCACGTGTTGGGGATTCAGGCGGCCTCTGTATGCACGGACACTTCCACCATTAAAACCCTGCCACGTCACTTTAGGGAATTCCATCAATGTAATGGTTCGCTACTTAGGGTACGAGGTATTGACACCCTTAATATAAATATTAGGGGGGGTGGGTTGTCCAGCTTGAAACAAGATGGATCTGGACACTTAGGACGATTCATCCGGATGGCCTTAATGAGAACATGTCTTTTGTTCCCTTTCTCTGATTTTTGTCTGTTGGCGTATTGCACGCATTTATGTGATTACACATTTTTCTTAATTTTTTATATGTTTTTAATATTACATTCTGTTTCTAGCTTGGTAGATTGCCTCCTATATGCATTTGATGAGGTTTGACACCAGGATTTGGAACACGTGTGAAGAGTGCTCTGGGGTACGCGAGTGGTCTTCTTCGGAACAAGATGTTTTACATCAAGTATTGTCTACTAGAATACAAGAGAGACTTTTGAGCATTAAGCATTAATTGTATGGTGTGTACATTTTATGAGCCCATGGATACTGCTATTGTGTTTTGTATGACTCCATGTACTTACGCTGACTTAATAGCTAAAAAATCTCTAATTGTTATATTAGGATTATATGTACTAAGCATTACTTATATAGGACCTCAATTAGGAGAGCCTGAGTCCCAATATTGCACTGCATTTTGTATTTTGCATGGTCTGTAATGTTATTTTACCTGTATATTCCTTTATTGTTATACATTATTAATATTATTTATTGTTATAGCGCCATTTATTCCATGGCGCTTTACATGTAAGGAGGGGTATACATAAAAATAAGTACAATAATGTTTAACAATACAAGTCATAACTGGTACAGGAGGAGAGAGGACCCTGCCCGCGAAGGCTCACAATCTACAAGGGATGGGTGAAAATACAGTAGGCGAGGGTAGAGCTGGTCATGCAGCTGTTTGGTCGATCGGTGGTTACTGCAAGTTATAGGCTTGTCGGAAGAGGTGGGTCTTCAGGCTCTTTTTGAAGGTTTCAATGGTAGGTGAGAGTCTGATATGTTGTGGTAGAGAGTTCCAGAGTAGGGGTGATGCGCGAGAGAAATCTTGTATGCGATTGTGGGAAGAGGAGATAAGAGGGGAGTAGAGAAGGAGATCTTGTGAGGATCGGAGGTTGCGTGCAGGAAAGTACTGGGAGACGAGGTCACAGATGTATGGAGGAGACAGGTTGTGGATGGCTTTGTATGTCATGGTTAGGGTTTTGTACTGGAGTCTCTGGGCAATGGGGAGCCAGTGAAGGGATTGACAGAGGGGAGAAGCTGGGGATATGGATATATTCCTACATTTTTATATTTATGATATTAAGGAATATTATGCTTTGTAATATTATCCATCAGTAATGTGGTTTTGCAATTGTTGGGAGCGGACTTTATGATCAGTATGGCTTGGTATTATGCTGTGTACAAGCTGGAGTACTTCAGTTTTTTGGCTTTCCTCTTATTGTGGATATTTGGCTGCTCCTACTTTTGCCCTAAGTTATAATGTCGGTCTGTGGGTGACTGGGATATACTGCGCATGCGCCGCTTCCCTCCTGTTCTGGGTCTGACGTCCCTCCTCCTGCCGTCTGACATCAGGTCACGTGGGGCCCCACATGGTTGCTGTGCCAGCGTCTGGAGGAAGTGTGACGTTCTCGCTCAGAGCGGGCAGTGCGGCGGTGTATTGCACTTCCGGTCAGCACTGTATTTAGACACAGCGTCCTTGCTCCTTCTCCACGCCCCCTAAGGAAGGAGCCTTGCGCTCCGAAACGCACGTCGGGGAAGGCTGACGGTCCGGTCATCTACAACATCCTCTATTATTAGGTAATGTAGATCTTGGTGTTTGGCTGCTTCTTCACACTTGCGATTGTCCTGGTGCTGCAATTAGCATGTGCTTTGGACATTGCGGATACTCTATGTACTAATTATTTGCCATATTTATTGTTCTAGTGCAGTATATCTTTGCATTTACATGATATTGAGTATCTGCCATGGTTAGTGTAGGTGAGGTATATGGGAATCTATTTCTATGTTATAGTAATTTTCCTATTAGGGTATATGGGCAACTAGCTGTTTGATAATTAAGCATCATAACTTTTAGCATACCCATATTTATCCTACCTATGCGCCGTGCGCATTTATTTCTATTTACCTACACCGTATTTTTGCAAATATAGGAAAACATTTCTTGTTGTGGAGGACTCGGTCCATATGCCTTTACATACTGTGTGACCACCTGTTGTGTGCAATTTTCCTGCCCCCTGTATTGTAGTGGATGTATTTTTAACTATTTGTAGTTAATAAAGATATCATTTTTTTATGGGATTCTATGACTGCTTCTAGTTTTTTCTTAAACAGGGTTGATCCTGCAGCTTCTAATGTGGACTTGTTGTTTCTGGGGTCTTTCAGCGATGAGCAATGCTATATCAAAGAGTGGTAGAATCATGGTCCTTGATAACTTAGACACTGGTAGGTCCACCAAAAAAGAGGAGGATCAGGTAGCATTGAGATCAGCTTAAAAAGGAAACAAAATCTCCATACGATTCCATCTATGGAAGCGCTTTTGGAGTTGAGCCATCTTTTTGTCCAGAGTGATCAGAAAAGCATTTGGGGGTATGTCTGTCCCTCCTGAAGGTAAAATTCTGCATGGGGTGAGGGATTCGCTCCCTTCACATTGATAGATTGGTTTACAGTACAGACAAGACGGTCAACCATGTCTCTCAGCTTTAGAGTCTGATCCAAATCCAGATCTCAGTCTGCATCAGAGTTGTGATCTGATACCTGAGGTAACCGAGCCTCCGGAAAGGAAGACTTGTTGGTCTGTTTCACTTTGGACAGTGGTCATAATACCCCCTACAGTGGTTGACATGGGTAGCCTCTCCATAACAGTGACCAGGGTCTAGGGTACCTTGGTCAAATCTGCAAAAAAATTAGAGGGGTTAATGGCTCAGGATGGGGATGTGCATGTTCTCATTGCAGGCCACGTGGGCTACTGGGCCAGAGGTGGGAGCGACTGTGTGCAGGCAGCTCATGTCGCAGTGGGTTGTCCACGATGCACAGGAGATTTGGCCTTACAGGTAAATTTGCATTTGTGCAGATAAATTGAACAACCAATAGAAGTTGGGCAGACACACGTGCACAATTTTCTATGGGACCAAACACAGTTAGGTAGAAAGGAGAACAATATAGGGACTGGCAGAAAGGGGTTAATAGTTGCCAGGAGTGTGAGAGCCTTGCTGGTGGCTGTTGTGATGGTTCCTAGTGGCAGGCAGCATACCAGTCCTGGTGTCCTCGTATGAGGACGAGAAAGTTCCAGAGGATAGGAGCCGTGGAATTCTTATGGGACTCTACAGAATACTCGTGGCGTTGCTAGGGGAAGCTGTAGAGTGAGGAAATGGTGGTTCCTGTGTAGGGAAGGTGACCTGACAGACGGACGGACTTGTCAGAGTGAAGAAGGAAAGGTTTGCACAATGTAGGTAGGTGTCAGTTACTACAGTGGGGAAACAGCTAGGAAAGTGTAGTGGACGTGCAGTACCTTGGGTTGACCATTAGAGGGCAGGGAGGAATGTGAGCAAAGGACTTGACATCAGCTTAGGGCTTAGGAAACCGTTGATCATGGGGGCGGAGTTACAGGGACCCGGGAAAGGTATAAATTTGAAGGAGGGTTCCAGAAAGTTCCAGTCCCCAGAGGGAGCTCAGGTGACAGGAGGACTACGACAGTCTGTGCACTCTGAGGAGAACCGAACCAGGGGGACTGAGGAGAGAGAACATCAGGGGGGTGGTCCTGACAGGAAGAACCGCAGTGGAGACGAGACACCGGGTGTAGGACACCGTATTTGACACGACGCCTGACCAGTAAAATTGCTGTTGGTTTACGGGCCTAAGGTGGCCACAGTAACGGACCTGTCAGGAGCGTCAAAGAGTGAAGAAGGGACGGTACGTGTATGTACGTCCCTAGTGTGAAAGTACGGTGCATATCACGGGCCCTAGAAACGGAGGGCCGTGAGGTGAAGAGAAGTGCGGTGTACTGCAGAGGCCGTCAGGCGGACGGTGAGTGGAATAAATTTGGACCTGTTGCACCCAGAACCTGCCTCCATCTTGTCTCTGTTTTGTCTCTGGCGGTATATCGAGGGACCACCCCCCAGCTCGGCCCACCGACCCTACACCTGGAAAGGAGTGGAGATTCTGCAGAAAGGTACAACAGCCTGATTTTCTCATGATTGAGAAGGCATGGCCTGCCGGGCCCAGCTAGGATGCACCTGAATTCGAGAACTTAGCTTGAGCACAGACCCCAGCTGAGGCACCATGAGAACCACTTAGGGTGCATAAGGGAACTGGAAAGCATGGTCAGAAAAAGTCAGAAGATGCAAGATGCAGGGAGAAAATTCACTTGCCTGTCCTAAAGAGGCTTGATCTATCCATGGTCCTCATCTTCAGCTTCACTCCATGCGACACAACAGGCATCAGAGGGTGAGGCGGACATGAAATACAAGGCAAGGACTGTCCATATTAGTACCTAAATGCCGACTGCATTAGGAGAAGAATAGATCCTGACATCCAGAGTAGCTAGGATATAGACTGACCCCTGGCAGAACTGTACTCTTGATCTTTTAAGGTTGAGAAAACAGAGTTGCTGGAACTGTAAAACGCTGCATCTGTTCCGCAGCAAAAACGTGCTTAAAAAATGCAACAGCATGTGAAAAAGCCCCAGCTGCTTCACATTAGAAGGTACAAAACTTGTTGCTGGCTGGGAGACAGAAAGATGCCCCTCCAACCATGATACCAAAGGCCGATAGTCTAGCAACTCTTTCAACTACTTGGATAGAAACTGATCTCTGTAATCCCTGCAACCAGTCAGCGCTGGCTTCACTTTCCTCTCCTATGGACAAACCAAGACATCCGGAGGAAGTAAGAACTGTGGCTGCTCTCTCACCTCCTTGAGATGGATGTCAATTACGTCGGTAGGAAAGGAAAGTAAAGCCAGCGCTGACTGGCTGCAGGGATCGCTTGACATAATGTCACGTGAGCCCCGGGAGAGCCAGTGCTGACATCGTTGGAACAGCGCTGGTACCAGATTTGAGAATACATGTTGTAATTTTGTTGGGAGGAAAAAGAGACAACCCCTTTAAAATTTACAGACACGTCTTCTTCAATGATGAATTCACTCATATAAGGACAGCAGGGCTGAAAATGAGGAGAGGACACATTTTCAGCTGACAAGAAAGCTTTTATTCACATATAAATGGAGGATTTATTCATGTATGTGGGTTTGGTAAAAAAAAAAAAACATTTATGGCCCATAGCACTGTTTTCTCCAAACATCACGTGGTCTTTTTACCTCATGGAAATAACAGCTTTATATTATCAGCGCACGTGCCAGCTACACACATTTCAGAATCCAAAAACACCTTAGGTTATTTGAATGCCGCTGTGCCAAGACTAGATGTCATGAATAATGGCAACGCTGCCAAATAACTGCAACTGCCAGACTGTTGACATATACTATATGAACATTTTCCTTGTATGTACTCTAATTAAAAATTGGTTCAAGAGCAAATACATAAAATATACAGACCATAATGCAAGGGAATGGACAACCATACTTGTCCTATCATTGAAAATTGTCACTGTAGGCTTAAAAGGAATCTTTCACTGGGATTTTGGCAGCTAATCTGCATAATGTAGAGACAGTGACCCAAATTCCAGTGATGTGCCACTTAGTGGGCTGATTGCTGTAGGTTTGATAAAATCACTGTTTTATCAGCAGGAGATAATCAGTAGAGGATGCATTGGTAGAGGCAGGGATGGCAGACATGTGACTTTTATGTGTTTGTTTGCGCTCAACTTGTGACTTGTCACAGATCCAGCTGATGCTGCTCCGCTGCATGCTGGGCTTGGCTGAGCTGGCATATGTTCTCAGCAGAAGAAGACGAGTAGGCGGAACCATATTCCTTTAGCAGCAGTTTATCTTACATGACATCAGCCATTTTAGGAAAGTCAGTAAGCTCCCATGGATATTAATGGTAGGCTAGTCCCACCTAAATTTGTGCGTTTGATCCAGTATATTTGTAACATTTATAGCCTGCTCATGACCTTGTCTTCGGGCCCCGAAATAAATGCCATCTCTATGCAGCCTATAATAGTTGGATTCATGGCTTTTTTGAGTGTGTACACAGTTGTTATTTTTTTTTCAGCCGTGAACTTCTAAGGTTACTTATCTCAGAGTAAGCAATAAACTGGAAAGGAAAAATCCATCCCTTCCAAGACATTTTTTCTCCACCATGAAACGTCGGGTGACATTAGGTGAGTGCTGGCAGCATATTGTCATGATCCATTTTTGGATCTGTGGCAGTCTGGACTCTCTTATATAAACCTTTTTCCTTTCTGGCCCTTGGGGGTTAATATGATTTTTTGCCGGTGTTACCTCCCCCTCCTTCCCTTTATAAGGCCACCTGCTGCTGCAGATCACTGTTGGTAATACTGGTCATTTGCTAATCAACCTTTGAGAAGAGAGGAGCTATCTGGAGCAGTGCTTTTTGCAGCCTATCTGAAGCAGTGGTGTTTCTGCTGAAAGCTGAGTTTGGGTGCCGTACTCAGCTGCCACAGGAGCATTGGCAGCAGAGAAAGCTAACTTGTTTTTCCCTGTCCATTATTTTTCCTTGTGTTTTACTAGTACAGCAGTGAGGACCAGTGTCCGCACTTGCCAGTTCCCTAGTAAAGGATAGGTGCAGGGCAAATGAGGGACTGAAGTATCCTGGTCGGCGACAGGTTGAAAGAACCTGTATAGGGAAAGTGGGGAGTGTCAGAGCTCTTCCTTAGGAGAGTGCAGGAAGTGTCCACCTCCCCATTCCCTATTATAGGGTCCACCGTTTAAATTGTTTCCCCGGTGTCCCATTGTCTGTTTTGTGGTTTTGTGACTGACCGATCGTCGGGTCGCGTCACGCAGAGCCAGACATATCGTGACATGCACAGCATTGTATCTGATTCCCTATCAAGACGTACAAGCATACCTCCCAACTTTTGAAGAAGGGAAAGAGGGACAAAGGCTGCGGCATGCGCAACGCTCCGTGGCAAATTTTAGGCCCTGCCCTGACCACACCCATTTCACAACTAGTCACACATGTCCACGCCCCAACCACACCCATTTAGCACTGCTGATCACACTGACTGGTACTGCTGGCACAGTGGCTGGCATTATGGGCACAGTGGCTGGTACTGAGGAAAAGAAAGAACAGTGAAAGAGAAAAAAGAAAACAGAGAGAAAGAAAGGGGAGAGAAAGAAAGAGCAGAGAGAGAAAGAAAGAGCAGAGAGAAAGAAAGAGGGGACAGAAAAAAGAACAGAGGGAGAGAGAAAGAAAGGGAAAAAGAGAACAGAGAGAGAAAGAAAGAGAAGAAAGAAAGAACAGAGAAAGAAAGAAAGAAAGGAAAAACAGAGAGATAGAGAGAGAAAAAGAAAGAGAGAGAGAAAGATTGGAGTTAGAAAGAAAGGGGACAGAAAAAAAGAAAGAGAGAGAGAAAAAAGAAAGGGGAAAGAAAGAAAGAACAGAGACGGAGAGAGAAAGAGGGGAAAGAAAGAACAGAGAGAGAAAGAAAGAAAGAAAGAAAGAAAGGGGAAAGAAAGAAGAAAGAAGGAAAGAAAGAAACAGAAAATGAAAGAAAGAAAGAACAGAGAGAGAAAGAGGGGACAGGAAGAACAGAGAGGGAGAGAGAAAGAGGGGAAAGAAAGAACAGAGAGAGAAAGAAAGGGGAAAGAAAGAACAGAGAGAGAGAAAGAAAGATGGGAAAGAAAGAACAATGGTGTGCTTGGTTTTAACGTGACTACGAGTTCTTTCATAAGTTATTTGCAAGTTTCTCTTTGTTTACAGCCATTGACAGGTCGCAGAGGTTAACACATGAGGAGCTGATAGAAATTTTGTTGCTGTCTGGTGAATGCAGTACCCAGATCATTACAGCAGATTTCAATGCAAGACACACTATACAAGAAAACTGTCGCCATTTCCATTTTATTTACGCGTATCCATATAAATGGCCCACCCAAAAAAGCTTGCCTCATCACTGAACATAATGTTCTGTGTAAACTGAGGGTCCTGTTCCAATTTTTGTTTTGCCCATTCTGCAAATTCAGCGCGCCAATCTGGCATCAGTCGAACATCCCTTCGGCAGATATTAGCTACTCACAAATGGCACCCTTACAAAATCCAGCTGCTGCAGCATCTCAACGAGGATGACCTGGATTGGCGCCCTGAATTTACAGAATGGGCAAAACAAAATTTGCTCTATAGCTGCGTAATATATACACACACTGCTGTATATACTGTATATATATCCCTTACTCTATACCTGTGCGATATATATATCTACTGTATATATAAAATTAGAAAAAAACAGGCAGCAGGCCAAAAAATAGAGTGAAAAAACGTGGCTTTACTGATCCATTAGCAGCAACGTTTTGGCAGATTTCTCTGCCTTTCTCATGCCAAAGAGAAATCTGCCGAAAAGTTGCTGCTAATGGATCAGTAAAGCCACGGATTTTCACTTTATTTTTTTGCAGCACTACCAAACTTGCACAATTGGTGGCTGACTAAATACTTTTTTCCCCACTCTTATCTCCTATGTATATTGTACTGTATGTGGTATACTATGTGCACAGACATCAGATGGGAAGCCAGACAATTAATGACTGCTACATCATCTACACTCACTGGCCACTTTATTAGGTACACCATGCTAGTAAGGGGTTGGACCCCCTTTTGCCTTCAGAACTGCCTCAATTCTTCGTGGCAGAGATTCAACAAGGTGCTGGAAGCATTCCTCAGAGATTTTGGACCATATTGACATGATGGCATCACACAGTTGGCGCAGATTTGTCGGCTGCACATCCCTGATGCGAATCTCCCGTTCCACCACATCCCAAAGATGCTCTATTGGATTGAGATCTGGTGACTGAGGAGGCCATTTGAGTACAGTAAACTCATTGTCATGTTCAAGAAACCAATCTGAGATGATTCGAGCTTTATGACATGGCGCATTATCCTGCTGAAAGTAGCCATCAGATGTTGGGTACATTGTGGTCATAAAGGGATGGACATGGTCAGCAACAATACTCAGGTAGGCTGTGGCGTTGCAACGATGCTCAATTGGTACCAAGGGGCCCAAAGAGTGCCCAGAAAAAATTCCCCACACCATGACACAACCACCACCAGCCTGAACCGTTGATACAAGGCAGGATGGATCCATGCTTTCATGTTGTTTACGCCAAATTCTGACCCTACCATCCGAATGTCGCAGCAGAAATCGAGACTCATCAGACCAGGCAACGTTTTTCCAATCTTCTACTGTCCAATTTCGATGAGCTTGTGCAAATTTTAGCCTCAGTTTCCTGTTCTTAGCTGAGAGGAGTGGTACCCATTGTGGTCTTCTGCTGCTGTAGCCCATCTGCCTCAAAGTTCGACGCACTGTGCGTTCAGAGATGCTCTTCTGCCTACCTTGGTTGTAACGGGTGGCAATTTGAGTCACTGTTGCCTTTCTATCAGCTCGAACCAGTCTGCCCATTCTCCTCTGACCTCTGGCATCAACAAGGCATTTCCGGCCACAGAACTGCCGCTCACTGGATTTTTTTTCTTTTTCGGACCATTCTCTGTAAACCCTAGAGATGGTTGTGCATGAAAATCCCAGTAGATCAGCAGTTTCTGAAATTCTCAGACCAGCCCTTCTGGCACCAACAATCATGCCACGTTCAAAGGCACTCAAATCACCTTTCTTCCCCATACTGATGCTCGGTTTGAACTGCAGGAGATTGTCTTGACCATGTCTACATGCCTAAATGCACTGAGTTGCCGCCATGTGATTGGCTGATTAGAAATTAAGTCTTAACACACAGTTGGACAGGTGTACCTAATAAAGTGGCCAGTGAGTGTACAGTATATGCATCCTTAGGGTATGTGCACACTTTGCGGTTTCTGCTGCGTTTCCGCAGCGTTTTTGGCTCTGCAGAAACGCAGCAGATTCTGCTGCGTTGTACAGTACCTTTATTTCCTATGGAAATCAAAAAAAGCTGTGCACATGCTGCGTTTTTTTCCGCGCGGTTTTGCTGCGGTTTACAATCCGCAGCATGTCAATTGTTTGGTGCAGAAACGCTGCGGTTTTACACCTCATCCATTATGAGGTGTAAAACCGCAGGGCAAAACCGCAGAAAAAACGCAGATAATCCGCAGATAAACCGCAGAAAAACCGCAGCACTTTGTCCTGCGGATTTCCTGCGGTTTTCTCTACAAAATCCGCAGAGACTAAAAACTACGTGTGCACATACCCTTAGGGGGCACGTGTGTGGGGGTCTGGCACGCCTCTCCCTGTAGCATAAGTATCACTGCAGCAAAAGTATCTTGAAGATGCAGTTATTCCAATGGCTGAGAATTAACATCCACCTCCTCTCTTCACACAGGTACAAACTCTGCTACAATCCCTGCTTGCTGTCATCTGCTGCAACATTTCCTTTAATGGCACAAACTCTGCTACAATCCTTGCTTGCTATCATCTGCTGCAACATTTCTCCTTTTAGGCTGTGTGCACACGCTGCGGATTTTGCTGCGGTTCCGCAGCGGTTTTGGCCGCTGCGGACCCGCAGCAGTTTCTGCTGCGGTGTACAGTACCATGATTCCCTATGGGAATCAAAAACCGCAGTGCAGACGGTGCGGAATTTTCCGCGCGGATTATCTGCGGTTTTCAATCCGCAGAAAGAATTGACATGTCAATTCTTTCTGCGGATTCTCCTGCGGTTTGCCATCTCCTCCATTGAGGAGATGAAAAACCGCAGGGCAAAACCGCAGAGCAATCCGCAGGTGAAACCGCAGGTATTTTGACCTGCGGTTTCACCTGCGGATTTTACAAAATCCGCGCGGATGAATCCGCACCTTTTCCGCAGCGTGTGCACACAGCCTAATGGTACAAACTCTGCTACATTCCCTGCTTGCTGTCATCTGCTGCAACATTTTCTTTAATGGTATATAACAGTGCCTGCTGAATGTTTGCTAAATTCATTTGTTACATTGAACTCAATACTTACTGCTGTATATCCATGTTGGGGTCAGTAAAGATGTTATCAGGTGCAAGGTGTTACTAGCATATGGATGCAGCCATGCCCTGTGCCTTTAGGCCCCTTCACATTTAGCGATCCCGACAACGATACGACCCAGTCAGGATCGCTGGTGCATCACTAAATGGTCGCTAGTGAGCTGCCACACAGGCAGATCTCACAGCGATGCAGCAGCGATACAGCGGTCATTACTTACCTTTCAGACGAAGCGATCCTGACATCCTCCCTCCCGCGTCCACGCGTTGCTCGTCGGCGCCAGCAGGAAGCTGCCGACGAGAAATGGAGCTGCAAGATCTCGCGCGATCAGCGACAGACAGCGGGGGAGCCGGTCGGAGGTAAGTATCACACATAACGATATCGCTAGCGATATCGCTGCTGCGTCACAAAATCGGTGATGCTTTAGCGATATTGCTAGCGATATCGCTATGTGTAAAACCCCCTTTTGATTGTCTAACCTCCCCGCTGTGCTAACCAATTGCTAATTTATCCCAAATTAGTTCCCACAATCCCTCTCACCTGATCCTCTACTCAGTCCTATTTATTTAGTAGTATCCTAAGGGGGGCACACGTGTGAGGGTATCATTGCAGCAAAAGTATCTTGAAGATGCAGTTAGTCACAGCAGGTGTCAGGACCCCACACTATGTAACTATCTTTTTTGGGTATGTCTGCAGAGTATGCACTTCTTATTACTGGGATCTAGCTTTTCTATTAACCCTCTTACTCCTTCACCATGTTTACATATGCCCTTACAGTGTTTGCTCCATTAATACTCACTCTCCTTCACTATCCCCAAACCCCAGAACCCTCTAACCAAATAATAATCTCCCCTTCCCTCTTTCTTCCCCACCTGACCTCCTCTGCTGACCTGCTCGTCAACCTCAAATCTGTCCTAATGAAACATAACACAAGCCGCCCACCCTTCTTCTTCCACCTGCTCTCCCTATCTCTGCTTCTCCTCACTGCTGGCGACATAGCTCCCAATCCTGGACCCCCACAGCTCATATCCCCCCATTAATACCCCTTCCTACTGCTCTCTATCTAATAAGAACTACTGCAATTTTTCCAACGTAAAACCCGTGGCATTGACACCCATCCCCCTGCTCCCTCTCTCTAGAGCACTTTGGAATACCCGCTCCATCTGCAATAAGCTTCATGTGATTCATGACCTCTTTCACTTTCACAATCTTGCCTTCCTCGGCCTCACAGAAACCTGGTTGACACCCTCTGACACCGCCTCCCCTGCTGCGCTGTGCTACAGCGGCCTCCTCTTCACCCACACTCCTCGCCCTGGCAACAGACATGGTAGAGGAGTGGGTCTTCTCCTTTCTTCAAACTGTACCTTCAACCCAATCCCATCTCTTCCCTCCCTAATCCTCCCCTCTTTTGAAGTCCACTCTGTCCGCATCTACTCTCCCTCCAACCTCCAAGTGGCCGTCATATACAGTCCTCCAGGCCCAACCACTGCCTTCATTGACCAATTCTCTACCTGGCTTCTTCACTCTCTTTCATCTGACATCCCCAGTATCATCATGGGTGACTTCAACATTCCCACTGATGCCCTTCAGTCAGCAGCCTCCAAACTCTAGTCCCTTAATTCATCCTTTGGACTTACTCAGTGGTCCCCCCCAGTCACCCACACAGACGGAAATACATTTGACCTGGTCTTCACCTGCCTCTGCTCTCTTTCTAACTTCACCACCTCTCCTCTCCCTCTATCTGACCACCATCTACTCACTTTATCATCCCTGTCCTCCTCTCCTGTCACCCATGTCCAGCAACATGCGCATCCCCGCAATAACCTTGCACACCTAGACACCCACACGCTCTCTGACTCTATTCTACCATTGGCATCCATATCCTCACTCCACAGCACAGACACTGCCACTGCTTTCTACAATGCCACTCTCGCATCAGCTATTGACACGGTTGCCCCTCTCGTTCATGGCAGAATGCGACGTACCAACAGACAACCCTGACACAATAACACCACTAAAAAGCCTCGGCAAGTGTCCAGGATTGCAGAGTGGCGTTGGAAGAAAACAAATTTTCAAGACGACTTCACTGCATTCAAACAGGCAACACTCGCTTTCAAATCTCCCCTCAGCTCTGCTAAGCAGGCTTACTTCACAACCCTCATATCTTCCCTATCTTACAACCCCAAACAGTTATTAAAAACTTTTAACTCCCTCCTCCACCCACCACTGCCCCCTCCAACCTCCCTCATCTCTGCTGAGGACTTTGCCACACACTTCAAAAATAAGATCGACCAAACAAGGCAAGTCTTCATTGTTCAACCACCACAAGCACTTTGTACACCAGACCAATGCCCAAACCCCATAACCTCCCTCTCCAACATCACTGAAGGGGAGCTTAATTGTCTCCTCTCCAAATCGCACCTCACGACCTGTGCACTCAACCCCATCCCATCCCACCTCCTCCCCAACCTCACCACCACACTTATCCCATCCCTAACCCACCTCTTTAACCTATCACTAACTTCCGGTACCTTCCCTTTTGCTTTCAAACATGCCACAATCACGCCTATCCTTAAAAAGCCAACCCTCGACCCAACCGATATGTCCAGCTATCGCCCAATATCGCTGGTCCCATTTGCTTCCAAACTCCTGGAACAGCATGTCCACGCTGAACTTTCCTCCCACCTCTCATCTACCTTGCTCTTTGACAATCTACAATCTGGTTTCCGTCCCCATCACTCCACTGAGACAGCCCTGACCAAAATTACTAATGACCTACTAACAGCCAAAGCAAACGGACAATATTCTTTACTCCTTCCTCTAGACCTGTCCTCTGCTTTTGACACAGTTGACCACTGCCTCCTACTACTGATCTTCTCCTCCTTTGGCATCAAAGACCTCGCCCTATTCTGGATCTCCTCATACCTTTCCAACCGCACATTCAGCGTCTCCTACTCCCACACTACCTCCTCAAACCAACCTCTTTCTGTTGGAGTCCCCCAAGGCTCTGTTCTAGGACCCGTACTCTTCTCAATCTATACACTTGGCCTGGGGCAACTCATAAAGTCCCACGGATTCCAATACCACCTTTATGCTGATGACACTCAGATCTACCTCTCTTGACCAGATGTCAACTCTCTGCTGTCCAGAATCCCGGAGTATCTATCAGCCATATTCTCCTTCTTCTCTCACTTCCTCAAGCTTAATGTTGACAAATCTGAGCTCATCATCTTTCCTCCATCTCACAGATCTTTCTTACCTGACCTATCTATCACAATTAATTACATCACGCTTTCCCCCCGTACTGGAAATTCGCTGCCTCGGAGTAATCTTTGACTCTGCCCTGTCCTTCAAACCGCACATCCAAGCTCTTTCTACCTCCTGTCGCCTCCAGCTCAAAAATATTTCCAGAATCCGTCCTTTCCTCAACCCTCAATCTACTAAAATGGTTGTGCATGCCCTCAACATCTCCCGCCTTGATTACTGCAACATCCTTTTCTGTGGCCTTCCTGCTAACACCCTCGCACCTCTCCAGTCCATCCTTAACTCTGCTGCCCGACTCATTCATCTCTCTCCTCACTATTCCTCCACTTCTCCCCTCTGCAAATCTCCTCACTGGCGCCCATTCCCTCAGTGTATCCAGTTCAAATGACTAATACTGACTTACAAGGCCATCTACAACCTGTCTCCCCCATATGTCTCTGAGCTAATCTCCCGATACCTTCCCTCACGTAATCTCCGGTCCTCCCAAGACCTCCTTCTCTCCTCCACACTTATTCGCTCCTCATCCAACCGCCTCCAAGACTTCTCCTGAATATACCCCATCCTCTGGAATTCTTTGCCCCAACATGTCCGACTATCAACCACATCCGGATCCTTCAACAGAATCTGAAAACCCATCTCTTCAAGAAAGCTTACAGCCTGCAATGACCCCGCTACCTCCTCACCACTACCGGAGAAATTGCCTCAACCAACACCGGAACTGCTGCAACCCCCCAACCTACTGTCTCCTTCCCCACCATCCTATAGAATGTAATCCTGAAAGGGCAGGGTCCTCTCCCCTTTGTATCAGTCTGTCATTGTTAGCTTGCTTACTGTAAATGATATCTGTAATTTGTATGTAACCCCTTCTCATGTACAGCACCATGGAATCAATGGTGCTATATAAATAAATAATAATAATAATAATAATCTATATATGTAAAATTGAATGTGTGTGTGTGTATAACCAACCAATCACGAAGCATCTTTAATTTCACCAGAGCTGTTTAAAAGAAGCTGAGATGTGATTGTTTTCCTTGCAACCAATCACTAAGCATCTTTCATTTCATCAGAGCTGTTTAAAAGAAGCTGAGCTGTGATTGGTTGCTATGAGTAACAGTTTTCTCACTTGACAACACCTCAGCAGACACTGGCTTGGTGGGAGAAATCTAGCATCCCCGGGAACATAAGCTCCCAGCCATTCTCTGCCCCCCAGAAAGGAGCAGAGAGCACATGGCAGAAATGAATCACCCCCTCCCATGCCCATATCCCCATCACACATCCTCCATCCCATAGGCACATCTTCCCTCTTAAAGGGATCTCCGGTATGGATGTCAGGGCAAATCCCTCAGCGCTGATTCTAACCCCAGGCTTCTATTAAAGGGATCATTAGTATAGAAGTCAGAGAAAATCCATCCAGCGCTCTGTTTCAGACCCCAGGCTCTCTTAAAGGGATCATTGGTATGGAAGTTAGGGCAATTCCACTGAGTGCTCTGGTTCTGACCCCATGCCCCTCTTAAAGGGATCCCTGGTATGGAAGATATGGCAAATCCCTCAGAGCTCTGATTCTGACCAAAGGCTTGTATTAAAGGGATCCTCAGTATGGAAGTTAGGGAAATTCCACTCAGTGTTCTGGTTCTGACTCCAGGCTCTCTTAAAGGGATCCCCAGTATGGAAGTTAGGGCAATTGCCTTCAAATGCTCTGGTACTGACCCCAGGCCCCTCTTAAAGGAATCTCCTGTATGGAAGTTAGGGCAAATCCTTCAGCGCTTTGAATCTGACCCCACAATTCTATTAAAAGGATCATTGTATGCAAGTCAGGGCAAATCCATTCAGCGCTCTGGTTCTGATCCCAGGCTCTCTTAAAGGGATCCCCGATATGGAAGTTAGGGCAATTCCACTCAGCACTCTGGTTCTGACCCCAGGCCCCTTTTAAAGGAATCCCCACTATGGAAGTGAGGGCAAATCCACTCTGTGCTCTGGTTCTGACCCCAGGCCCCTCTTAAAGGGATCCCCGGTGTGGAAGTGAGGGCAAATCCACTCTGCACTTTGGTACTGACCCCAGGCCTCTCTTAAAGGGATCTCCGGTATGGAAGTTAGGGTAAATCCCTCAGCGCTCTGATTTTCACCCTAGGCTTCTATTAAAGGGATCATTGGTATGGAAGTCAGGGCAAATCCACTCGGCTCTCTGGTTCTGACCCCAGGCCTCTCTTAAATGGATCTTTGGTATGGAAGTCAGGGCAAATCCATTCAGCATTTTGGTTTTGACCCCAGACCTCTCTTAAAGGGATCCTCGGTATGGAAGTTATGGCAATTCCACTCAGCGCTCTGGTTCTGACCCCAGTCTCTCTTAAATGGATCATTCTGAAATTAAGGAAAGAGAGCGCACATAGGGCGATAAAAGTGATTTTTTTTTGGGTGACAATACACGGTTAGTGCACTCACCTTTACAGGTTGTAAACAGTCACAACCCCTTGCAGAATGTCAAAGGAACCAGTGGTCACTGCAGACTCCCGTAGATACCAATGTCACAAAGGAGCAAGAAAAAGACCGGGTTTTTCAATGTATCCACGCTGACCACACAAGGACAGAAATATTCTTCATAGCTTTATTGTGCCGACGCGTTTCAAGGCAGATCTGCCACTTCCTTAGGGCCAAAGAATTCAAGAAGATTATTTCTATCCTTGTGTGGTCAGCGTGGATACTTTGAAAAACCCAGTCTTTTTCTTCCTCCTTTGTTAAATGATCAGCACCCTGGTTCTGACCCCAGACCCCTCTTAAAGGGATCCCCGGTATGGAAGTCAGGGCAAATCCACTCAGTGCTCTGGTTCTGATGCCAGGCCTCTCTTAAAGGGATCCCTGGTATGGAAGTTAGGGCCATTCCATTCAGTGCTCTGGTTCTGACCCCAGGCTGACGGGATGATGTGGGATATTAGGGGTATAGTCCGGTGGCTCTGGCTGACGGGATGATGTGGGTTATTAGGGGTAGAAGTCTGGCAGCTGTGACGGGATGATGTGGGATATTAGTAGTCCGGTGGCTCTGGCTGATGAGATGATGTGGGATGATATAGTGAATGTGGCTATGTGGAGTGGGCGGGGCTATACACTCAGCTTTATATATATATATATATATATATATATATATATATATAATCATTATAATTTGTTATAACTAACCGTAGTTAGTTACTATGCCCAGGCAGCGCCGGGCTATTCAGCTAAAATACTATAATGTGGAGTTGAAGTTTACAGTTTTAACTTTCCTGATAGAGTATGTTTGAAAAAATACACAAAATAATAATTTCCAGGTATCTATCTAGCAGATCTATGCTTCTGTGTGACTGCCTAAAGGTAGTCACACTTAGCGATGTACCAGCGATCCCGACCAGCGATATGACGCAGTCAGGATCGCTGGTACATCGCTAAGTGGTCGCTAGTGAGCTGCCACACAGGCAGATCTCACCAGCGACATCCCAGCGGTCGGGGGTCGCTACTTACGTGTCAGACGAGGCAATCCTGACGTCCTCCCGCCCGCGTCCACGCGTCGCTCGCCTCCACAGCAGGAAGCTGACGACGAGAAACAGTCCAGGACGTTCTTGCGCGATCAGTGATAACCAGCGGGGGAGCCGGTCGGAGGTAAGTATCAGACATAGCGATATGGCTAGCGATATCCCTATAACGTCACAAAAACCAGTGACGTTATAGCGATATTGCTAGCGATATTGCTTAGTGTGACAGGCCCTTTACTCTGCTGATATGTTTTTTTAAGGAGTGTAGAAATGCACATCGTACCTTGTTTTTACTAAACCTCTAAAAACGTATATATCCCCTTGAAAATGCTACTACATAGTACAAATTATGCTTATGTCTGACCACTACAAACACTCATCTGAACTGGTCCAAGTGTTGTCAGTTTTTTCCACGGGCAGCACTTAGACAGACAATGAGGTCTCATGAATATTGCCTATGAAGCAGATGGAAATAAACATGTTAAAGGAGTTGTCTGATCAAAACCGATAAGTCTGTAGTCTCTGTGTGACTGCAGACTTACGAGTCCCCCCAGAGCACGCATGGCGTGCTGCAGGGATTCACCGATTTCAAACCCGAGACCAGATGGTATGTATGAGTTATACATACTCCTGGCTAGAGGGCACGGCCTTGCTCTCTATACACTTACTCAATACAAGTATAGGGAGCTAGCCCACACCCACTGAACAAGAGTATGTATAACTCATACATACCCTCCGGTCCTGGGTCTGAAACCGGCAAATCCCCCCCAGCGCACTGTGCATGCCCTGGGGGGATTTGTAAGTAATGAGCCTTTTACACATAGCGATATCGCTAATGCGTCACCGATTTTGTGTCGCAACAGCGATATCGGTAGCGATATCGCTACATGTGACACCTCCGACCGCCCCCCCCGCTGGCTATCGTTGATCGCATGAGATCGTCCTGGTCTATTTCTCGTCGTCGGCTTCCCGCTGGCGCCTATGAGCGACTCTATGGATGCGGGAGGAAGTCGTCATCAGAGCTGCCGTCTGACAGGTAAGTAACGACCGCTGACCGCTGCTGCATCGCTGGTGTGACCGTGGTCCCGAGGTTCCACTTAAAAATTAAAAACGAATGTGAACTTCACCATCTCTGCCTCCGCTTCCATTCGTTACACCTTGTGGGGTATCGTGGAAATCCCCAATGGGCCCTTGGCTGTGGGAAGAAGGAGAGGAAAAGAAAAGTCTGCAGTTCTCAGGGGCGTCGGCTCTTTACAAGCGCAGGCAGAGTATTTGCAGGGGTGCGCGCATGCAGCTTTCATTACCTGAACCGCCGCGGCACACGTCCCGATTAATGAAGAGTGTGAGCCCATCGTCACCGGCGTAAGACGTCAGTGTCATGCATCGCATGCAACGGACACACACATTCACCGCCGGCCTCTGCTATTGTAAGGGGTGTACAAGGACTGGTTGTGCCCACTCTCCCTTTCTCGTGTTTCACGTCCTTAACCAGCTGATATGCATAAGATGTTATGATGACTGTTAAATGTTTTATGTGTTATAAGATTGCCATGAAGTTATTGTACAGGGAAAGTTTAGTGTCCAGATTAGCCACTAGATGGGGCACAATAGTATAAGTATAATAGGATGATAGGAACTAGTTAACGTAGGAGGGGCCAACTGGGGTAAGCTTGAAGGATTTTCCTGCATTTAGTTAGTAAGGCCTGGAAGCGCGGACAGGGCAGTTGTGCCACTCAACATTTAAGGAAAGGAGCCCAGCTCGTCCAGGGCCTAGAAGCAACGGTCACTGTTAAGGTGAAGGGATACAATGCAGCTTCAGCATGGTGGCAGTCAGCTACCTAGGAAGACCCCTTGAATGTCCGGGGCAAAACGGACAGGGAACTCCTAAAGATAGACTATCCAGATCGAACACTGCAGTACCAAAGGCAATGGTACGACCCTGTGATATTCCTAAAGAAGTGAGGGACAGCACAGAGAAAGAAAATGCTATGCTTTGTGAAGAATCTTGTGCTGTACTTAAGTGTGGACTGGATGAGCTGAGAAAAGAACTGAGTAAAATTGTTTGTTTTAAATTGGAACATGACTCTGCCTGTCTTTATATGGGACTTCAAGAAAGAGATCCCCAGCAGACCAGAGAGGACCCTGATGGGCAAGCAAGTTGCCGAAAAGGTATGCTGCAGAAGCTCCTGTATATAATATCACTGGTGATCACTGTATTAGTACACTGACACTATAGGTAGAGCTCCTATGTATAATGTCACTGGTGATCACTGTATTACCTATACACTGACACTAATGTATATACAGAGCTCCTGTGTATAATATCACTGGTGATCACTGTATTAGTACACTGACACTATATGCAGAGCTCCTGTAAAACCAAAGGAACAAACAATATGTGTATATACCCTAATGAAAATAAATAAGTAAAAAAGCAAGTGCATTAAATAATTAACATAGGGTACTTGGTAAACACTGTTTTGATCAAAAAAGTATAAAGCTGTCCCACCACGGCAAGGTGTACCCATTTGAGACAGTAACTACACTAACGGTAAAACCTATGTAGTGTGAATAGTGGCAGAGTCTCTGGGTCCCAAAAGGACACCCAGCTTAAAGGGAATCTGTCACTTGAATTTGGCGGGCTTTTTAAATGCCTTCTGTCCGGTCCGATGGGCGGTGTTTCCTATCCATTCCTCCTCCCCATCCTTGCCCGCCGTCCGCAATATTTCCTGGAATTTGAGTAGGTGTCCACCATAGTCTGCGCATGAGCAATGCAATCTTGCCTCGCGCACGCGCACTATGCTTTGCCCAACTGCGGGCAACGCCGAAAAGCATTACTGCGCATGCGCCGGTTAACTATGTCCCGGAAGTATTTTGCTGTGTTTCGGGACATAGTTAACCAGCACATGCGCAGTAATGAGCAGTAATGCTTTTAGGCTTTGACCGCAGTTGGGCGAAGCATAATGCGCATGCGCGAGGCACGATTGCATTGCGCACTCGCAGACTATGACGGACACCTACTCAAATTCCAGAAAATATTGTGGACTGTGGGAAAGGATGGTGAGGAGGAATGGATAGGAAACACCGCCCATTGGACCGGACAGAAGGCATTTAAATAGCCCGCCAAATTCAGGTGACAGATTCCCTTTAAGAGGGACTATAAATGAACTACACAGCTCAATAGAAAGGAGGCCACACTCTATTTGTACTGAATACAAAAATACTGAGTCTCTGGGTCCCAAACGGACACCCAGCTTAAGAGCTTTTTTTTTCCAGTTTTTTTGTATTCGGTATTTTTTTGTATTTTTTGTATTCTCAATAGAAGGGTGTGGCCTCCCTTATATTGAGCTATGTAGTTCACTTACAGTCCCTCTTAAGCTGGGTGTCCATTTGGGACCTAGAGACTCTGCCACTATTCACACTAGGTAGGTTTTACCGTTAGTGTAGTTACTGTCTCAAATGGGTACTCCTTGCCGTGGTGGGACAGCTTTATACTTTTTTGATCAAAACAGTGTTTACCAAGTACCCTATGTTAATTATTTAATGCACTTGCTTTTTAACTTATTTATTTTCATTAGGGTATATACACACATTGTTTTTTCCTTTGGTTTTGCTTGCTTTTATGGCCAGTGTGAACATGCTTTTACATCATGCATGTCGTTCAAGTCTACTCCAGTTCAATTTTTTTTTCATGCAGAGCTCCTGTGTATAATATCACTGGTGATCACTGCATTAGTACACTGACACTATATGCAGAGCTCCTGTGTATAATGTCACTGGTGATCACTGTATTACCTATACACTTACACTATATACAGAGCTCCTGTGTATATCACTGGTGATCACTGTATTAGTACACTGACACTCTATGCAGAGCTCCTATGTATAATATCACTGGTAGTCACTGCATTAGTACATTGACACTATAGGCAGAGCTCCTATGTATAATGTCACTGGTGATCACTGTATTACCTGTACACTGACACACTGACACTATATACAGAGTTCCTGAGTATAATGTCACTGATCATCCCTATCTTACCTGTACACTGACACTATATACAGAGTTACTGTGTATAATGTCACTGGTGATCACTGTATTACCTGTACACTAACACTATATACAGAGCTCCTGTCTATAATGTCACTGGTGATAACTGAGTTACCTGTACACTGACACTATATACAGAGGTACTGTGTATAATGTCCCTGGTGGTAATAATAGTGTTGTTAGTATTGTGGTTTGTATTCATGATCAGTATTGTAGTATTCGGTCACTATGTGATGGTAATTTGAGGTCTGACCACAGTGTGGGAGTGTTTCTCCTTGTATGTGGTATTATTTGGTCCTTTTATGCTGGTAATATGTCATATCATTCTGTCACTATGTGGTGGTTAAATGTGGTCTGGTCATGGTGTGGCTGTATTAGTCCCTTGTATGTTGTATTATTCGGTCACTATGTGGTCTGGTCATGTTGTGGTGGTATTTTTTCTCTTTATGTGGTAGTATTGTAGTATTGGTCTTGGTATAGGGGATTGTGATGTGTATGGTGGTCATTTGTTCTCTCTGATATTAATTAGGAGAAAATTATTTATTTCCATTAGAGATTAAATACTTAGAACACAGTGGCGGAGATGCACTTACAGGGATTTTCCTGTGGAAAAAAGTAATCACCTATCCATAAGATAAGTGATAACGTATTGATTGGTGGGGGTCTGTTGTGAACACTTTTGACCTGACTTCTGAGTTTGGGCTCCCTTTGGTGGTTGCTGTGGGTAATGGAGCTGGCCGGGTTGACAGAAGTCAATCACCTGAAGAGGATGATTGGAGGTCAGGTGTTACAGACTGGGAAGATTTAAGTGAGCAAGCTTCCCTCAGTTATTGCTGGTGATTTGGTTTTCTTCCTGGGCATTTTGAAGTCTGCTTGCCCCTGCTTGTTCCTGCATCGTTCAGATAAGTTATTTGTTTGCTGGAATCTTTTTACATTTGATCCAGTTTTTGCCTTTCTCTGATTTCTGCTTTGCTGTGTGGGTTCAGCATTGTTCCCTGCTGGGACCAGAGCTGGACCCCATTCCATATGCCACATCTCATGTCAGTCTGTTCAGTATTGTTAATCCCCTGTTATATCAGTATCTTTTGTTTTGCTTCCAGTTCACACCAAAATTCTGATCTAGTGGGGGAGAGGTCGTGTGGCCTCAGTATTTTTGCATATCAGACGTGTTGGATTTTTCTTAGGGTTTTTTGCATGATTGCAGACAGTATCTTTCCTGTCCTGTTCTATCTAGACAGTTTGGGCCCCATCATTTGCTTACTCTATTTTCTGCCTGTGTTTGTGCCTCATCTTGTCTCACCGGCAAAGTATGTTTGGGGGTTATCTATTCCTTTGGGGTTCTACTCCAGGGCAGTTTAGCTTTCCCCTTTCTTGCTTTAGGCTTAGTTAATTATTTTGCTGTGCCGAGGCGTCTAGGGCATCGTAGGTACGTCCCACAGCTAATTCTAGTTGTGTTGCTAGTTTTAGGGGTCTGCAATCCGCTAAGTTACCAACCTTTCTGGTTATCTGGTTGCCTAGCTTATTCCCCGGCTATCTTCCTCGGTGACCTAGTCATAATAGAATCACCAGCATAAACTGTAGATTCTAGGGTACTCTAAAGAAGGAATAAATTATAAAAAAAGAAAAAGTGTCAGAATTTTTTATATATTTTTTCCTCTTTTTCTCTGGGGGCCGTAGGAGGATTTTTTCTTTAATGGAGACTAAGCAATTGTCAGATCGTGTCGAGCAGCTCGCTGCTGAAGTTTGGGGAATTTGTGCCCATCTCGCTCAATCGTCTGCTGTAGAACCAAAACTCCCTATTCCTGATGTATTTTCTGGGGATCAGTCTAAATTTTTTAACTTTAAGAATAATTGTAAACTGTTTTTTGCCTTGAAACCTAATTCCTCGGGGAACTCGGTGCAGCAGGTTAAAATTGTCATCTCCCTGTTGCGCGGCGAACCTCAGGACTGGGCTTTTTCCCTGACACCTGGGGATCCTATTCTGGCTAATGTGGATGCGTTTTTTCAAGTTCTGTGGTTGTTGTATGATGACCCTAATGTTATTGATCAAGCTGAGAAAACTTTATTGGCATTGAACCAGGGTCAGAAAGCGGCAGAGTTATATTGGCAAAAATTCTGAAAGTGGGCGGTCCTTACTAAATGGAATGATGACGCCCTAGCAGCTCTTTTTTGGAAAGGTCTGGCAGAAACCGTAAAAGATGTTATGGTGGGATTTCCTGTCCCCTCTGGTCTTAACGACTCTATGTCATTAGCCATTCAAATTGATCGACGTTTACGTGAACATAAAACTATGCGAGAGGCGGTGTTGCCTTGCGAACAAACTTCTGAGCCCATGCAATGTAATAGGGTTTTGTCTAGGGCGTAATGTCAAGAGTTTAGAAGGCGTAATAAGTTGTGCTTCTTTTGTGGGGATGCCTCTCATACTATTTCTCTCTGCCATAAGCAAGAAAAACATTTTGCTCACTCATTTGCTGTGGGCAGTGTACAGCCTAAATTCCTTTTGGCGGGGTCCTTGATCTGCTCCTTATCTTCATTTTCTGCTAAGGCTTTTGTTGATTCAGGAGCAGCCCTGAATCTGATGGATTTTGACTTTCCCAAACATTGTGGATTTCCCATGGTACCCCTGTGGAATCCTATTCCTTTAAGGGGTATTGATGTTACCTCTTTGGCGGAGAATAATCTCCAGTTTTGGACCCAGGTCATAATGCGCGGTAGCCCCGGAACACCAAGAGAATTGTAAATTTTTGGTGTTGCATAATTTACATGACATTATTGTACTGGGTTTTCCTTGGTTGAAGACCCATAATCCTGTTCTGGATTGGAAATCTGTGTCTGTGGTTAGTTGGAGTTGTCAATGTGTTCTTAGTGACACTCCTGTTTTCTCCACCTCTCCCCAGTCTCATGATGTTCCTGACTATTTGGCTGATTTTTCTGATGTATTTTGTGAGCGTAAGTCCGCGTCTTTGCCTCCTCATAGGAGTTATGATTGCGCAATTGAGTTAGTGCCCGGTTGCAAATTTCCCAAGGGTCGGCTTTTCAACTTATCTGTACCTGAACATGATGCTATGCGCTCTTATATCAAGGAGTCATTGGAGAAGGGTCATATCAGACCATCCTCTTCACCTTTAGGTGCTGGGGGTTTTTTTGTAACCAAGAAAGATGGCTCATTAAGGTCATGTATTGACTATTGTCTCCTTAAGAAAATCACTGTTAAATATCAGTATCCATTACCCCTGATTTCTGATTTATTTTCCAGAGTGAAAGGTGCTAGTTGGTTTACCAAGCTTGACTTTAGGGGGCGTATAATCTTATTCGCATCAAGCACGGTGATGAATGGTAGACGGATTTAAATACTCCTGAGGGGCATTTTGAGTACCTAGTGATGCCTTTTGGGCTCACTAATGCCCCTTCCGTCTTCCAATCTTTCATGAACGATATTTTCCGGGAGTTTGTGGATAAGTTTTTGATCGTTTATTTGGACGATATTTTGATTTTTTCCAGTGATTGGGATTCTCATGTGGAACATGTTCGGACTGTATTCTGGATTTTGAGAGAAAATGCTCTGTATGTTAAGGGATCGAAATGTCTCTTTGGCGTACAAAAGATTTCGTTTTTGGGATTCATTTTGTCCCCATCTGCTATTGAAATGGATCCGGCAAAGGTCAAGGCCATTTATGGTTGGGTTCAGCCCACTTTCTTGAAGGCCCTAAAAAAGTTTTTGGGTTTTGCTAATTTCTACCGTAAATTCATAAGTAATTTTTCTGGTATTGTTAAACCACTGACGGATTTGACCAAAAAGGGCACTGATGTGGTGAATTGGTCTCCAGAGGCAGTCTCGGCATTTCAGGAGCTTAAGCGGAGATTCACTGCTGCTCCTGTCCTACTGCAACCTGATGTTTCACTCCCATTTCAGGTGGAGATAGATGCTTCTGAGATTGGTGCAGGAGCCGTTTTGTCGCAAAGAGATCCGGTAACCTCTAAGATAAATCCCTGTGCCTTCTTTTCTCAAAAATTTTCACCATCTGAATGTAACTATGATGTGGGGAAACCGGAAATTGTTGGCTATGAAGTGGTAATTTGAAGAGTGGAGACATTGGTTGGAGGGAGCCAGACATCAAGTTGTGGTCCTCACCGACCACAAGAACTTGATCTATCTCGAATCAGCCAAGCGACTGAATCCTAGACAGGCTAGGTGGGAGTTGTTTTTCGCGCGTTTTAATTTTGTGGTCTCCTTTCTTCCGGGGCACTAAGACTATTAAGGCGGATGCCCTCTCTAGGAGTTTCTTTGCGATTCTCTTGATGTGACCGAGTCTACTACCATTCTAAATGAGGATGTGGTTCTTTCTGCTATTTCACCCGATTTGAGACTTGCGCTGGAGGAATTTCAGGAGGACAAACCTGAACAATGCCCTATGGGGAAATTGAATGTCCCTGACCAGTGGAGGAGAAGAGTAATGTCTGAAATTCATTGCTCCGCGTTAGCTGGTCATCCTGGTATTTTTGATACCAGAGATTTGGTGAGTCGGTCTTTTTGGTGGCCTGCTTTATCTCGTGATGTCAGGAATTTTGTGCAGTCCTGTGGGACTTGTTCTCGGTCCAAACTCTGTTCTCGTTCTAGTGGTTTGTTAGTGCCCCTGCCGGTGCCCAGGAGGCCATGGACCCATATCTCAATGGATTTTATTTCTGATCTTCCTGTCTCTCAGAGAATGACGGTTATCTGGGTGATCTGTGATAGATTTTCTAAGATGGTCCATCTTGTACAACTCCCGAAGTTGCCATCTTCTTCTGAGTTGGTGCCCTTGTTTTTACAACAGGTGGTTCGATTGCACGGTATTCCTGGAAACATTGTATCTGACAGAGGAGTCCAGTTTGTTTCCAGATTTTGGAGAGCTTTTTGTTCTAAACTGGAAATTCCATTGTCTTTCTCCTCTGTGTTTCACCCTCAGACCAAAGGGCAGACTGAGAGAACAAACCAGATTTTGGAAATCTATTTGAGATGTTTTATATCTGCTGATCAAGATGACTGGGTCTCATTTTTGCCCTTGGCTGAATTTGCTCTAAATAAGAGGGCTAGTTCTGCCACTTTGATGTCTCCTTTTTTCTGCAACTTTGGGTTTAATCCTCGATTTTTCTTTAGGGCAGGTGGAGGCTTCGGCCTGTCCAAGTGTGGATTCTGTGGTAGAGAGAATGCAGCAGATTTGGGATCAAGTAGTGGATATGTTGTCTCACTCTCAGGAGAAGGCCCAACGGTTTGCCAACCGGCATAGGACCGTTGGTCCCAGTTTAAAGTGGGTGACATGGTTTGGTTGTCCTCAAAAAATATTCCTATGAAAGTTGCGTCTCCAAAATTCAAGCCAAGGTTCATTGGACCTGATAAGATTTTGGAAATCTTTTTCCCATTTCTTTCCGTTTGGCTCTTACAGGAACGTTTAAGATTCACAACGTTTTTCATAAATCTTTGTTGAAAAGGTTTGTGGAGCCAGTAGTTCCCATGGCTGCGCCCCCTGATCCTGTATTGGCTAAGGGTAATCTGGAGTATGAGGTAGAGAAGGTATTGGATTCTCATCTGGCTAGACGGAGACTCCAGTACTTGGTCAAGTGGAAAGGTTATGGTCAGGAGGATAATTCTTGGGTGTTTGCTTCTGTCATTCATGCCAAGAGATTGGTTCCCGCCTTCCACCGGGCCCATCCTGATCAGCTTGGATGAGGGTTCGGTGTCCCCTCCTCAAGGGGGGGTACTGTTGTGAATACTTTTGACCTGACTTCTGAGTTTGGGCTCCCTCTGGTGCTTGCTGCGGGTAATGGAGCTGGTCGAGTTGACAGAAGTCAATCACCTGAAGAGGATGATTGGAGGTCAGGTGTTACAGACTGGGAAGATTTAAGTGAGCAAGCTTCCCTCAGTTGTTGCTGGTGATTTGGTTTTCTTCCTGGGCATTTTGAAGTCTGCTTGCCCCTGCTTGGTCCTGCATCGTTCAGATAAGTTATTTGTTTGCTGGAATCTTTTTGCATTTGATCCAGTTTTTGCCTTTCTCTGATTTCTGCTTTGCTGTGTGGATTCAGCATTGTTCCCTGCTGGGACCAGAGCTGGACCCCGTTCCATATGCCACAGCTCATGTCAGTCTGTTCAGTATTATTAATCCCCTGTTATATCAGTATCTTTTGTTTTGCTTCCAGTTCACACCAAAATTCTGATCTAGTGGGGGAGAGGTTGTGTGGCCTCAGTTTTTTTGCATATCAGACGTGTTGGATTTTTCTTAGGGTTTTTTGTGTGATTGCAGACAGTATCTTTCTTGTCCTGTTCTATCTAGACAGTTTGGGCCCCATCATTTGCTTACTCTATTTTCTGCCTGTGTTTGTGCCTCATCTTGTCTCACCGGCAATATATGTTTGGGGGCTATCTATTCCTTTGGGGTTCTACTCTGGGGCAGTTTAGCTTTCCCCTTTCTTGCTTTAGGCTTAGTTAATTATTTGGCTGTGCCGAGGCATCTAGGGCATCGTAGGTACGTCCCACGACTAATTCTAGTTGTGTTATTAGTTTTAGGGGTCTACAATCCGCTAAGTTACCAACCTTTCTGGTTATCTGGTTGCCTAGCTTATTCCCCGGCTATCCTTGTTCTGTCTCCGACACAATCAATTACTCTTAACTGTTCATTTCATAAAATAAATTCAGTATAATGCTCAGTTTACCACGTTTTAATGTTTATTGATTCCAGCTCCATCAAGTGGCCAAAAGTTATAACTGCATGATATTATGCATTGTATTTCCTGTATCATTTCCCTCCAATTCCTAATGTATTCTGGGTAACTTTGCGAGGTATCATGGTCTATCCCAGCCCCCTTTCTCTCTTCAGTGGGCCATTTCTTTCAAGTCTGCATATTGGAAGCTCCTCATCGCTTTACTCCCCTTGTGTCAGCATCGGTGTTTTACCAAACACATCTATGCCTACATTCAATAAACCACAGTTTCAACTACAGTCTCCCTTATTGGACCCCGGTAAAGCGGTTTAGCTGCTTGTTAAGCTATATGAATCCCGTTCATTTAATGAGGACATGACAATCCTCCTTGGTGACCTAATCATAACAGGGGTCTGACTGCTGGGACCCATTCAACAAAATGTGGAACTTTTCATCCTCATTAGACTGGAGTGGCATGTACAACTTGATCACTAATCCATTCATTCCCTCAATGGCTGCACTTTTTTCTAGAAGCACCAAAGAGACTGAATGGAGCTGCGGTCAGACATCCCACTTACCGCTTTATTTTCAATGGGGATAAGTGTCCTATCAACCATAAAACTTCCTTATTCTTCCGATCTGTGTAGTTTCTAATGGTCGGATCTAAACGATCACCTATCCTGTGGAACCCATGGATCGGTGATAATAACTTGTTGCAACCAAAGATCCCATTAATGTAAACTACCGTAATTATACATCCCAGTTATGGGGACGCACAGTAGATACACAGGAGCCTCCTGTGTTTTACAGCTGATACTCCATTATAATGGGGATAACGACTGACAGATATTTGCATATAGCTGTAGGGTGGGCACCTTGAGTCCATTCCCCTGGTGGGCCCCATACACACCAGTCCGACCCTGGTGACTGGTGTATTATCTGATGACTGTAATCATAGTGTAATATATAATGGTCACATACTATCCGGTATATAATATTACATTGACTACGTACTTCAGATATTACAAGTCCCCTCTAAAATGTAAAGTGCTGTGGAATATGTTAGCGCTATAAAAATAAAATTATTATTATTATTATGGAACTTGCAGAGCACCATCCTCGTAACCCTTCAACAACCTAATGACTGATGGTATTAACAGACACACGGATGACACAATGATGGAAAATACTGAAGACATCGGTACCAACTTAATAATAATAATAATAATAATAATAATAATAATAATAAATTTTATTTCTATAGCGCCGACATATTCCGCAGCACTTTACATTTCAGAGGGAACTTGTACAGACGATAGACATTACAGCATAACAATAATCACATGGATTATAACAAATACCAAGAGGAATGAGGGCCCTGCTCGCAAGCATACAATCTGTGAGGAAAAAAGGGAGACAGGAAAGGTGGGTGGTAACAATTGCCCTGATTGTTTGGATCAGACATAATGTTAAGATAACTTAACAGGTATGTGTTTTATATGGGTGTGTGAACGAGGCCTACAGGAGACAGATGTTTTATGGTGTCAGTGAGCCTCCTGTCCTTCTGAGCTTTTCTGCATCTGACCAGGTTGCATATATAGTATGTCCGATTACTGTATGAAAATTTGTATATACCTAAGTACACTCTAGTTTTAATTTTTATATTGATTCTGTCAACTAGACTAAAAAGATGTAAGTGCATAGTAGCTTTTAGTACAACTCAAGATGGTATGATAGTAATTGCAGAATTTGGGAGGGTTCCATAGTTTTGTACCAGCTAGATACCGTAGCTTTGGGTTGGAGGGTGTGTAAGAGGTTTGGAGCAATTTGTGATATTCAGGACACGCCACAGAACACGTGTTGCCCATGTTACATTAGCAGACAGGGAGAATATATATGAAATCAGCATAATTGCACAGCCTGCGACACCACCTACCGATAGAGATTAGATTGTAAAGAGGGGACGGGTGATGTCAGTAGTCAGGACATCTGCATTTGCTGGACAAACTGTTTGAAGATCAGGTTACATTATGTAATACAGCACAAATATACAAACATGGCTCGATACTGCTGGAAATGATCAAGACTAAAGCATTGATGGTTACACTAAGTCTGTTTGTTGTAACATGACTCAATAAAGAACTTGGAATAAAACTACACTTTTCATATTCACTTTTTTCATTTTAGATCTTGTTAATGTTTGATAATGTGGGTCGCCCTCCCAGGGCTGTGGGGTACTCGGTACCGAGCCGGTGTCAGGGGAATGTGTAACAGCAGCGGTGACCCGGTCCGTGGCCCTGGGCGCCCAAGCAATGGGAGATGTAGTTAATGGTAGAATAGTTTGTGACGCCACCCGTGGTGTATGGCAAGTATGGTGTTAGGCCAACGCTGCATAGAGATCTGCTGGGACTGACGGTAGGGTGCAGCAAAGATGTAAAAGCTCCCCACAGGTGGAGCTGTAGTCCCAGGGCAGTGTAGATGTAACCAGCACGGGGATGTAGCGGTGCTGGAAGTGTAGGGAACAGACAAGACACAGCGGTTGCAGTTTCTGCACCTTTACTTAGAATATGCAGTCCAGGGTCCGGATTACAGATGGTGTTGGAGCAGGTTAGCCTGGAAGCAGATCAGGATTCTCTCTCAGAAGAAGGGCTGTGCAGTCTCCTTCCTAGCGCCTTGTGGTGTGAAGCACCCCAGTACTTAATTACTCTGGAATGCCTCTCTTCAGATGTTCCTAGAACTATACTTGTATGACAGACAGCTGTAGCCTCTCTCGGGGACTCCTCTCCTGAGTCCTGGCTCTCTATTCAATTGCTGTTGTGTTCCAAGTCTCTGATGGGAGCAGGGCATTTACAGCCTCCTACTCCTCTGGTATCTGCTGTAGGACTTTTAGTATCCGTACAGCTGTGGAAACCAGGCTCCAGTTCGTGCACTCTCAAGCTGAGGGAGCTCTTTTTCCTAGCTCAACCACCTCCAGCTTCTTTCCACATGTCTGCACACTTCACCCTCCACAGACTATCTGACCACTCCTTCCTCTTGGCCCTCAGGGAGCACCCCCTAGCCTTCATCCTGGTTCAGAGTTCCCCCTGCTGGCCTGGAGTGGAACTGTGTTGCATACATTAGGTTAACTGCTGGAGAGACCCATCACTGCTTCCAAGCCTGGCATTACCCTCCCCTGGAGGAAGGCAAAGCCACTGTGGCAACCATACTCCTGGGGGGACCACATTCCCCCCTAGTGCAAGTCAGCACTCCTGGGCTGAACAAAAGAAAACATGAATAACATATAAACAATTGAACAATAATAATTTGTACAAGATATGAAAAAGGGAAAAATGTACAAAAACCAAGAGCTCAAAAATGGTCCTATGATGATAAGTCCAGCATCAATGTCCATGGTCCATTCCTGGGCAAATGGTAAAAGTTTTTGACCACACACAAGTCCTGTGGTTCAGTGTCCATAAAATAAACTCCAATGGAAACTCTTACAGGTTACCTGTAGGCACAAAAGCTTGAAAAACAGTTACATATTTACAAAATTTCAACATTTACATTAACTTTGCTATATACGGTATCTAAGTGGTAGTATGCCTTGTGTGGTGCGGGTAGCCCTGCATAAGACTGGTGCAGTGGGTAATGTACTGGATACACTACTGGGGGTTCTATGTAACACAGGGATACTAGACTGACTGTGACTTCTTAGACTCACCAAAGGTACGACAGGTTCACCACTGGCAGGGCGAGGGTCCTCTGATTCCACTGCTGGTGTGGCATCTGCTACCCGATTTTCCTGATTCTCTTGAGTCAGGTCTTCCTGTGCTACCAATTGGGGAAACAGCAACACTGGCACCACTATAGCATCGTTCACTCTAGTCCAATTCGCAGGGAATTCTCCATGCACTGTGCTGACCTTCTCTTCTTCCACTACCTGGTTCATCTTCAGGCACATGCCATTGGTCTGTGGGTGAAATGGTGTTGTCTGGATCTTCTTACAACCATACAGGTTACAGAATTCATGAAACACTTCTGCCTCGAAAGCCGGACCTTGATCAGTAAGCACTCTCTCAGGGTACCCATGTGGTCTACAGAAGTGCATTTGGAACGCTCTGGCCGCTGTTCTGGCAGTTTGATCTTTGACAGGCACAACCACCAGGAATCTTGAATAGTGGTCCACAATGGTAAGGGCATAGAGGTAACCTGACCGGCTAGGAACCAGCTTCACAAGGTCCAGGGCCACCAACTCAAGTGGCTGTTTGGTGATGATGGGCTGCAGAGGAGCTCTCTGGCTGTCTCTATCCTTTCTGCGCAGGTTACACTGTCCACACTCCCAACACCACCTCTCAATGGCTTTCTTCATGCCAGTTCAGTAGAACCTCTCTCGGAGCAACGTTTCCAACTTCTTCCATCCGAAGTGTCCAGCTCCATTGTGGTATGCTTCCAGGACCATTGATGCATCTCTCTTTGGGACCACTACCTGCCAGACTAGCTCATGAGTGTGGCCATTGATACTCCTCCGACATAGCTTCCCTTCATATATGAACAGCCGGCCTTTCTCCTTCCACAACTGCTGGGTTTCTTCAGGAGCACTCGAACCTGGGCGTGAGTCAGCTTGTAGCAGTAGCTCCTTCACCAGGCGGACTGCCGGGTCATTATCTTGCGCTTCGGCCCAGTCATGATGGGGCAATGGATTCAGGGTGACTTCCTTCAAGCCAGACCGCCTGTCTCTCACCCCCTGAGCACGCTGGGCCGCCAGTGGTCGGTGGAAGGGAGGCAACTCTATTTCTTCCAGAGCCTCTGGGTCTTCTCCTGCATCTGGCAGATTAGGCATCCTGGATAGCGCATCCGCATTGGCATTCTTGTGCCCTGCTCGGTACTAGATAGTAAACTCGTAGTTAGACAGCCGAGCCATCCACTGCTGCTCCAGGGCACCCAGTTTTGCAGTGTCCAAGTGGGTCAACGGATTGTTGTCCGTGAAGATTGCAAACTTGGCAGAAGCTAGGTAATGCTTGAACCTTTCGGTGACAGCCCAGACTATGGCAAGGAACTCCAGCTTGAAAGAACTGTAATTATCCGGGTTCCTCTCAGTGGGATGCAGCTTCCTGCTGGCGTAGGAGATCACTCTCTCTTTTCCATTCTGTAGCCGTGACAGTACTGCTCCTAATCCCACGTTGCTGGCATCCGAGTACAGCACAAAGGGTTTGTCATAATCTGGGTAAGCCAGAACTTCGTCACCAGCGAGGGCCATCTTCAATCTGGTGAAGGACTTCTCCAATTCATCAGTCCATTCAAACGTGGAATTCTTCTGCTTGCTTTTCTTGGACTTCCCCACCAGAAGGTTTTGCATCGGGGTAGCTATTTCAGTAAAGCCTTTGATGAATCTCCGGTAGTAGCCTACCAGTCCCAAGAATTGGCATACCTTGTGGAGGTTGCTGGGCTTCTTCCAGTCCCGGATGACCGTGACCTTGTCAGGATATGGTGCCACACCCTCTGCACTGACCACGTGACCAAGGTACTGTACCTTAGGCTTCAGGAGGTGGCATTTGGAAGGCTTCACCTTCAGGCCAAAATTGGACAAAGCTTCAAATACTTCAGCCAGGTGTTCCAGATGTTCTTCATAGGTCTTGGAGAAAACAATGACATCATCCAGGTACAACAGGACTGTTCATGTGTCCCAGGCAACACTCCATCAGCTGTTGAAATGTTCCTGGAGCAGTGCAGAGCCCGAATGGCATGTAATTGAACTCACAGAGACCCATTGGAGTAGTAAATGCTGTTTTCTCCTTATCTGCCTCTGCCACGGGAACCTGCCAATACCCACTAGTGAGATCCAAGGTGGAAAAGTAATTAGCAGTTTTAAGTGCAGCTAAGGATTCCTCAATCCTAGGTAATGGGTAGGCATCTTTATGTGTAATGCTGTTAATATTCCTGTAATCAACACACATTCTCATGGTACCATACTTTTTCCTTACAAAAACTATGGGAGCTGCCCATGGGCTACAACTGTCCCTGATAACCCCAGCTTCCTTCATCTCTTTCAGCATACTCTTAGCACATTGGTACTGTGTTGGGGGTATAGGTCTGTACCTCTCCTTTATGGGTGGATGGTCTCCAGTGGGGATATGATGTTGAACCCCTTTTGCCTGCCCAAAATCTAGTGGGTGTTTGCTGAATACCCGCTCATACTCTTGTGTCACTCTGTAGACCCCATTTCTCTGGTCTGAAGGTGTAGAGTCAGTTCCTACCTGCAGTTGATTTTCGCCACTCTTCTAGCTGCTTTCCAGAGCCATTGTCCTCCACCCGGTCGGATGAGACCAAGGGCTCTGCTGCTTGCAATGAGTTGTTATTAACAGTGAGCAGCATGGCAACTGTGGCGTACCGAGGTATTGTGGCTTCCTCTTCCCCACAATTCAAAAGGCATGCAGGTACTCTCCCCTTGTGTACATCAACCACCCCTCTGTTTGTCAGGACAGTGGGCCTGCTTTCGGAGTATACTGGTTCCACCAATGCCTGGTAATCCCTCCCTCTAAGGCCTATAGCTGCCCGATACCATATCAACATTTCACTCCTGGGGGGTATTACAATGGGAAAAGCATCACTCACTCTGACGCTGCCAATCTCTCCACCAGAGAGTTCTACCTGTTGTCTTTGCATCAGGGCTCAGATCTCTTTCTGCAGGACTCGTTGTTCACCGGAACCCACAGTCTCAGCCACCTGTTGCAACAAGACAATAACCTCGGACAGACAGTTTTCAATTACATTTGTACCAAGAGTCATCATGGGATTACATTCACGTCGATCAATATCAACAACTATCAGACCTTGTGATTTTAACTCTACCCGCCCCACCTTAACAGTAATTTCCTTGCATCCAATCTGCGGCAAGGTATGACCGTTACTAGCAACTACTGTTAGTTCATCAGTTGGGCCACGGGTGAGTTCAGAATCAGCCCAGTACCTCTTGTACAGAACGTACGGCATAGTGGTCACCTGGGAGCCAGTGTCCAACAAAGCATTCATGGGGATGCCGTCAATCACCACAGGAAGGATCGGTCTCCCTCCCACATACTTGGCTCTCCAGTTCCTTGGGCCTGCTGAACCTACTCCTGGGGGTTGGCCCTCTGTCCCAGGGGTTGCTTGTTTAAAGGACAGTACCTTGCAAGATGACCTGCCTTGTAGCAGCGACGACAGATGGGACGTCCGTCCTGGTCATAGCGATCGTTGTTCCTTCCTTGAAGTGGCGGGGTTCTCCTCCTCCGGAGCCACGGGACATCCTCTGGACTGGAAGCAAGCTGGATCTTGTCTTTGGAGGACACTTGCAGGGACTGCACGGTTTTGGTAAGTGCAGCCATCCCCTTGGTCAGCTCCTGGACTTGAAGACGCAGCTCCTCAGTTGGATCTTTATCCAGAGTCTGTGCATCAGCCTCCACAGGGATGGAAGGAAAAGATGTTGCTTCCTGATGGTAGGTGATGGCTGGGTGCCTAGGGGGCGCTGGATGGCTGTCAGTGTACTCCTGCAGTACCCGAATAGCCCTGTCCTTAAATTCAGCAAAGTCCAGATCAGGGTTTTGCAGGGTTATAATATGCAACTGTCCTCTGTGGGTACTAGATAGGAGTCCTTCAATGAACTGCTCCTTCAACAGTTTATCTTCTTCCTTTACGATGTCAGGATCAACTTTCTTATCTGCTCGTAGCGCCTCCTGCAGGTTGAGAGCATAGTCCCTGATACTGTCCTGCACTCTCTGCTTACAGCCAAAGAACCTCATCTTCATTTCAGCTGCAGTGCGGGTGTCAAGGTGCTCTTCAGTTTGGCCAGGACCTTTGCAACAGTCTCTTTTTCAGTGTCCTGCCAGGCTTTCACTTCTCTCAGTGCTGCACCCATTAGCTGTCCAATCAGGATATTTACTTTCTGGCTTTCAGACAGAGGGTAGACTTTGAACAAACTGCACAGTCTCTCTTTAAATTCACTCAGAGTGTGTGACTCACCCGAGTACTGCGGTAGCCAGGCCGCTCCCGGTATGTAGGGCATGGATAGCGGCATTATGGGGACCACTGCGGCGGGTGCTCCTCCTGGCGGTACCGCTGGGTTAGCAACGGCGTCTGCCGCTGCATTGGCTTGTGGCGCGGACATCTTCTCCCCCCCTAGTTAACGTTAGCCAGGTCCGGGGGGGTTTGTGTGAGCTTACCGGCGGCCGCTTCACAGGCCCGACGCTCTGGGCTGTAGGCCTCAGCTCCTCCTCCTCTCGCGCGCTCTCCTCTCTTCCCGTGCGGCACTTCACTTCTTCGCGCTCTGCGGCAGGCTCCGCCCATGAAGGCTCGCCTCTTTTTTCCCATGCGCGCCAAGCAACGCGGCAACTGGCGCCAATTTCACACAGTTCACAATCACAGTCTATGGCACACAGGACCCGGGGATACCGGGCTCAGTAATCCTGTTCATGATGCCAAATTGGGTCGCCCTCCCAGGGCTGTGGGGTACTCTGTACCGGGCCGGTGTCAGGGGAATGTGTCACAGCAGCGGTGACCCAGTCCGAGTCCCTGGGCGCCCAAGCAATGGGAGATGTAGTTAATGGTAGAATAGTTTGTGACGCCACCCATGGTGTTTGGCAAGTATGGTGTTAGGCCAACGCTGCATACAGATCTGCTGGGACTGATGTTAGGGTGCAGCAAAGATGTAAAAGCTCCCCACAGGTGGAGCTGTAGTCCCAGGGCAGTGTAGATGTAACCAGCACGGGGATGTAGCGGTGCTGGAAGCGTAGGGAACAGACAAGACACAGCGGTTGCAGTTTCTGTACCTTTACTTAGTATATGCAGTCCAGGGTCCTGATTACAGATGGTGTTGGAGCAGGTTAGCCTGGAAGCAGATCAGGATTCTCTCTCAGAAGAAGGGCTGTGCAGTCTCCTTCCTAGTCCCTTGTGGTGTGAAGCACCCCAGTACTTAATTACTCTGGAATGCCTCTCTTCAGATGTTCCTAGAACTATACTTGTATGACAGACAGCTGTAGCCTCTCTCGGGGACTCCTCTCCTGAGTCCTGGCTCTCTATTCAATTGCTGTTGTGTTCCAAGTCTCTGACGGGAGCAGGGCATTTACAGCCTCCTACTCCTCTGGTATCTGCTGTAGGACCTTTAGTATCCGTACAGCTGTGGAGACCAGGCTCCAGTTCGTGCGCTCTCAAGCTGAGAGAGCTCTCTTTCCTAGCTCAACCACCTCCAGCTTCTTTCCACATGTCTGCACACTTCACCCTCTGCAGACTATCTGACCACTCCTTCCTCTTGGCCCTCAGGGAGCACCCTCTCCCCTTCATCCTGGTTCAGAGTTCCCCCTGCTGGCCTGGAGTGGAACTGTTGCATGCATTAGGTTAACTGCTGGAGAGACCCATCACTGCTTCCAAGCCTGGCATTACCCTCCCCTGGAGGAAGGCAAAGCCACTGTGGCGACCATACTCCTGGGGGCACCACAAATGTCTAGATAATGTTCTAATTAGTTCGTAAACTGAGTATCAGTTTTGGCCCATTGTCTTTTTGTTTTAGCAAGCCATATAAACACAGGTAGTATAAAGAACATAATTGTTTACTTCAGTGTATCAAACAGATATATTGCCCATTCATATCAGTGTGGTACAAAGTATTACCTTCTCAAGCCCCCAAAAATATGCAGCCCACCTTAAGATGTTAAAAGTAGTCTGTGAGAACCTGTACTGTTCTGAGAAAGTTATAATGGATTGTGGGGGTGAATTCAATGGCACCCTCATTATTTTGGATCATATATCAGCAGTAGTGTTGAGCGATACCACCCGATACTGAAAAATATCGTATCGGAATGGATCGGACGATCTAAAAAAAGTATCGGGTATCGCCGATTCCGATCCCGGAAGTCCCATTCAAGTCAATGGAACAGAAATATCGGAATTAAAAAAAACCCTTTCTTTCCCTGTTGGTTAATTCTACATGGAGAAAAACAACTAATAATAATGTAGAATGTATTGTAGGAGGTGTAGGAGACATTAAAGCCATAGAGGTTTAGCCCAATGAAATGGAATTGCAGGATTTTTTTTTTTTTAAAGACGTTCGTAGTTACAAAGATATTGACTATGTTAAAGTCTTTAATTTTTTGTCAGATATGTATGTTTCACTACTTCCATGCTCTTCACCTTCTTTTTTACTTCTCCCACACTTTCTCCTTCATCATCTTCAGCAGCAGTATCTTCTTCTTCTTCTTCTTCCTCCTATTCTTTTTCTTCTTCTTCTTCCTATTCTTCTTCTTCTTCCTATTCTTCTTCATCATATTCTTATTTGTGTCAGGCATTCCTGTAGTTGTTATCTCTAAAAGTTTGAAGATTACACCTTCCGTTCAGCCTGTCACAAAAGATTTACAATAGGATTTGTCCGCGTTCAGTTTGGCCTGCAGCAGCAGGGCTTTTCCAGGGGCACCACAAGGAGGAACGGACTCACCCCCATACACTGCTTAGTCTTCTTGTGCTTATAAATTTGATAAACTCATTTGCTCAGATTTTTAGTCTTATGCTTAATGTTCTTCTGCTTTTGGTTTTTATGCTTCTTGGTCTTCTGTCTCTTGTTGTTCTGCATCTTGGTGGTTGTCTTCCTGTTCTTTGTCCTCTTGGTCATCTTCTTCAGGGTCATCTTTTAGGTATTCTTCTGTGTGGTCTTCAGGGTCGTCGTCTTCAGGGTCATTGACAGGGAGATCCAGAGTGAGAATCAAAAACCATTTCCACAAGCTTGAACTTTGAAAAGTAGCAGAAGTTACAAGAAGGCTGAGGAACTGGCGAGAACCAGCTGATGGTACTGGAACCCGGATTGGCAGCAGAATGAACAAGAGCCAATGGCACAACCGTGGACCAGCTGACGGTGCTGGAACATGGTTACTAAGCAGGAGGTACCTGTGCTCCAAAGCTCTACAAAGGACCAGCAGACGTTGGTGGAACTCAGATACCGACAAGGAGGCACCTAGGCCAAAAGCACTGCCGAGAACCAGCTGACGGTGCAGGAACCCGGATGGGCAGCAGAAGCTGCAAGAGCAAATGAAACTAGCGAGGACCAGCTGACGGTGCTGGAACCCGGAGGGGCAGCAGAAGGAACAAGAGCCAATGGGACAACCGTGGAACAGCTGACGGTGCTGGAACACGGTTACTAAGCAGGAGGTACCTGTGATCCAAAGCACTACCAAGGACCAGCAGACGTTGCTGGAACTCGGATACCGACAAGGAGGCACCTAGGCCAAAGGCTCTGCCGGGAACCAGCTGACGTTGCTGGAACACGGATGGGTAGCAGAAGGTACCCATGATTAACAAAGTGTCGCGTCCGCGAGCAGGCCGCAGTTACCGAAACCCACAGTCCTACAGGGGGGTACTTTTCCTATTGGCACTATGGAACCAGCCTTTGTTACCAGATCCCGCAGTCCACATAGGAAGCACTGAAACTGCAGGCACCATAGACTCGGCTAACCCGACCGCAACACGACAGGACAACGTATCAGTGGCAAAGTGACGTTGACACTACCCGGAAACAGCAGGCGTGCTGTAACCAGGCTGGGCAGGAGGGAGTGCCCATGCCAAAGACACTTCCGAGAACCAGCTGACGGTGCTGGAACCCGGAGGGGTAACATTAGCTACAAGAGTCAATGGAACTACCGAGAACCAGCTGACGGTGCTGGAACCCAGAGTAGCAGCAGAAGGAACAACAGCCAATGGCACAACCGTGGACCAGCTAACGGTGCTGGAACATGGTTACTAAGCAGGAGGTACCTGTGCTAAAAAGCACTACCAAGGACCAGCAGACGTTGCTGGAACTCGGATACCGAGAAGGAGGCACCTAGGCCAAAGGCTCTGCTGAGAGCCAGCTGATGGTGCTGGAACCCGGATGGGTAGCAGAAGCTGCAAGAGCAAATGACATTAGCGAGGACCAGCTGATGGTGCTGGAACCAGGAGGGGCAGCAGAAGGAACAAGAGCCAATGGGACAACCGTGGACCAGCTGACGGTGCTAGAACACGGTTTCTAAGCAGGAGGTACCTGTGCTAAAAAGCACTACCAAGGACCAGCAGACGTTGCTGGAACTCGGATACCATGAAGGAGGCACCTAGGCCAAAGGCTCTGCTGAGAACCAGCTGACGGTGCTGAAACCCGGATGGGTAGCAGAAGGTACCCAGGAAAAACAAAGTTGCAAGGCCGCGAGCCGGCCGCAGTTACCGAAACCCACAGTCCTACAGGGAGTGCTTTTCCTATTGGCACTATGGAACCAGCCTTTATTACCAGAACCCACAGCCCACATAGGAAGCACTGAAACTGCAGGCACCATAGACTCAGCTAACCCAACCGCAACACGACAGGACAGGACAACGTATCGGTGGCAAAGTGACGTTGACACTACCCGGAAACAGCAGGCGTGCTGGAACCAGGCTGGGCAGGAGGGAGTGCCCGTGCCAAAGACACTTCCGAGAACCAGCTGACGGTGCTGAAACCCGGATGTGTAGCATTAGCTACAAGAGTCAATGGAACTACTGAGAACCAGCTGACGGTGCTGGAACCCGGAGGGGCAGCAGAAGGAACAACAGCCAATGGCACAACCGTGGACCAGCTGATGGTGCTGGAACACGGTTACTAAGCAGGAGGTACCTGTGCTCCAAAGCACTACCAAGAACCAGCAGACGTTGCTGGAACTCGGATACCAAGAAGGAGGCACCTAGGCCAAAGACACTGCCCAGAACCAGCTGACGGTGCTGGAACCCGGATGGGTAGCAGAAGGTACCCATGAAAAACAAAGTTGCAAGGCCATGAGCCGGCCGCAGTTACCGAAACCCACAGTCCTACAGGGAGTGCTTTTCCTATTGGCACTATGGAACCAGCCTTTGTTACCAGAACCCACAGCCCACATAGGAAGCACTGAAACTGCAGGCACCATAGACTCGGCTAACCCAACCGCAACACAACAGGACAACGTATCGGTGGCAAAGTGACGTTGACACTACCCGGAAACAGCAGGCGTGCTGGAACCAGGCTGGGCAGGAGGGAGTGCCCGTGCCAAAGACACTGCCGAGAACCAGCTGACGGTGCTGGATCCCGGAGGGGCAGCAAAAGGAACAAGAGCCAATGGCACAACCGTGGACCAGCTGACGTTGCTGGAACACGGTTACTAAGCAGGAGGTACCTGTGCTCCAAAGCACTACCAAGGACCAGCAGACGTTGCTGGAACTCGGATACCATTTAGGAGGCACCTAGGCCAAAGGCTCTGCCGAGAAACAGCTGACGTTGCTGGAACCCGGCTGGGCAGGAGGGAGTACCCATGACAAACACAGTTCTGAGCAGCAACATGCGATGTTGAAGCCCAGGGGTCAATCAGGCAGCAGGCTGTGGCCAACTTGGAGCGAGTTTTATATTGGTTGTACACAGCTACTGATTGTAACCGTGATACACTTTGGCCTCTGGCTCTACTGTCTCTAGTATTTCCCCTGACCTCCAACCACGGCAGTTGCTGCTCTGCAGAGTTGTCTTCAAAATCCACACTTGTTCCTGAGTTACTGGGGCTCAGTCACGTCAGTTGATCCCCTGATGTGTGTCCAGCAAGGTGTCCTGCTCTGTCCACATTCCATCAACTATTAATGGGAATGAGGACAGAGCAGGAGACATTGCCGGACACACCACAGGGGATCAACTGACGTGACTGAGCCCCAGTAACACAGGAACAAGTGTGGATTGTGCAGACGGCACATCAGAGCAGCGACTGGCGGGGTTGGAGGCCAGGGGAAATACTAGAGACAGTACAGCCAGAGGCCTAAGTGGACCATGGTTAAAAGTCAGTAGTAGTGTGATGTTGGAGGCAGCAGGAGACTTTGCCATCCGCACAGCAGGGAAACAGCTGGCATTACTGAACCCCACAGACACAGGAGCGAGTGTTTATATCTGTGCGGACGGCACTTCCAGGCTACAACTGGCTGTGTTGTAGCCCAGGATCAATGCTCCAAGCAGGCTGGGGCCTACTTGGAGCAAGTGGAAAATAACATGTACTGTGATGTTGGAGGCAGCAGGAGACTTTGCCATCCGCACAGCAGGGAAACAGCTGGCGTTACTGAACCCCACAGACACAGAAGCGAGTGTTTCTATCTGTGCGGACGGCACTTCTAAGCTACAACTGGCTGTGTTGAAGCCCAGGATCAATGCTCTGAGCAGGCTGAGGCCTACTTGGAGCAAGTGGAAAATAACATGTAGCGTGATGTTGGAGGCAGCAGGAGACTTTGCCATCTGCACAGCAGGGGAACAGCTGGCGTTACTGAACCCCACTAACACAGGAGCTAGTGTGTGTTTCTCTGTTAAGACGGCACTTCTGAACACCAACTGGCATTGTTGGAGCCCAGGATGAGGCATGGAGTTGGCTGAGGCCAACTTCCAGCACGTTTTATAGAGGTTGTAGACTACTACTGATTGTAACCGTGCTCCACTTAGGCCTCTGGCTCCACTGTCTCTAGTATTTCCCCTGGCCTCCAACCCCGCGAGTGACAGCTCTGAAGTGGCGTCAGCACGATCCACACTTGTTCCTGTGTTACTTGGCCTCAGTCTCGTCAGTTGATCCCCCGATGTGTGTCCGGCAAGGTCTCCTGCTCTGTCCTCATTCACACTACTAGTAATGGGAATGTGGACAGAGCAAGAGACCTTTACGCACACACATCAGGGGATCAACTAACGTGACTGAGGCCAAGTAACACAGGAACAAGTGTGGATTGTGCTGACGCCACTTCTGAGCTGTCACGGGGTTGGAAGCCAGGGGAAATACTAGAGACAGTGGAGCCAGAGGCCTAAGTGGAGCATGGTTAAAAATCAGTTGTAGTTTGAATGTGGATGGAGCAGGAGACTTTGCCGTCCACACAGCAGGGGAGCAGCTGGCATTACTGAACCCCACTGACACAGGAGCGAGTGTTTCTATCTGTGCAGACGGCACTTCCAGGCTACAACTGGCTGTGTTGTAGCCCAAGATCAATGCTCCAAGCAGGCTGAGGCCTACTTCGAGCGAGGAGAAAAAGCGTTGTAGTGTGAGTTTGGAGGCAGCTGGAGACTTTGCCGTCCACACAGCAGGGGAACAGCTGGCATTACTGAACCCCACAGACACAGGAGTGAGTGTTTCTATCTGTGCGGACGGCACTTCCAAGCTACAACTGGCTGTGTTGAAGCCCAGGATCAATGCTCCGAGCAGGCTGAGGCCTACTTGGAGCAAGTGGAAAATAACATGTAGTGTGATGTTGGAGGCAGCAGGAGACTTTGCCATCCGCACAGCAGGGGAACAGCTGGCGTTACTGAACCCCACAGACACAGGAGCGAGTGTTTCTATCTGTGCGGACGGCACTTCCAGGCTACAACTGGCTGTGTTGTACCCCAGGATGAAGCATGCAGCAGGCGGAGGACAACTTGCAGCTGGTTTTATAGAAGTTGTAGACTACTACTGATTGTCGCCGTGCTCCACTATGGCCTCCGGCTCCACTGTCTCTAGTATTTTCCCAGGCCAACAACCCCGCCAGTTACAGCTGTGAAGTGGCGTCTGCACAATCTACACTTTTTCCTGTGTAACTGTGGCTCAGTCCCGTCTGTTGATCCCCTGATGAGTGTCTGCAAGCTCTCCTGCTCAGTCCTCATTCACACTACTAGTAATGTGAATGTGGATAGAGCAGGAGACCTTGCCGGACACACTTCAGGGGATCAACTGACGGGACTGAGCCACAGTAACTCAGGAACAAGTGTGGATTGTGCAGACGCCACTTCACAGCTGTAACTGGCGTGGTTGTTGGCCAGGGGAAATACTAGAGACAGTGGAGCCAGAGGCCTAAGTTGACCAGAGTTACAAATCTGTAGTAGTTTGCATGTGGAGGCAGCAGGAGACTTTGCCATCTACACAGCAGGGGAACAGCTGGCATTACTGAACCCCACTAACACAGGAGCTAGTGTGTTTTTCTCTGTGAAGACGGCACTTCTGAATACCAACTGGCGTTGTTGGAGCCCAGGATGAGGCATGGAGTAGTCTGAGGCCTGATGGTGTTGGCATGTGGATGGAGCAGGAGACATTGCCGTCTACACAGCAGGGGAACAGCAGGCATTACTGAACCCCACTGACACTGGAGCTAGAGTGTTTTTCTCTGCGGAGACGGCACTTCTGAACACCAACTGGCGTTGTTGGAGCCCAGGATGAGGCATGGAGCTGGCTGAGGACAACTTGCAGCTGGTTTTATAGAGGTTGTAGACTACTACTGATTGTCACCGTGCTCCACTATGGCCTCCGGCTCCACTGTCTCTAGTATTTCCCCAGGCCAACAACCCCGCCAGTTACAGCTGTGAAGTGGCGTCTGCACAATCCACACTTGTTCCTGTGTAACTGTGGCTCAGTCCCGTCTGTTGATCCCCTGATGTGTGTCTGGCAAGCTCTCTTGCTCAGTCCTCTTTCACACTACTAGTAATGTAAATGTGGACAGAGCAAGAGACCTTGCCGGACACACATCAGGGGATCAACTGACGGGACTGAGCCACAGTAACTCAGGAACAAGTGTGGATTGTGCAGACGCCACTTCACAGCTGTAACTGGCGTGGTTGTTGGCCAGGGGAAATACTAGAGACAGTAGAGCCAGAGGCCTAAGTTGACCAAAGTTACAAATCTGTAGTACTTTGCATGTGGAGGCAGCAGGAGACATTGCCGTCCACACAGCAGGGGAACAGCTGACGTTACTGAACCCCACTAACACAGGAGCTAGTGTGTTTTTTTCTGTGAAGATGGCACTTCTGAACACCAACTGGCGTTGTTGGAGCCCAGGATGAGGCATGGAGCAGGCTGAGGTCTGCTGTTTTTTGAATGTGGAGGCAGCAGGAGACATTGCCGTCCACACAGCAGGGGAACAGCTGACGTTACTGAACCCCACTAACACAGGTGCTAGTGTGTTTTTCTCTGTGAAGACGGCACTTCTGAACACCAACTGGTGTTGTTGGAGCCCAGGATGAGGCATGGAGCAGGCTGAGGCCTGCTGTTTTTTGAAAGTGGAGGCAGCAGGAGACATTGCCCTCTACACAGCAGGGGAACAGCTGACGTTACTGAACCCCACTAACATAGGCGCTAGTGTGTTTTTCTCTGTGAAGATGGCACTTCTGAACACCAACTGACGTTGTTGGAGCACAGGATGAGGCCTGGAGCAGGCTGAGGCCTGATGGTGTTGGCATGTGGCGACAGCAGGAGACTTTGCCGTCTACACAGCAGGGGAACAGCTGGCATTACTGAACCCCACTAACACAGGAGCTAGTGTGTTTTTCTCTGTGAAGAAGGGACTTCTGAACACCAACTGATGCTGTTGGAGCCCAGGATGAGGCATGGAGCTGGCTGAGGCCAACTTGCAGCACGTTTTATAGAGGTAGTAGACTACAACTGATTGTAACCGTGCTCCACTATGGCCTCCGGCTCCACTGTCTCTAGAATATCCCCTGGCCTCCAACCCCGCCAGTGACAGCTCTGAAGTGGCATCAGCACAATCCACACTTGTTCCTGTGTTACTTGGGCTCAGTCCCGTCAGTTGATCCCCTGCTGTGTGTCCGGCAAGGTCTCCTGCTCTGTCCTCATTCACACTACTAGTAATGGGAATGTGGACAGAGCAGGAGACCTTGCCGGACACACATCAGGGGATCAACTGACGTGACTGAGGCCAAGTAACACTGGAACAAGTGTGGATTATGCAGACGCCACTTAAGAGCTGTCACTGGCGGGGTTGGAGGCCAGGGGAAATACTAGAGACGGTGGAGCCAGAGGCCTAAGTGGAGCAGGGTTAAAAATCAGTAGTAGTTTGAATGTGGATGGAGCAGGAGACTTTGCCGTCCACACAGCAGGGGAGCAGCTGGCGTTACTGAACCCCACTAACACAGGAGCTAGTATTTTTCTCTGTGCAGACGACACATCTGAGCAACAACTGGCTGTGTTGAAGCCCAGGGATTATAGTTCAGGTGGTAGAAACATGAGCACAACAGGAGACCCGGATACAGTTGCCAACCAATTATTTAGTCTGGAAGAGGACTGGCAAATTCTGGGGAGATCCATGCTTTGTTCATTTTCAGAAAAGTAAGCCGGTCGACGTTATCGGAAGAAAGTCACGTGCGACGGTCTGTTAGTACACCACCTGCGGCACTAAAGACGCGTTCCGATAATACACTGGCAGCAGGGCAAGCCAGCACCTCCAATGCATACTGGCTAAGCTCTGGCCATGTATCCAGCTTAGAGACCCAAAATTTGAAGGGGGAAGAGCCATCTGGGAGTACACTTACAGGGCAAGACATGTAGTCTGTCACCATCTGACGGAAACGTTGCCTCCTGCTGACTGGAGCCGTCAGTGATGGTGTAGACAATTGTGGCGCACACACAAAACTTTGCCACATTTGGGCCATAGTGGTCTTGCCTTGTGCTGAGATGCTGCCTCTGCTCCCTCTTTGTGCCGAGTTTCCTCCACTGGGTCGACGCACAGAGGTGCTTTGTAAAGCACTAGCACCACTGCTGTCGGGTGGAATGGAAAACACGATGGACTGCACCAGTGTGTCTTGGTACTCCCGCAGTTTACGCTCCCGGTTCAATGTTGGTATGAGGGTTTGCAAGTTGTCCTGGTAGCGAGGATCTTGGAGGGTGTACACCCAATAATCAGCCGTGTAGAGAATGTGGGCGATGCGGCGGTCGTTTCTCAGGCACTGCAGCATGAAGTCAACCATGTGCTGCAGACTCCCAACTGCCAAAGAACCGCTGTCCCCTGCTTGAGGAGTGATCTCTGCCTGCTCTGCATCACCCCACCCTCGCTGTACATACTGACTAGAGCTTTGTGTACCTCCCTCCTGTGGAGAGATGTCTTCCTCCTCCATCGACTCCTCCTCATCCTCCTCACAAAGTGTCCCCTGCCTAGGCCTTTGTGAGGAAGCACGTAGCGCAGACTGTCCAGAAGCAGATGGCATTTGGGACTCCTCATCCTCCACCTCTTCCAAAACCTCATCCCTTAGTGCTTGCAGTGTTTTTTGAAGCATGCAGATAAGGGGGACAGTCATGCTGACTAGCGCATCATCTGCACTCGCCATCCGCGTGGAATCATCGAAGGCACGCAAAACGAGACAGATGTCCTTCATAGAGGCCCACTCAGTGGTGCTGAAGTGTGACCGGCGCACATTGCGACTTGTTTGCGCCTGATGACTGCTGCCTGCTGCTCACACAACCGCTCCAACATATGTAACGTTGAATTCCATCTGGTGGGTAGGTCACATATGATGCGATGTTCCGGAAGGCCTAATCGGCGCTGCAGAGCAGCAAGGCGCGATCTTGCCGTGCTGGAACGCCGCAAGTGAGCGCACTCTATGCGGACCTTGTGCAGCAGTGCATCAAGATCCGGATAGTCCCTCAGAAAGCTCTGCACGACCAAGTTGAGCACATGTGCCAGACATGGGATGTGAGTGAGGTTGCCAAGGCCAAGAGCTGCCACCAGATTTCGGCCATTGTCACACACTACCAAGCCCGGCTGGAGATTCACTGGCAGAAACCACACGTCGCTCTCCTGCTTGATGGCATTCCAGAGCTCCTGCGCTGTGTGGCTTCGATTCCCCAATGAAATTAATTTCAGTACGGCTTGTTGACGTTTGGCCACGGCTGTGCTCATATCGGTCGTAACAGGCTCCTGCTGCGCTGTTTCAGAGGAACTGGAGTAGGAGGAGGAGTCAATGTGTACAGACTGGATTCCTGCAATCCGTGGAGTTGGCAGAACACGTAGAGCACCACTCTCCAGAACATTGACCCAATGGGCAGTGAGGGAAAGGTATCGTCCCTGTCCATGGTTACTGGTCCACGCATCGGTGGTCAGGTGGACCTTGCTACTGACGGCGTTTAGTAGCGCATGTTTTATGTTTGCCTCCACATGTTTCTGCAGGGCAGGGACAGCTCGCCTGCTGAAATAAAAGAGGCTGGGCACAGTGTATTGTGGGACTGCCAATGCCATGAAGTCCCGGTAGGTGTCAATCTCCACCAGCCTGAATGACAGCATTTCAAGGGCCAGTAGTTTGGCAATGCCAGCATTCAGAGCCTGTGCTCGGAGATGGTTTGCCGAGTATGGCCGCCTTTTCTCCCATGCCTGTGCTACCGATGGCCGCCGAGTGGCCTGGGAGTGTGAGGATGACTGGGAACGTGGTGCTGTGGGTGGAATGTCACAGGGGCTCAGGACAACAGTGCCAGAGGTTCTACCTTGGTGATCCTGTGAGGAAGCTGAACCAGCTGTGTGTGAGCTGGAGGAAGAGGCCCCAACACGAGCTGAAGAGGTGGTAGGTGGTGCTGTACGTTGGCCTACGTCTTCAGTGTGTCTGTGTAACTCCAGCTCGTGCTTGGTCCGCACATGTTTCCACATATTAGTGGTATTGAGGTTGCTGACATTTTTCCCTCGTTTCACTTTCTGATGACACAGCTTGCATTTGACAAAGCAAATGTCATCTGCAACTGTGTCAAAAAAGGACCATGCACTGCAAGTCTTGGGAGCGCCCTTTTTGCCTTTTGAAAGTGGAATGCTCCTAACGGGTGCCGAAGTGGAGGCTACAGGCAACCCAGTCTGCCCCCTCCCTCTCCCTCCGGTTTTGGCCGTTCGGGGAATCTCTTCCTCAGAGCTGCTCCCACCACCTTCCTGTTCCTCACGCCATGATGGGTCAAGGACCTCATCATCTACACTCCCTTCTTCAAACACCTGCTTCTCCTGGGTTGTCTTGGCAGCACCGTACGCACCAGAAAGTGGTAACTGAATCTCGTCATCATCTGATGCGTACTGAGGTGTGCTGACCATAGGCACTGGACCACCCGCCTCTTCAGATTCAGAGGGACAAAGAAGTTGCGCATCACTGCATACTCCCTCCTCTTCACATTCTGGAATGCTGCTTGGCTGGCCCTCTCTTTCCAAACCAACAGATTCCGAGAACAGAAGTAGAGACTGTGATGGCTCCTGTCCATGGGTCTCTGACTGCCTGGGCACTTTGGCAGGTGGTGAAGAGACAGATGGTTGCTCTTCGGTGCTCTGGCCCTGAGAGGATGTGGAAGTAATTGAAGTCGATGCGTTAGCTGCCATCCATCCGACAACGGCTTCAATTTGTTCCTCCCGCAGAAGTGGGGTACGGTGAGGTCCTACAAAGCTGCGCATAAAGGACTGTTGCCTGCTAAAACTGGAGGATGCTGACTCACTGGTGCCAACAGCAGGCACAGAATCCCCACGTCCTCTCCCTGCAGAATCCCCACGTCCTCTCCCTGCAGAAACTCCACGCCCACGGCCACGTGCCTTACTCCCTGCCTTCTTCATCTTGCTAGACTGAGAAAGATAGGCAGAAAAGTACAAAGGGGGGCCTTAGTGTGCTTATTCCTGAACAGCTGGTTACAGGTATAAGAAACACTAATTTTATGAAGTGTGTGTGTCGACTACACTTTAATGGGAGCTAATGTGGCCTACACAACTTTCAAATGTAGTGTTTGGTGAACTTTGTTGTTTTTTGGGGGGTGAAGAAAAACTAAAAGGATGTGACCAAAGATTTGAAAGTCAGAGTATCACCAACTTTCTGGAGCTATTACAATGCAGGCAGGTAACCTACAATGCAAAAGATGAGGCTCCAAAAAAATTGGGTAATACTAATCTGGCTGCGGCTGAAGGGCACAAGCCAGAAAAAAGGCTCCTCTTTCTACTCCTATATAGTGTTTGCAACCAACCAATGTAGATGGATATGGATGGATGCACACTAATAGGAGAAGAAAAAATGAGCTGCAATTAAAGAAATATATGTGTGAGGCAGTGATGCACGCTGAGCAGCCTACAACCAGACGTAGCTGCAGGACACACTACTCAGCGTGAGCTGCACTCACACACAGTCAGAGACCTCTCAGACAGCCGTGAACAGTGCAGCTAAGTGGGCACTAGCACTGACAGGCTGCAGAAAGGCTCCGCTGTGTACTCCTAGAGTGTTTGCAACCACCGTATATGGATACGGATGGAAGCACACTAGATAGAATTTTTTTTAAAATAAGCAGCTCAAAAAGAAAAATATGTATGAGGCAGCAGTGAGGCACGCTGGGCGGCCTACAACCAGACGTGGCTGCAGGACCCACTCCACAGCGTGAGCTGCACTCCAACAGCCCTTGCAGACAGCTGTGAACACTGCTGCTAGGGAAAAGCAAGCTACAGTGGTGGTTTATGTAGCCTGGGTAAAGCACAATATTGTTTTGAGAATCGCTATTTCTCACTGTCCCTCACAGTCTTCAACAGCAGCCTGTCCCTAACTGAATTCACAGCAGAGTGACCAGAAATGGGGGCGGCAGTGGCTTTTATAGTGCATCATGACATCATTTCAGCAGCCAATCACAGCCATGCCAATAGTTAACATGTCTACATGCCTAACAGGATGTGCCCACACTTCTGAGGAATCCCATTGGCTGAATCAGAGCGAGCGGGCTGATAGAATTATGGGAATTTCCGATTCCGGTATCCGATATGAAAGAAGTATCGGAAGTCAGTATCGGAATTCCAATATAGCAAATATCGGCCGATACCCGATGCTTGCGGTATCGGAAAGCTCAACACTAATCAGCAGTATTTTGACATTCACTTAAATGTATGCCAACTGAATGTAATAAGATCAAATGACATCTGCCCCATATAGGTGTTTTGCCCAAAACTAATGTGTAGTGACTTGTTGTAATATATGTGTTCTTACTGTATATGGTGAAACTTGTAATATATGTTACATATTCTTATTATTCTTACTGTATTATGCTGTACTTGTACATGTTAGAGACATGGACAGCAAGGAGTTAAGGAGTGGGTTGGGCTAACTGCTCAAAAAGGGGAGCAGGATAGTGATGGGCAGTCCGGCTCTTTTTGGTGATCTGGCTCTCATGGCTCTGCTCACCAAAAAGAGCTGGCTCTTTTCGGATCCTAAATGGATCCCTATTGAATACCTGTTCAGACGTCCGAAATCCCACCCACCAACTTCAGAAACTCCACCCACTTGCTAGGAAACAATTAAATTGCTGAGTGGGCGGAGTTTAGTTCAGGTGGGCAGAGTTACGTCTGCCGAACCCCAGGATTTTACACCCAGTGAGAGCCATTCAAGGATTTTAGTGGCTCTCACTGAGGTGCTGGCTCCCATCGTTCACAGCAGGGAGTTGGCTCTTTGTGTCAGATTGTTCGCGAACGACGACCTCAAAAATTGTGGAGGGCACCACTAAGGGATCACCAATTACATGCTTAAGACCAATATCATAAACCAGAGAAGAGGCATGTAAAGAGGAGGGATCACCAATAAGGTATAACAAAATACAAGAAAATAAATAAACTTTTTATTGATCATCCAAAACAAACAACATGCAGTGCACTTATAAAAACAGTTAAAACCGCACAATCGCGTTCATTTAACACAATAACCCCTGCACAAACCCTTCATGATGCTATTATTTGCAAATGTGCTAACAAAGCACCTGGTATAAGTATATAGAATCTTATCAACAGGTAATGAAAAGCATACACTCCACCTTCCACCTTATATAATAATGGATGCAAACTATCTAGTTAGTCTAACAAAATGTTAGAACAAAAGAACTGCTCAAATTAGCACAAAAAACCCCTAATAAACAGTGTGTATGCACAAATGAGAGCATAGGGGTTAATAGGGTAAAAGGCTGCTAATGCAGTATAAACAGGCCAAAAAACAAGGGTCCCAATTGCCAATGGCCCCCTCTATACAACCTGTTAAGAGCAAAATAATGCTGGCAGGTAAAGCCCTAATCCAGTAACCAGTGGAGGTAAGAGTGAGAAGTGGTGAGGCAGGGGCAGAGGAAACGCCCGACGCGTTACGCCAGAGCAACTGGCTTCATCAGGAGCAGTGTCATGTTGTGAGTGGATGGTGTATAAATACCCATAACATCAGCTTTCAGCCAGGGAACAGGTGTGAGAGCAAGGCTCAAGGGTTGCCATGACATAGTGCAATAATCACAAACCGGAAGGGAGGTGTCTGGTTTTGCCCAGCCACAATAGACTGAGATGAAGTCTTCATAATGGTGTACCAAAATGGCGCTGAGAAAAGTCTAATGCGCATGCCCAAAGTAGCGCAACTTCCGGAACCACACCGGAAGTAGAATGTCCGGTGTTGCGCAGCCGTAATAGGCCAAAATAAGGCGTACAAAGTACACCAAAATAGCTTCTGGCGGGCTCCAGAGCGCATGCCTAGATACAAAAGACATTAATGAGCGGGTAAGGGCCACCAGCCATCTCCCACATCTTATCAGAGACCGGAAGCCATAAAAATATGAAAAAAAAAAACAAAAAAACAAAAAAACAAAAACACTCTGCAATAAAGATAATAACGGAATCCCAGTTTTAGAATGAATGCGTTAAGAGAGCTTAAAGTCATAAGCCACAGTTCTATTAAGGTGCTACTTGGTATAATAGAAAAAGTGTATGAAAAAATACCATACAGAAAGGGATAGGAGAGAACGAAAAAGGGGTTAAATGGGGAATTAGAATAGCGGCTAGTTATATCATGATGAGACCACATGTGTGCCTTACAATAAAGTTAAGGCAACTAGCCTGAAGATATAGCCTGAAAATATACACAAAGAGAGAAAACCCAAGTCTCATATGAGTTTGACAGACTAACAGTCCCATGCTTTCTTTTGCATTTAATTAAAAAAACATGGTTTTTTAAGCAGATAGAATACAATTCATCTGCAGAGTTGAAATACCAAGAATAAATAAGTTTTAAATTTATATTCCTTAAATTTTAATCAGATTTTACCCCTATAGCTTATTGCAATTACAACAATAAATATACACTTATGAAAATAAGAAAAAAAAAAAAAAAAAAAAATAATGTATATATGAACAAAAGCCAGTATATACTGATATAATAATTGACTAGCCCCCATGAGAAAGCGCAAGGACCAACAAACATTATGAAAATCAAAATAGGTCCATCAAAGATCTAAAACGGATTTGATTGCAGTGACCAATTCTCAGTCTGTGAGCACAAAAGTTGAATACTAGGCAATAAAGATGTCCATGTCCAGTTGAGCCGTAAAGGAGAAGGAGACTAAGAAATCTGTTGAAATAAAAAATGAAAATATATGAAAAAGCTATATACAAAAACCATAAAGTAGAAACCCAGAGGGAGCACAACAGAGTCACGATCATTTATAGTTGTTTGTAAAACCCTGTAAAAAGTAATTCTGCATTCAGACCCCTTGGAGAGAGACTGCCCAGATCGTGTATCCATTTGGATTCACATCTGAGCAGTCTCAGGCCCACATCGCCCCCTCTAATATTGGTAGGCACTTCTTCCAGGGCCATTGCCCTTAGTCCCATGGAACGTCCATTATGTACCTCTAAAAAGTGTGCAGCCACTGGGGTGATATGTTTGCCCTTGTCACGATCCCTGTTGGCAGTGGAGATATTAGAAAGATGTTGTTGTAATCTCCTTCTGAATTCTTGAGTGGTTTGTCCCACATATATCTTTGGACAATTACAGACAAGGGCATAGACTAAATTTCGTGACTTGCAATTAAAGTATGCCTTTTTGGGTACAATCTGGAAAGGGTAGATAGGTAATGAAATGCCATGTCTGGCAACCATATTGCCAGTGATTGTTCGCGAACGACACATCACTAGAGCAGGAAGCTCTTGCTCCCAGTTTAGAGCCAGGGCACGTTTGCCCAGGGCAGAAGCTCAGCTGCCTCTGGGAGCCTTGCTGGACCCCAGGAGGGGTATAGCCTGTTGCCTGGACCTCAGGAGGGGTAAAGACTAGAGTTGAGCGAAACGGGTCGAAAAATTTCAAAAGTCACTGACTTTTGGCAAAGTCGGGTTTCATGAAACGAAACCCGACCCTAGGATGAGGTCGGCCACGAGGTCGTCGACTTATGCGCCAAAGTCGCGTTTCAAAAGTTTGTTTTGCGCTCTTTTTCAGCCAATCAGGACCCACGGACACTGTGGGCAACGTGATGACATAGGCAGGGGTCACCACCATCTTTCAGAAGGGCATGCAAGTGATTGGCTTGCTTTGGTGGGCGTCACAGGAGGTATAAAAGGGCGTGCACGCCGACCGCCATCTTACTTCTGCCGATCTCAGTATAGGGAGAGGTTGCTGCTGATTCTGTAGGGAGAGCGTTAGGCAGGGAAGAAGACAAAAAAACTGCTTCTGCTGCTAGCGATTTGGCCTGCACAACACACCAGTCACTGTGTGTGCAGTGCAAGGGGAGGCTATATAGTGGTGTATCAGTGGTGTTGGTTGTTGGGCTGCCTTCTAAGGCTTCCTGACATTCCTGCATTGCTGTTTACCCACTGCTCCGCAAACTGCTTTTTTAAAAGCAATCCCAATTTTTTTTTTTTGTCCTGCTGAGAAGAAAAAAAAACTGCTTCTGCTGCTAGCAATTTGGCCTGCACAACACACCAGTCACTGTGTGTGCAGTGCAAGGGGAGGCTATATTGTGGTGTATCAGTGGTGTTGGTTGTTGGGCTGCCTTTTAAGGATTCCTGACAGGCTGGCATTGCTGTTTACCCACTGCTCCGCAAACTGCTTTTTTAAAAGCAATCCAATCTCCCTTATCCTCTAGTCACTTTTGTCACAGCTGTGCCATCGAGCCTGTCACATAGCGCTCAGATATTCATTGGGCCTCACACAATCCAAAAGTGTCCAGTGTCCAAAAGTGTGTGCAGAGATTCAAAATCTCCCTTATCCTCTAGTCACTTTGGTCACAGCTGTGCCATCGAGCCTGTCACATAGCGCTCAGATATTCATTGGGCCTCACACAATCCAAAAGTGTCCAGTGTCCAAAAGTGTGTGCAGAGATTCAAAATCTCCCTTATCCTCTAGTCACTTTGGTCACAGCTGTGCCATCGAGCCTGTCACATAGCGCTCAGATATTCATTGGGCCTCACACAATCCAAAAGTGTCCAGTGTCCAAAAGTGTGTGCAGAGATTCAAAATCTCCCTTATCCTCTAGTCACTTTGGTCACAGCTGTGCCATCGAGCCTGTCACATAGCGCTCAGATATCAGTGGGCCTCACACAATCCAAAAGTGTCCAGTGTCCAAAAGTGTGTGCAGAGATTCAAAATCTCCCTTATCCTCTAGTCACTTTGGTCACAGCTGTGCCATCGAGCCTGTCACATAGCGCTCAGATATTCATTGGGCCTCACACAATCCAAAAGTGTCCAGTGTCCAAAAGTGTGTGCAGAGATTCAAAATCTCCCTTATCCTCTAGTCACTTTGGTCACAGCTGTGCCATCGAGCCTGTCACATAGCGCTCAGATATTCATTGGGCCTCACACAATCCAAAACTGTCCAGTGTCTAAAAGTGTGTGCAGAGATTCAAAATCTCCCTTATCCTCTAGTCACTTTGGTCACAGCTGTGCCATCGAGCCTGTCACATAGCGCTCAGATATTCATTGGGCCTCACACAATCCAAAAGTGTCCAGTGTCTAAAAGTGTGTGCAGAGATTCAAAATCTCCCTTATCCTCTAGTCACTTTGGTCACAGCTGTGCCATCGAGCCTGTCACATAGCGCTCAGATATTCATTGGGCCTCACACAATCCAAATGTGTCCAGTGTCTAAAAGTGTGTGCAGAGATTCAAAATCTCCCTTATCCTCTAGTCACTTTGGTCACAGCTGTGCCATCGAGCCTGTCACATAGCGCTCAGATATTCATTGGGCCTCACACAATCCAAAAGTGTCCAGTGTCTAAAAGTGTGTGCAGAGATTCAAAATCTCCCTTATCCTCTAGTCACTTTGGTCACAGCTGTGCCATCGAGCCTGTCACATAGCGCTCAGATATTCATTGGGCCTCACACAATCCAAAAGTGTCCAGTGTCTAAAAGTGTGTGCAGAGATTCAAAATCTCCCTTATCCTCTAGTCACTTTGGTCACAGCTGTGCCATCGAGCCTGTGACATAGCGCTCAGATATCAGTGGGCCTCACACAATCCAAAAGTGTCCAGTGTCCAAAAGTGTGTGCAGAGATTCAAAATCTCCCTTATCCTCTAGTCACTTTGGTCACAGCTGTGCCATCGAGCCTGTCACATAGCGCTCAGATATTCATTGGGCCTCACACAATCCAAAAGTGTCCAGTGTCCAAAAGTGTGTGCAGAGATTCAAAATCTCCCTTATCCTCTAGTCACTTTGGTCACAGCTGTGCCATCGAGCCTGTCACATAGCGCTCAGATATTCATTGGGCCTCACACAATCCAAAAGTGTCCAGTGTCCAAAAGTGTGTGCAGAGATTCAAAATCTCCCTTATCCTCTAGTCACTTTGGTCACAGCTGTGCCATCGAGCCTGTCACATAGCGCTCAGATATCAGTGGGCCTCACACAATCCAAAAGTGTCCAGTGTCCAAAAGTGTGTGCAGAGATTCAAAATCTCCCTTATCCTCTAGTCACTTTGGTCACAGCTGTGCCATCGAGCCTGTGACATAGCGCTCAGATATCAGTGGGCCTCACACAATCCAAAAGTGTCCACTGTCCACAAGTGTGTGCAGAAATTCTAAATCTCCCCTGTCCTATAGACACCTTGTACCTTGTTTTACATTACTATATAGTTTGTTGGATTTTGTCTACATTTCTACCAAAAATGAGGAAGGCTGGTGGAAGAGGCCGTGGAATTGGGCGGGGGTTGCCAGCTGGTAATGATGGTGTTGGTGGTGGATCTGATGGTAGTGGCAAGAGCAAAATAGGACCGAATGCAGGAGGTGTTGAGCCTGCGTCATCGTCTGGCTACATAAGGCCTCGAACGCTTAGTTTTCTAGGAGTTGGCAAACCGCTTTTAAAGCCAGAGCATCAGGAAAAAGTTTTGTCTTACATTGCTGACTCAGCCTCCAGCTCTATCGCCTCCTCTTCTTCAGTTGTAAAAAGTAAAAGCACTGAGTCGTCATTGGAGGCTCATGTTCATGAACCACACCTTTCCTTGTGTCCTTCACCCCAACCAAGATTGAAGGATGACGCAGGCCATACTACTGATTACTCCATGGAGCTGTTTTCACATACCATGCCTGGATTATCAAGTCAAATGGTGAATTACCCAGGCCAAGATGAATCTGACATGGAGTGCACTGATGCACAGCCGCTGATGGATGATTCTGCTGGTACATTCACTCAGAGCACTACATTGTCCTCGCAGTGTACAGAGCCAGATTCTGACCCTGATGAGACTCAGGTGCCCCTTCCCGCACACTATACCACCATACACGGTGACACAGAGGAAGGTGCACATGACATAGAAGAGGAGGTGATGGATGACCCAGTTGTTGACCCAGATTGGCATCCATTGGGGGACGAGGGTGCTGCTTCCAATAGCTCAGATGAGGAGCATCCACAGCAGACATCGACATCGCAACAGCTGTTATCTGGCAGGCCCGGAGCACTCCAAAGACAGGTTCCAAACATCAAAAGAGTTGCTGGATAGCTTGTCCAGAGGGTCAAAAGATCACAGCGTGCTAGGCCGCAAAATGTCTGCCAAAGTAGGAAGAGTGCAGTGTGGCACTTTTTTGAACAAAATCCTCATGATCAGGCCAAGGTTATCTGTAAGAAGTGCGCAAAGACCTTTAGCCGAGGGAAAAATCTGAAAAATTTGAATACCAGTTGCATGCTTAGACATTTAACCAGCATGCACTTGCAAGCGTGGACACAACACCAAACCTCAAGTGCCACATGTGCAACTGATCACAACGAAGGTAGTCAGCAACGCTACATTGTTTCCCCCACTGTAAGCCCACCGGTTAGCACAGCAGCAAATGTTGAGGTGTCGTTGCAAGGCCACAGCAGTCAGGGAATCCCACTGTTATATCAACGAAAGACTGATTCTAGGCCATCAGAAAGAACACCAACTCCATCACCATCATCAACCCTCTCTCAGTCCGCCCTGTCCACTGCTACTTCCACCATATGCAGCTCTCAAGTCCAGCTCACCCTCCCAGACACTATGAGTAGGTCAAGAAAGTACTCAGTCTCTCATCCGCGTACACTGGGTTTGAACGCCCACATTGCCAAACTAATCTCGTTTGAGATGATGCCCTTTCGGTTGGTGGAAAGCACAGCTTTCCGCGAACTCATGGCCTATGCAGTACCACGCTATGACCTACCCAGTCGCCACTTCTTCTCTTGCAAAGCCATCCCAGCCCTCCACCATCATGTGAAAGACCGCATTGTCCATGCACTCAAGCAGTCAGTGAGCAGAAAGGTGCACCTCACAACTGATGCATGGTCCAGTCGGCATGGCCAGGGCCGTTACGTGTCCATCACTGCGCACTGGGTTAATGTGGTGGATGCAGGGTCCACAGGGGACAGCGGTGGTGGGACAGTGCTGCCTAGCCCACGGTATAGGAAACAGTTGGCTGTAGGCGTTCGACCCTCCTCCTCCTCCTCCAGAAGCGAAAGCTCGTCCACAGAGCGCAGTCGTACGAGCACTCCATCTGCAGCTGCCACTGTTGCACACGAGGTGTCCCCCTATCGAGCACTTAGTGGAAAGCGTCAGCAGGCTGTGTTGCAGATGATGTGTTTGGGCGACAGACACACCGCCGAGGTGCTGGCCGAGTACTTGAAGCGATAAACTGAGTCATGGCTGGGCAGTGTACATCTTGAGGCAGGCAAGGTAGTTAGTGATAACGGCCGTAATTTTGTGGCAGCCATAGCCCTTTCAAAACTCAGCCACATACCTTGCTTGGCTCACACCTTGAACCTGGTGGTGCAGTGCTTCCTCAAAAATTATCCGGAGTTAACAGCCCTGCTCCAGAAGGTGCGAAGACTGTGCGCGCACATCCGCCGGTCGCCTGTACACTCCGTTCGTATGCAGAAGCTGCAGCGATTGCTCCACCTTCCCAACCACCGCCTCATTATCGACATTGCAACAAGGTGGAACTCCACCCTGCACATGGTGGAGCGGCTGTGCGAGCAGAGGCAGGCCATAATGCATTTGTGGGAGGATACACGGCCAGGCACTTTGAGAGCAGACATGGAGTTGACAGGTGTGCAGTGGTCGAAGCTGAAAGACCTCTGTAAAGTCCTTCAGTGTTTTGAGGAATGCACACGGCTGGTAAGCGCAGACGACGCCATCCTAAGCATGAGCATCCCACTTATGCGTCTGCTCATGCAAACTTTGACGCACCTTAAGGAGCAGGCGTCTGCAGCCAATGTTGATGAGGAGGAAGAGGAGGAGGGAATCCTTGATGACATTCAGCCATTGTCTGCTCAGGGACCTCTCCTGGACGAGGTGGAGGAAGAAGAGGAGAAGGAGGATGATGATGGGGATGATTACTTAGGGGAGGAGGATGCATCTCGTGGGGCAAGTGAAAATGTTGGCGTGGCAAGGTCTGGTACAGGGTTTGTGCGTGACTGGAGGGATGTGGATTTGCCAGAAAGTGCTCCTCCACCCAGCACTCGCAGTGCATCATTGACACCGGGAACATTGGCCCACATGTCAGATTATGCCTTGCAGATCCTAAAAAGGGACCCCCGTATTGCGAAAATGATGAACTATGATGACTACTGGTTGGCCAGCATCCTGGATCCACGCTATAAAGGCAAATTACAAAACATCATGCCACAGGAGAACCTTGACCTAATATTGGCTAATAAACAAGCAACTCTGGTAAATCGGTTGCTTGAGGCATTCCCAGCACCCAGCAGCGGTGATGGTTCTCACACGAGCCGTACGGGCCGGGGGCAGCTTGGCAGAGGTGTTCGTGGTGCACACAGCAGAAGTGGCGTTGGAGACAGGGGTTTCATGACAATGTTGTGGACTGATTTTTCAAATACCGCTCACACAACTGGTAATACTGCATCGATGGAAAGTGACAGGAGACAGCAGTTGTCAACTATGGTTACAAACTACTTTTCCTCCCATATCGATGTTCTCCCACACAGGTCATTCCCCTTTGACTATTGGGCCGCTAAACTGGACACCTGGCCTGAATTGGCCCAATATGCCTTACAGGAGCTCGCTTGCCCAGCTGCAAGTGTGCTATCGGAAAGAGTCTTCAGTGCAGCTGGATCAATCCTGACAGAAAAAAGGACCCGTCTGTCAACCCAAAATGTGGATGATCTAACCTTCATTAAAATGAACCATGCATGGGTTTCCAAGGATTTTGTCCCACCTTCCCCTGATGACCCATAGGGTGACAGAAAAATGGCTTGCTTTGGTCCACCTCTTCCTGGGACTTCACCTATTTCGCCTTTTGCATCAGCTGAATGTCCAACATCAACATATGCCACTTTCTAAAACTCCCTAACTGTGCTGCCTCCCCCCCCATGGCCGGGGTCACCACCTAGCGCACGACACCGTGCGAGTGCCGTTGCCCTGGACAGGTGGGTAGGCCGACTCTTGGGCGCGGGCACTGGCACAGGGTCCCTCATAGTGCAATCAAGTGTCTCTGACGGTGGTGGTGCACACCCGCCGTCAGACACACCGCTGTACTATGAGGGGCCCAGTGCCAGTACCGACGCCCACGAGTGGGCCCCCCTTGCTTGGGCAGGGCCCCAGCATTTGCAATCTTTACCTCTCCCTGCTCCTCCGCTGTGTAATCTGGGCCGTCAAATCCATACTGTGCCTGACACCGTCTGAGCCTGCCTCCTGATGTATAGACATATATTTTGAATGTGTACGCTATCCATACATGTTATCCGGGGAAACGGTACCCTTTCTAACCTTTGTGCAATCACGTGCAATCCATACTGGGCCTAACACCGTCTGAGCCTGCCTCCTGATGTATAGACATATATTTTGAATGTGTACGCTATCCATACATGTTATCCGGGGATACGGTACCCTTTCTAACCTTTGTGCAATCACGTGCAATCCATACTGGGCCTAACACCGTCTGAGCCTGCCTCCTGAGACATATATTTTGAATGTGTACGCTATCCATACATGTTATCCGGGGAAACGGTACCCTTTCTAACCTTTGTGCAATCACGTGCAATCCATCCTGGGCCTAACACCGTCTGAGTCTGCCTCCTGAGACATATATTTTGAATGTGTACGCTATCCATACATGTTATCCGGGGAAACGGTACCCTTTCTAACCTTTGTGCAATCACGTGCAATCCATACTGGGCCTAACACCGTCTGAGCCTGCCTCCTGATGTATAGACATATATTTTGAATGTGTACGCTATCCATACATGTTATCCGGGGAAACGGTACCCTTTCTAACCTTTGTGCAATCACGTGCAATCCATACTGGGCCTAACACCGTCTGAGCCTGCCTCCTAAGACATATATTTTGAATGTGTACGCTATCCATACATGTTATCTGGGGATACGGTACCCTTTCTAACCTTTGTGCAATCACGTGCAATCCATACTGGGCCTAACACCGTCTGAGCCTGCCTCCTGAGACATATATTTTGAATGTGTACGCTATCCATACATGTTATCTGGGGATACGGTACCCTTTCTAACCTTTGTGCAATCACGTGCAATCCATACTGGGCCTAACACCGTCTGAGCCTGCCTCCTGATGTATAGACATATATTTTGAATGTGTACGCTATCCATACATGTTATCTGGGGATACGGTACCCTTTCTCACCTTTGTGCAATCACGTGTAATCCATACTGGGCGTGAGAACGGCTGGCGAGCTGTTAAGCAAGTTACAGCACCTGTGGTTTGCACACGTAAGTTTTTCATTTTTTCAGGAATGACGGTTAGGCCTAATTCCGGAACTGCGGTTGACCTGCACTTACTGGGAAATCATTGTTCGCGGGTAATAATTGTAATCAGTGATCCCCATCACTAACATTGTTCAGCGGGTTATCTGCACCTGTAAGCGACAAACGCTGGCCTTTTCAGTGTAGCGCACATGCAGCCACGGACATGTAAGGGCATGACACACCAGTTATTGGCCAACCTCATGTGCCAGAGCCTCACGTGTCCCTCTAGTAAGCCGGACTCGGACCGCGGGGCATGACGGAGTCTCGTTCGTTAACGGAATTAAGCTTGCAATGTGTGCATCTGTTCTGTAGCTGGCATGGTTGAGGTTTCCCAGGTGAAGTCGAATTTAACCGTAGGCTCCACTCCTGGTGGTGCCCTTCTGGACATTCCTTTAAGGTTCAGCTTTGCAACCATACTGCCCACGTAAAACAAACACTTTGCCTTCATGAACGCTGTTTGGAGGGTCATGACTCGTGGGAATAACGCCGCCCAATCAGTTAACCTGCTAGAGAGATCCTTCGTTGCTCCCAAACATGACATCACACTCCCTAGGAGGAAGGTAATGCCACTGTGGCGACCGTACTCCTGGGGGCGACACAAGTGCACTGATGCCCAGCCACTGCTCGATGAATCTGCTGGTACATTGACCCAGACCACTACATTCCCCTCGCACGCTACACGACCTGAATCTGACCCTGATGAAACTCAGGTTACCCTTCCCATATACAGTTCCATCTTACACGGTGACAAAGAGGAAGCTGCAGATGAAAGTGCAGGTTCGGCCCACCCGCCATCAGACACACCACCGTACTATCAGGGGCCCTGTGCCAGTGCCGTCGCCAACGAGTGGGCCCCCCCTGCTTGCCCAGGATCACAGCACTTGCAAAGTTGAAATACTGTGCAGTGAGATGGAAGATGGGGACGATGAGGAGTCCAGACAAGTACAGGGATTCCCTAGCGAGGAGACTTATTTGATTGTTTTCAATGTTGGGACAGCAATTTTTGGGGAGCACTATACTCTGGAGACTGATAGATGGGGCCCACCATACACTGGAACATTCCAAAGGTGGACATCAGACACTGGAGCAGCATTTACAGGGCCCATTATACACTAGAGCATTAGAAATGGGGCCCATTATGTTTGGAGCATTATTTGGGCCCATAAGACAGTGGAGCTTCATCCATGGGGACCAACATATACTGTAGCATTATGTGGAGCTCATCATATACTGTTTCAAACATTATATGGGACCAATGATTCTGTATGGAGAAATAGATGGGCCTCGTCATGAGATGTAAAAAGTGAGGTATTTTTCGTTGTACTATACCGCTATTTCTCTGCCGTATCGGAGCATGATGAGTTGTGGTATGTGTTAAAGGGGCGCTCTTTCGCCCAGGGCACATGAAAACCTGCAGCCAGCCCTCCCCCCCCACAACTTTAGCCAATTAACCCCCATTTTTCAGTGCGTAACTTGTATTATGAAGTTAATTAAGGTTGACAAGCTTAAGTAAGAAGAATTGATGCTTTTGGCATTCAAATGGGCACTGTAGGTGTGTTTCCTGTCCTCCTCTCACTGCCGACTTTTATTCCCCATTGACTTACATTGGGTTTCGTGTTTCGGGACGATTCCGACTTTTCCCTATAATCGGACGATCTTGCTCGACCCGACTTTTGGAAAAGTCGGGTTTCACGAAACGAAACGCGACCCTAAAAAACCAAAAGTCGCTCAACTCTAGTAAAGACTGTTGCCTGAACTCCAGTAGGGGTGAAGGGGGCTGCCCCTGATCTTTGGGCAGCACAACAGGCACTAGGACTACATGAGTGCCCAGCCGAAGGGACTTCAAGCGTCCACATTCCGGTGTAAGGACTACCTCCTTTTTCAGTCACCGTGGCTGTTGTGGGTACGGACGTGGATGTCGTTAGGGAGAGAGCAGGAAGTTATTATTGCACTTTATTCATTCTTTTTATTAAATTGTTTCCCTGTGGAATGCAGCTGTGTCTGGATTGCGTCTGTCCTGCTTATTTCTGTACAAGGTACCGGGGTGTACACTGACTGCGGCTTAGTTGACTCGGCTGAGACTACCACCCCGGGCCACCTTGTTACACTAACATGCAAAACATGGCGGGAGATCTGGAAAACTCCAATCTCTACTATTTAAGTTAATCATCCCTAGGGCATTAATAGCAGAGATAGGATGGAGTAGAAATTTTTTATCCATCCAGCATAATAAACAACCCCCAAAATAATATATACTCTTAATTAATATTGGTTAAAGGGTAATAAAAACATATCCTAAGAACAAAAGGAGTGGTAGGTGGCCTCCAGGGCCACAAACAAAGTCCACTACTTTGTGTAGGGCTACAAATAAGAAGGGATAAAAGAATATATCCTATAAGTCACCCTATCTAATCGCTGAGGTTGGCACCCAAGAAAGGCATGCAAGATTGCTGTCATCTTCCCCTAGGATACCCTACAGAAGCCATACATCAAAATGTCAACCCCTAATACAAAGATTCTCCTGAAAGGGGAAGACAGAAATCCTATCCATACAAAAAATATACCATATAGAACTCACTGTAATCACATTGTAACGCCGGTGTGTTTGTACTTTGCGTCCCCGGCGTTACTCTGCATGTCTCTGCATTAACCCTTTGCTCCTCTCCTCATAACTAGCAGGGATACTGTTGTCTGTTACCATCATGGATGCTGCTCAGTTCCCGGCCTCGCTGCGTAGCCGTATATGCGTGTGTAGCTCCGCTGCTCTGCATGACAACCCGCTGATGCGATCCCTGGCTGCCGCTGTGGAAAGCTATCCGCGGATTAAAAGGTCCTCTGCACTGTGTATGGCTTACCGTGTGTGTTCAAGCTTGCAGCTCGCCAGGTGTCCTTTGCAATGCTGATTTGTGTTTGGCTCTGCTTAAGCTGGAGTCACACATAGCGACTCACCAGCGATCCCGACAACGATATCAACGTGTCAGGATCACTGGTGAGTCGCTACTAGTGTTGAGCATTCCGATACCGCAAGTATCGGGTATCGGCCGATACTTGCTGTATCGGAATTCCGATACCGACTTCCGATATTTTTTCAATATCGGAATTTGGCATCGGAATCGGAAGTTCAGTTGATTGACGGCCTGACGTCATCATGATGCGCGGTGTGTGCTACATATATATATATGTAGCATGTATGTAGTATGTATGTGGTATGTATGTAGCATGTAGTATGTATGTAGCATGCATGTAGCATGCATGTAGTATATATGTAGTATGTATGTTGCATGTAGTATGAATGTAGCATGTATGTAGTATGTAGTATGAATGTAGCATGTATGTAGTATGCATGTTGTATGTATGTAGCATGTAATTTTTTTTTTTTTTTTTTTTTTTTTTACATTTAACACATTAGCCGGATGATGGGACTACTACTGTCCCATCATTGGCTAATGTGTCAATCACTGTCATGGTAGCAGGCATCGCCCGATGGGACTTGTAGTCCCATCGGACGATGCCTGCACAGACCCCCGGAGCCTGCACAGCCCCCCGGCAGGCCGGCACAGCCCCCCGGCAGGCCGGCACAGCCCCCCGGAGCCTGCACAGCCCCCCGGCAGGCCGGCACAGCCCCCCGGCAGGCCGGCACAGCCCCCCGGAGCCTGCACAGACCACCGGAGCCTGCACAGACCCCCTGGCAGGCCGGCACAGCCCCCCGAAAGGCCCGTACAGACCCCAGAGAGGCTGTACAAGGGCAGGAAAGGGTTTTTCTTATTCCGATACCGGAAGTCCCATAGACTTGAATGGGACTTCCGGTATCGGAATCGGCGATACCGATACTTTTTTTAAAGATCGGCCGATACCATCCGATACGATACTTTGAAGTATCGGACGGTATCGCTCAACTCTAGTCGCTACATGATAGCTGGTGATGAGCTGTCAAACAGACAGCTTCACCAGCGATCAGCACAGCGGCGCCAAGCGCGCGGCGTCGCTGTGTATGTTAGTTACCAGCGCGCTGATGCAGGGAGCTGGTAACTAACGTACACATCGGGTATCCAAGGGACGTGCATCCCTTAGATACCCGATGTGTACGTTAGTTACCAGCTGATTGCTGGTCTCCCGCCTGTCACACGCAGCGATGCGTGCTGGCCAGCGGGAGACCAGCGATGGAAGAAATGTCCAGAGGTTTCCAAGAGCGATCAGCGATACCGGCAGGGGGGCTGGTCGCTGATCGCTGTCACACACAGCGATCTCGCTGGTGAGATCGCTGTTGTGTCACAAAACTTGTGACTCAGCAGCGATCTCGCTAGCGAGATCGCTATGTGTGACAGGGCCTTTAGGGTGCGCACGGCCACACTTCCCCTGCTTTTATGAGGAATGGGTGTGTGCTACAATGGCTGCTCCAGGCTATCGCTGTGAGGCAGCTTCTATATAAAAGTTCCCTGCCCTGCGAGGCGTTGCCAGAGCTTTGCATGGAGTTCCTGAACCTAGCCATGTGAGTTTGTGTGTTCAGCTCCTGCTCTGATTCTGATCAGTTCTGGGGGAGCTGTTGCTCTTTGTCCATGTGTGAACTGTGTCTTGTATCTCGGCCTTCTCTGGGGGCATAATACTTAGATCGCATTCTTGGAGGCTGCATATCCAGGCCTGTCCATGTTGTGTCTTGTTTCCTGAATCCTTGATCCTGGATCTGTTCCGGCACCTGACCCTGTCTGAATTGTGTCTTGTATCTCGGCCTGCTCTGGGGGCATAATACCCAGACCGCCCTTCCTGGAGGCGGCATATCCAGGCCCATCCATGTTGTGTCTTGTTTACTGGATCCTGGATTTGCTCCTTTACCTGACCCTGTCTGAACTGTGTCCTCTGTGTGATGTTCCTGGGGACCCTCTGTGTCTTGAACCTGGTGCCCAGTGACTGACTCTTTGCTACCTGACTTGCTGTGATTTAACCTGGATTCATCTTGGAAGTAGGAGTCCGGGGTATCCACTGAGTTTCTGCTACTCTGTGCTCAGCTGGTTATTCGGTGCTATTCCTGCCGGTTCCAGTCCAACCCGGCGGGGTTTGCACCAGACCGCTTGGGTTCCTTTCTTGGTCACTGCCAGATGTCCGGAGCCTGATGACCGTGGCCTCTCGTCTGGAGCCTGATGACCACGGCCTGATGTCCGGTGTCTGACGACCTCTTCCAGATGTGCTGTGCCTGATGTCCTCCGCCTGATGTCCGGATCCTTTGCTTCCCTGTCCGATGTCCGGAGCCTGCCGATCGCTGCCAGAGGTCCGGAGCTGATGTCTGCAGCCTGATGTCCAGAGCCTGTCGATCGTGGTCAGATGTCCAGAGTCCGATGCCAGTGTGCTGATGCTTTATCTGAGATCCGAGTCCTGATGTCCTGCCTGGTGTCCTGATGTCCTGCCTGAGGTCCTGATGCCCTGTCCATGTTCCTGATGCCCTGCCTGTGTCCTTGATGCCCTGCCTGTGTCCCGATGTTCCGCCAATGCCCTGAGGTCCACCCAGTGATGACTTCCTTCTGGGATTGGTGTCTGATGTTCTCCTGATGAGCCTGTGCTACAGGCCGTCCTAGTATGCCCGTGCTAGAGGATCCTGGACTGCATCAACCCATGATGACTCCTGCCATCATCTGACGTCTGTCCTGGGTGTGTGTCTGATGTTCTCCTGCTGAGCCAGTGCTATGCCTGAGGCCTGAGAGATAGGCCGTCCTGATATGCCCAAGCCAGATGATCCTGGACTGCATCAACCCGCGATGACCCCTGCTATCGTCTGAAGTCTGTCTTAGATCGGTGTCTGATATTCTCCTGCTGAGCCTGTGCTACGCCTGAGGCCTGAGAGAGAGGCCGCCCTAGTATGCCCGTGCCAGACAACCCTGGACTGCATCAACCCATGATGTCCTCCTGCGTTCGTCTGTTATCTTGAGACGTGTACCCTTCCCTGATGTGCGGACCTGGGAGCCTTGCATAACTGTTTTGTTTATGTACCATGTTTCATTTGAAGTAAACTTTATGTCTATACCTGAAGGTGTGCGGTGTCATGTCATTCTGCTACCTCGTCCACATGCTCAGCTGCCACAGACCCCGGTCGCTAACCTTCCCTAGTCTGGGTAGGCCCGGTCCCCCCTGTGGTCCAGAGGGTCCACATTCCGTCCCCACCTGGGACGCTCGCCCCACGTCGGCGTGGTCGGTCGACGTGGAGGCGCCGGCTGGGCCGCATCCGCGGTCGCAGTCGCGACACACATATGATGATTGTCTATAGATATAAAGTACTATGGTGCTTAAAGGAAAAGTGTAGAGAGTCATATTCGTAATATGGAAAGGAAACAGTGAGATATCACAAATAGCCAGAATCCCACATTTCTGCAAATTTCCACCACGATAATGTCAATATAGGCAAAAAATACAAAGGGACCCCACATAGCTACCATATTACCATGGCCTCAACGCGTTTCCCCATTGTGATGCTGTTTCATTAGGAGGCATGTAGAAGGTGTTCCATCTTATGAGGTTTGTCATAGTAATGACACATCCATGGGGAATCTTTGTAATAGGGGTTGACATTTTGGTATAGGTCTTCTCCAGGGTATCCAAGGGGAAGACGACATTGAGCGGGGTGTTTCAATCTTGCATGCCTTTCTACGGTACCAACCTCCATGATGATGTAGGGTGATTTAAAGGGTAAATTGTTGAGGGAAAGTGCTACTCCCTCACCTCTTACTTGTTGCCCTATACAAAGTAGTGGACATTGATTGTGGTGCTGGGGCCACCTACCATTCCTTTTCTACTGGGGATATGTTTTTGTTACCTTTTAACAAATATTAAAAAAAGAGTATATTTTATTTGGAGGTTGTCATATATAACCTAATTAGTCATCTAGATTCCTTATACTTAGCTTTCAGGGAAATGGAAATTCAATGTGTTATGTGCTGGACATTTTTTGGAAAAGTAACTAAAAAAATCCTCTGCAGCGCCAAGCTCCGAATGTGTTCTCTGATCCCGTAACTAATCTGTAAATCGCCTCCCATGGATGGATTTGGACCCATCTGTTCCTTACACAAGAATCCCTACCATGATTGTCTGATTTCAGTGCCCAGAGCAGCAGCTGGCAGCCAAATAATCTCTTGCGAGAGGGTCTGGAGAAGCCCTCTTGGATACAGCCATCCTGATTATCAAGGGCTCATAAATTCTAAACCTTGGCACTCATTCTTTTGCTCACATAATCCCAGCCATCCAACTGCTGTTATACACGATAAAATTGGGATTAAAGAATAATATACTGTATATTTTAAAACAAACCAGCAAAATAATTTCCAAAATTGAGACATAAAGGATTATAACAGAAATCTTGACTTTGAAGAGAAAACTATAAAATATTTGATTATTTGCTGGACCATATACATATACTGTATATAATGTCTGTTACCAATTTTTGTTTTAAAAATGTGATCACATTGTGTCAAAAATAATAGCAAAGAATTCTAAAGTTATCTGGTAATCACTGTGAGACATAGCATTGGGCTATGATCAGGTTTAATTTCAGATGATTGGAAAACAAATATAGGATTGTTATGTTTCTTAAAGCGACTCTGTCAGCAGAGGATGACTTTTCAAACTAAGTCCCGCCGCTCTGAACAGAGCTAGAGAGATAGCTGGAAACCAAGCAGATGGGAAAGTGAACATTCATGATTGGCTCCACCGTCGAGCACTGAGTGCTTGTGCTTGGTTTGAACAGTCATTTTGTCCTGACAACATATGTCACCTATTCACAGTATAGGTAAAAAAAAAAGTATTAATGCCAGCTTGCGACAATTGGGTCCCCCACTAAACATAAGACTGATGGACCAAAGTCCCCATACTGCCATTTGAGAAACCCAGGAGAACATGTCAGATGTTGGACATCTTGGACATATAGAAGCTCAGGTAAGCTTCTATCAACATTAGTTAATTATAGCTCAAAAAATCTTGAGTGACGTTGTAAGATACCCAAGCGAGGTAGTTGTGGGTGATTTTCGGTCCCCACTCGCTCTGGCATCCTACAGACAAGGTGTAGATGTGGTGCTTCCCACTAACTTCTGGCCTGCAGGGCTCTTCTGAGTCCAGGAATCGCTCTTCTAGAACCAGGGCAGCAAACAATCCAGAAGACACGTGGTTAATAAAAAACAAACTTTTACTTAGAGAATGGCAGTCTGTACAGTATTTACAAGCAGGTTTAAAGGATAAGGCCCATCGGGTTGTCATCTTTCCCACAGGTACCGGATACAACTTTAGCCCTGATTCTCGGGATGGGTGGCATATCCCCTCTCTGGCTTTCCTAGCCCTTGGGCATTTTCCTCACCACTAGTAGCATATCTGGAATTGCGATACCTCCCACCCCTCGTGGCCTGAGTCCATCTGTTCCTGTAGCGTCACAAGCTGAGTGTAGCCCTGGCCCCCAACATCCATCTCGAGGTTACGCTTGGCCATCAGAAGGAATCACATGAAGGTTATTTATGGCTATCCACTGCCCCAAATATATTAGGCTCATGTTGTTCCTAGCAACCCAAAAGTCCCACTGGGTACTCACTGGGAACCACTCTCAACCACTCTGATTAACAGCCTGATCTGCAGCATGTGTGTGGAGAGTGTATGTGCAGAGCAGACTGTCAATCAAAGTACCTTAGAGTCATTAAAACCACATTCACTGAATAGTGAACAGTGACTGCAACTGCTCCATGCATCCTTCCAGAGTACTGAAGGAGATAGCAGAAGAAATTTTTGAACCGCTCTCCATAATCTTTGAAAATTCGTGGAGAACAGGAGAAGTCCCAGAAGACTGGAGAAGAGCAAATGTTGTTCCTATCTTCAAAAAGGGGAAGAAGGTGGACTCAGGCAACTATAGGCCGGTGAGTCTGATTTCTATACCAGGAAAGATCTTTGAACAAATTATTAAACATGTATGTCAGTACCTGGATAAGAATGAAGTGATTAAACAGAGTCAGCATGGGTTTGTAACTAATAAGTCATGTCAGACTAACTTAATTTCCTTCTATGATGGAATCACTGATTGGATGGATCAAGGAAATGCTGTAGATGTAGTATATCTTGACTTCAGCAAAGCATTTGACAAAGTATCTCACACAATCCTTATTGAAAAAATGACTAAGTATGGAATGGACAAGGCAACTGTTAGGTGGATTCATAACTGGCTTAGTGATTGGACCCAAAGAGTGGTTGTAAATGGCTGCACATCCAGTTGGAAGAATGTCTCAAGTGGGGTACCACAGGACTCTGTCCTGGGCCCTGTATTGTTCAACATCTTTATCAACGATTTAGATGAAGGAATTGAGGGTAAACTGATTAAATTTGCTGATGACACAAAGCTAGGAGGGATAGCTAATACTAGAGAAGAGAGGATTCAAAAAGATATAAATAAACTGGAGCAATGGGCAGCAACTAACAGAATGGTTTTTAACAGGGAAAAATGCAAAGTACTACATCTGGGCAATAAAAATGAAAAAAGCATATACAGAATGGGAGGAATAGGGCTAAGCAACAGCACATGTGAAAAAGACTTGGGTATACTAATAGATCACAGACTGAATATGAGTCAACAGTGTGATGCAGCAGCAAAAAAGGCAAATGCAATTCTAGGATGTATTAACAGAAGAATACAGTCTAGATCACGTGAAGTCATTATTGCCCTCTACTCCTCTTTGGTCAGACCTCATCTGAAATACTGTGTCCAGTTTTGGGCGCCACATTTTAAAAAAGACATCAACAAACTGGAGCAAGTTCAGAAAAGAGCGACCAGAATGGTGACCGGTCTGCAAACCCTGTCTTATTAGGAAAGGTTGCAAGATTTGGGAATGTTTAGCTTGCAAAAGAGAAGACTGAGAGGAGACTTAATAACTGTCTACAAATATCGCAAGGACTGTCACATTGCAGAAGGATCATCTTTATTCTCATTTGCACAAGGAAAGACTAGAAGCAATGGGATGAAACTGAATGGGAGGAGACACAGATTAGATATCAGAAAAAACGTTTTGACAGTTAGAGTGATCAATGAGTGGAACAGCCTGCCACAAGAGGTGGTGAGTTCTCTTTCAATAGAAGCCTTCAAACAGAGGCTGGACAGATATCTGTCTGGGATGATTTAGCGAATCCTGCTTTGAACAGGGGGTTGGGCCAGATGGCCCAGGAGGTCCCTTCCAACTCCACGATTCTATGCATGCTCCTATGACTAAAGCAAGTGGCTGCAGGAAGGATCTAAGTCCATTTTCACTTTGTAGTCGCATTTCGACTAAGATAGGCATGCAAAACGCTATTTACTACTGAAATATGGAGTTGATAGGTCACCAATATTAATGTCATACATATAAAGTTTATTCCAAAAAAAGGTATAAAAATATACATGTAAGAACAAAATCATTATCACATAGGCTCAGGTATTAGTAGCGTGTAGTCTACACATACTTCACAGGGAGGGAAGAGTAGATCAAGTTACATATAATAAAGTGCAATAAAGTGCTAGCTCTAAATTAATAACAGAATGTAATAGCATGAGACTTACAGATAATATAATCTAACAGAAAGAGATCAAAAAGTAACCAGTCCATAAATGGCAGTCATTAGTATGAGCCCATATGGCTCTCATTATAATAATGCTAAACATGAGACTGCATACAGAGTAGCAAAAAATATATGCTCAGCAACAAGATATGATCATTTCCCCATATGGGACATGCCTGCAGCCCTGACGTGCGTTTTGTGTGGGCTTCCTTGTTCCTTGAGGGGTTGTGAGTGTGACCTTTGGATATGGACTTTTGATACCTTTTGTATATAATATGTTTTCTGTGGAGATGATATTGTTTGAATGTAAAATGCAATGTACAGTTAGGTCCATATAAATTTGGACAGAGACAACAGACAGACAGAAAGGCCCACAAACAAACAGCAACTGAAACCCACCGCAGTGAAGGCCTGGCAGAGCATCAAAAAGGAGGAAACACAGCGTCTGGTGATGTCCATGAGTTCAAGACTTCAGGCAGTCATTGCCAACAAAGGGTTTTCAACCAAGTACTAGAAATGTACATTTAATTTACAATTATTTAATCTGTCCAATTACTTTTGGTCCCTTTAAAAACAGGGTGGCACATGTTAAAGAGCTGAAACTCCTAAACCCTTCATCCAATTTTAATGTGAATACCCTCAAATGAAAGCTGAAAGTCTGAACTTCAACTGCATCTGAATTATTTTGTTTAAAATTCATTGTGGTAATGTCTAGAACCAAAATTAGAAAAATGTTGTCTCTGTCCAAATATATATGGACCTAACTGTAGCTACAGATTAACCCTATATTTATGCAGGTAAATAGCTCTTCTCAACATGACAGGTTACCTTTAAATTGGCTGCTGGGACCACTGATTAGCCACCTTAAATACATTTTCATAAATTTGCTGTGTTAAGCTGCTCCACAGATGAGAATGGTCTTTATAGCTGGAGAGAGGGGTGCACATCATTGATGCAAAATGCGCAGTCGCACAGGGGACTAAGGCTGGGGTCATACTGCATTAATGCAGTCCATTTAACGGATTGTGTTACACCACGTCATAATGTGATGTAACACAATCCATTAATGCTGCCATTGACTCCCATTAGGAGCGCATTGCTAGCGCATGCCATAAATCGGCATGCGCTAGCGATGTGCTGTCATTCTGTGACGGACCCTCGGACGCGGGCTGCAGCATCCGGGGGTCCGTCACTGTTAATGCAGATGAAGTATCTGCGCTAGCGGGCTCACATAACGTGATCGTGTTATGTGAGTAGCGTTAAGGCAGTCCGTCAATGCTATGCGTTGAACGGACTGCATTAACGCTATGTGAACCTGGCCTAAGAGTTAAGCACCTCCAAAGCAGTTAAAATTTTGCATTATGATGAGCTATTGCACTGTTCCTGACCAGGGGTCTCTTCTGTCTGTGTCTGCCAGTGGATGGAGAAGAGTTAAGATGCTAGTTTTGAAATCTGTTGATATTATGTATAAAATAAAGAGTATAAATGGACTTTTTTTTTATAAAGGTGACCTACATATTAGAGACATAAGACATAGAAAACACCCATCCCATGTTTGCCTTCTTAATAAAGGGCAAATGTTCCTGCATTCATTCCACCTATGAATATACAATACATGCTCTGTGCAGGTCTATGGACAGAACATTACTGTTGAGCTCTCACGTCACAGTCTGCCTGCGACTAGTGCCGTTGAATGTGTGTCAGAAGCAATCAGTGTCCTCTCACAGCCAAATAAACAAATTGTTGCGCACAAAATCCTCTTTTAAAAGGTCAGAAGCTTTCAGGTCTACTCAGGTTCAACTAGAGAGTGAACGTATCCAAGCAAATAGAAATGAGAGCAGGTAATTACCAGTAACTGTGAACTGGAGGTCAGTGATAAAATGCTTTTCTTTAAAATCAGTTTCCTTTAACCTAAAATGATGATATCTGTAAATCAATGAGATGTCAGGACATTAGGAATTCTCATCAGCAGTTCATACATATGTCAGATGCATGCACACAGAGCCATAGACACTCCATGAACCACCATATGGGTCCTCAGTTTCGTATCACAGTATGGAGGTTTTCCATAGAACAAATTCTTCTGGAGGAAATATCTTTGTAATAAATCTAATGAAACACTGGATTTGTGTGAAATTTGCCTATGTATGGCATAGTTTGGCCAATGTCTATGAGTTTCTTAAAATTTGGTGCTGGTATGGATCTATGTTATGATTGAGTCACCGTAGGAGGCAAAAATAGAAATGCTAGCTAAGTCCAGAAAACCAGAGAAGTTGGCAGCTATCGGATTGCAGACCCCTGAACCTATCAACACAACTAGCAGTAGCCGTGGGGGGCTCCTATGATGCCCTAGGCCCCTCGATCACAGCCGGAGGACTACATAGCCTAAAGACAGAAAGGGAAATCTAAACTGCCCCAGAGCAGACCCCAAAGCAAAAGGCAGCCCCCCACATATAATGACGGTGAAGCAAGAAGAAAGAACAAAACACAGACAGAAAGATAGACTGAGCAAAGATGGGGCCCAAGCTAGCTTAGATAGGAAAGGACAGGAAGGCTGCTGTCTGCAATTCGTGAAAAACCCTATGAAAATAAGAGCCAACAAACTGACAGTAAAAAAGGCCCTGAAGACGCTAGGCTTCAACAAAGGCTAGGTCAGTACTCAGGAATATTCTGAAGACAGAGCAACAGGCAAAAGGAGATTCAGCTCACCCCAGCAGGGAATGGCAGAATCCAGAAAAGCAAGGAAAACAAAACACAATGCAAAAAGGCAAAGCAGAAATCTTAGCTTTAGATGAGCAGGAATCAGACTGGTTTCCTAGAAGTCCACAGAGAAATCACCCGCAGGCCAGAAGGGCGTCGGCAGCCTTATATCCAGTTACTAACTCCACTCAGCCAGTCATCATCATCAGCCCCAGGTGTTTGACAATCAGGCTCACTACCTTTCTTCACCAGAAGAGGGAGTTCCTCGGGCCTCAGTAGTGAAGGGGAAAATGAACTCACAACAGATCTGTAGTTGGGTTGTATCCATGAGCTCCTAGTTATATGGGGATGAAAAGAAATGTCTACTGGGTGGGGCAATGGATAACTGTTAGATATGCCATGATATACAGTGGGGCAAAAAAGTATTTAGTCAGTCAGCAATAGTGCAAGTTCCACCACTTAAAAAGATGAGAGGCGTCTGTAATTTACATCATAGGTAGACCTCAACTATGGGAGACAAACTGAGAAAAAAAAACCCAGAGAATCACATTGTCTGTTTTTTTTTCATTTTATTTGCATATTATGGTGGAAAATAAGTATTTGGTCAGAAACAAGCAATCAAGATTTCTGGCTCTCACAGACCTGTAACTTCTTCTTTAAGAGTCTCCTCTTTCCTCCACTCATTACCTGTAGTAATGGCACCTGTTTAAACTTGTTATCAGTATAAAAAGACACCTGTGCACAACCTCAAACAGTCTGACTCCAAACTCCACTATGGTGAAGACCAAAGAGCTGTCAAAGGACACCAGAAACAAAATTGTAGCCCTGCACCAGGCTGGGAAGACTGAATCTGCAATAGCCAACCAGCTTGGAGTGAAGAAATCAACTGTGGGAGCAATAATTAGAAAATGGAAGACATACAAGACCACTGATAATCTCCCTCGATCTGGTGCTCCACGCAAAATCCCACCCCGTGGGGTCAGAATGATCACAAGAACGGTGAGCAAAAATCCCAGAACCACGCGGGGGGGCCTAGTGAATGAACTGCAGAGAGCTGGGACCAATGTAACAAGGCCTACCATAAGTAACACACTATGCCACCATGGACTCAGATCCTGCAGTGCCAGACGTGTCCCACTGCTTAAGCCTGTACATGTCCGGGCCCGTCTGAAGTTTGCTAGAGAGCATTTGGATGATCCAGAGGAGTTTTGGGAGAATGTCCTATGGTCTGATGAAACCAAACTGGAACTGTTTGGTAGAAGCACAACTTGTCGTGTTTGGAGGAAAAAGAATACTGAGTTGCATCCATCAAACACCATACCTACTGTAAAGCATGGTGGTGGAAACATCATGCTTTGGGGCTGTTTCTCTGCAAAGGGGCCAGGACGACTGATCCGGGTACATGAAAGAATGAATGGGGCCATGTATCGTGAGATTTTGAGTGCAAACCTCCTTCCATCAGCAAGGGCATTGAAGATGAAACATGGCTGGGTCTTTCAACATGACAATGATCCAAAGCACACCGCCAGGGCAACGAAGGAGTGGCTTCGTAAGAAGCATTTCAAGGTCCTGGAGTGGCCTAGCCAGTCTCCAGATCTCAACCCTATAGAAAACCTTTGGAGGGAGTTGAAAGTCCGTGTTGCCAAGTGAAAAGCCAAAAACATCACTGCTCTAGAGGAGATCTGCATGGAGGAATGGGCCAACATACCAACAACAGTGTGTGGCAACCTTGTGAAGACTTACAGAAAACGTTTGACCTCTGTCATTGCCAACAAAAGATATATCACAAAGTATTGAGATGAAATTTTGTTTCTGACCAAATACTTATTTTCCACCATAATATGCAAATAAAATGAAAAAAAAACAGACAATGTGATTTTCTGGATTTTTTTTTCTCAGTTTGTCTCCCATAGTTGAGGTCTACCTATGATGTAAATTACAGACGCCTCTCATCTTTTTAAGTGGTGGAACTTGCACTATTGCTGACTGACTAAATACTTTTTTTCCCCACTGTAACTATTAGAGTTGGTGTGACAGTCTATGGGTCACGCTAGTAATCTGTGTCTGCTAGTCGGGAGCCCCGATAATCGCCTCTTACCTGATGATAACCTTGGCTCCTCTTTTGATTAGTCAGCTTGGAGAAATGTCATCATTACAATGTGATGTGGATGCGCCAAGCTAAACAGTCAGAAGAACAGATGCCACGAGAAAAGAAGCAATTTTCAGGGCTTCCGTCCATCTGCCAGATATTACCGACATGGCTGACGGACTGAGTCTTGCAAATAGCTCTCACCAATAGAGTTGAGCGATACCGTCCGATACTTCAAAATATCGGATCGGAATGGATCGGCCGATCTTTAAAACAAGTCTATGAGACTTCCGGTATCGGAATTGGAAAAACCCTTTCCTGCCCTTGTACAGCCTCTTGGGGGTCTGTACGGGCCTTCCGGGGGTCTCTGCCGGCCTGCCGGGGGTCTGTGCCGGCCTGCCGGTGGGCTGTGCGGACTGCCCGGGGTCTGTGCACCCTGTGGGGGTCTGTACCGGCCTGCCGGGGGGCTGTGCTGATGTCCGGGGGTCTGTGCAGGCATCGTCCGATGGGACTACAAGTCCCATCGGGCGATGCCTGCTACCATGACAGTGATTGACACATTAGCCAATGATGGGACAGTAGTAGTCCCATCATCCGGCTAATGTGTTAAATGTAAAAAAAAAAAAAAATACTACATACATACATACTACATGCATGCTACATACATACTACATGCTACATACATACTACATACATACTACATACATACTACATATATACTACATGCATGCTACATACATACTACATGCTACATACATACTACATATATACTACATGCATGCTACATACATACTACATGCTACATACATACTACATACATACTACATGCATGCTACATACATACTACATATATACTACATGCATGCTACATACATACTACATGCTACATACATACCACATATATACTACATACATACTACATGCATGCTACATACTACATGCTACATACATACCACATATATACTACATACATACTACATGCATGCTACATACATACTACATGCTACATACATACTACATACATACTACATATATACTACATGCATGCTACATACATACTACATGCTACATACATACTACATACATACTACATGCATGCTACATACATACTACATATATACTACATGCATGCTACATACATACTACATACATACTACATACATACTACATACATACTACATGCATGCTACATACATACTACATGCTACATACATACCACATATATACTACATACATACTATGTATGTAGCATGTAGTATGTATGTAGCATGCATGTAGTATGTATGTAGTATGTATGTAGTATGTATGTAGCATGTAGCATGTATGTAGCATGCATGTAGTATATATGTGGTATGTATGTAGCATGTAGTATGTATGTAGCATGCATGTAGTATGTATGTAGTATGTATGTATGTAGCATGTAGCATGTATGTAGCATGCATGTAGTATATATGTAGTATGTATGTAGCATGTAGTATGTATGTAGCATGCATGTAGTATGTATGTAGTATATATGTGGTATGTATGTAGCATGTAGTATGTATGTAGTATATATGTGGTATGTATGTAGCATGCATGTAGTATGTATGTATGTAGTATGTATGTAGCATGTAGTATGTATGTAGCATGCATGTAGCATGTACAGTGGGGCAAAAAAGTATTTAGTCAGTCAGCAATAGTGCAAGTTCCACCACTTAAAAAGATGAGAGGCGTCTGTAATTTACATCATAGGTAGACCTCAACTATGGGAGACAAACTGAGAAAAAAAAACCCAGAGAATCACATTGTCTGTTTTTTTTTCATTTTATTTGCATATTATGGTGGAAAATAAGTATTTGGTCAGAAACAAGCAATCAAGATTTCTGGCTCTCACAGACCTGTAACTTCTTCTTTAAGAGTCTCCTCTTTCCTCCACTCATTACCTGTAGTAATGGCACCTGTTTAAACTTGTTATCAGTATAAAAAGACACCTGTGCACAACCTCAAACAGTCTGACTCCAAACTCCACTATGGTGAAGACCAAAGAGCTGTCAAAGGACACCAGAAACAAAATTGTAGCCCTGCACCAGGCTGGGAAGACTGAATCTGCAATAGCCAACCAGCTTGGAGTGAAGAAATCAACTGTGGGAGCAATAATTAGAAAATGGAAGACATACAAGACCACTGATAATCTCCCTCGATCTGGTGCTCCACGCAAAATCCCACCCCGTGGGGTCAGAATGATCACAAGAACGGTGAGCAAAAATCCCAGAACCACGCGGGGGGGCCTAGTGAATGAACTGCAGAGAGCTGGGACCAATGTAACAAGGCCTACCATAAGTAACACACTATGCCACCATGGACTCAGATCCTGCAGTGCCAGACGTGTCCCACTGCTTAAGCCTGTACATGTCCGGGCCCGTCTGAAGTTTGCTAGAGAGCATTTGGATGATCCAGAGGAGTTTTGGGAGAATGTCCTATGGTCTGATGAAACCAAACTGGAACTGTTTGGTAGAAGCACAACTTGTCGTGTTTGGAGGAAAAAGAATACTGAGTTGCATCCATCAAACACCATACCTACTGTAAAGCATGGTGGTGGAAACATCATGCTTTGGGGCTGTTTCTCTGCAAAGGGGCCAGGACGACTGATCCGGGTACATGAAAGAATGAATGGGGCCATGTATCGTGAGATTTTGAGTGCAAACCTCCTTCCATCAGCAAGGGCATTGAAGATGAAACATGGCTGGGTCTTTCAACATGACAATGATCCAAAGCACACCGCCAGGGCAACGAAGGAGTGGCTTCGTAAGAAGCATTTCAAGGTCCTGGAGTGGCCTAGCCAGTCTCCAGATCTCAACCCTATAGAAAACCTTTGGAGGGAGTTGAAAGTCCGTGTTGCCAAGTGAAAAGCCAAAAACATCACTGCTCTAGAGGAGATCTGCATGGAGGAATGGGCCAACATACCAACAACAGTGTGTGGCAACCTTGTGAAGACTTACAGAAAACGTTTGACCTCTGTCATTGCCAACAAAAGATATATCACAAAGTATTGAGATGAAATTTTGTTTCTGACCAAATACTTATTTTCCACCATAATATGCAAATAAAATGAAAAAAAAACAGACAATGTGATTTTCTGGATTTTTTTTTCTCAGTTTGTCTCCCATAGTTGAGGTCTACCTATGATGTAAATTACAGACGCCTCTCATCTTTTTAAGTGGTGGAACTTGCACTATTGCTGACTGACTAAATACTTTTTTTCCCCACTGTAGTATGTATGTATGTAGTATGTATGTAGCATGTAGTATGTATGTAGCATGCATGTAGTATATATGTAGTATGTATGTAGCATGCATGTAGTATGTATGTAGTATGTATGTAGCATGTAGTATGTATGTAGCATGCATGTAGTATATATGTAGTATGTATGTAGCATGTAGTATGTATGTAGCATGCATGTAGTATATATGTGGTATGTATGTAGCATGCATGTAGTATGTATGTAGTATGTATGTAGTATTTTTTTTTTTTTTTTTTTAAACATTTAACACATTAGCCGGATGATGAGACTACTACTGTCCCATCATTGGCTAATGTGTCAATCACTGTCATGGTAGCAGGCATCGCCAGATGGGACTTGTAGTCCCATCGGACGATGCCTGCACAGACCCCCGGACATCAGCACAGCCCCCCGGCAGGCCGGTACAGACCCCCACAGGGTGCACAGACCACCGGCAGGCCGGCACAGCCCCCCGGCAGGCCGGTACAGACCCCCACAGGGTGCACAGACCACCGGCAGGCCGGCACAGCCCCCCGGCAGGCCGGTACAGACCCCGGGCAGTCCACACAGCCCCCCGGCAGGCCGGCACAGCCCCCCGGCAGGCCGGCAGAGACCCCAGGAAGGCCCGAAATGACGGCGCATCATGATGCGCACACACCGCGCATCATGATGACGTCATTTCGGCTGTCAATCAACTTTGAACTTCCGATTCCGATGCCCGATATTGAAAAAATATCGGATGTCGGTATCGGAATTCCGATACAGCAAGTATCGGCCGATACCCGATACTTGCGGTATCGGAATGCTCAACACTACTCACCAACTTTAATAAATATGAGATTTGGCATTCAAGACTCTAAAACATAATAGAGATAGCTCCTGACAGATATGTAATGGTGGCTATAGATGTTGATACTCTTTTTTTTAATTTAATTTATACTTTGAAAGAAAAAAAATCTGCTTTAATATTACTATCACTTCAATTATCAGCTTAATGGATGTGTGAGTCTAAGGGCTCATTTAGATGTCTGCATTCTTCATGTGCAAGAAAAATGGACCGATCAGACTGTGATCACAGTCTGGTCCAAGTGTCATCAGAATATTTCATAAGCAGAGAAAAAGACAGTCTTTGAAAAAAATTTCACGGACCTATAAACTTGCGGTGACAGTTTTGATCTGATGCTCAGCTGAAAATCAAACAAACGTTTATAGAATCATAGAATGGTAGAGTTGGAAGGGACCTTCTGGGCCATCTGGTCCAACCCCCTGCTCAAAGCAGGATTTGCTAAATCATCCCAGACAGATGTCTGTCCAGCCACTGTTTCAAGACTTCTATTGAAGGAGAACTCACCACCTCTCGTGGCAGCCTGTTCCACTCATTGATCACCCTGTCAAAAAGTTTTTTCTACTATCTAATCTGTGTCTCCTCCCATTCAGTTTCATCCCATTGCTTCTAGTCTTTCCTTGTGCAAATGAGAATAAAGATGATACTTCTGCAATGTGGATAGTTGAAATCTCCCAGGAGTCTTCCCGTGGTTTATTGATTTCCTCCTTTCAGCTGCAACGGCCAAAATCCAGTGTTCTTCGAGCTCACGGAGACTCTTCACTTATCCTAGAAGGCACTGGGAATATGCAAATTCTCTCCTCAGGACTCTTTTTTTCTAAACAGGAGAACAGGAGAAGTCCCAGAAGACTGGAGAAGAGCAAATGTTGTTCCTATCTTCAAAAAGGGGAAGAAGGTGAACCCAGGCAACTATAGGCCGGTGAGTCTGACTTCTATACCAGGAAAGATCTTTGAGCAAATTATTAAACAACATGTATGTCAGTACCTGGATAAGAATGAAGTGATTAAACAGAGTCAGCATGGGTTTGTAACTAATAAGTCATGTCAGACTAACTTAATTTCCTTCTATGATGGAATCACTGATTGGATGGATCAAGGAAATGCTGTAGATGTAGTATATCTTGACTTCAGCAAAGCATTTGACAAAGTCTCTCATACAATCCTTATTGAAAAAATGACTAAGTATGGAATGGACAAGGCAACTGTTAGGTGGATTCATAACTGGCTTAGTGATCGGACCCAAAGAGTGGTCGTAAATGGCTGCACATCCAGTTGGAAGAATGTCTCAAGTGGGGTACCACAGGGCTCTGTCCTGGGCCCTGTATTGTTCAACATCTTTATCAATGATTTAGATGAAGGAATTGAGGGTAAACTGATTAAATTTGCTGATGACACAAAGCTAGGAGGGATAGCTAATACTAGAGAAGAGAGAGAGAGGATTCAAAATGATATAAATAAACTGGAGAAGTCGGCAGCAACTAACAGAATGGTTTTTAACAGGGAAAAATGCAAAGTACTACATCTGGGCAATAAAAATGAAAAAAGCATATACAGAATGGGAGGAATAGGGCTAAGCAACAGCACATGTGAAAAAGACTTGGGTATACTAATAGATCACAGACTGAATATGAGTCAACAGTGTGATGCAGCAGCAAAAAAGGCAAATGCAATTCTAGGATGTATTAACAGAAGCATACAGTCTAGATCACGTGAAGTCATTATTTCCCTCTACTCCTCTTTGGTCAGACCTCATCTGGAATATTGTGTCCAGTTTTGGGCACCACATTTTAAAAAAGACATCAACAACTGGAGCAAGTTCAGAAAAGAGCGACCAGAATGGTGACCGGTCTGCAAACCCTGTCTTATGAGGAAAGGTTGCAGGATTTGGGAATGTTTAGTTTGCAAAAGAGAAGACTGAGAGGAGACTTAATAGCTGTCTACAAATATCTAAAGGGCAGACACATTGTAGAAGGATCAACTTTATTCTCATTTGCACAAGGAAAGACTAGAAGTAATGGAATGAAACTGAATGGGAGGAGCCACAGATTAGATGTTAGAAAAAACTTTTTAACAGTTAGAGTGATCAGAGTGGAACAAGCTGCCACGAGAAGTGGTGAGTTCTCCTTCAATGGAAGTCTTCAAACAGAGGCTGGACAGACATCTGACTGGGATGATTTAGCAAATCCTGCTTTGAGCAGGGGGTTGGGTCCAGATGGCCCAGGAGGTCCCTTCCAACTATACGTTTCTATGATTCTATTATTCTATGATTCTAAAGATTATGTGGCAAATGTGCTAATTTGCTGCACTTTGACCTTACCTGACCTTTCCCTAGAAGACTATGAAGAATCCCTACAACCCTAAGGATTACTTTACGTGACCCCTGTACTTTGTCTTCTTTGTGACATGTCCAAACTATCACATATCAAGAAGACCACAGATCAGTGTGTCCTCATGTGTGACTTGCATCAGGACAAAATATATATTTCCCTGTTTTGTAAGACTTCTTTCATCTTGGCACATTCATCTTCATGTTATGTAAACTCTTACGGCTCTTGCTTGTTTCTAAACACCCAAAACCCTTAGCAAACCTGCAGATGTGTCCACCAGGAGTAAATCAATCAACCTGAACTAAGCAGCTTAAAAGCTGATGGTGTAGGTCACCTTGTAAATGAGACATTTGTGAAATCACCCATGAATGGTCATGTTACCAGTAAATTCTATTAAAGCGATACATCATTTTAGTTCATGCAATGTGTGTTCTACCTTTTCAATACCTATTTTTATGACCAGGAATATGCACAGAGTGGAAAGTAAAAATACTATTTACTTGAGGGAATAAAGGGAACCCCTATATCATGTTGAAGCAGTAGGCTTATAGAAATATCTTTTGGGAGGAAAGACTAGAAAAAAGAAAACCTTTGATTAAGATTTAGTATAAGGCCTCTTTCACACATCAGGTTTTCGCCGTCAGGCGCGATCCGTCGCTTTTGACAGAAACCGGATCCGGCGAAATGCAATGCCGGATCCGGTTTCCCCCCCATTGACTTGCATTTGCGCCGGATTGCGCCGGATGGCCATGCGTTTCATCCGGTTTTCGCCGGATCCGGCAATGTGTCGCAATGTGTCGCGATCTGGCGTCTGGAAAAAACGTCTACTGTAACGTTTTTTGTCTCCGGCGAAAAAGCCGGACACGCCGGATCCGGCGCGTCCGGCTTTTTCACACAATGAAAGCCTATGAGCGCCGCAATGCGCCGGATCCGGCGAAAGCCGGATCCGGTGGCCGGATCCGGTTTTTTTGGTCTGAGCATGCTCAGTAGCTCTGCCCACAGGAGATATATAAAAGCAAGACAATGGGACCCTCAGCCACACCCAACATGCCACCCAAGACAGCAACCAGGCGCAGGAGAAGGCAGCAGACATCTGCAGCAGCAGCACCATCAGCAACACCCCAAATGGAGCAGCATGCTGAACGGGAGGGGAGTCCAGAAGCAGATGAGAGACGGTAATTATCAAATCCCCCATTCCTCCAAACTAGGGCCATGGAATATCAAGATATTCATTGGCCCTTTGTTTCTCTTTATTCAACAGCCGCCAAAGAGATGCAGCAGCAGCACCATCAGCACCACCCCAAATGGAGCAGCATGCTGAACGGGAGGGGAGTCCAGAAGCAGATGAGAGACGGTAATTATCAAATCCCCCATTCCTCCAAACTAGGGCCATGGAATATCAAGATATTCATTGGCCCTTTGTTTCTCTTTATTCAACAGCCGCCAAAGAGATGCAGCAGCAGCAGCAGCAGCAGCAGAAATGGCATCACTGGCAGCAGCAATACCCACAGCCATGGAGTCTGGCCATCAACAGGACAGCACATCTTCTTCTGGGAGCCCTCCCTCGCATCGTCAGCGTTTGACGGTAAGTTTTTATTTCCAAAATCCATCATCTCTGTAATATATGTCTATTCATTGCCTTTTATTTCAAAACAGGAATCACAAGATGAAGAGGAGCTCCCAGAAGAAGAAGGAAGGGGTGGACAGACGCTTGGAGTGGGCTCACAATTCGTAAGTTTTTTGCATCAAACGCAGAAACACAACATCACACTACACACAACACATAGAAAACAATGTTCTGCAGACCACACACAGCAAACAAATGCCTACATCCAAACTCATAACATTTTTTGTTTTCTTCTCTAGTCTTCCCAATCTGGTGCTCGGCCAAGAGGTCCTCGCAGTGCCTCCCAGGGTCGTCAGCGACAGCAACGCGGCGGTCACCAGCGTGTAAGTATAAATATTTTTGCTTTGTTTTTTTGCACTTTTTATTTCATTTCTTTTGTGGAGGCTAATTATGTTATTTTTGTCTTTTTCTTTAACAGCCTTCACAGCGTGCTCCCGACTCTGACGGTGAGGATGGAGGGATTGATGTGGACCGCCTCATCGATCTCGTCAGAGAAAGGGAGCCGCTCTGGAATATGGCTGACCGCCGCCACGCTGACCTGATCATTACCCGACGACTCTGGGAGGAAATCTGTTCTCTCCTTGTGGGCCGCTGGGAGGACCTCGAAGCTCGGGACCAGATTAAAGAGCGTAAGTATATACAGTAACGGTTGCTTGATGTAAACCAGTGTTTCCCGAACTCCAGTCCTCGTGGTCCCCACGGATCATGTGTTCAGGATTTCTATTTACTATTGAAATCCTGAAAACATGACCCCTGGGGACCATGAGGACTGGAGTTTGTGAAACACTGATGTTGTATACTAACCACTCCTTTCTCGTTTCAGGGAACAGAATTGTGAATCGGTGGCGGTCTGTGAGGGATCGTTTCAAGAAGGAGTTCAATAAAGAGATGCGGGCCCCGAGTGGATCTGGAGGACGCAGGAGCAAGTACAAGTACGCACAAGCCCTGTCGTTCCTCCGGGAAACAATGCTCACCAGAAGGTAAATATTACACACCACATGTGAAAAAGATGTAACTTTTTTTTTTCAGCCAGGGCCATACCATGTCAGTATTTTAATTGTTTTTTTTCTCTTTATTCCACAGCACGGTGAGCAGCACTCGGGAGCCTGCACGATTGGACCCTTCTGAGGCGATCCCTGAGGAGACCGGCACCGAGGGACACTTCGACCGCCCCGGTACATCTGCACCTTCCCTGCCTTCCCACACATTCGACCCATCTGTCCCATCCACCAGCACAGGAGCATCGTGGCCGCCTACATTACATGAAGCTGCTGGTGAGGAGATCGCTTTCCCTTTACCCCACCCTTCTGCCCCTGCCGCCTCTAGTACACCTGCGGGTACTGGGCGGCAGCGGCAGAGGGGTCAGGAAAAGAGTTATGTGCAAGAGTTATTGCATCTGAATGCATCTTTCCAGAACTGTCTCAAAGTCTTGTCAGAGCAAATCTCCGCAGGCTTTCAGCAGATCAACTCCAGCATTCTGGAGGTGAAGACACTTCTGCAAACCATGCATTCAGAAGCAAGATCTTCGCCAAACCACACCTTTTTCAGGTCTGTTGTGGAGCGCATGGAAACGCTCTCTCCTGCCCAGCAGATGCATGTAATGCATTCGTGCCACGGTGCTCTACAGCAGGTTACCTCCCAACCTCCACCTCCCACCACTGTAGTTCCTCCACCTGCACCCCCTCCAGCCACTTTCAATACCTCCCCCTCCTATTACATCTGCACCCCCTCCAGCCACTTTTCATCCTCCCCCTCCTACTACATACCAGCAACCTGCCCAGTACCAGCAACCTCACCAGTACCAGCAACCTCCCCAGTACCAGTCATCTCCCCACTTCCAGCAACCTGCCCCGTACCAAACTCCTTCCCCGTACCAAACTCCTTCCCCATACAACTTTCCATCAACATCATCTGCTCCTACAGTCCCTGCCCAACCCTCCACTCCACCACCCACCACCTCTTCTGCTTCCCACATGTCCACCCATTCTGTAGTTTTTTCCACACCTTCACCTCTAACTGTTCCTTCCCCACCACGATCCCAGTCCTCTCTCCACACACCCAGTGTCAAAGTGTCCCGCAGCCCCTCCAGCAGTATTTCCACCCCACAATACACAGAATTGTAATGTGTGTTTTTTAATAAAAATGCCCATTGGGTTTAAAACCTTTATTAAAAAAGTTTTTTGCACTTTAAAAAATTTAAAAAAAAAAATAAAAAATTTTTAAATAAAAGTTAAATTATCGTTTCACAATGGTTGTCTGTCTTTTCTTTCTGCGGCGAACTATGTTTAAAAAAAAGGTTAAATACAGGGTATTTCAAAGGTAAAAAGGTATTCAAAACCAGGTATATAACTGTGGGTAAATTTTAGCTTTTTGCCACAGTTGTGTTCCTGGTTGTGTTTGAAGCAAAGTATTTCACCTAAAAAGTTGTGTTTATTGTTGGTGATTTCCTAACAATGTACACAACTTTTGTTAAAAGGTGAAATACTTTGCATAAAACACAACCAGGTACACACCTGTGGCCTAAAGCTAAAAATAGTAAGACCATGACAAGATAGCCAACTTTGGTTGGCAAAGGTATATACTGTTAGTCCAGAAGGTACACAAGTTTGGTTAGGGCACAAATCTTTCATCCTGCCAGTGTACTCTGCCTTGAGGGGCCACAAGGGTCAATTTTAAAAACCGGATCCGGCGTAATCCGTCAAAAAAACGGATAGAAAAACGGATGAACCGGATGAGACGGATCCGGTTTTGTCTGTCAAGAACAAGACGGATCCGGCAGAAAACCGGATCCGGCACATCAGGTTTTACAAAACATTTGCCGGATCCGGCATTCCGGCACGACGCCGGATCGCGCCTGACGCCGAAAACCTGATGTGTGAAAGTAGCCTAAGTGCATCAAAATATGGCTTAGAAAAGAAAAGCGCCAGTTTCTGCTCTTATTGTATTCTCGCTGATCCACTGACCATTCCATACCTTTGTTTTTTTGTTTTTTATAAATCAGCTTAACGGTTCCAGATATATGGGCCCTTTTATATAGTGTTAGTTCTTATGGTCTTTGCCAAGGGGGTGTTGCTCACAGGATAATAATGCAGAAGAGAATTCAGACAAGTCCCTAAAAAATATGGTGAGCCACACCCTGTTGGTAAGGACCAAAACAATAGCGTAAAAACGCCCATATCTCTGGAACAGTATGACAGATTTATAAAAATGCAAACAAAAACAGAGCACTCAAAGGAGCAGCAGGAATAAAATAAGAACAAAATATGGCTACTTTTGACTTTGAGCTCTTTAAAGGGAACCTGTCACCAGTTTTGGCCGATATAAATTACGGCCAACACCTACAGTTGGTACGGAAAGTATTCAGACCCCTTTAAATTTTTCACTCTTTGTTTCATTGCAGCCATTTGATAAATTCAAAAAAGTTCATTTTTTTTCTCATTAATGTACACTCTGCACCCCATCTTGACTGAAAAAAACTGAAATGTATAAATTTTTGCAAATTTATTCAAAAAGAAAAACTATAATATCACATGGTCATTGAGACCCTTTGCTCAGACACTCTCTTATTTAAGTCACATGTTGTCCATTTCCTTGTGATCCTCCTTGAAATGGTTCTACTCCTTCATTGGAGCCCAGCTGTGTTTAATTAAACTGATAGGCCTTGATTTGTAAAGGCACACACCTGTCTATATCAGACCTCACAGCTCACAGTGCATGTCAGACCAAATGAGAATCATGAGGTTAATGGAACTGGCTAAGGAGCTCAGAGACAGAATTATGGCAAGGCACAGATCTGGCCGAGGTTACAAAAGAATTTCTGCAGTACTCAAGGTTCCTAAGAGCACAGTGGCCTCCATAATCCTTAAATGGAAGAAGTATGAGACAAACAAAAGTCTTTCTAGACCTGGCCGTCCAGCCAAACTGAGCTATTGTGGGAGAAGAGCCTTGGTGAGAGAGGTAAAGAAGAACCCAAGATCACTGTGGCTGAGCTCCACCGATGCAGTAGGGAGATGGGAGAAAGTTCCACAAAGCCAACTATCACTACAGCCCTCCTCCAGTCGGACCTTTATGGCAGAGTGATCCGACGGAAGCCTCTCCTCAGTGCCAGACATATGAAAACCCCCATAGAGTTTGCTAAAAAAAACATATGAAGGACTCCCAGACTATGAGAAAAAAGATTCTCTGGTCTGATGAGAAGAAGATAAAACTTTTTGGCAATATTTCTATGTGGTATGTGTGGAGAAAACCAGGCACTGCTCATCACCTGCCTAATACAATCCCAACAGTGAAACATGGTGGTGGTAGCATCATATATAAATGAAAAATAATCAGCCTACCCCTGAGGCGTAGTTCCAATCCAGGATAGGAGTACAGGGATCCTGCTGCTTTACAGCACTTGACAGCTTGAACAATGTGAAAATGGATCCAGCTCACATACCAGGGTGTTGATAAAAGTCTATTCTTTCAGGTTTATTTAGAAAAATTATTTTTTAAAATGATACAACATCAATTAGGGCGTCTCAGATAACATTGCAATATGAAATAGGGGGTGATGTATGAAGAGAACCATATGTGTTTCGAACAAAAAAGTACTTGAACACTGGTTACAAGGCAGGCTACCCCACTGAAGATTTAAGTATACTCCTACTTGATTATTAAAATAGAAAACACATGAGAAATCATGGCGATACAAATTAAAAACACAGAAACTGCTCAAAAAAATGCTTCAGAAACATTGCAGAAATATAAGTGGGTCAAATTATTGCAAAAACCATACTGACAAGATTTGTATACATATTAAAAGCATACTTGGATAGAAAGTAAATATAAATATGCTACAAAAAGGAAAATATACACAAGCTGACGAGTCTGCTGAGACTAAATTCTTATAAGTATGTCTATATATAAGACTATTATCACTTCTAGTATGTGAAAGCATGTCTATAGTAATTGTTCAGATATAACAATACAAAAAAAATTACAAGACAAACTCTTGTACAGACAATGCTGACATTGCTTTCTATCTGTGAACAAGCTTAAACATATGATAGTGAATATTTTCTAGAGACTACACAAGCAAACAGGTCTATTTGTATTAAGTTGTAAGGAGTGTATTTATGTAAACCAGACTACTGTTATATAGACTAATAATGTAACATAATCTCTCGCCTGACATTCAGACCCAAAGGAAAATATGTGTTCAGAGAAAAAATCCAAAAGGCTTCTTTATTACTTTATTCTTTATTATTATTAGTCTATATAATGTGTTATTTTTGCACAGAGATATCCCGGATGAAAACCTCTTCCAGAGTGCTCTGGACCTCAGACTTGGCCGAAGGTTCACCTTCCAACAAGACAATGGCCCTAAGCACACAGCTAAAATACCAAAGGAGTGGCTTCAGAACAACTCTGTGACCATTCTTGACTGGCCCAGCCAGAGCCCTGACCTAAACCCAATTAAGCATCTCTGGAGAGACCTGAAAATGGAAGTCCACCAACATTCACCATCCAACCTGACGGAACTGGAGAGGATCTGCAAGGAAGAATGACAGAGGATCCCCAAAACCAGGTGTGAAAAACTTGAAAACTTGGTGCATCATTCCCAAGAAGACTCATGGCTATACTACCTCAAAAGGGTGCTTCTACTCAATACTGAGCAAAGGGTCTGAATACTTATGACCATGTGATATTTCAGTTTTTCTCTCTTAATAAATTTGCAAAAATTTCTAGATTTCTGGGGGGGGGGGGGGTTCCGTCAAAGACAGGGTGCAGAATGTACATTAATGAGAAAAAAATTAACTTTTTGCATTTACCAAATAGCTGCAATGAATCAAAGAGTGAAAAATTTAAAGGGCTCTGAATACTTCCCGTACCTACTGTATACGGCCTGATTTTCACCATTCTATAATGCTGTATATCTGCACCCAACCCGACCTGTAAAAGAAGAAAAATAACTTGTTTTATACTCACCTGCGGGGCGGTCCGGTCCGAGGGGTGTCGCTCTTCTTGGTCCGGTGCCTCCCATCTTCTTATGATCGCCACCCTCCTGCTTGCTTCATGTGGATGACACATCCCTGCATCATCGACAAAGTCTGCTTGGCATCACGCTCCTGCGCAGGTGTACTTCTCTGCCATGTTGAGGGCAGAGCAAAGTGCTGCAGTGTGCAGGTGCTGGGAAAGGTCAGCAGGGCAGAGAAGTACGCCTGCACAGGAGCGCGATGCTGGGGAGATTGTGTGGATGACACAGGTATGTGTCATACACATGAAGCAAGGAGGCGGACGGCGATCATAAGAAGATGGGAGGCGCCAGACGAAGAAGAGCGACACCCATTGGACAGGACCGCCCCGCAGATAAGTATAATAAAAGTTATTTTTCTTCTCTTACAGGTAGGGTTGGGGGCCAATATACAGCATTATAGAATGCGGTATATCAGCCCTGAAAGATGATGGCTGTAACTTATATCGGCTAAAACTGGTGACAAGTTCCCTTTAAAATAACAATATACAGTTCAACTTAACGTAACTACACTATTTTTATAATTTCAGCTCTACAGGCAAATGCAGAAGAATAACTATTGAAGCTGGTCTCATATCTGTTAAGGGTCCTATACACATTGGATATGTTTCAGCTATATCGCCAACTCCCCCATGCACAGGAATGCTTGTCTTGTCCAAGAAAGACGCTGCCAGACTTATATGGCAATAACTTATCTTAATGAGAAGGAAAGGATTGGCCATTGTAAATCTTATAGGTCAGATTCTTCACTCTCTCGAAATCATCTGTTGGGAGACAGTCAGACATTAGACTGTTGGCCAATTCTGCCAACATCAGCAGGATCGGAGTCTATCCTAATGTTTCTGGGAGTCTTCCCTTACCTACAGACATATTCCCTTTTTCCTCCAATCATAGCACACGCGCTCTCACAGTCTGGGTCTGTAATTGGACTTTGACTAGTCAATGGGCAGTCACTCTTGTACAGTAGTGGTGGACCTTATATATGATCTGGGACAGTACAAGTGTCGGCCTTCCTTGCAACAATGTCTCAAACTGACCATCTCTCAATCTGACTGACACCTCCAAGGACCTCAGTTCCGAGACTTGAAAAAAATATGAATGGGCTACAAGGCATGACGTGGTAGTTTGCAGGCTGGACGGCCATAACAATGCTGGCTGATTCACAGAATCAAACTAGTCCAACGTAACACCAAATGCAAAAATGCTGGAGCACTCTGCAAACATTAAATATATGGATTTTGAATTGCATTAATGCGACACATAAATGGTCCTAAGTACAATGTACCAAACTATGCAAGCCAATCAATCCGGGCAAGCGGCTGACAATAGGCCTTAAGGTCAAGGAGAAAAGAGCAGTAGTAGTATACAAGATTTGTATACAGAGGGAAAGCCTAATGGTTTGTTTTTGCTGCGCGATGCACAGTGTTAAAGGGACGCCAACCAGCAGTATGAAATTATGTTACAGCACCAGGAAGATCACTAACAACATCCTCTGTCTTGGTCAGAGTATTAACATAAAATAATAAACTAGCTCTGGGATAACCCCTTTAAGAGACTCTGGGAACATCACCTTTAAGTGATTGTTTTCACTGGCCTTTATCAACATCTTTTGTACTCCTAGGATACTACTATTTTAATTAAAACTTTCTTCCAAAATGATTATTGTTTTGCTTCAACTTGGAGCAATGACTCACATCCCTCTTGTATTATAAGCAATTTACCCCGCAAGCACAGACAAAGACGAGAAAAGGCCAGCCAAAGCAAATGCCAATGTCTTTCAATTCTCTTCTTTTTTTGGATGAAAAATTACATAAACAAGTGAAAATGATGTTGATGGTAACACACACTGACAGCAAGTGCTGGGCGCAACAAAAAGAGACACAAAGAAATGAGGTCCTTGGAGCCGGTGCCCTTCTCTGCACAAACTATAAATGCTTGTAAAGGTTCACTGTGCTTTATAAATGTACAATGGAATGTCAGATCACAAAACTGTCTCAATATCTGTGCTGAAGCTCCTGAGCACTGATGTAAATCTGTAGAAGGTCCCCACATGACTAAGGTCAACATTACTGGTAGAGGGGCTTTATTTTGGCTAGATGTGACTGCTGCTATGTCCGTCTCGCTCAGTGGAGTTATTGGGACACTCCTCTAATTCACTGAATTGAGGGTCTTTATTCAGTCCCATTGCCACAGGTGTATGAAATCCAACCCCTACCCATGTCTCTACTCCAACCCCTATCTATGCCTCTACTCCAACTCGTATCTATGCCTCTACTCCAACCCACCCCTATCCATGCCTGTACTACAACCCCTATCCATGCCTCTACTACAACCCCTATCCATGCCTCTACTTCAACCCCTATCCATGCCTCTACTCCAACTCCTATCCATGCCTCTACTCCAACCCACCCCTATCCATGCCTCTACTCCAACTCCTATCCATGCCTCTACTCCAACTCCTATCCATGCCTCTACTCCAATTCCTATCCATGCCTCTACTCAAACCCACCCCTATCCATGCCTCTACTCCAACTCCTATCCATGCCTCTACTCCAACCCACCCCTATCCATGCCTCTACTCCAACCCCTACCCATGCCTCTACTCCAACCCCTTCTCCATGACTCTACTCCAAACCTTACGCTTGCCTTTACTCCAACCCCTATCCATGCCTCTACTGCAACCCCTACCCATGCCTCTAATGCAACCCATACCCAGGCCTCTACTCCAACCCCTATCAAGGCATCTACTCCAACCCCTATCCATGCCTCTACTCCAACCTCTATCCATGCCTCTATTCCAACCCCTTTCCATGCCTCTACCCCAACCCCTACCCAGTCCTCTACTGCAACCCATACCCAGGCCTCTACTTCAACCCCTACCCGTACTTCTACTCCAACACCAATCCATGCCTATATTCCAATCCCTATCCAGGTCTCTACTGCAACCCCTTACCCATGCCTCTACTCCAACACATACCCATGCCTCTACTCCAACCCCTATCCATGACTCTCCTTTACTCCAACCCCTATCCATGCCTCTACTGCAACCCCTACCCATGCCTCGACTGCAACCCCAACCCAGGCCTCTACTCCAAACCCTACCAAGGCATCTACACCAACCCAGGCCTCTACTCCAACCCCAACCCAGGCCTCTACTCCAACCCCAACCCAGGCCTCTACTCCAACCCCAACTCATGCTTTTGCTCCAACCCCTACCCAAGCCTCTACTCCAACCCCTACCCAGGCCTCTACTCCAACCTCTACCAATGCCCCAAACTCTGCCTTTACTAACATTACTAGAACCTGACGGCATTGCATTTTGTGCAGAGAATGCATAACTTGATTAAATTATCAATTTTCATATATAATTAATATAAATGTTATTTGTAAATAATGTAACCATGATTATATTATATACATTATATCATATGTATAATATACATTATATATTATATTATGTAATTTGTATGTAACCCCTTGTCATGTACAGCACCATCAAATCAATGGTGCTATATAAATAAATAATAATAAGCATAACAATATCATAGTATAGGGGTCTATCATTTGAGAGCCTGCTCGAAATTTATGGCTGTTTAGAATTTCTCCAGCAATAAAAGATGATCTGCAGTGCTTAGGTTGCCAAGAAATCTGAAGGTAAGTTTCAAATGTAATAGGTAGAAGAAGAAACAAATACTGTCTGTTGTGTAAAAGAATAGATATATTCTGTACTGAATACTTCCATGTGCTACAAAGTTAGTCTCAACTACCACCACGTTTCATGGGACCATTGTTTCATAGCTTGGTCAGGTAAGATTACACTTTACACCTTGCTATTGTCCCATTAAGCATGTTGTGGGTAAATAATTAAAATCCATCTTATCAGATCACAGTTGTGTTAATGGGATATTTAATGCCTTAACCCACTTAGGAGAGCTAAATGTTGCTCAAAGACAAGAATCTGCAGTAATGGATTACTGTCCATCATGACTTCCTAAGGGAAAGGGTTTGGACAACATCCACTCACTAGCAGGAGCAATAAATAGTTGTGGAAGCAGAGGTCACGCTGTATCTTTAACAAGCTTGTATGGGATTAGTGCAGTTCGCATGTGTTCTAAATGTGAACATTGCTTTCCCTTCTAATAAAACTGACCCAGAGAGAAGCATAGATAGGGTTTTGGTTCAGGGGGCTAACGTTCTGAGTGGTCCCCTATCCAGGTAACCCTGATTACAACTATGGTGGCACACCCTAATAGTGGATGTAGGAGATGACTGCGCTGTTACTGAAAAAAAATCTCCAGACTAAGACAAACATTGATATTACCGCCATATGGTGGCAGTGGTAGATATGGTCAGTGGTAGATACCAGTCCTACAGAACATATAAGACTACGGTACTGTTATAAATGGTGACTTACAGCTGACAATCTTTCTGGTGGAGTGGTTCACTTTTCCCATCTTTTCTATCCGGCCCAGACCGACATAACACCTTCTTCCAGCCAGGACTGCTGTAGAGATTACAACAAAGACACATCTGACTTCCCACATTTCCTGCACCGTCTCGATCTATCCACAACCTCCTCATCCTGCTGATACCCCAATACTGAGGAGCAGCAGCTGCTGCATGTGTCCCTACTACTGCACCTACTGTGCGCCCTCATTTTCCTCCTACTGAAGCCCTATATTTCCCTTTCATTGCACTTGTAAAGTATGATGTCAGCAAAAGTTTAGCAGAAACACTAAGATACCCCAATAGTGAATTCCTCTGAAGTACCCTCTACACGCATAGTATGATGACCCTAATGTAACCAACCCCGCAACTGTCCCGAAAAAGAAAGGTGACCCCAAAACAGTATAATCCCCCAACTGTAACCCCCCAAACAGCTCTCCATGTAGTATAATGGTCCCACACCTCTCCACACTGTATATTGCTCACACACAGTATGTTGGACGCTACACAAACTTTCACACTGTCTAATAGCTTGCATACAGTTTAAAGCCTTGAACGTAAGCCTCCAAATATTTTAATAGCCCCACAAAGTCCTCCATACAACATAATGCAACCCATGTCCCATATGGTATAATGCATCTCCCCATAGTCCATACAGTATAATGCATCCCCCAATAGTCCATGCAGTGTAATGCATCCACCTGGCCCTCACAGCATAATGTATACCCGCATGGTCCATACAGCATAATGCATCCCTCCCATGGTCCATACAGTATAAAGAATCCCCACATGGTCCATACAGCATAATCCATCCCCCCATGGTCCATACAGTATAATGTATCCCCCCTGGTCCTCACAGCATAATGCATTCCCCATAGTCCATACAGTGTAATGCATTCCCCTGCTCCTCACAGCATACTGCATCTCCACATGGTCCATACAGCATAATGCATCTCCCCATGGTCCATACAGTATAAAGAATCCCCACATGCCACATGGTCCATACAGCATAATCCATCCCCCATGGCCCATACAGCATAATGCATCCCCCCACTCCTCACAGCATAATGCATCTCCACATGGTCCATACAGTATAATGCATCCTCCCTGGTCCATATAGCATAATGCATCTCCCCATGGCTCATACAGGATAAAGCATCCCCCATGGTCCATACAGCATAATGCATCCCCCCATAGTCCATACACTGTAATGAAACCCCCTGCTCCTAACAGCATATTGCATCTCCACATGATTCATACAGTATAATGCATTCCCACATGGTCCACACAACATAATGCATCCCCCCATATTCCATACAGCCTAATGCATCCCCCCTGCTCCTCACAGCATAATGCATCTCCTCTCCACATGGTCCATACAGTATAATGCATCCACACATGGTCGATACAGCATAATCCATCCCCCCATGGTCCATACAGTATAATGCATCCCCACAGGGTCCATACAGTATAATACATCCCCACAAGGTTCATACAGTATAATGCATCCCCACATGGTTCATACAGCATAGTGCATCCCCACATGGTCCATTCAGCATAATGCATCCCCACATGCATAATGCATCCCCACATGGTCGATACAGCATAATGCATCCCCACATGGTGACATACAGTATAATGCATCCCCCATGGTCCATACAGTATAAAGCATCCCCACATGGTCCATACAGTATATTACATCCACACATGGTCCATACAGCATAATGCATCCCCACATGGTCTATACAGTATAATTCATCCCCCATTGTCTATACAGTATAATACACCCTCCATAGTCTATACAGCATAATTCATCCCCATATGGTCCATGCAGTATAATGCATCCCCACATGGTCCATAGAGTATAATGCATCCCCACATGGTTCATACAGCATAATGCATCCCCACATGGTCCATACAGCATAGTGCATCCCCACATGGTCCATTCAGCATAATGCATCCTCACATGCATAATGCATCCCCACATGGTCTATACAGCATAATGCATCCCCACATGGTGACATACAGTATAATGCATCCCCCATGGTCCATACAGTATAAAGCATCCCCACATGGTCCATACAGTATAATACATCCACACATGGTCCATACAGCATAATACATCCCATTCCCCACATGGTCTATACAGCATAATGCATCCCCACATGGTCCATACAGTACAATTCATCCCCCATTGTCTATACAGTATAATACACCCTCCATGGTCTATACAGCATAATTCATCCCCATATGGTCCATGCAGTATAATGCATCCCCACATGGTCCATACAGTATAATGCATCCCCACATGGTCCATACAGTATAATACATCCCCACATGGTCCATACAGCATAATGCATTGACACATGGTCCTTAGATCATAATGCATCCTCCCATGGTCCATACAGCATAATACATCCCCCCATGGTCTCTACAGTATAATTCACCCCCCCGGTCCATACAGTATAATACATCCCCCTGTCACGCTCGTGCCTTGGCTGAATGACGTGAGCCGGGGGTTTGTGGCCCCACTGCGCCACAAACCTGACTACCCTGGAAGGGGCGTGACTACGACAGCTACCTCGGTCTTCACTGGAGCCTCTGATGGTGAGGTCAGGCTTGTGCGGCAGATAGCTGTCGGGTGCCACTCCAGTGTGATGTCTGGCTGTGGCTGCTGGTCCCACTCGGGGACAAGTCACTTTGACAGAAACTATAGACAGGCAGGCAGGTAGACACGACAGGCACGGCTGAGACACTGGGCAAGCAGGCGTGGCTTGGAGACACCGGACAGACTGGCGTAGTATGAGAAGGGACAGGTAGGGACCTGTTCACACAGCAGGTGTAGGCAGGAGGGAGTGGTGTATGTTGGAACAGGATTTGGACCTGTTCACACAGGAGGTGCAGGTATGGATATAGGCAGGAGTGTGGAGTAGACAGAGCGGCAAGGGTGCAGATGCACAGACAGAGCGGCAAGGGTGCAGATGCACAGACAGAGCGGCAAGGGTACAGATGCACAGACAGAGCGGCAAGGGTGCAGATGCACAGACAGAGCGGCAAGGGTGTAGATGCACAAACAGAGCGGCAAGGGTGCAGATGCACAGACAGAGCGGCAAGGGTACAGATGCACAGACAGAGCGGCAAGGGTGCAGATGCACAGACAGAGCGGCAAGGGTGCAGATGCACAGACAGAGCGGCAAGGGTGCACATGCACAGACAGAGCTGCAAGGGTGCAGATGCACAGACAGAGCTGCAAGGGTGCAGATGCACAGACAGAGCTGCAAGGGTGCAGATGCACAGACGGAACTGACACAAGGAAAGACACAGCAGGGAAGGAAGCCACAGACAAGGAGAAAGGGAGACTAAGGTAGGACAGAGTACAGACAAGGTACTGGAACCAAGACTCAAGGGCCAGAATATTCAGCCTCCTGGCAGGCAGACAAGGTACAAGGCAAGACAAGAAGTATTCCTCCAGAGAAGGGCCTGGCTTCCTCAGCAGCAAGATACTAACTGAGATTAGACATTGCACAGGCAGTGTTTCAGTGGGTGTGGAGGAGCTAAATAGTCAAGGCCTCTAGGTGATTGGTCAGGGACAGATTAGACAGGTGCACCCTGACTGCATAAGAACCAGAGAGTTCTGGCGCCGCCCCCCTATACACACATAGCCAGGAAACATACAGGAGAGCAGAGGCACAGAGCACAGGACTGGCAACAGACAGAATTCACAGCATGACCCGGAGCAGTGAGTAAGTTGATGTGCGGGGGATGGGAGGCCATGCAGTGACGCCAGCAGGGTTGTTACACCCCCATTGTCTATACAGTATAATACACCCCCCATGGCCCATACAGTATAACACATCCCTCCATTGTCTATACAGCATAATACACCCTCCATGGTCTATACAGCATAATGCATCCCCATATGGTGCATGCAGTACAATACATCCCCACATGGTCCATACAGTATAATGCATCCCCACATGGTCCATACAGAATATTGCATCTCCACATGGTCCATACAGCATAATGCATCGACACATGGTCCTTAGATCATAATGCATCCTCCCATGGTCCATACAGCATAATACATCCCCCCATGGCCTCTACAGTATAATACACCCCCCATGGTCTCTACAGTATAATACATCCCCCCATTGCCTATACAGTATAATACACCCCCTCATGGTCTATACAGTGTAATGCATCCCACACATGGTCCATACAGCATAATGCATCGACACATGGTCCTTAGATCATAATGCATCCCCCCATGGTCTATACAGCATAATGCATCCCCTCATTGTCTCTACAGTATAATACACCCCCCATGGTCTCTACAGTATAATACATCCCCCCATTGACTATACAGTATAATACACCCCCTCATGGTCTATACAGTATAATGCATCCCCACATGGTCCATACAGTATAATGCATTCCCCCATGGTCCATACAACATAATGCATCCCCACATGGTCCATACAGCATAATGCATCCACACATGGTCCTTAGATCATAATGCATCCCCCCATGGTCCATACAGCATAATGCATCCCCCCATGGTCTCTACAGTATAATTCACCCCCCCGGTCCATACAGTATAATACATCCCCCCATTGTCTATACAGTATAATACAACCCCCATGGTCCATACACCATAATGCATCCCCACATGGTCCATATACCATAATGCATCCCCACATGGTCCATACAGCATAATGCATCCACACATGGCCCTTAGATCATAATGCATCCCCCCATGGTCTATACAGCATGATGCATGCCCCCATGGTCTCTACAGTATAATACACCCCCCATGGCCCATACAGTATAATACATCCCTCCATTGTCTATACAGTATAATACACCCCCCATGGTCTATACAGTATAATGAGTCCCACATGGTCCATACACCATAATGCATCACCACATGGTCCATACAGCATAATGCATCCACACATGGTCCTTAGATCATAATGCATCCCCCCATGGTCCAAACAGCATAATGCATCCCCCCATCATCCATACAGTATAATACATCCCCTCCATTGTCTATACAGTATAATTCACTCCCCATGGTCCATACAGTATAATGCATCCCCACATGATCCATACAGCATAATGCATCGACACATGGTCCTTAGATTATAATGCATCCCCCCCATGGTCCATACAGCATAATACATCCCCCCATGGTCTCTACAGTATAATTCACCCCCCTGGTCCATACAGTATAATACATCCCCCCATTGTCTATACAGTATAATACAATCCCCATGGTCCATACACCATAATGCATCCCCACATGGTCCATATACCATAATGCATCCCCACATGGTCCATACAGCATAACGCATCCACACATGGTCCTTAGATCATCATGCATCCCCCCATGGTCTATACAGCATAATGCATCCCCCCATGGTCTCTACAGTATAATACACCCCCCACGGTCTCTACAGTATAATACATCCCCCCATTGCCTATACAGTATAATACACCCCCTCATGGTCTGTACAGTATAATGCATCCCCACATGGTCCATACTGCATAATGCATCCCCACATGGTCCATACAGCATAATGCATCCCCACATGGTCCATACAACATAATGCATCCACACATGGTCCTTAGATCATAATGCATCCCCCCATTGGTCCAAACAGCATAATGCATCCCCCCATCGTCCATACAGTATAATTCACTCCCCATGGTCTATACAGCATAATGCATCCCCACATGGTCCATACAGCATAATGCTTCCCCCCATGGTTTCTACAGTATAATAGACCCCATGGCCCATACAGTGTAATACATCCCCCCATTGTCTATACAGTATAATACACCCACCCCTGGGTCTATACTTTACAGCATAATGCATCCCCACATGTTCCATACAGCATAATCCATCCCTCCAATGGTCTCTACAGTATAATATGCGCCCCCATGATCCATACAGTATAATACATCCCCCCCATGGTCTATACAGTATAATACATCCCCACAAGGTCCTCAATACAGTTTTATCTGCACATAGTGTTCTAAAAAACAATAAAATACAATACTCACCTCTCCTCCTCATTCCTCCGCTGCGCTGGTCTCCGCAACACCTGTTTATCTTCTGAAGCTTCACACATCTCAGTGTACAGGGCACCATTTAGTGGCGTCATTGCGCTGAGATGTCAGACGCTGAGGAAGAATGATGGGGAGGAAGCGTCAGCTGACACTCCCTCCTCTAACTTGCGTTCATCTATATCGGCACTACGCAGATACAGTGGGGAAAAAAGTATTTAGTCAGTCAGCAATAGTGCAAGTTCCACCACTTAAAAAGATGAGAGGCGTCTGTAATTTACATCATAGGTAGACCTCAACTATGGGAGACAAACTGAGAAAAAAAAAATCCAGAAAATCACATTGTCTGTTTTTTTTTTCATTTTATTTGCATATTATGGTGGAAAATAAGTATTTGGTCAGAAACAAAATTTCATCTCAATACTTTGTGATATATCCTTTGTTGGCAATGACAGAGGTCAAACGTTTTCTGTAAGTCTTCACAAGGTTGCCACACACTGTTGTTGGTATGTTGGCCCATTCCTCCATGCAGATCTCCTCTAGAGCAGTGATGTTTTTGGCTTTTCGCTTGGCAACACGGACTTTCAACTCCCTCCAAAGGTTTTCTATAGGGTTGAGATCTGGAGACTGGCTAGGCCACTCCAGGACCTTGAAATGCTTCTTACGAAGCCACTCCTTCGTTGCCCTGGCGGTGTGCTTTTGATCATTGTCATGTTGAAAGACCCAGCCACGTTTCATCTTCAATGCCCTTGCTGATGGAAGGAGGTTTGCACTCAAAATCTCACGATACATGGCCCCATTCATTCTTCCATGTACCCGGATCAGTCGTCCTGGCCCCTTTGCAGAGAAACAGCCCCAAAGCATGATGTTTCCACCACCATGCTTTACAGTAGGTATGGTGTTTGATGGATGCAACTCAGTATTCTTTTTCCTCCAAACACGACAAGTTGTGTTTCTACCAAACAGTTCCAGTTTGGTTTCATCAGACCATAGGACATTCTCCCAAAACTCCTCTGGATCATCCAAATGCTCTCTAGCAAACTTCAGACGGGCCCGGACACGTACAGGCTTAAGCAGTGGGACACGTCTGGCACTGCAGGATCTGAGTCCATGGTGGCGTAGTGTGTTACTTATGGTAGGCCTTGTTACATTGGTCCCAGCTCTCTGCAGTTCATTCACTAGGTCCCCCCGCGTGGTTCTGGGATTTTTGCTCACCGTTCTTGTGATCATTCTGACCCCACGGGGTGGGATTTTGCGTGGAACACCAGATCGAGGGAGATTATCAGTGGTCTTGTATGTCTTCCATTTTCTAATTATTGCTCCCACAGTTGATTTCTTCACTCCAAGCTGGTTGGCTATTGCAGATTCAGTCTTCCCAGCCTGGTGCAGGGCTACAATTTTGTTTCTGGTGTCCTTTGACAGCTCTTTGGTCTTCACCATAGTGGAGTTTGGAGTCAGACTGTTTGAGGGTGTGCACAGGTGTCTTTTTATACTGATAACAAGTTTAAACAGGCGCCATTACTACAGGTAATGAGTGGAGGAAAGAGGAGACTCTTAAAGAAGAAGTTACAGGTCTGTGAGAGCCAGAAATCTTGATTGCTTGTTTCTGACCAAATACTTATTTTCCACCATAATATGCAAATAAAATGAAAAAAAAACAGACAATGTGATTTTCTGGATTTTTTTTTCTCAGTTTGTCTCCCATAGTTGAGGTCTACCTATGATGTAAATTACAGACGCCTCTCATCTTTTTAAGTGGTGGAACTTGCACTATTGCTGACTGACTAAATACTTTTTTTCCCCACTGTATGTCACTTCTGATAATCCCTGATAGGGGCATTTCACACGCACCAGCTTGGGGGCACGTGATTCTAAATGTCGTGATCATGGGGCCCCAATGTTGTTGCCATGACAGTTTGGCGTCTACTGAAGACCTCCGCGCTTGTCATGACGATTCTCCTGTGAAAGCCAGCATCAGTGTTTTTCTGACATTTATAGAAGACCATGATTTTTTCTATGCATAGCAGTGCTCATAGGGTGATCGCAGCTTCAAGTCCCCTAAGAGGACTAACAAATGCAGTAAAAAGTGAAAAAAGTGGATTTGAAAAAATACAAAAGTTCAAATCACCCCCCCTTTTGCTCCATTAAAAATAAAACTATAAAAAATACGCATATCTGGTACTGCTGCATTTATAAAAGTTAGATCTATGAAAATATAAAATTAATTATTCTTATAGGTAAACAGCCTAATGATGAAAAAAAATTGAAAAGCCAGAATTACAAGTCTTTTGGCGACCACAAAATTGCAAGACAATGAAATAAGAGGCAATCAATACATTGTATCTATGCCAAAATGGTGTAAGTAAAAATATCCGCTAGGGAAGCAAAAAAATAAGCTCGAACACAATGGTTGCACAAGTACTGTGTTGTCATTTTCCCAGGTCAGCTTCAACATGGTAAATAAAACACTACAAAAACCATTATAAAATTGCACTTTTTTTGCAATTTCAATGCACTTTGATTTTTTTTACCACATTCAAGTGCATATCATGATAAAATGAATGGTGTCATTCAAAAGTATAGCTTGTCCTGCAAAAAACAAGCTTTCATAAGGTTACGTAGATGAAAAAATAACAAAATTTTGGCTCTTGGAGAGAGATGAGGAAAAAATGGAAAAAGAGATAGTATGTCATGAAAGGGTTAGAGGGAATCTGTCAGCAGGCTGTTAATATGTAATCCGCGGGCTGCATGATGTAGACCCTGATTCCAGTGATGTGTCACTTACTGGACTGCTTTTTTGGAGTTTTGATAGAATCCCTTTTTCCTCTGCTGTAGATGTAGCAGCTCTCAAATGCGGAGTTCTGTATAACACCGCCCACACCACTGATTGGAAGCTTTCTGTGTGCATTGTCATCAAACTGTCAATCAGATTAACCTGACTGGCTTGCAATCTCCTTCAGTTACATAGTAGTTAAGGTTTAAGGGAGACTTTAAGTCCATCTTGTTCAACCCATAGCCTAACACAGGGTTCCCCAACTCCAGTCCTCAAGGCCCACCAACAGATCATGAAGCAATTATCACCTGAGCAATACTAAGGAAATCCTGAAAACATGATCTGTTGGTGGGCCTTGAGGACTGGAGTTGGGGAAACCTGGCCTAACATGTTGATCCAAAGGAAGGCAGAAAAAAAACATGCGGCAAACACTAAGCTCCACAATGAGGAAAAAAATTCCTTCCCGACTCCACATACGGCAATCAGACTAGCTCCCTGGATCAACGCAATATTAAGGAAACTAGTGTATATACCCTGTAATATTATACTTTCCAAGAAAGGCATCCAGTCCCTTCTTAAATTTTAGTAGGGAATCACTCATTACAACATCATATGGCAGAGAGTTCCATAGTCTCACTGCTCTTACAGTAAAGAATTCGGGTCTGTGATTATGCTTAAACCTTCTTTCCTCCAGACGTAGAGGATGCCCCCTTGTCCCCGTCACAGGTCTAAGAGTAAAAAGATCATTAGAAAGGTCTTTGTACTGTCCCCGCATATATTTAGACATTGTAATAAGATCACCCCTAAGGCCTGTTTCACATTTCAGTTATTTAATGTCAGTCAAAATCCAACAGAGTGTGAAAAAATGGATCCGTTTCCGTTTTGCCACAAACGGATGGCACAGGATTTGTTTTTTGACAGATCTGCTTTAGCTGTTAGTGCCTGAAATTTAAAGTGAAACGACTCTGGAAAAGGAGAGAGAGAGAGAATATTTTAACGCAGACAAAAAACCGGTCTGCAAACCCTGTCTTATGAGGAAAGGTTGCAGGATTTGGGATTGTTTAGTTTGCAAAAGAGAAGACTGAGAGGAGACTTAATTGCTGTCTACAAATATCTAAAGGGCTGTCACATTGTAGAAGGCTCAACTTTATTCTCATTTGCACAAGGAAAGACTAGAAGCAATGGGATGAAACTGAATGGGAGGAGACACAGATTAGATATTAGAAAAAACTTTTTGACAGTTAGAGTGATCAATGAGTGGAACAGGCTGCCACGAGAAGTGGTGAGTTCTCCTTCAATGGAAGTCTTCAAACAGAGGCTGGACAGACATCTGACTGGGATGATTTAGCGAATCCTGCTTTGAGCAGGGGGTTGGACCAGATGGCCCAGGAGGTCCCTTCCAACTCTACGATTCTATGATTCTATGATTCTATGATTCTATGGTACATTATAAATTATAACTTTTGTGGACTTTGACTCTTGGTTTTTGTAGGATTTATCCTATCTGAGTAATATAAAAAACTGTCTTCACCATATACACATTTTACCCGAGGAGAATTTTGAGGATGAGAGATTAGTCCTGGTGGAGAAAAAAAGCAGATTTCTCTGGTAAGATATAATACAAAGTTTCTTATTTTTTTGTGTGCTATTGAATTATAAAGTAAAAACTAAAATAATGGTTACTCTTTAAGGAAGTTTAATTTACGGAATAGCAAATCATTCTCCTGACTGTAATCCTATAGAAATGAAATATAAGGGCATAATTATGGGTTGAGGGTGCAGCGGGCCTTTTGCTCTGGACACTGCCAGCAGGGGGCACTGGCAGCTGAATAATGTATCAGTCCAAAGTGTCTCTCAGGTGCCGGTGTTTTGACGCCCCTAAGTTGTGTTGCCATGGTCCGGAAACATTCAGGAATAGCTGCGGATTGAGCGCTGTGTCCTGCCGCAGCGTTTAATCCGCAGCAGCCAGATGTTCCTGCATAGTGGAGGGGATTTTATAAATTCCCATCTCCACTATGCGTCTGATTACGCAGGTGACACACCCACGTAATCGGACATGCGACGCGTCTTTACAGACCACAGCATGTCGGTTTACCTTGCGGAGATGCTGAGTCTCCTCAAGGTAAACTGCCTACACTATGGCTGACCTGCGGTGATTCCAGATGTGTTCACTGAGCACATCCGGAATCACCACGCGGCCAGAAGGGGGTTGGGCTTTGGGCGGAGCCGGGTTTCCGCTCCGTCCAAACCGCTGCGACTCCGGTACGTGGAGACGTACCCTAACAGTCGGATTCACTATTCATTATTATATTGACAGCTGTTGTATTTTTATATACTGCATGGCATCTGAGGCATATGAAGGTAGAGTAAAAGCTAATATGGTTGTATCGGCGCCTCTTCATGATTCGGTAAAGCTTCTCCTCCAGCTCCTGAATATTCATGTTCTCTTCCTGTATTATAAACAGTCTATGTTCTATGTAAGAACTGTATTAGGTCATATATTTATAATACTTAAATTGCCACCCTTGTGGTTCACTCTGCTTGCTGAGTCGGCACCATGGAGCGCTGCAGATCAGCGTCTGATTACTCAGTTATTTTGGCTTAGGTCTGGGGTTACTCAAGGATTTCTAAAGAAAAGCCATGTTCTCTTGTTCAGAGAGGTTTATAATTACGGTGTGAGAAGGGCTGTGACTATTCTACCCACAAATAAAGGGTAAATTAGGCATCTTGGAGTGTCAACAGTGATGTCTCAAGATCAAATTTAAATCTGTTTCTAATTACATAATATGTTGGGTTTACACTACACACTGAAGGAAGAGGAAAACAATGAGTAGGTTACAAATTGTCTCTTTTCTCTCACTGACGGCTTTTTTTTCCATAGGGTCTAAAATATTGAATATTATATTATAGAATTGAATTTATGCTGAATTTTTAGAAATTTGCTGTCCACAGTGAATTTGAATAATTAGCAATTTGCTTGGCCAGAATCACCAACAATTGGCACCGTTTTAGCATAAATGATTCCTTTATTCCATAGCAAAACACAGACAGCACCGTTTCAAATCTCATTTTTTTTACGATGTTCGTTTAGAGTTCAAATATTGCTGTATGCTTTTTAGTGATGAAATAAATGATTTATTTATCAACCAGCAGTACTGCTGCACCCTTTTTCTACGAGAGGCTGCTGATAAGTCTGTGGCTTTGCGATCTTTTTTTGTTTCTGTGGTAGCGAATGTTACATCACATGAAAGCCTTATGTGTCTAATATATGTTTTCAAAAGTTTGTGGCAGTAACGTAGCTACTGGGGGGGCAGAGGGGGCGGTTGCCCCGGGCCCCGCGCTCTGAGGGGGCCCACCCGGATTTACACTTAACTGTATCTGCGGCAGAGAGGGAGAATCGATCATCTCCCTGTTCTGCCGCTATGTTCTCTTCTCTGCCACAGGAACTGTGATGAGGACACAGGAGGGGAGGAGTCGAGGTCACATGATCAGGTGCCTCTCAGTGTATGCAGGACTGTGCTGTGCTGGTTGTCATGGTGCTGGATGAGGGGAAGTTTCTGTGTGGGGTCAGGAGAACTTTACAGGGCGGATGTAGCAAAGCTGTTTGTGTACGAGGTGTACGAAGTGGAGCCGTGCCACAGTGTACGAGGTGTACCAAGCGGAGCCGCGTGTGTACGAGGTGTACGGAGCGGAGCCGCGTGTGTACGAGGTGTACGGAGCGGAGTCGCATGTGTACGAGGTTTACGGAGCGGAGCCATGTGTGTACTGAGTGGAGCCGTGTGTGTGCGAGGTGTACAGAGCGTAGCTGCGTGTGTGCGTGCAAGGTGCACAGAGCAGAGCCGTGTGTGTGCGAGGTGTACGGAGCGGATCCGCGTGTGTTCGAGGTGTGCGGTGCCGCGTGTGTGCGACATGTATGGAGCAGAGCCGCGTGTGTACAAGGTGTAAGGAACGGAGCCGCGTGTGTACGAGGTGTAAGGAGCAGAGCCGCGTGTGTACGAGGTGTACGGAGTGGAGCCGCGTTTACATGAGGTGTTTGGAGCGGAGCCGCACGTGTACAAGGTTTACAGAGTGGAGCCGTGTGTGTGCGAGGTGTACGGAGAGGAGCCATGTGTGTACGAGGCATAGAAAGCGGAACCGTGTGTGTATGAGGTGTGCGGAGCGGAGCCGCACCGCAGTGTATGAGGTGTACCAAGCGGACCTGCGTGTGTACGAGGTGTACGGAGCAGAGCCGTGTGTGTATGACGTGTACAGAGCAGAGCCACATGTGTACGAGGTGTATGGAGCAGAGCCGCGTGTATATGAGGTGTGCGGAGCCGCGTGTGTACGAGGTGTATGGAGCGGAGCCGCATGTGTATGAGGTTTACGGAGTGGAACCATGTGTGTACTAGGTGTACGGAGCCACGTGTGTACGAGGTGTATGGAGCAGAGCCGTGTGTGTACAAGGTGTACAGAGTGAAGCCATGTGTGTACTGAGTGGAACCGTGTGTGTGCGAGGTGTACAGAGTGGAGCCGTCTGTGTACGAGGCATAGAAAGCGGAACCGTGTGTGTAGCTATGCGTGTACAAGGTGTATGGTGGAGAGCATTCATACCTCCCAACCGTCTCGATTTTGAGAGAGAGTCTGCCCCGGTCGGGAGCTTACTTTTCCCACGGACACAGGAGTACACGGCAGAGCCCCGAGGAGCACTTTAAAATTTGCACGTGACGTTCCACCGAAAGTGACATGCTGGAAGCTGACTGGAAATTAGGTAATTTCGGGAGGAGATTGTGACGGAACCATGGAGGCACCTCAGGGAATGCTTCAGATCCTTCACCGTCTCCTCATACGGGTATTATGCTGCCCCCCCATACGGCGTATCATAATCATGCAACCAGGACTCACTATATAAATTAAAAAAAAAACTATACTCACCTCTCCTCCTCGCTCCCACCCTGATTTTGGCGGCGGCTCTGCTCTGATGTCAGGAGCTGCGCTGCAGTCAGACCGGCACACAGCGGGGATGCGATGAAGTGATGTCATCGCGCACTCGATGTGTGTCAGGAGAAGAGGGTAACGATGGGAGAGGGAGCGTCATGTGACGCTCTCTCTTCCATTATTGCGGTGCACACTGGGGGGCCGCGCTGATGCCGCAATAATGGAATATATATATATATATATATATATAGATTATTTTTGGCAACAATGCGGTCATCTGCTGAGGTTCTCCGGTTAGGGGCCCACTCAGAAGTTTCGCCCCCCCCGAACCAAAACCCTAGCTATGCCTCTGGTTTGTGGTTTTAGCTTATGGCATTAGTGTTCTACGCACATGGGAAAACAAAATGGCAGAGTCTAATGCGATATTCACAGCAAATGAGAGCAGAGGAGTGATAAAATTATTGTTTCTGCAAGGAAAGTCTGCGAAGGATATTCATGGTGATATGTCACAGACATTGGGGGATCAATGCTCTTCATATTCTACAGTTAAGAACTGGGATACCAAATTTAAAACAGGCCACTTCAGCACCAACGATGAGGAACCTCCTGGATGAACAAGAGTGGTTGTTCTGGAGATTATCGATGCTGTGCACAACCTCATACTGGAGAATTGGTGACTTTCAGCTAAAGCAATAGCAGACATCATGGGGATTTCCCGTGAACGTGTTTGTGTAATTATCCATGAACATTTGGACATGGAAAAAGTGGTAGAGCTGGGATTCCAGCTGGTTCACCACCAACCTTATTCACCAGATCTAGCTCTCTCTGACTATCATCTGTTTCCAAACCTGAAGAAACGCCTCAAAGGTATCAAATTTCACACCATTTCTGATGCCATTGCTGTTAGGGATGCCTGGTTTGAGGCACAACCGAAATCCTCCTTTTTGCAAGGCTTACAGAACTTGGAATACCGATGTAAGAATTGTGTTGACATCAGTGGAGAGTATGTGGAATAATGTAAAGTTTCATCTTCCTCTTTTCTTTCTGGGTAAAGCCAAAGACATCAGCAGCCCCTCGTGTATATAAGATAGGTCTTATCAGTCTAAGCCAGAAACAGTGTGTACTTGTCATTTTGGATCTTTGACTGCCTGGCTGCTGTATTCTGGACAGGATTACACGGTGCTGCTTTATTGTATGTTTACACCACTTTAAAAGAGTTGTTCAGGTCTATCATGAAAGTCTGCAATCACTTCGTATGACTGCAGACTTGTGAATCCTTACATGGCATACTCTCGGCCACATTCCAACTAGACATCCGCGGCTTCATTCATTTCACTTGCATTGAGTAAGAAGGTGCACGTCTAGTCGTAATGTGGCTGGAAGTAAGAATATTGCATAGTTGGGGGGTCATATGACTGCTTGGTCTCGCCACCAGCACCAGAGAATTCTGCACGTGATGTGAGGATTCACATGACTGCAGTTACCTAGATTGACTACTAAATTTTGTGGAAAAACCTGGAGTACCCCTCTAAGGATTGCAGATGATTACATCAGCCAGAGAAGAGCCATCCTACCAGGAGGGCATGGGAACCAGAGAATTCTGCACGTGATGTGAGGATTCACATGACTGCAGTCACCTAGATTGACTACTAAATTTTGTGGAAAAACCTGGAGTACCCCTCTAAGGATTGCAGATGATTACATCAGCCAGAGAAGAGCCATCCTACCAGGAGGGCATGGGAACCAGAGAATTCTGCACGTGATGTGAGGATTCACATGACTGCAGTCACCTAGATTGACTACTAAATTTTGTGGAAAAACCTGGAGTACCCCTCTAAGGATTGCAGATGATTACATCAGCCAGAGAAGAGCCATCCTACCAGTAAAGACAAGGGGCTCTATAATTTAGACACTTAAATTAGGGTTTAATACTCCCATCTGTGGATCAAACTAGACTTGATATAAGCATGCAATGAATTTTATAGATGATTTATAGAAAATAATGAATAATATTTATATTTATATTTTCTATTAATATAATATGCATTTTTTTACAGTTTTTCCAGCACTCTGCATTTTTCTGTTCTGATTATACTAACCTTCTGCTGGCAAACAGAATCTTGTTTTCACACAGGACCGATGATGATTTTGTATACGGTATATCTTTTTACCATTATCATCTGATTATTTAAATCTCCAAAAAGAATGTTATGTCCAATAAACGTTTTTCTGCTGTCTACACGTTGACACGAGGCATCTTTTAACCAATTTATTACTTATTCTGTGTTGTAAGTTAACAAAATGTATGTCTATTCTACTGTGTGAATACAGACACTCCTTTGCTCTAGATTTGATCTGGGTTTTTGTCTAAGTATTTTGAGCTGTCTAGGTGGGAAAAGCTTTTTTTTCCATCTGTTTCACAAGTTTTTATATTTTCCCACAGCCAAGTGATCTGATCCCCACCCTGCCCACAAGATTGAACAAGTTTTTATGTTCAGATATACAGAACACAATTACATGAACTGCAAATATGATAGACGTGAAACCGAAAATTGGCCAATTATACAGCGTTTGTAAGGCAGCTAGTTCTCCTGAGAATCCTGTACTTAAATTAGCTTCTAATTTGCTGGAATTAAGGATATTGTTGAGGGAACAAAAAAGGACTAAAGTATGTTTCTGATTAAGAACGTGTACTCCACCTTTTCTCATGGATGACCCCTCAGCGCTGGGGTCTAATTTTGTGGGCTTTAAGATTTTGAAGACTTATGCGCCTTTATCTGCACAATATAGTGATTTAGAGAGGACCTGTCAGTTCTAATGGCATTTTTAATTTAGCAAATATGTGTGTTAGAGATAAAATGAACATTTTTAAGCTTTTTTTTTAAAAACTCTGCTTTTTTTTCTCTATTATTACTCCTGTATGTGCATGCGTAAATGGACAACTGAGTGCAAGGCCAAGTGGAACAAATACCAAGTGTCATAACTGTATGCAGTTCTTAGCTTTAGTTAATTTATGGGTAACACTTGAGAAAACATATTTTCTTACAGGGCTTTATGAAAAGAATAAGCTGTTTCATTATTTTACTTCATTGTTTGAGGCTACATATCAGCATTTTTCACAAATCCATATAACCAATATGTAAAGAGTTAGGGTATGTGCACACGCTGTGGATTCTGCTGTGGATCCTCAGCGGTTTTGGCTCTGCGGGTCCGTTGTACAGTAACTTTTTTTCCTATGGAAAAAAACGCAGTGCACATGCTGCAGATTTTTCCGTGCGGATTTGCTGCGGTTACAATCCGCAGCATGTCAATTCTTTGTGCGGTTTCCGCTGCGGTTTCACACCTTATCATTATGAGGTGTGAACCGCAGGCTAATCCGCAGATAAACCGCAGGACTTTTGTCCTGCGGAATTACCTGCGGATTTTTCAACAAAATCCGCACAACCTAAAAGCTACGTGTGCACTTACCCTAAGGGTATGTGCACACGCTGCAAATTCTGCTGCGGATCCTCAGCGGTTTTGGCTCTGCGGATCCGCAGCAGTTTCTGCTGCATTGTACAGTACCATTATAATCAATGCAAAACAAAAAAGCTGTGCACATGCTGCGGATTTTTCCGCGCGGATTTGCTGCGGTTTCAAATCCGCAGCATGTCAATTCTTTGTGCGGATTCCGCAGCGGTTTTACACCTGCTCCATTGTCCAGGTGTCAAACCGCAGGGCAAAACCTCAGGCTAATCCGCAGATAAACCGCAGGTCTTTTAAATCCACGCGGAAAAATCCGCAGACCAATCCGCAGCATGTGCACATACCCTAACTAATTTTTTTTTTTTACTTATCTGCCAAACGTATGCGTTTTTGTAATAAACTTCATTGACATGCTTTGCCTCCTTCCCCCCCAAGCACCATGCTGCTGTGCTATTTTAATGCCGAGTTTATGCTCCTTTAGAATAACTTTTCAACTGCTGCTCAGCAAAAATGCCTATACTATAGTCAAGCAATCAAAGAATGGAAATTCCTCTATTTGAGCACAATGGATGGGCTCAGAGAAAGACAGGGAGGGTCCTGTGCATAGATTGCTTGAATATAATGTATGATCTTGCTGAGTAACAGTTAAAAGCAGCATTTAAAGTAGCATGAATTGAGCACTGAAACAGCACTGCAAAAAGGAGAGAAGGAAGCAATATAATTTAAAGAAGTATATTACAAAGTTCATAATTTTGTAATCCCTAAACTTTTTTTTTAAATATAAAAAAGTTAGTTACATTTTAAAGTAACATTTTTCTTTTTTAAATTTCACCAAATTGTTATCAGTAATGTATCTGAAACAGAGGCCAGGGGGGTAGTTGTGGTTGAGAGTGGTAGCACTGGCACACCCTGGCCCTCTGCTCAATTAACACACGGTAGTTCACTCACTTGCAAGTTAGGGTCCATTTCACACTGCTGGGATTCCTTTTCCTTTAACATCACACAGTGACAGGCAGAGTCCAGGTTCATTTTCAACAAAACAATTTTACTCAGCTCGTCCAGTTTACTCACAGAAATAGCACAAGATTCTTCACAGCATATCATCATTCCGTTCCCTGTACTGTCCCTCATTCCTCCAAGAATATCCGACGGATCCACTAGTCCCATAGCTTCCTTACTGGACAGACTAACCTGCTTCAGGAATTCCCCGCTCGCTTTCCTTTCCAAAGGTGAAGTCTAGGAATGGCTCTTCCATTCCTTACCAGGCCCTAGGCTTCAGAGGTTTAGGGTTGTTTCCACGAAGTTAGCTGCTACCATTTTGATGCTGCCAAGATATTCCTCCACTATGTGTGACTGTCTGCTCTACGCCCTGGGCTGCTGGGCTCCTCAGCTTAAACGTTACCCCCTGGACACAACTGTCTTGTCCTTGCTTCCGGCTCACACACACACTGACTCACTCTAGGAAGCTCCCCAACTACTCTTTCTTCATAGCCTCTCCTAACTAATCTAATCTTATTGGTCTAATACCTATTATATTCTATTGTTCTCCCCCTACTGGGCTAATTCATATATATATATATACACATACCGTATACATTACATGACATATGAAATATACCAAGGACATATGCAAGGTGTGCAGGGCATTAAACTAGCCCCCGCACCCCTTACATATGCTCTCTGTGTGTAGGAAAACACTTCCTGGTCACTGTCTTCTGCTGTCCCCAGTGCCACTACAGTTCTCGTCTACACCACATTACTGAAGTTGTTACTGGTCAGATTACTCCACTGGGCAGAGTAGAAGTCACTTCTCAATGTAAGCCTTTGAGACTTAGGCTGGAGTCACATATAGCGACTCACCAGCGATCCTGACAACGATATCAATGTGTCAGGATCGCTGGTGAATCGCTATGTGATTGCTGGTGAGCTGTCAAGCAGTCAGCTTCACCAGCGATCAGCACAGCGACGCCCAGCGCCCGGCGTCGCTGTGCTCGTTAGTAACCAGCGCGCTGATGCAGGGAGCTGGTAACTAACGTACACATCAGGTATCTAGAGACGCACGTCCCTTGGATACCCGATGTGTACGTTAGTTACCAGCTTCCTGCATCAGCGCGCTGGTAACTAACGTACACATCAGGTATCTAAGCGACGCACGTCCCTTGGATACCCGATGTGTACATTAGTTACCAGCAGATCGCTGGTCTCCCGCCTGTAACACGCAGTGATGCATGGTGGCCAGCGGGAGACCAGCGACCAAAAAAAAGTCCTGGCCTTTCCTGCAGTGATCAGCGATACCGGCAGGGGGGCCGGTCGCTGATCGCTGTCACACACAGCGATTGTGACTCAGCAGCGATCTCGCTAGCGAGATCGCTATGTGTGACGGGGCCTTTAGAAGGAGGCTCTCAAAAAGAGACTTCTAGCCTCTCAGAGCTGTGGTAACAATATGGCAGACAGTGACCGTTGTGGCACCAAAAATAGTTGAAGGCAGTGACCTGTATGTATTTCATCACACACTGGAAACATATGTTAGTGATACCTATCTGATGGCAAAAAAAAAAAAAGAAAATGGAGTGGTACTTTAAAGAGGTTGTCCACTACTAGGACAACCCCTTCTCGATCTGGATGTCTTGTGCCAGAAAAATAAAAACACTTATACTCACTTCCCGTGCTGGCGCTGTTGTAGTGGTGTTGATCCTTACATTAGTGGGGCTCTCGTGCAGTTGTTATGTCACATGAGCCCTGAGCTCAATCATCCTTGGCGTCACTGCCCCCACCTTCAGATAAATCAAACATCAAGAGGAAGTCAGAGAGCAGCTGCAGCTCTGTCTTCCTGCTGATGTTCTAGTTTTAGAAGATGGCAAGAAACAGATCGCTTCTATGCGAGAACATGCTCAAAGAAGCAAGAAACAAATCCCTCTACAACCACAAATTCATCCTCCTACTTGGCCTGCTCATCGGCATCTTTTTTAGAAACCAGGGGACTGGCTCTGTACAAGTTACGGGAGCGCACCAATCAAACAAATCCCAAATGAACAGGTCTCTTGAGGAAGGCGGAGATGATAATCAGATAATTAATCTGTCATCTCATGTGCTGCCTGATGTGGAAATGAGAGTCTTGAAGAGGGGTCTCTTTTTTGTCCCGACCACCAGGTTTCATCCTTTTAAATGGATAAAAGAAATCAATCTGTTTACCCGTAAATTGAAATGGAAATTTTTTTTTGCCCTGAATGACAAAGCCAAGTGTCAACAACTTGGAATAACAGATGAAGAACTTCCCGATGTGTTGCTTCTGGCAGATATGGCGGAGGAAGGACAACGAGAAATTGGGGTAGGACCTTTTTCAGATATAAAGCCTAAAAGTAAAAAAATGCCTCCGATAGGTGAAACGGGGAGCATTGATATTTTTCTACAGTTGGTCTCTGATGAGATCTGTAAAATTGATCCAAAGACCGAAAAGGCCCTACCCAATCTCCCATATCGTGAAAGGAAAGCACTGGAGGGACTCAGTAAGAATGATCAGATTGTACTGATGCCCTCGGATAGAGGGGGAAATATGGTCACTCTGAACAGGGACAAATATATTGAAATGTGTTTGACTATCTTATCTGATAAATCCACTTATGAGGTGTTTAGGGGGGATCCCTTCAAGGATTATAGCCTCAGATTGTCTAGATTGTTAAAGGAAGCTTTGGAATCCAAATTGATTTTGAAAAATGAATTTAATTTTTTGTTACTGAAATGGCCTGTTACTGCTACATTCTACTCTTTGCCCAAAGTACATAAGGGCATCGATCCTTTGAAAGGTAGACCGATTGTATCAGGGATCGATGCCCTTTGTCAAAACGCGAGTATTTATTTGGATAAGTTGTTGAGACCATTTGTACTGTCCCTTCACTCTTACATTAGGGCTACAATGGACCTTCTTCATAAACTAGAAGCGGTATCGGTTGACCCAGGCACTATATTGGCTTCTATTGACGTCGAAGCACTCTATGGTAGTATTAAACACGTTGAAGGCCTGAAAGCGGTCAAACATTTTCTGAAGGGCAGAGGTGTGCATTTGGGAGCACATAACAACTTTCTGTTTGAAGTCTTAGAGTTCGTACTCTGTCATAATTATTTTTTGTTTAATGGCAGGTACTACCACCATCTCAGGGGCACAGCTATGGGGAGCCCTTGAGCCCCCACTTACACTAATCTGCTCCTTTTTTAGTGAGAGGACACAATGGTCTTCAATGACGAGGATGTCGTCTAGTCCCCAAGCATTTTATTCTGGGGACGCTACATTGACGACATCCTCATCCTTTGGGCAGGCAGTAAAGAATCCTTTGGGTCCTTTGCTGAGGCTTTGAATAATAATGTGATGGGTCTTTTCTTCACACATGAGGTAGGGGGAGACCAGATTACATTTTTGGACATTAACATCTCCATTTCTAAGGATGGTTCCCTGAAAACATGTCTGTATCGAAAACCTATCTCAACTAATAGCCTCCTGAGGTGGGAGAGCTAACAACCCCCCCGAAACATTGTATCCCGAGGGGGCAGTTCCTTAGAGTCAGAAGGAACTGCTCTGATTGGGGTGACTTTGAGGTACAATCGAGAGATCTATGGGGGAGATTTAGGAACAGAGGGTATCCTGTGTAGGTTCTTGAACCTGCCTATTTGCATGCAAAACAGGTGAGGAGGACATCTTTGCTGGCTCCTAGATAGAAGGAAGACTCTAATAACATGACCATGCTATTATAAGCACTTTTGATGACCAATCTGGTAAAATAATGGATATACTCAGGAAGTATTGGGCGATTCTTAAGACTGATTGGACAAACTGTATGTAATTTCATCACCCCTAAACCATTAGTCACATAAAGGAAGGGTAAATCAATTAAGGAGTGATATACCTGTGCATTTGTTCCTGCCCCCTTGACTATGTGGGGAAAAAAGAAGCGTGAATTGCACGTCCGCATTGGTGAGCACTTACGTGATATTATACATGGCAGGGATACCCCCCTTGCCCACCATGTCAATTTGGTACATGGGGGTGATGATAAACACGCTGGATCTTCTGGCTCGAATCACAGAGCCCGAAAGTTATTTATAATAAATGTGGTCCCGGATAGATCCAGTATACTTCTTTGACTCTTTTTGAGCAATGACAATTCTGTCGAACTTATTATAAGTATGTTATTATTCTTATTGTTTCTCTTGTTGCTAGGATACATGGATTGTTCCATCACCATGTCTTATTGGGGTTATGATATTCATTGAGAATTGGGTTGCATTATGTGAATTATTATATTTAGCTTAATCCTATTTGTAAATACTGTCCTGTATTAATTAATTATTTGTTATGTATATCGCTTATCTAAGTCCATAATATTTTTCTACCAGTTCCAGCAAAGTTCTGGCTGGTGGAACACAGGATGCGCTCCACTGAACATGTAACAGGATGTTTGTATTTAATATTGCTGAGTAACACCTGTAACTAGCTTGTCCCTCCCCTTTATGATGCACTTCCGGTATTTGGAGCGCAGTATGCGTTCCATTTGGACTCCATCTTGTGAGCATGAGACCGGAAGTAGGTATATCTCCCATCTGCGCGTAATCTTTAAATGACGGTGCAGAATGCCCATAGAACTAGCACACACTGCATTGACCGCTCGGCCAGGGGTAATGAGACCCCACTTTTTGACCCCTGATGAACCGTCAGGAATTTAGAGCGGGAAACACGTTGAGTTCCCTTCTCATCTTTGGCTGATAAGTATTGCCCTTTTTCATATTATATGATTGACAGACCTTTGTGTTTTTGCAACATGCTAATTGTTTTTGAATTTTTGTGTGAGGTGGATGATATTAGCCTCATGTGAGGTGGATGATATCAGCCTCATGTAATCAGAGTCTATTTAGTACTTCTGAATTGTTGCAATATTTTTTCAACAGATGAATTATTACATCTAGAGACATTTTGAATCTGTCATTTTGTGTGTTCTTTCTGATTAACACTCCATGTGGTTTCTCCTATTATGGGACAATTGATTTTTTTTGTTTGTGCTTAATATCTATGATACTGGTGGATTGTAGTGGATATATTTTGATCCCTTTGTAGATGTTTTTTGAGAACTAAGGGGTATTTACCCGGTGGTCTGGCTGTCACAGCATATCAGTATTTTTTTACTACGAGATAAGTCTAAATAAAGCTGCCATTTTCAACATTTTTTGACTCCGAGATAAGCCCTGATATTGAAGATATATACTACAAAATAAGTTTGCAGAACTTTAGCACTTTTTTGAATGAGACCTTGGTGTCTCCCCACTAGGGTTTTTTTTCGGAAATGTATGTATGTTGTGGTTTTTCTGTGTATCCTGTTTTTGTATACGTAGGGTAGTCTAGGGCTTTCTAGGTTTACCGACATTGAGCGGAGGCGCCACATCGTCAACAACTAAGGTGCCAACCTCCGCAGTCAGGAAGGGATTTTAGTAGGGTTCATTAGGGTGTGGGTAGCCTTTTTTGCCCCTCTTTACATATATACCTACCTGATATTGATCATGTACTTTGTTATTGGCCCGAGACTCTCTGGTATTTAGGATTTTTCTATCATGATGTTTTAATTATTGAGTTAAAAAGGTATTTTTTTAGGGGTTATTTTCTTTGTGCTTTCTGGTTTGTTTTTTGACATTGTAATCCCAAACATTTTTCTGAGGTTTTTTTTAAATGTTCAAATATGTCTGAATGCGGGTACAGTGACGCCAAGAATGATTGGGCGCAAGGCTCACGTGTCATAACAACCAAATGAGAGCCCTGGGAACGTGAATGCTGACACTGGTGGAATGGCACTGGCACGAGAGGTGAGTAGAAGTGTTTTCATTTTATCAACGTAAAACATGAGGAATGAGAAGGGGTTGTCCTAATAGTGGACACCCCTTTTAAGGGAACCTGTCTCATTGAACATCTGATCTGCCAGTTGCATGATCTAGAGCAGGAAAAACTGAATCAACTGATATACAAAGCAGAGGAAAAACAACAATCAAATAGTCCAAATTGTGAAAAAATATAAATACGTTATTGAAATTTCATAATGCGAACAGGTAAGAAAGGTGGGGACAGCGAAAAGCGCACATGTGCATTAAAAAGTGCAGGACACACAGTGCAAGCTAAAAGGTCAGCACATCATATTATTATAGATGGTAAGCAATCATGGTATTAAAGATATAAATATTATAGACAAAACGTCCAAACTCCATACCAAAATGGTATGGTACACTGCACAAGTACAGATATGGGTAGTGGATAGTGCACTTTAAGCTTTGAAGATATATAATTGTATACAACCAATGCACATTTAAGATGTTCAGTGCATACCTGATGGAGAGACCATATAGAGAGGGCACAGCTGCACGTGCGTCCACCCTTCCTTTATGTACACTTATATACAGAAGGCTTTCAAACACTGATTTGGAACGCTCCCTGACTGCGAAGCCCAAAATAAAGGTCTGTTTACATGTACTGACCGGCGGCACGATGTGACTGCCAATCGGTGGTCATTTAAAAGCATGTTTAAACAAGCAGACAAAAGTCTTACGATGCACGCTGAGTGATCTATACTAGGTTGCTCAGTACGCATAGACTGCATAGTTTTCTGCAGTGTGAATTCTGTTGCCAAGACCAATAATCTTTTGTGCTGCACAAAAAATCATTTTATCCCATGAATAATTGTTTTGTTCATTGATAGGGTGAACATCAACCTGTTTACATTGCAAGATAATCGTAAAACAAGTGTTTTTAACAATGCTCGTCAAATTTGTTTAGTTGGTACATGTGCTATCCATAAATTTTACTGATAGATTAAGGATCAATTATAGTCTATGTGCATTTTCACATGTCTTTTTTTACTTTTTGCTGGCAGATTGTCCAGAAACAAAAATGGACATGTCAAACTATGATCCGTGTTGCGAATCACAGAGGGGTGTGGTAGAGCGGCTCACTCGGAGGGACACAGAGGTACAACCGAAACACTGTCTCCTTAAGAAAATGCTTGGTTTATTGAAGTTCCACTTTTTAGTCTTCGTTGACCTATGTAGTCTGGGTATAGTACTTCACAACTAACCTATTAGTCACTAAATTTAATTTCAGATATATTAATATCTAGGTAAAAGAAAGAAGTACATAATTATGAAAATAAACTTTGTATTAATTTGTATTTTTTTATTTAAAATATTAAAAACTCTTATTCTCTTACAAATAAAACAAAGAAAAGTGCTGGATCTGAACATAAATATAAAAGAGGGGCATGATTATATGGTATACTTTAAAGGATAAAAATACAGTAGAAAAGTCAAGACCAAAAATATATATATATATATATATATATATATATATATATATATATATATATATATATATGTTTTATATTTGCTAAATATCATCATCTAAACCTAAAACCAAATTGGGAGACAATATACCCTGAAAAAAAAGTGCAAAGAAACATAAAAATATGTGAGGTATTAGTTAACATTTTGGCCAAACTATGCAAGCTCGTAACCCACATCAAGGGTCCCCACGCCTACGAGTTCTAACACTAAGGCTAAGTGCACACGTACCGGAACTCTCGCGGAAATTACCGCGAGAATTCCAGAATTCCAGTCCGCGGGAAAATCGCATTTTAAATTCCCGTGATTTTCCCGCGGAAAAACTAGCATTTTGCAAGCGTAATTAGCTTGCAAAATGCTAGCGTTTTCCAAGCGATCTGGAGCATCGCTTGGAGAACTGATTGACAGGTTGGTCACACTCGTCAAACATAGTGTTTGACGAGTGTGACCAACTTTTTACTACTGAGGCCGCCTATGCAGCATCAGTAGTAAAAGATAGAATGTAAAAAAAAATAAAAAATAGTGTTATTCTCACCCTCCGACGTCCCACGCATCCGTTCCCAATAATCCTTTGCGAAAATGCCCGCGATGACGTCAGTTCTCGAGGGATCGCGACGTCTCGCGGTAATTCGCGATGACGTCGCGCGAATGACCGCGAGACTTCGCGATCCCGCGAGAACGGACGTCATCGCGAGCATTTTCGCAAAGGACTACTGGGAACGAGAGTGTGAAGAGAAGCGGGAAGGCTGCGCGGGACGTCGGAGGGTGAGAATAACAATATTTTTTATTTTAAATTCTATTTTTTACAGGGATATGGTACCCAAAGCCCGGAGGACAGTCTCCTCTCCTCCGGACCGTGGGTACTATCCGCAATTGTTCTGCTTACTTTCCGCATGGTGTGCACAGCCACATGCAGGAAATAAGCGGAACAATGCATTCCTATGGGTGCGGGATCGCCGCGATTCCGCAAATTAATGAGCATGCTGCGGTTTTTACCACGAAGCGATTCCGCCGCGGTAAAAACCGCAGCATTAGCACAGCATTGCGGAATCCCATAGGAATGCATGGGATGCTTATTTTTCGCGTTTTCGCGGCAAAATCGCGCGGTTAAAACCGCCGCGGAAACGCGAAAAAAACGTTACGTGTGAACTCAGCCTAAACAAGTATAGCACAAAAGGGGATTTAGAGATCCTCCAAAAATTCAAAAAATACTAGTAAAAGGCAGAGATGCTTATCTGCCCAGGCCTCCAAACAGAATAGTGCTGGGCAGCCCACCTGATCTAACAGAAGGACATCACTAATCGGGTGTTAACCTGGAGGCTGAGCATTTCCATTGTGGGAACAGCGCCACATACAAGTCTTTTTTGTGCAGTAATATACCAAGCAGCCACCCCCTCCATTGGGATTGGTAAGTTGTGAGTGGTTGCCTCATCGGTATTTCTGCAACTGTGTTGCCGCCATCTTAACTACATGGATCCATTGCATCCTGATAGTGCATGTTTGGAGGCCTAGGCAGGTAAGCATCTCTGTCTTTTGCTACTATTTTTTGAATTTTAGGAGGATCTCTTGATCCCTTTTGTGCTATATTTGGCTTCAGACATACCTCAAACATAAGGTTGTCTGTATACTCGCATCATTTTATGCAATTTGGTTTGCAGCCAATTAATGATTTGCGGAATGCAGTTGCTGTATGTTTTCTGATTACCATGAGATGATATGAATAGAGTCCCTCTTTTTATCTAGCACCTTTCTTTGTTACTGTTTTTAATAATTTATTTTATATTATCAATAAAATATTACTTTTTATTCTTGAACTTTATCTACTTCTTCCTTTAACTTGGTTATATTATGATGGTAAATTTTGTGATAGTTATTGATTTTTTGGAGTACTGAAACCCAACCTTAGTTAATGGTAACTTAATTTGTGGACTATTTTGAGTTATAATTACTTCCCCTCTCTGTTTAGTGACCCGATATAGCAACTTCCCATTTTCCTTCTCCCATTTGCTCTATGAAGGTCCAATAAAACCAGCCCATAACATAACTTTTATGTAATCCTCCCAACATGTAGTGTACTCGAGGAAACAACTCTGGTTTTACATCACTGACGCCATCATGAGCAATGTCACGCATTTCCCCTCCATCATTTCCCCAGTGAATCTGTCACAGGGGCCAGTGCAAGACAATGGCACAATGGACAAAAACAATTACAACATGTATCTACCGTCCCTATTTTACTGTTTAATGGTGAAGGAGATGCCATGGATGTTTTTTATTTTCAATACGTGAAAAAAGATTCAACAATGTTTGCAAACACTGACACAAGGACCAAAAATGGGTCAAGCACCCTGAAAAAAAGCACAGAACATTTATCATTTCTAAGAAAAAGAGCGGCCTTAGGGTACATTCACTGATCCATGTAAAATGTCCTAGTGCTGCCCAATTTTTTAACAAGCAGCACATGGACCAATTCAGGTAAATGGATTTATTCAGAAATCTGTTAAAATTACGGTTCCGATAAATGAGATCTGTGAAATTCAAAGCAAGTCTTATTCTGCTCCGATTTTGATGATCAGAATAGAACAAACTCAACGGACCCCATTCATCAAAGCTTTTACACCATAATTCTGGTGTAAAAACTTCGAAAAGTCACAAAATGTAGCCGCAACTCAGAGTTGGTCCTAAGATTTGCGACTTTTGGATTTTTCACGACAGTTTCTCCCAGGTCCTCCAAAATGGGCAGAGCCGGGTGGGATGAGGGCAGGTCTGGGTGTGGCACCACAGCTCATTTATGATGTGCTGTGGAATTCCATGACTGAAGTGAAAGTTCTGACCGGTGTAGTGCTCCAATACGTGCCCTTGTCATGTCCTCTGGCGTTATTTGGGCCCAATGGGTTTGTATGTTATCTGCTAAAAAAATAATGGGCAGCACGCTGACACATCACACAGATGTGTGAAAGTACAATTAGGGTATGTTCACAAGTGCCGTTTTTTGCAGCGTTTTAGCTGCTTTTTTACACAGCGTAAAATATGCAGCACTTTACAGTACCAGCATAATCAATGAGATTTCTGAAATCTCATGCACTTGCTATGTTTTTTTTTGCGAGTCCTACTGCGTTTTGCCGAAGACTCTGCATGTCAAGGCTTTCATCATTTTTGCAGCGTTTATCACCCATTAAAAGGAATAGTTGAAAATGCCAGTAAAACTATGCAAAAACACAAGTAAAAAACACAAAAATGTGACAAAAATGCACACAGCATTTTTTCATCCATCACTCTTGTTTTTGGTGCATTAAAAAAACACTGAAAAAAGTGCTGTCGATCAGTCCAAAAGAAAAACCCTGAAAATCTCCCATTTCAGAAGGGCTCATAAGTTCTCAATAGTGTTTAGGTCAGGTAAGGATGGGGCCATGTCATTGTTCTTTCATCTTTAAGTCTTTACTGGCAGCTGAGCAGTGAAGAATTTGATGCATGCCGTGGAGCATTGTCTTGCATAAAAATCATGGTTTTCTTGAGAAATGCAGACTTTTTCCTGTACCACTGCTTGAAGAACGTGTCTTCTAAAAACTGACACTAGATTTGAGAGTTGTTTTGAGTCCATCTTCATCCTGAAAAGATCCAACTAGCTTCCCACCATCATTACACAAATACACATCACTTGATTTGCTTCATCCATTAAGCATTTCATTTATACAGCTCGGAGTTGGAAAATCTTCTTAAAGATGATGATATGGTCAAAATCAGGGGAGAACATGTCATTATTGCAACATGTGCAACCCAAGAGACAAGGGGGTCCATTTCCACCTCCCAATCAGGTGGAATTTTGCATTATGATGAGTTATTAGACTGCAAGGGGCCCATATATTGTTCTTGCACAGGGGCCTTTTCTGTCTGTGTCCACCAGTGTTCAAAATACTCACTCGCCTAATAATTGTGCACACAGTGTATATTGCTACTCCAAGGCTGCACAGCATTTTCGGGCTGTCAGGCTCCTTTTAATGCAGTTAACACCAATAGACTAAAGCCATCAATAATAATCTATTCAGTCATTAAAAGCTCTCATTAATTGCAAATGCTATTTGAAATTGAGGGAGGATCTGTGTCATGGTGATAGAGGGACATTATTCCATAAAGCCTTGAGCTAGGAGGCCCTAATTCTTATTTAAAGAAGGGATTACAAACTGAACCATTTACAATTGTCACTGAGCTTTAGCTATATGCAAATATCCAAAAATGCATTTGAAAATGTATCAGTGTTAATTGGACTGTTAATTGCCAAACAATTTTTATCCTGAAGTTGATTCATGACTTTTCCAGTTGCTGAAAGCTTCATTAATTTTTAACAATAGGATTCTCCCTGGAGATGTGCAGGGGTCATTAACTTGATATTTATTTGTTGTAAATTAAGTTTGACAAGAACCTCCAAAAAATTGGAATTTGCAGAATGATTTCATGGTACAAATATTAATACTTTGTTTGTATGTAACCCCCCTTCTCATGTACAGCACACAGCACCATGGAATTAATGGCGCTATATAAATAATAATAATACTTGTTTCGAAGAAGCTGAGCTGACTTAATATTTGATCAGAGGGCTCATATTTGTAGTTTTCCCGAATATTAATAGTGAAAGATAAATCACCATGACATTAATATGAATTAAAGGACAACTCCACACAAAATTCAGCCCATTATTGTATTGTTGGAAATTGTTCCATAAATGTCCTTTAACCCCCAAGGGTGGTTTGCACGTTAATGCCCGGGCCAACTTTTACAATTCTGACCACTGTCCCTTTATGAGGTGATAACTCTGGAACGCTTCCACGGATCCCGGTGATTCTGATATTGTTTTTCTCGTGACATATTGTACTTCATATTAGAGGTAAGATTTCATTCATATAACTTGTGTTTATTTACTTTAAATTTGTATGCCCTTAAATCACACAGATATGGCACACAAAAAAACTTAATAAGTAACATTTCCCACATGTTTACCTTACATCAGCACAATTTTGGAACCAAAATTTTTTTTTATTGTTAGGAAATTATAAGGGTTAAAAGTTGACCAGCGATTTCTCATTTTTACACCACCATTTTTTTTAGGGACCACATCACATTTTAAGTCACATTTGAGGGGTCTATATGATAGAAAATACCCAAAAGTGACACCATTCTAAAAACTGCACCCCTGACGGTACTCAAAACCACATTCAAAAAGTTCATTAACCCTTCAGGTGCTTCACAGGAATTTTTTGAATGTTTAAAAAAATGAACATTTAACTTTTTTCACAAAAAAATTACTTCACGTCAAATTTTTTTTATTTTACCAAGGGTAATGTCACGGCCCCCATGCCTCCTGTCACGGTCCCCGGGCCCCCAGTCACGCTCCCCGCCAGGCTCCCCGTCACGCGCGGCCATACTTACCCCGTGCTGCAGCCTCGCTCCCTCCAGGCCCAGCGTTGGTGTCCTCCTCTGACCGGCCCGCGGCCGGTGATATCACTACAGGCCTTGCGCATGCTCCGTAGGCCGCGGCCGGCTCACCGCTCCTGATCTTATCTCCGGCGGTGCCCTGACCCGGTAGCACTGCTGGACCAATGGGGGCACAGCGGCGTCTATATCAGGCCGCCCTCCCTTAGTGGAGGCGCCTGACCGTTGTTGTTTGCTGAGCATATTAGGCTCCGTGGTCTCGCCTGGCATCAGGCTGCTATCCACTAATTACTGTGTGTTTCCTTGCAGACCTGCTTTCTGACTCCAGTCCTGCCTACCAGTGTTGCTACCTGCTGTCTGACTCCAGTCCTGCCTACCTGTGTCCATACCTGCTCCAGTCCTGCCTACCTGTGTCCGTACCTCCTCCAGTCCTACCTACCTGTGTCCGTGCCTGCTCCAGTCCTGCCTACCTGTGTCCGTACCTGCTCCAGTCCTGACTACCTGTGTCCGTACCTGCTCCAGTCCTGCCTACCCGAGTCCGTACATTCTGTCTGTCTCCAGCCTTGCCTACCCGTGTGGCAACCAACTGTCCTCTTCTAGTCCTGCCTACTGGTGTCTACTCCAGCAGTCCTACTTCAGTTCCTCTTTCCCGTCTTCAACTCTGTATTCCATTCCGAGCCGCCCCTCTTGGTTCCAGCTACCGTGGCATTCGAACCCCTGGACCTGCTCCAAACGGTCCCTGTATAGGGGTCGGGTCCACCTGGTTGCTCGTCCAGGGCCCCTCGGTGCCACGGTCCAGAGGGTCCACTCCGGTAATCCCACCTTGTCTAGCGCAGTGCTAACAGTATGGTCGGGCCATGGATCCCGCCAGTGTTTCAGCTCCCGGTCAAAAAGAGTTGCTCTTTTTTACGGGAGAACCAGGGGCGCATCATGTCGGTAATGAAGTCCATGGAGTCCCGCCTATCTGCTCTTCAGGCTGCCGATCCAGGGAATGCTGGCCAGCCTCCAGCAGGAACTGAGCCAGCAGCGGGACACCCAGTCCCATATTTTGTCTTATATGGCCTCTGTTGACAACTGTCTGGGAGACCTTCAGTCCGCCGCAGCCTCGGCCGCCATCCCCTGTCCCACTTCGTTTCCCTCTCCTCGCCTTGCCAAACCACCCCGGTACAGTGGTGACCCCAAACAGTGTAGAAGGTTCTTAAACCAGTGTGGCCTGCATTTCGAGCTTCAGCCTCACCAGCATCCCTCCGATAGGGCCAAGGTGGCCTTTATCATGGCCCATCTGGAGGGGGAGGCCTTATCCTGGCTAAATCCTCTCTGGGAGAGGGATGATCCCATGGTCTCTAATATTCCGGTTTTCCTGGACACCTTTCGTAAGGTGTTTGGTGAGCCAGGATGGGTAGCCTCTCTTACTGAGTCACTTTTCAACCTCCACCAGGGCACCCTGACAGTTGGTCAATACGCCATTCGGTTCCGCACCATGTCTTCTGAATTGGGTTGGAATAATGCGGCATTGGTCGGAGCCTTTTGGTGTGGATTGTCGGGCAGGATTAAGGATGTGTTGGTAGGTCGGGATACCCCCACCACCCTCGAGGACCTCATCTCCCTGGCCACTCGAATAGATCTCTGGTTCCAGGAGCGCGCCCGGGAATCTGCGAGGGACAGGAGGCCCATCAGACTTATCCTGACCGCTAATCGGTCCTTTAGTCCATACCCGCCGGGTCCTGTTCACACTCCGCCTCCCGAGCCCATGCAGGTAGACAGGGTCCGGATGGCAGAGAGACGTCAGAAAGAGAGACGGGAGCAGGGTCTCTGTCTTTATTGTGGAGGAGCATCCCACTTCATCCGCTCTTGTCCTGAGAGACCGGGAAACTCTTCCACCTAGGCCAGGTAAGAGAGGCCTTCCTAGGTGATTATGATTCCTCTCAAGCTCTCACATTTCTGTTCTTTTACTTTCAGGGGAGATGCGTGGGTCCGAGGTGGCCTACGTGGATTCGGGCTCAGCAGGCAACTTCATCCGGCGTGAAGTAGTGGACAAGTATCGCATTCCCGTGGTTACCCTGAAGAAGCCCCAGGTTATCGCTTCCGTTGACGGCAGACCGCTACAATAACCCATCACCGCGGTCACGGAAGAGGTTGTCTTGCAAGTCGGCGCTCTCCACCGAGAAAAAGTGGCCTTCTACGTGTTGCCCGACCTGTCTCATGCCATTCTACTTGGTCTCCCGTGGTTAAAGACACACCAGCCGGTACTCAACTGGTCGTCCGGGGAGGTTTTGCGCTGGGGAGATCCGTGTCAAGGTCGCTGTCTGAATCCCATTCATCCGGCTGTTCCCGCACGCCCACCTCGGGAGCTCTCTGGGCTTCCCTCAGCCTATTGGGCTTATGCAGACGTCTTTGACAAGAAGGAGGCGGAGGTCCTCCCACCACACCGGTCCTTCGATTGTCCAATCGAGTTAATCCCAGGTTCCATTCCTCCTAGGGGTAGGATCTATCCACTGTCTCCTGCAGAATCCACAGCCATGTCGGAGTACGTCACGGAGAACCTTGCCAAGGGATTCATTCAGAAGTCTTCGTCTCCCGCAGGCGCCGGTTTCTTCTTTGTTAAAAAGAAGGATGGTTCGCTGCGCCCATGCATCGACTATAGAGGATTAAACAACATCACTATCAAAAACCGGTACCCACTCCCACTCATCCCGGAGTTGTTTGACCGTCTCAGAGGGGCACGTATCTTCTCCAAATTGGACCTCAGAGGGGCGTACAATCTCATCCGCATCCGTGCCGGCGATGAATGGAAGACCGCCTTTAACACCTGTGACGGTCATTATGAGTACCTGGTGATGCCATTCGGTCTGTGCAATGCCCCGGCGGTGTTCCAGGAGTTTGTCAATGAGATCTTTCGGGATCTCCTGTACTCCTGTGTTGCAGTATACTTGGATGACATCCTTGTCTTCTCCTCTGATCTTCCATCTCACAGGAGGACTATCCGCCTGGTTCTTCAGCGTCTTCGGGAGAATCGTTTGTATGCCAAGATGGAGAAATGCCTGTTCGAGCAAACCTCGCTACCATTTCTGGGCTACATCGTCTCTGACGCCGGACTGCAGATGGATCCCGAGAAACTGTCCGCCATTCTCAAATGGCCTCGCCCCGTCGGCCTAAGAGCCATCCAATGTTTCCTTGGATTCGCCAACTACTACAGGCAATTCATTCCGCATTTTTCCTCACTCTCCAAGCCAATCTCCGCCCTTACCCGTAAGGGGACCTCTGCAAACTCCTGGACGCCAGAGGCCGAAGAAGCCTTCTAGTCGCTAAAACAGGCTTTTTCCTCGGCTCCCGTGTTGTCCCGTCCTGAGAGCAGCAAACCTTTCGTGCTGGAGGTGGACGCTTCCTCGACTGGTGCCGGGGCTGTCTTATCCCAGAAGACCGTTTCAGGCCGCCTACACCCCTGTGGATTCTTCTCCAAAGCCTTCTCCCCTTCCGAGTGTAATTACTCATTTGGCGACTGCGAGCTTTTGGCCATCAAATTGGCATTGGAGGAGTGGTGTCACCTTCTGGAGGGAGCTGTCCATCCATTTGTTATTTACTCGGACCACAAAAATCTAGCCTACCTCCAGTCCACCCAGAGACTTAATCCTCGACAGGCTAAATGGTCCTTGTTTTTCGCTCGCTTTGATTTTGAGCTACACTTCCGCCCTGGGGACAGAAACACTAAAGCCGATGCCCAATCCAGAGTCTTTCAACCGACAGAGGCTGGGGAGGAACCTTCCCACATCATCGAGCCCACGAGGATTATCACTGTGGCGCCGTTGACTCTGCTTTCTCCACCTTCAGGCAAGACTCTCGTGCCAGAGAACGTCAAAAGGAGAGTTCTTCTATGGGGGCATTCCTCCAAATTGGCTGGTCATGCCGGAATTGGGAAGACCCTTGCTCTCATATCTCGGTATTACTGGTGGCCTACTCTACGCCAAGATGTGGCAGACTTCATTGCCTCCTGTTCCTCCTGTGCTAGGAATAAGACACCTCGTCGTCCTCCATTTGGTCTGCTGCTTCCGTTGCCGGTGCCTACGTCACCTTGGGAGAATATCGCCATGGACTTTATGACTGATCTGCCCCGCTCTTCAGGCTGTACAGTGATTCTTGTGGTCATGGACCGCTTTTCCAAAATGGCTCATTTCATTCCTTTAAGCGGTCTTCCTTCTGCACCCAGACTAGCCAAGATTTTCGTCCATCAGATTTTCAGACTACAGGGCCTACCTCGACGAATTATGTCTGATCGTTTACGGCTAAGTTTTGGAGAGCGCTTTGCAAACTTCTGGATATATCCTTGGATTTTTCATCTGCCTATCACCCACAGACCAATGGGCAAGTAGAGCGAACTAACCAGACGTTGACTGCATACCTTTGGCATTTCTCCAACGCTAATCAGGATGACTGGGTTGATCTGCTTCCATGGGCAGAGTTCGCCTACAACAATCATGCTGGCGAATCCTCAACCAAATCGCCCTTTTTCGTGGTGTTCGGCAAACTTCCTAATATACCTCTTCCTGGCACCCCAACCTCCGAGGTACCGGTAGCCAACTCCTTGTTCCAGGAATTCTCTGAAATCTGGTCCGAAACCAACTCGGCCCTCAAAAGGGTCAGCGAGCGAATGAAGAACCACGCAGACAAGAGGAGGTTGGATCCTCCATCGTTTCACATTGGGGATAAGGTCTGGCTTTCGTCCAAGTACATCCGACTAAAAGTACCCTCTTACAAGCTGTGTCCCCAGTACATTGGCCCTTTTGAAATCCTGGAACGTGTCAATGAAGTCGCCTACAAGGTGAGGTTGCCTGCTTCGCTCCGCATCCCGAACACCTACCACGTCTCTCTCCTGAAACCCGTGGTTCTGAATCAGTTCCATCCCTCACTTGGTCCAGTTCCTCAGCCGATGGGCTCTGACGACACTTTCGATGTAAGAGATATTCTCGCCATGAAGAGAGGTAGAGGGAGGACCTTTTTCCTTGTTGACTGGAAAGATTTTGGTCCTGAGGAGAGGTCCTGGGAGCCCCGGGAGAACATCAATGCTCCCCACATTCTCAGAAGATTTTTTGCCAATTGCAGCAGGGGGCGGCTTAAGGGGGAGGGTACTGTCATGACCCCCATGCCTCCTGTCACGGTCCCCGGGCCCCCAGTCACGCTCCCCGCCAGGCTCCCCGTCGCGTGCGGCCATACTTACCCCGCGCTGCAGCCTCGCTCCCTCCAGGCCCAGTGTCGGCGTCCTCCTCTGACCGGCCCGTGGCCGGTGACGTCACTACAGGCCTTGGGCATGCGCCGTAGGCCGCGGCCCGCTCACCGCTCCTGATCTTATCTCCGGCGGTGCCCTGACCCGGTAGCACCGCCGGACCAATGGGGGCACAGCAGCATCTATATCAGGCCGCCCTCCCTTAGTGGAGGCGCCTGACCATTGTTTGCTCAGCATATTAGGCTCCGTGGTCTCGCCTGGCATCAGGCTGCTATCCACTAATTACTGTGTGCTTCCTTGCAGACTTGCTGTCTGACTCCAGTCCTGCCTACCAGTGTTGCTACCTGCTGTCTGACTCCAGTCCTGCCTACCAGTGTAGCTACCTGCTGTCTGACTCCAGTCCTGCCTACCTGTGTCCGTGCCTGCTCCAGTCCTGCCTATCTGTGTCCGTACCTGCTCCAAGCCTGCCTACCCGAGTCCGTACCTGCTGTCTGTCTCCAGCCTTGCCTACCCGTGTGGCAACCAGCTATCCTATTCTAGTCCTGCCTACTGGTGTCTACTCCAGCAGTCCTACTTCAGTTCCTCTTTCCCGTCTTCATCTCTGTAATCCATTCCGAGCCGCCCCTCTTGGTTCCGGCTACCGTGGCATTCGAACCCCTGGACCTGCTCCAAACGGTCCCTGTATAGGGGTCGGGTCCACCTGGTTGCTCATCCAGGGCCCCTCGGTGCCACGGTCCAGAGGGTCCACTCCGGGAATCCCGCCTTGTCTAGCGCAGTGCTAACAGGTAACAGGAGAAATTGGACTGCAAAAATTATTTTGCAATTTGTCCTGAATACACTGATACCTGATATGTGGGGGAAACCACTGTTTCGGCGCATGGCATAGCTTGGAAGGGAAGGAGCGCCGTTTGACTTTTTCAACGCAAAATTGGCTGGAATTGAGATCGGACGCCATGTCATGTTTGGAGAGCCCCTGATGTGCCTAAACAGTGGAAACCCCCCACAAGTGACCAAGGAACTTATCTAGATATGTGGTGAGAACCCCCAAGGGCTTCACAGAAGTTTATAATGTACAGCTGTACAATGAAAAATTATATTTTTTCCACAAAAATGATCTTTTCACCCCCAATTTTTATTTTCCCAAGAGAAACAGGACCCCTTTAAGTTATTGTGCAATTTTTCCTGAGTACGCCAATACCCCATATGTGGGGGTAAACCACTGTTGGGCGCATGGCAGAGCTCGGAAGGGAATGAGGGCCGTTTGACTTTTTTAACGCAGAATTGGCTTGATGCCATATCGCATTTGGAGAGGCCCTGATGTGCTTAAACAATGGAAACCCCCACAAGTAACCCCATTTTGGAAACTAGACCCCCAAGGAACTTATCTAGATGTGTAGTGAGCACTTTGAACCCCCAAGTGCTTCACAGAAGTTCATAACGCCCAGGCGTGAAAAGAAAAAAAATCATATTTTTTCCACAAACATGATCTTTTAGTCCCCAATTATTTTATTTTCCCAAGGGTAACAAGAGAAATTGGATCCCAAAAGTTGTCCAATTTGTCCTGAGTGCGCTGAATCCACATATGTGGGCGAAAACTACTGTATGGGCACACTTCGGGGCTTGGGAGTGAAGTAGTGATGTTTTGGAATGCAGACTTTGATGGAATGGTCTGCGGGTGTCGTCACGTTTGGAGAGCCCCTGATGTGCCTAAACTGTGGAAACCTCCCACAAGTGACCCCATTTTGGAAACTAGGTCCCCGAAGGAACTTATCTAGATGCGTGGTGAGCACAGAAGTTTATAACGTAGAGCCATAAAAATTTAAAAAATCATATTTTTTTTTCGACAAAATGATATTTTTGCCCCCAATTTTTTATTTTACCAAGGGTAACAGGAGAAATTGGACCCCAAAAGTTGTTGTACAGTTTGTCCTGAGTACGCTGATACTCCATATGTGAGGGTAAACCACTGTTTGGGTGCACGGCAGAGCTTGGAAGGGAAGGAGCACTGTTTTACTTTTTCAATGCAGAATTGGCTGGAATTGAGATCAGACGCCATGTTGCGTTTGGAGAGCCCCTGATGTGCCCAAACAGTGGAAACCCCCCAAGTCTAACTCCAACCCTAACCCCAACACACCCCTAACCCTAATCTCAGCCCTAACACTAGCCCTGACCCTAACCCTAGCCCTAACGCTAGCCCTAACCCTAACCCTAATGGGAAAATGGAAAAAAATAGTTTTTTTTATTTTATTATTTTTACCTAACTAAGGGGGTGATAAAGGGGGGTTTGATTTACTATTTATGGCAGGTTTTTATGTTTGGCAGCTGTCACACGCTAAAAGACGCTTTTTATTGTAAAAATAGTTTTTGCATCACTACATTTTGAGAGCTATAATTTTTCCATATTTTAACCCACCGAGTCATGTGAGGTCTTATTTTTTGTGGGACGAGTTGACATTTTATTGTTACCATTCTCGGGCATATGACATTTTTTGATCGCCTTTTATTCCGATTTTTGGGACGCAGAATGAACAATAATCAGCATTTCTTTGGGGGGGGTGCGTTAACACCGTTCCGCGTGTGGTAAAATTGATAAAGCAGTTTATTCTTCGGGTTAGTACGATTACAGTGATACCTCATTTATATAATTTTTTATGTTTTGGTGCTTTTATACAATAAAACAATCTTATATAAAAAATAATTACTTTTGCATCGCTTTATTCTGTTATAACTTTTATATTTTTTCGCTGATGATGCTGTATTGCAGCTAGTTTTTTGCGGGACAAGATGACGTTTTCAGTGGTACCATGTTTATTTATATCCGTCTTTTTGATCGTGTGTTATTACACTTTTTGTTCGGCGGTGTGATGTAAAGCATTGTTTTTTGCTTTGCTTATTTTTTTTGACGGGGTTCACTAAAGGGGTTAACTAGTGGGACAGTTTTATAGGGCGGGTTGTTACAGATGCGGCGATACTAAATATGTGTACTTTTATTATTTTTTTTATTTACAAAAAAAAAATTTATTAGGGAATTTTTTTATTTTATTTTTTTTATTTAGGAATTTTTTAATAATTATGTTTACACTTGTTTTTTTTTAATTTTTTTACTTTATTATATTGTCCCAGACTCTTGGCAAGTGAGACAGGACCTCTGGGAAGACAGGGCTGTGCTGGGAAACATACTGGAAGCATTAAAGCATTAACTGCCATCCAACTGACCCCCTTTCTGGCTTCAAGAATGGTGTCCCGCGCCTCTATGCAAAGTGGGACAGGAAGCTAGGTATTGTGGATGAGCGTGTTTATTGTTCTCCAGCAACAGGCAAAGTTTCACCTGGTCCACTTCCTGCGTATTTTAATCTAGGTATATAATGTATGGCTGAAAACTTTCCGGTATTAATAGGGAAAAAAAGATATGTAGCCCTCAAAAGGATTTTTCTTTCAATGGTGTACACAAGTACTGCAATAGCAATATTAAGCCCTGCCTATATGCCTCTAATCCAAAACTATGCCTCATCCACCAGCAATGAATGCAGATAACAGCGACTTTATTAGAGAAAGGACAGTATGTAACCCTGAAAAGGACTCTTCTTTTAATGGTGCAGCAGCGGTAAACAAGTACTACTATAGTAATATTAAACACTGCCAATATGCCTGCTCTAAAATAAGCTCTTCCTCCTATAGCAACTCTCCCTGAACTGCTTTCAGAGGAGAGTGTGCCGAGCATCACAACACCAGGTCTTATATAAGACCCGATGATGCGATACGGCCGACCAATCACAGTAATGCAAATAGACAACATGGCTACGGCATTACCGTGTATGGCAGGCAATCCCCGCATGTTCATTGGCTGTCTAACAGGTGCGAAACATGAAGTCGGTGCCTCGAGCATGGCAATTGAGCATCTACCATACTCAATCGAGTGACAAGCATACCGGAGCACCCTGATGATTGATTGAATATCGAGCAGTGGCGAGCACGCTCGCTCATCACCAATGTAGATCAGTTGTTTGGCATGAGCGACTGTTCAACTTCTGAACATCTGATTGTCTAAGTATAACTTCTGCCTTTCAGTAGAAAATGTCCAAAATCTCTAGTGAATGGCAGATTAAGAATGGAACCACATGTTTGCTGTAGCAATAATTGTGACCTTCCTATTTTTCTGACTAGAATGTACAGAAATGTATGCACATGCGACTGATATAACAACATTACATACAAAGAATGGAATTTTGAGTTGAAGACATTTCTAAAATAAGTGTGCACACATGAACATATTTAAGGAGGATCTTTAACCAAATTTTTCATGTTGAACTGAATAAAGGATATACAAGTGGCGAGTGTTTTTTAGTGTTATTTTTGCCTCTCTGTTGCTGAGATATCTGCTGTCAAAATATTTGGCATCTAATGAGATAATTTTTGTTAAAGTCCAAACTGGCGTTAAGATATTTTTTACTGGGAACATGTACTTCTTCTCCCTGTATGAGTTGCCTAATCATAAGCCCAGAAAAATAACACATCTCCACCATAGCTTAGGTTTCCCTGTGTATGATATACAAAGAGACAACACTGATCTCCTGGTCTAACCACTTCCATAGTTAGAAAATGCTGGGAGATTACAGCACAGATGACTAACCTTTCAGTTAAGTTCACCTGTGGGGGAAAGGGCAGCACTGCTGAGTTCAGCTTTGTCACATTACAAATCCTTCCGTAAGCTCTCCTACTCTCATAGCACTGTCAGCACTGCTGCATTGCCCCTTCCCCCACATTACCTGTCTAGATCTATGTGGGTAATAACACTTATGTCGTGCACAAAAGTTGCTTATTTATATTACAAAATGAAATCTGAATGTTTATTATAGAGACTAAATTTCTTATTTAAAGTGTTTGTGTCATATGTAAAACTCAGAGGTGTTTCAGTGACCATAAAGAGAACTAGCCAGCTGGCATTTGTTAGGTAAGCACAGCACAGCGCCAATTTGCTAATTCCGTCTTTACACTAATCCCTTTAACACATTTAGCAGAGATAATACCACCTTGTTAATAATAAATGGTCAACAGTCTCTTGATTTTTTCATTCATCAAGAATTACAAATTATACTGAACATATGGTTGTCGCAGTCCCACCTCTGTTACTACCATTACTGGCATGAGGTACAGTAGAAGTTATGAAAAGACTACTACTGTATGTGACTCAGAATTAATATGTGTTGTAAGCATAACAGCCATAAAACATGCACGTTTAGCCTTGGAGTACAAACAAACAGAAATTCTGTACTAGTATTCATACTCCACAGTCAGGACCACCAAAGGGCAATACAGGTGGTTCTGCTGTCACTGATGTGCAAAAGTAGTTTACAGCATGATCATCATTATTTTACAAAAATGTAAATGTATTGTCCTTTGTGTATTGTCCCCCCCCATCCATCCGAAATATGGCATGGGCCTGAGAGCATTAAAGGTTAAATGATTTTGCTTCATTTCAAAATTAGGAGGTCACTGTGACTCAAAAGATGTAGTAGCGCCCTTTTTATGGTTTATTCATACAGTATATCCTTATTTTACGGTCTATGTTTGGGTCGGCCAGGATCTACTGACCTCATCTATCAGTCTCATATATGTTTGAGCTGCAAAGACGTCTCAGCCTCAGGTCTCCTGAGCAGCAGCCTCATACATGCCCATGAAGATGTCAGCTCATATCAGGAGACCTGCGGTCAGCTTGGGCATTGTGGCCCAAACAAGAACTGCAAAATATGGTAGCATGAATGCTCCTTTAGGTGCTCCTCTAACTGTATGGAATAGGGTACAAAATTGAGGTTGATGGCCAATTAAGTGTTTAGGAATGACTATAAGCCAGATTAGCTAGTAGTCCAGTAATTTATCATTTCAGCCCCGTGCCTGTAAAAATGAGAAATCATACCCTATCTCAGGTTATCCCAATTCCAGCATTGTGTATGAAAGTGTGGAGCTTCATTTTACAATTTTTTTTATAGGGATTTCCATACCTTTTTTTCTTTCAAACAGATTTTTAACTGATTGGCTGCAATATATACCAAAATCATAGGTACACACAATATGTAATCTCTAGGTGCTATCATCACATAGCGAAAATGTATACAACAGTAAAAAAACAAGAGCTATACAAATAATTGCAGTGCACACTATTAAGTAAGAAACATTCAGTTGAGTACTCCTGAGGAGGTCTCGTTTGGTGTGGTGATACACATGGATAATGTCCATCCTCCTATCCCACTACTAGGGCTTTATCTGCCCACTTGTCGTACTCTAGTTTGAATTTTGAGTAAAGCACAATGGTGCCTTTTTAAGTGTTTTTTAATCAGTTGTGTTTTTTCTATGTCTTTGAGGCTTAAGAAAAGAGTATCATGCATGATACTAGCTAGTGAGCACTGCCGTTCATCATACTGTATAGCTCTTTTCTAGTTTTTGATTTATTGATGGTTGGCTGCAGTTGTCTTGGACCATCCCTGCCACAGAAGGAAGCAAGGAGACATGGGACCAGTAAGTATAGAGTTTTTTGGTTTTTTTTTAAATCACAGTGGACCCAGTTTCGAAAAAGATAAAAAAAGAAATAGACTAACCCTTTAGCTCTCTGTCCATATTGCCATCTGTTTGTGAATTATTATTTTGTTTTATGCTATTAGAATAATAGCTTATCACATCATTAATATAGCGTATAACCTCTGAATGCATTTTGCAATATATGTATCCAAGAAGCCAAACGCACATCTAATCAGAGACCAAGAAGGTATTTCAAGCTCGCTGCTGAGCTGGCAAAATGGTCAACTTGGCAGAACAACAATGACAAGCTTTAGAGCAACTTGGCAGTACGAGTATAATAAACATAATTATGCTATATGTATGTTTTATTTATTGGCACCTGTCAAATATGGCTGCCAAAACTTCTAAGGGAATATATCTCTGTAATGGGGTGTTGTACAGTCACATCTTGAATAGTTAGTAGTGTGGAGTCATAGGGATCCTTGTATGTGGCTTTTTACTGTATGAGACCTTTGTCTTATAAGATCAGAGAGTACCAGGAGGATGACTCTGGAAAGGGAATATCATCATTGAACCACTATACACATTAGACTAAAATTGATAGAACTCACCAATATTGAAGAATTTGCCGAACAGTCTGATGTGTATGGATGATGCCAAGATAGTAAAGGATCTCAAACTTTGCATCCTTTTGTTCTCTAAGAGATAAGCCATAGCCAGAAATGTCTGACAGCGTCTTTCTCGTAAACTCGGCAAACTGAATGTTCCTGTATATGGAGGAGTCAGTGGAGTTAGCTGCAAATTGAACAACTGGCCAAAGCATTGTTTGGCCAACAGCTGTCTAACATGTGTGGGTGGTTTTGTTAAAGGGAATCTGTCACCCATATTTAGTGATATCATGTAAAGATATCACCCAATTGTGCGTTCCATAAGGATTCTATTAGGGCTTTTGACTCCCCCAGCCCCGCACCTTTGAGGCATAAATACCTTTTTTATCTTGTTGGGGATGTATGCAAATCGCCTCGGTCCTGTCCAATGGGCGTGGCTTAGTTGCTTCCCCCCCCTCCTCGGCTTGCTGCACGTAATCTTCATCTGTGAATATCACAGATAACGTTGGTTTCCGCGCTTGCGCATTGTAAAGGCCTCCGCCTGCGCAGTATGTTTTGCCCAACTGTGGGCGAAGCATATAATCGCTACTGCGCATGCGCCGGTATTTTCCAGCACGGTCTATGCCCCGGAAGTGTGTCCTGCATGTGAAGACTTCCATGGCATAGACCGCGCTGGAAAATACCAGAGCATGCGCAGTAGCAATTATATGCTTCGCCCACAGTTGGGCATAGCAAACTGCGCAGGCGTTGGAGGCTTTACAATGCGCAAGCGCAGAAACCAATGTTATCTGTGATATTCACAGATGAAGATTACGTCTAGCAAGCCGAGGGGGGAGATGGTGACTAAGCCACGCCCATCGGACCGGACCGCGGCGATTTGCATACATCCCCAAAAAGATAAAAATGGTATTTATGTCTCAAAGGTGCGGGGTAAGGGGAGTCAAAAGCCCTAACAGAATCCTTATGGGACGCACAATTGGATGATATCTTTACATGATATCACTAAATGTGGGTGACAGATTCCCTTTAAAGTAGGAGGCAAATACAATCATTGCAACCTAGAGTCATAACTATATTGAATATATTTCTTGGCCTTGTGATGGCTCCTTCACTTGCAATGATGTCCCCAAATTTAACCTTCCTTTGCATATTACTGTATATAAAAATCCTTTGCTTCAATTCTGGTGTACTGTCCAGCATGATTAACACACATGTACCACATGGGTTTCAAGTCACGTCTTGGGCCCCCTTGATGTATGCTGTTCTTCATGCAAGAGGTAACAAGTGGTTTAGGTCCCAAATGTAAAGGTGACATCAGGCTATTGAACAACTTCTAAGAGACTGGGGAGAAAGGAATAATGGGGGAAAAAACAAGTCACACCCTCATTGATACGGTATATCTAAATCTTTGTGAGAGTTGACTTCATTAGAATGATAAACAATAAAAAACTATTCCCTAAAAATCTGTGTTTTGCAAAACTCGTCCAATAAAACTCATGTTGTGTATCAACATTCCACTAATACAGCCATAATTTTGTTAGAGATAAGTCCGGTAATGTGGAAATATTTCATATACCAGATATCCTGTTGGAAATCTCATCTTCATATCAGCGAGATGATGACGGAATACATTTGTTCAAATAAAGTAACAATAATAATCTGTTCAGCAATAGTCTCATAGTTTGGTCATATATCAGGAATAGTATCCATCTCCCAGTACCCTGGTACAATGAAATTTGATGTGTTTTGACCAGATCCTGTGACCCAATTAGTGAAAATCAGTGAAGTAGAGAATCCTTTGAGTATGTTTATGGTTGGCCCACACTGGTGTCCTTTTGAATGATCAAAGTGGTGGTCATATGGGTGCACAACGTTTCAATTCAGAGTCTGTAATACGCAATAAGATAACCAAATGTCATAATGTTTCTAATGTTGGCTTACCATCTCCCATTATTGTCAGAATGACCTCTCTATTCTAGAGGCCTCTTAAAATCTACTGTCTGCTAAAAAAATCTGGTGGTGATCTTGCTCATATCTTAGGCAGAGGAACCAGCATATTTTACCAAGCAGTCCTGTACCGAGTACTGTTTAATTCCCTGTTTGTGTCCATTGATGGAGCCTCTCTGCTGGATCCTTAGCCATTGGAGCTTCTAGTTTAATAGTATAGCTATGGTCCTTGAAGAGTAGGAGTAGGAGTCTATAGTTATGTGCATGCGTTGGTCACATCTCGGAACTTATGCATAGTGGGCATACTGGTCCCTCCAAAGTGCTGACTTCCACCAGTCATTGAGACATGTTTTAGCTCATCTATCCCTCTTCCAGTGGGTATCTCTCAGATCTCTAGAAAAAACTTTTTTGAAAAGCAAAAACAATAAAAGCAGGTTATAATAGGGCACTTCTTGTGAGAAGGCAGGATCAAAAAGAGAAAAAGAAAATTAAAAAATAAGTGAGTGAACTTACATAAACCTTATGGTAGCTCCACGTACTCTTATGTGGCCTGTAGCTTCCACTAGTGGACATCCTAATAGGATTGGATACTGTAATAATAAGTACTGTGAACTAAAAAAAAACAGGAGGACAAGCCGACTGGCTGGAAGGAGAATAATAGAACAAATCACAGTAAGTGGGACACGTATTGAAGGGGGCGCAGTAACTCTGTCAGCACTTTTACATGTGCACCTCCCCTCCACAACTTCCCAAACCTCTGAGATGTGGATCCTCATGTAGTGAAAACCTGACACGTGTAGATATATCCTTTACTTTTTTTATTTGTTTGCAATATTTTAATCTATTTTAATCCTGTTATGGTGTCTTGCTAAATTTTCTCCCAAATTAGGTTATTTACCTTAACTTACGTAGCGCTCACTGGCATCCCAACCAGGCAAAGATTATTGACAATCTTTTATTTTAGCAAGCAATCATTTTGTTTTACATAGCACATGAATAGTCTCATTGATTTAAAAACGACAGTTATGACATGAAAGATTTCAGCATCAATAATAATTACCGAGTTATTGTAGCATCACCCTTCGCATCGGGGGACCTCGATCAGCGGGAAGGGGTTTTCCTCGGTCAGCATCACAGACTAAGTGCGTCCACTTGAATCGTCTGGAAAGTCCCCACCCGCTGAGGAGGTCAGTACTTTTTAGAATATCAATTGGAATGATCACGCACTGACATGCGCAGTAACTTGTTTTTTTTCACATTCCTCCTTTATCTCAGTTGGTTTGGTTCTCACATTCCTCCCTTCCAACTCCCACAACAATGCCTGAGCAGGTGGTTGCTTTTCACATTCCTGAGTGTGTGCTCTCCTCATGGTAGGAAAAGTTCAGATTCCGGTCACTAGAGTTGAGCGACTTTTGGTTTTTTAGGGTCGCGTTTCGTTTCGTGAAACCCGACTTTTCCAAAAGTAGGGTCGAGCAAGATCGTCCGATTATAGGGAAAAGTCGGGGTCGTCCCGAAACACGAAACCCAATGTAAGTCAATGGGGAATAAAAGTCGGCAGTGAGAGGAGGACAGGAAACACACCTACAGTGCCCATTTGAATGCCAAAAGCATCAATTCTTCTTACTTAAGCTTGTCAACCTTAACTAACTTCATAATATAAGTTACGCACTGAAAAATGGGGGTTATTTGGCTAAAGTTGTGGGGGGGGGGGAGGGCTGGCTGCAGGTTTTCATGTGCCCTGGGCGAAAGAGCGCCCCTTTAACACATACCACAACTCATCATGCTCCGATACTGCAGATAAATAGCGGTATAGTACAATGAAAAATACCTCACTTTTTACATCTCATGACGAGGCCCATCTATTTCTCCATACAGAATCATTGGTCCCATATAATGTTTGAAACAGTATATGATGAGCTCCACATAATGCTACAGTATATGTTGGTCCCCATGGATGAAGCTCCACTGTCTTATGGGCCCAAATAATGCTCCAAACATAATGGGCCCCATTTCTAATGCTCTAGTGTATAATGGGCCCTGTAAATGCTGCTCCAGTGTCTGATGTCCACCTTTGGAATGTTCCAGTGTATGGTGGGCCCCAACTATCATTCTCCAGAGTATAGTGCTCCCCAAAAATTGCTGTCCCAACATTGAAAACAATCAAATAAGTCTCCTCGCTAGGGAATCCCTGTACTTGTCTGGACAGGTGCTGTAGCTTGCTTAACAGCTTGCCAGCCGTTCTCACGCCCAGTATGGATTGCACGTGATTGCACAAAGGTTAGAAAGGGTACCGTATCCCTGGATAACATGTATGGATAGCGTACACATTCAAAATATATGTCTCAGGAGGCAGGCTCAGACGGTGTTAGGCCCAGTATGGATTGCACGTGATGGCACAAAGGTTAGAAAGGGTACCGTATCCCCGGATAACATGTATGGATAGCGTACACATTCAAAATATATGTCTCAGGAGGCAGGCTCAGACGGTGTTAGGCCCAGTATGGATTGCACGTGATTGCACAAAGGTTAGAAAGGGTACCGTATCCCCGGATAACATGTATGGATAGCGTACACATTCAAAATATATGTCTCAGGAGGCAGGCTCAGACGGTGTTAGGCCCAGTATGGATTGCACGTGATTGCACAAAGGTTAGAAAGGGTACCGTATCCCCGGATAACATGTATGGATAGCGTACACATTCAAAATATATGTCTCAGGAGGCAGGCTCAGACGGTGTTAGGCCCAGTATGGATTGCACGTGATTGCACAAAGGTTAGAAAGGGTACCGTATCCCCGGATAACATGTATGGATAGCGTACACATTCAAAATATATGGCTCAGGAGGCAGGCTCAGACGGTGTTAGGCCCAGTATGGATTGCACGTGATTGCACAAAGGTTAGAAAGGGTACCGTATCCCCGGATAACATGTATGGAGAGCGTACACATTCAAAATATATGTCTCAGGAGGCAGGCTCAGACGGTGTTAGGCCCAGTATGGATTGCACGTGATTGCACAAAGGTTAGAAAGGGTACCGTATCCCCGGATAACATGTATGGATAGCGTACACATTCAAAATATATGTCTCAGGAGGCAGGCTCAGACGGTGTTAGGCCCAGTATGGATTGCACGTGATTGCACAAAGGTTAGAAAGGGTACCGTATCCCCGGATAACATGTATGGATAGCGTACACATTCAAAATATATGTCTCAGGAGGCAGGCTCAGACGGTGTCAGGCACAGTATGGATTTGACGGCCCAGATTACACAGCGGAGGAGCAGGGAGAGGTAAAGATTGCAAATGCTGGGGCCCTGCCCAAGTAAGGGGGGCCCACTCGTGGGCGTCGGTACTGGCACTGGGCCCCTCATAGTACAGCGGTGTGTCTGACGGTGGGTGTGCACCACCACCGTCAGAGACACTTGATTGCACTATGAGGGACCCTGTGCCAGTGCCCGCTCCCAAGAGTCGGCCTACCCACCTGTCCAGGGCAACGGCACTCGCACGGTGTCGTGCGCTAGGTGGTGACCCCGGCCATGGGGGGGAGGCAGCACAGTTAGGGAGTTTTAGAAAGTGGCATATGTTGATGTTGGACATTCAGCTGATGCAAAAGGCGAAATAGGTGAAGTACCAGGAAGAGGTGGACCAAAGCAAGCCATTTTTCTGTCACCCTATGTGTCATCAGGGGAAGGTGGGACAAAATCCTTGGAAACCCATGCGTGGTTCATTTTAATGAAGGTTAGATCATCCACATTTTGGGTTGACAGACGGGTCCTTTTTTCTGTCAGGATTGATCCAGCTGCACTGAAGACTCTTTCCGATAGCACACTTGCAGCTGGGCAAGCGAGCTCCTGTAAGGCATATTGGGCCAATTCAGGCCAGGTGTCCAGTTTAGCGGCCCAATAGTCAAAGGGGAATGACCTGTGTGGGAGAACATCGATATGGGAGGAAAAGTAGTTTGTAACCATAGTTGACAACTGCTGTCTCCTGTCACTTTCCATCGATGCAGTATTACCAGTTGTGTGAGAGGTATTTGAAAAATCAGTCCACAACATTGTCATGAAACCCCTGTCTCCAACGCCACTTCTGCTGTGTGCACCACGAACACCTCTGCCAAGCTGCCCCCGGCCCGTACGGCTCGTGTGAGAACCATCACCGCTGCTGTGTGCTGGGAATGCCTCAAGCAACCGATTTACCAGAGTTGCTTGTTTATTAGCCAATATTAGGTCAAGGTTCTCCTGTGGCATGATGTTTTGTAATTTGCCTTTATAGCGTGGATCCAGGATGCTGGCCAACCAGTAGTCGTCATCGTTCATCATTTTGGCAATGCGGGGGTCCCTTTTTAGGATCCGCAAGGCATAATCTGACATGTGGGCCAATGTTCCCGGTGTCAATGATGCACTGCGAGTGCTGGGTGGAGGAGCACTTTCTGGCAAATCCACATCCCTCCAGTCACGCACAAACCCTGTACCAGACCTTGCCACGCCAACATTTTCACTTGCCCCACGAGATGCATCCTCCTCCCCTAAGTAATCATCCCCATCATCCTCCTCCTCCTCCTCTTCTTCCTCCACCTCGTCCAGGAGAGGTCCCTGAGCAGACAATGGCTGAATGTCATCAAGGATTCCCTCCTCCTCTTCCTCCTCATCAACATTGGCTGCAGACGCCTGCTCCTTAAGGTGCGTCAAAGTTTGCATGAGCAGACGCATAAGTGGGATGCTCATGCTTAGGATGGCGTCGTCTGCGCTTACCAGCCGTGTGCATTCCTCAAAACACTGAAGGACTTTACAAAGGTCTTTCAGCTTCGACCACTGCACGCCTGTCAACTCCATGTCTGCTCTCAAAGTGCCTGGCCGTGTATCCTCCCACAAATGCATTATGGCCTGCCTCTGCTCGCACAGCTGCTCCACCATGTGCAGGGTGGAGTTCCACCTTGTTGCAATGTCGATAATGAGGCGGTGGTTGGGAAGGTGGAGCAATCGCTGCAGCTTCTGCATACGAACGGAGTGTACAGGCGACCGGCGGATGTGCGCGCACAGTCTTCGCACCTTCTGGAGCAGGGCTGTTAACTCCGGATAATTTTTGAGGAAGCACTGCACCACCAGGTTCAAGGTGTGAGCCAAGCAAGGTATGTGGCTGAGTTTTGAAAGGGCTATGGCTGCCACAAAATTACGCCCGTTATCACTAACTACCTTGCCTGCCTCAAGATGTACACTGCCCAGCCATGACTCAGTTTGTCGCTTCAAGTACTCGGCCAGCACCTCGGCGGTGTGTCTGTCGCCCAAACACATCATCTGCAACACAGCCTGCTGACGCTTTCCACTAGCTGCTCGATAGGGGGACACATCGTGTGCAACAGTGGCAGCTGCAGATGGAGTGCTCGTACGACTGCGCTCTGTGGACGAGCTTTCGCTTCTGGAGGAGGAGGAGGAGGAGGAGGGTCGAACGCCTACAGCCAACTGTTTCCTATACCGTGGGCTAGGCAGCACTGTCCCACCACCGCTGTCCCCTGTGGACCCTGCATTCACCACATTAACCCAGTGCGCAGTGATGGACACGTAACGGCCCTGGCCATGCCGACTGGACCATGCATCAGTTGTGAGGTGCACCTTTCCGCTCACTGACTGCTTGAGTGCATGGACAATGCGGTCTTTCACATGATGGTGGAGGGCTGGGATGGCTTTGCGAGAGAAGAAGTGGCGACTGGGTAGGTCATAGCGTGGTACTGCATAGGCCATGAGTTCGCGGAAAGCTGTGCTTTCCACCAACCGAAAGGGCATCATCTCAAACGAGATTAGTTTGGCAATGTGGGCGTTCAAACCCAGTGTACGCGGATGAGAGACTGAGTACTTTCTTGACCTACTCATAGTGTCTGGGAGGGTGAGCTGGACTTGAGAGCTGCATATGGTGGAAGTAGCGGTGGACAGGGCGGACTGAGAGAGGGTTGATGATGGTGATGGAGTTGGTGTTCTTTCTGATGGCCTAGAATCAGTCTTTCGTTGATATAACAGTGGGATTCCCTGACTGCTGTGGCCTTGCAACGACACCTCAACATTTGCTGCTGTGCTAACCGGTGGGCTTACAGTGGGGGAAACAATGTAGCGTTGCTGACTACCTTCGTTGTGATCAGTTGCACATGTGGCACTTGAGGTTTGGTGTTGTGTCCACGCTTGCAAGTGCATGCTGGTTAAATGTCTAAGCATGCAACTGTTATTCAAATTTTTCAGATTTTTCCCTCGGCTAAAGGTCTTTGCGCACTTCTTACAGATAACCTTGGCCTGATCATGAGGATTTTGTTCAAAAAAGTGCCACACTGCACTCTTCCTACTTTGGCAGACATTTTGCGGCCTAGCACGCTGTGATCTTTTGACCCTCTGGACAAGCTGTCCAGCAACTCTTTTGATGTTTGGAACCTGTCTTTGGAGTGCTCCGGGCCTGCCAGATAACAGCTGTTGCGATGTCGATGTCTGCTGTGGATGCTCCTCATCTGAGCTATTGGAAGCAGCACCCTCTTCCCCCAATGGATGCCAATCTGGGTCAACAACTGGGTCATCCATCACCTCCTCTTCTATGTCATGTGCACCTTTCTCTGTGTCACCGTGTATGGTGGTATAGTGTGCGGGAAGGGGCACCTGAGTCTCATCAGGGTCAAAATCTGGCTCTGTACACTGCGAGGACAATGTAGTGCTCTGAGTGAATGTACCAGCAGAATCATCCATCAGCGGCTGTGCATCAGTGCACTCCATGTCAGATTCATCTTGGCCTGGGTAATTCACCATTTGACTTGATAATCCAGGCATGGTATGTGAAAACAGCTCCATGGAGTAATCAGTAGTATGGCCTGCGTCATCCTTCAATCTTGGTTGGGGTGAAGGACACAAGGAAAGGTGTGGTTCATGAACATGAGCCTCCAATGACGACTCAGTGTTTTTACTTTTTACAACTGAAGAAGAGGAGGCGATAGAGCTGGAGGCTGAGTCAGCAATGTAAGACAAAACTTTTTCCTGATGCTCTGCCTTTAAAAGCGGTTTGCCAACTCCTAGAAAACTAAGCGTTCGAGGCCTTATGTAGACAGACGATGACGCAGGGTCAGCACCTCCTGCATTCGGTCCTATTTTGCTCTTGCCACTACCATCAGATCCACCACCAACACCATCATTACCAGCTGCCAACCCCCGCCCAATTCCACGGCCTCTTCCACCAGCCTTCCTCATTTTTGGTAGAAATGTAGACAAAATCCAACAAACTATATAGTAATGTAAAACAAGGTACACGGTGTCTATAGGACAGGGGAGATTTAGAATTTCTGCACACACTTGTGGACAGTGGACACTTTTGGATTGTGTGAGGCCCACTGATATCTGAGCGCTATGTGACACGCTCGATGGCACAGCTGCCTGTGACCAAAGTGACGAGAGGATAATGGAGATTTTGAATCTCTGCGCACACTTTTGGACACTGGACACTTGTGGATTGTGTGAGGCCCACTGATATCTGAGCGCTATGTGACACGCTCGATGGCACAGCTGCCTGTGACCAAAGTGATGAGAGGATCATGGAGATTTTGAATCTCTGCGCACACTTTTGGACACTGGACACTTGTGGATTGTGTGAGGCCCACTGATATCTGAGCGCTATGTGACAGGCTTGATGGCACAGCTGCCTGTGACCAAAGTGACGAGAGGATAATGGAGATTTTGAATCTCTGCGCACACTTTTGGACACTGGACACTTGTGGATTGTGTGAGGCCCACTGATATCTGAGCGCTATGTGACACGCTCGATGGCACAGCTGCCTGTGACCAAAGTGACGAGAGGATAATGGAGATTTTGAATCTCTGCGCACACTTTTGGACACTGGACAATTGTGGATTGTGTGAGGCCCACTGATATCTGAGCGCTATGTGACACGCTCGATGGCACAGCTGCCTGTGACCAAAGTGACGAGAGGATAATGGAGATTTTGAATCTCTGCGCACACTTTTGGACACTGGACACTTGTGGATTGTGTGAGGCCCACTGATATCTGAGCGCTATGTGACACGCTCGATGGCACAGCTGCCTGTGACCAAAGTGACGAGAGGATAATGGAGATTTTGAATCTCTGCGCACACTTTTGGACACTGGACACTTGTGGATTGTGTGAGGCCCACTGATATCTGAGCGCTATGTGACAGGCTCGATGGCACAGCTGCCTGTGACCAAAGTGACGAGAGGATAATGGAGATTTTGAATCTCTGCGCACACTTTTGGACACTGGACACTTGTGGATTGTGTGAGGCCCACTGATATCTGAGCGCTATGTGACACGCTCGATGGCACAGCTGCCTGTGACCAAAGTGACGAGAGGATAATGGAGATTTTGAATCTCTGCGCACACTTTTGGACACTGGACACTTGTGGATTGTGTGAGGCCCACTGATATCTGAGCGCTATGTGACACGCTCGATGGCACAGCTGCCTGTGACCAAAGTGACGAGAGGATAATGGAGATTTTGAATCTCTGCGCACACTTTTGGACACTGGACACTTGTGTATTGTGTGAGGCCCACTGATATCTGAGCGCTATGTGACACGCTCGATGGCACAGCTGTGACAAAAGTGACTAGAGGATAAGGGAGATTGGATTGCTTTTAAAAAAGCAGTTTGCGGAGCAGTGGGTAAACAGCAATGCCAGCGTGTCAGGAAGCCTTAAAAGGCAGCCCAACAACCAACACCACTGATACACCACTATATAGCCTCCCCTTGCACTGCACACACAGTGACTTGTGTGTTGTGCAGGCCAAATCGCTAGCAGCAGAAGCAGTTTTTTTGTCTTCTTCCCTGCCTAACGCTCTCCCTACAGAATCAGCAGCAACCTCTCCCTATACTAAGATCGGCAGAAGTAAGATGGCGGTCGGCGTGCACGCCCTTTTATACCCCCTGTGACGCCCACCAAAGCAAGCCAATCACTTGCATGCCCTTCTGAAAGATGGTGGTGACCCGTGCCTAGGTCATCACGTTGCCCACAGTGTCCGTGGATCCTGATTGGCTGAAAAAGAGTGCAAAACAAACTTTTGAAACGCGACTTTGGCGCGTAAGTCGCCGACCTCGAGGCCGACCTCATCCTAGGGTCGGGTTTCGTTTCATGAAACCCGACTTTGCCAAAAGTCGGCGACTTTTGAATTTTTTCGACCCGTTTCACTCAACTCTACCGGTCACAATCCATAGTATCCAAATGGATGTTTCAATGTACTGCAATCACTACCTTATTGACTGGATGCCTATCTATACCAGTCTCTCACTCATGCATATCCCATTTGTATCACAATCGGTCCTTGATTGCAGTCTTTTAAACACCATCTTTATAGGACACCATGAGCACTTGTGGTTTCTTGCAACACATTTTGTAAGCTATATATGGACCATTAAATCGAGGCATTCAATAATACAAATTTTCTGGTACCTCCAATATCAATGGGGCCACTACATATCTACACATTACATCTGATTTGGTAACATTACATACATAAATTACTCCAGTACAATATATATCATTGCAAACCATTTTGGAGGATTGTATTGATCACGGTCCTCCACGCTTGTTCATTAAATTAAATTTGTTAGTAACATTCTGTAAATTCAGCATAATAGTGTCTATTCCAACCTGCATGCTAACTGGCTGCCATATTGTAGGCATCCGCTTATCTTGCAAAGTCAAAACATCTTCAACATCATTTATTTCAACCTTTCCAGTATTCTTGTGCACCGCATATATAGATCGGTATCTCCTTTGATTTCAGGGCTCCAGCCCAGAAAGTTCCATCAAATGCAATATTTAGAAAGTAACACCTTTGATTTGCTTCACAAATAAAATTATCTTGATTCCTGGATTTGGTCGAATTGACCCATCCCCATCCCATCATTCCTTTTCTGGTATTCGTCACCTTTTTCCCCGACGTCCGAGCGTCACTTTAAGGAACTGCCAAATTCACGATACCAAGGATTCCAAGGGTTGTCAACAGTTTTTGATTCTAAAATAAAACTAAAACAGTATTATTCCCGCAAATCACACTTCCACTCCTGGCCTCGGAACGTATTCCTTCCTGAATTTTGTAGTCAGACAGATTCCAGGAGTCCAGGCACCGATGCTGTCCAAACACGCGAGCCCAAGGATTCCACTTAACCATATTTGAAGATTTGGAATCTATAAAATCAATAATCAACATTATTCTCTCAAATAACATTTTTCTTGTGGGATATATTCCCATTTTTCTACTCTGGCCTCATAATTAACAGGGTATGGTCTTTGCCTATTGCTATCACTTCAGCCTCTGAAGGCGGTCCTTGGGTATTTTGAACCCAGATTTTGGCTCCCACATTAGTGATGTTAGAAGAGCCAAAACCTTTTGAGCCTCTGATCGTTAATTCTGAAGGGGCTGTTCCCTCTTGCACATCTGACAAATTTATTGGAATCAAAAGCATTTGAACAATACGCTGTCCTTTCTCCAAAATTAGAGGCTCATTCCCCAAATTTATCATTAATACTTTGATTTCTCCTTGATAATCTGCATCTATGACTCCTCCCACCACCATGGCCCCCTTTAATGCCAAACTAGACCTAGTGGCTATCTGTCCATAGTGGTCCTTTGGAATCTGACACCCCAATCCTGTAGCTATTGGTTTTACTTTCCCCTGTGGGATCACAACAGTTTCCAATGCACTCAAATCCAAACCTGCTGAATGTGGAGTTGCTCGTTCCGGTATTCGTGCTTCTTGATCAGTTTTCCACCATATGACGGACCTTATCAGGTGTGCCTCATGTATGGTGAGATTGGGTGTAAGCATCCTCATGAGAGGAGTCATGGAGTCTGTGATAGGCCTGTTGTTAATTATCTGTAAAGCCTCACTCAAATTGTCTCTCCATTGTCCATACTGTGTATCAGATTGATTAAGTTTTCTCAATGTGGATTTTAATAATCCATTCATTCTTTCCACCAAACCTGCTGCTTGTGGATGAAACAAACATTCTAATGAGTCAACAGGGACATGTGCATCAACATAAAAACAGCACTTTTAGTAACCTGAATTATTTCCTCAATACTCTGCCAAATCTCCTTAGCCCACACCTCTTTTCCATGAATCTGCCAATCATGTTTTTTATCCCATGATCCAAGTAGCTAATCCATTAGCCACTGACCATGAATCAGTGTACAGATAACATTCTGAAACTTGTTCATGTTTCAAAGCCAAAAAAAAAAAAAAACCCATATAATTCAGCATATTGACTGCTTTTCCATTTTCTTTTCCAGTATTCCAGGAACTTTTACTGCTGTTTTTTTTCCAGCTACATTTTGATAATGTTCTCACTTGTCTTTTTACAACCAGGTGTTACATTCTAACACCACTTTCTGCCCTCCTACTTCTGTTATCTTTTGTTTTAACTGAGAGCATTTCCTCTGCATTTGTTGATTCCGCTCATGCATCGCGCGATATGCACTGAGCAGAATCCAAGTTCGTCGCCCTAAAGACACAACATCACCAGCCTTGGCAGGGGACACCCATGAGTACATTAACAACATCATGGGTTAACTGCATCACCTGCCTTTGCAGGGAAAACCTCGAGTAACTAAACAACATCGAGGGGTTATCTGCCTCACCTGCCTTTGCAGGGATCCCCATGAGTAAACCAACAACTTCATGGGTTAACTGCATCACCTGCCTTTGCAGGGAAAACCTCGAGTAACTAAACAACATCGAGGGGTTATCTGCATCACCTGCCTTTGCAGGGATCCCCATGAGTAAACCAACAACATCATGGGTTAACTGCATCACCTGCCTTTGCAGGGAAAACCTCGAGTAACTAAACAACATCGAGGGGTTATCTGCATCACCTGCCTTTGCAGGGATCCCCATCAGTAAACCAACAACATCATGGGTTAACTGCATCACCTGCCTTTGCAGGGACACCCTCGAGTAACTTAACAATATCGAGGGGTTAACTGCATCACCTGCCTTTGCAGGGATCCCCATGAGTAAACCAACAACATCATGGGTTAACTGCATCACCTGCCTTTGCAGGGAAAACCTCGAGTAAATAAACAACATCGAGGGGTTATCTGCATCACCTGCCTTTGCAGGGATCCCCAATTCATGCGCTATTATATCATACAGAGCTTCGGTCCAGCCAGGAACCTCCGGTTTTTCCTCAACTTTTCTTTATTACTTCGCCTGAACATTGTAACAAAAATTTGGCAAAATGCCAAATGCTGATTTTTTGCACAAAGAAACCTTAACTAATATTCCGTATTTTGACAAAAATAGAATTTCAAAATTATATTCAGGCAAAAAGTTATTTAGGATTTTCCAAAATTGGCTTTCTGCCAAATAGACGCAACCTATCACAACTTAACAATTATCACTTCTCCAGACTATAGAACATACCAAAAACCTTCCTAGTTACAACTACAAAAATCTTTTTACTCAAAAGCCTGAAATTTGAAAAATCCTGCCGACTACGCCAATTTATGTCTTGCTAAATTTTCTCCCAAATTAGGTTATTTACCTTAACTTACGTAGCGCTCACTGGCATCCCAACCAGGCAAAGATTATTGACAATCTTTTATTTTAGCAAGCAATCATTTTGTTTTACATAGCACATGAATAGTCTCATTGATTTAAAAACGACAGTTATGACATGAAAGATTTCAGCATCAATAATAATTACCGAGTTATTGTAGCATCACCCTTCGCATCGGGGGACCTCGATCAGCGGGAAGGGGTTTTCCTCGGTCAGCATCACAGACTAAGTGCGTCCACTTGAATCGTCTGGAAAGTCCCCACCCGCTGAGGAGGTCAGTACTTTTTAGAATATTAATTGGAATGATCACGCACTGACATGCGCAGTAACTTGTTTTTTTTCACATTCCTCCTTTATCTCAGTTGGTTTGGTTCTCACATTCCTCTCTTCCAACTCCCACAACAATGCCTGAGCAGGTGGTTGCTTTTCACATTCCTGAGTGTGTGCTCTCCTCATGGTAGGAAAAGTTCAGATTCCGGTCACAATCCATAGTATCCAAATGGATGTTTCAATGTACTGCAATCACTACCTTATTGACTGGATGCCTATCTATACCAGTCTCTCACTCATGCATATCCCATTTGTATCACATATGGATAAAAAAAATATTGAATTTAGACTTTTTACTATTTTGCACCATAGAGGTTTGAAAAGTTGTAGTGGGAAGAGGGAAGAAACGCCTGACTAAAGGGGGATAGAGGTACCAACCCCCCCACACACACACACACACACACAGTTACTGTGTGCTTTGTTCTGTTATTCACTCTTCATCCAGTCAGCTGGCACTCCCTGTTTTTTCAATTCGTTCCATTTTTTTTTTTTGTAAATCACAGAGAGCAGCTGTAAAGAACAGATCTTGGCGAATCTCAAAATTTGGCTGTGCATATTGAGAGTTCTCAGTGGTTGACTATTGTGAAAAATTTCCTATCTACTGGCTAACATGGTATAAAGATATATTTTTGCTGTGTATGTGTTAATCCAAACTAACAAAATCCCACTCTGCTACCAGGCAGCTGAGATTTTAGGATGATGTTAAATGTGGAATTTGGAGCATTTGTAATATTTAAATGGCTGTAAACATCAGCAGTGAGTAAATTAGTCTAATTTGCTGCGTTATGATGATAGCCATGAGTAGAGGGTTTTGTTCTGATGTCAGGAAACCCATAATTTGGGTTGTTGTAGAGAAGGAATGAAGCAGCTGGTAGTATCGGCTGATTAGACTATTCAAGCACGCCAATGAATGAGTGAGCAAATCTGCCGGGAAATTTACATAAAATTTTGTCTTGTTGCAATTTTTAGATTGCCTTGTAGAAAAGCAACTGAGCATATACACTCACTGGCCACTTTATTAGGTACACCATGCTAGTAAGGGGTTGGACCCCCTTTTGCCTTCAGAACTGCCTCAATTCTTCGTGGCAGAGATTCAACAAGGTGCTGGAAGCATTCCTCAGAGATTTTGGACCATATTGACATGATGGCATCACACAGTTGGCGCAGATTTGTCGGCTGCACATCCCTGATGCGAATCTCCCGTTCCACCACATCCCAAAGATGCTCTATTGGATTGAGATCTGGTGACTGAGGAGGCCATTTGAGTACAGTAAACTCATTGTCATGTTCAAGAAACCAATCTGAGATGATTCGAGCTTTATGACATGGCGCATTATCCTGCTGAAAGTAGCCATCAGATGTTGGGTACATTGTGGTCATAAAGGGATGGACATGGTCAGCAACAATACTCAGGTAGGCTGTGGCGTTGCAACGATGCTCAATTGGTACCAAGGGGCCCAAAGAGTGCCCAGAAAAAATTCCCCACACCATGACACCACCACCACCAGCCTGAACCGTTGATACAAGGCAGGATGGATCCATGCTTTCATGTTGTTTACGCCAAATTCTGACCCTACCATCCGAATGTCGCAGCAGAAATCGAGACTCATCAGACCAGGCAACGTTTTTCCAATCTTCTACTGTCCAATTTCGATGAGCTTGTGCAAATTGTAGCCTCAGTTTCCTGTTCTTAGCTGAGAGGAGTGGTACCCAGTGTGGTCTTCTGCTGCTGTAGCCCATCTGCCTCAAAGTTCGACGCACTGTGCGTTCAGAGATGCTCTTCTGCCTACCTTGGTTGTAACGGGTGGCAATTTGAGTCACTGTTGCCTTCCTATCAGCTCGAACCAGTCTGCCCATTCTCCTCTGACCTCTGGCATCAACATGGCATTTCCGGCCACAGAACTGCCGCTCACTGGATTTTTTTTCTTTTTCGGACCATTCTCTGTAAACCCTAGAGATGGTTGTGCGTGAAAATCCCAGTAGATCAGCAGTTTCTGAAATTCTCAGACCAGCCCTTCTGGCACCAACAATCATGCCACGTTCAAAGGCACTCAAATCACCTTTCTTCCCCATACTGATGCTCGGTTTGAACTGCAGGAGATTGTCTTGACCATGTCTACATGCCTAAATGCACTGAGTTGCCGCCATGTGATTGGCTGATTAGAAATTAAGTCTTAACACACAGTTGGACAGGTGTACCTAATAAAGTGGCCAGTGAGTGTATATTATACAAATGGTGGCATCAAATCTCCCACTGAATACAAAAGTCGCAAGTGTCGAAATTCCAACTTCCTTATACCTTTCTTCCCCTGGTATCATTTGTCGGGGGAGAGTCAGTAGAACGCCATACACAACAAATGTTTGGCAGGTTTACCTGACTTTATTCTAGCGTGCATGGCGACGAAGACATTCAAATATCTCCTGATATAGAAATCTCAAATGTATAAATGGCACTGTTTGTAGAAGAAAGCAGTCATAATGTTTCTAATTTTGGTTAAACCTGTTATTCCTACACCTTCATTGTGAAAAAATGAGGATGTGGGTTGATTTGTGACCATCCATGGTCGGTATAGGATAAACAAAGCGACATTGGAAGCCATAAAGCGGTATTGTCTCTTTAAGACTGTATGATGACTATGTTAATAGTCAAGCTTGGTATACTATTGTGGTAGGTACAGAATGATGAAATATAAATTATATCTAATAAGAGAAGTCATTTTCAGCAATGCTCCTTTCATCTCATCTTCACAGTGGGGATCCTTCCTTCTAATACACAGTGAGGACTGTTCTCTGTGATAAGAAGTGACAGGTCAGAGCAAATAATGGTTCTAAATTGAAGCTCTATTCTTATCTATGTAATCTGATTACATGACATGCACTGGTGCCTGCTCAATGACCTTTCTTGCCTTGAGGTGAGACAGGAGGACACTAGCCTCATTAGCTTTAGCTTCTGCCTTGAGTGCACTGAGAGCTATTGACATGGACCTTGGTTCCCAGATTACTATAAACATTTCTATCTGTAGCTCCCTGATGGTGTCATAGTATTAGGTTATGTCCTATGTGCACATGACATCTTTTTCAGGAGATCAAAAATGAGCATTTTTGCAAGCTGAAGAATAAGCAAATTGTCTCTTCAGAGAGGAAGAGGACTAGAACTCTAGTGCCACCTATTAGAAGTAGCAATCCTAAAAGTCAATGTTGACCCTTTAACAAGCCTTGGTACATGACTTAGGATAAAAATCAAACCAAAAGCTCAATTTGCAGACACTGTGTTTCGGGGTACTGCCCCTCATCAGTGCAAAGTGTAAGATCTGGTTTGGCTGTGTGAGAGGCGTCTGACCGATATCCAAGAAGTATAATTTCTCCTTGCGGAGAATGACATGCTAAGCATGCCGAGATGAGGAGACTTAAAGCCACAATGCTCCTGTCACGCCGTTCTGTTTGTATTTGGTTGTCGGCGTGACAATGCATGTGTTTGCTTTAACCCCCTTACTCCTTTCCCCCTAATTAAGCTGGGATACTGCTGGCTGTTACCTGTATGGAGCCTGCTCAGTTCCCTGCTCTGCTGCGTAGCTGCACATGTGGTGTTAGGTCTTTGCTCTGCTGCTTGACAATTCACATGTGCGGTCCCTGGTCGCTGCTGTGGAAGCTGTCCACGGGTTGTGAGGTCATTTGCAGCTGGTTAATGACTTTCCACGTGTGTCTTGGCTGGCAGACATGGCCAGGTGCTCTAAGCTGCAGTTCCTGCACTGATTGTGCTGCAGTGGTTTCTGTGTGTGCTTAAGGCGTGCGCAGCCACACCTTCCCTGCTTTTATCAGGGTTAGTGTGTGTACTTGAAATGCTGTCCCCAGCCAATTGCTGAGGGGCAGCTCCTTTATAAGCTGACCCTGCCCTAGGGGAGGGGCCAGAGCTACTCACAAAGCTCCTGGACTTTGCCATGTGTGTCTCGTGTCTGTGGACCTTGTCTGTCTCAGTTATGGTACCAAATTCCATGCCTTGATTCCTGCTTTGTCCTGTTCCTTCGCCCTGCCCCGGAGGCAGTATATCCGGGCCTGAATCCCTGATCCTGTACCTGTCCTGTACCTGACCCCGTCTAAATTCGCCCTGGCCTAGAGGTGGTGTATCCAGGCTTGAATCCTCGATCCTGTACCTATCCCGTACCTGACCATGTCTGAACTGTCTGCTATGTTGTGTTCCTGGAATCCCTCTGTGTTTGGAGCCCTGCACCCAGTGACTCTGAGACTCTTGCAACCGGTGTTTCTGCTGAGCATCTACTCTGCTGCGCTTTGACTACCATGCGGTGCTAGCTCCATGCAGGCCCAGCAATCCTGCGGTGTTAGCACCATTATGCTTGAGTTCCTTCCTAGGTCCGATGCCCAGAGCCTGATGACCGCAGTCTGGAACCTGATGACCGCTGCCTGGAGCCTGGAGCTGGATGACTGCAGTGGTGCCTGTAGGTCGTGTTGGATGCCCGGAGCCAAACGACTCCTGTCTGATGTCTGCCGGTGACTCTGATGTCCTGCCTGCGTCTGGATGACCTCGTGTATCCTCATGACCTCGTGTGTCCTGATGTCCTTGTCCACATGCTCAGTTGCCACAATATCCCGGTCACTGCCCTTCCCTAGTTCGGGTAGGCCCGGGTCCCCCTCTGTGGTATAGAGGGTCCATATTGCATCCCCGGAGGACGCTCGCCCCCTCGCCATGGCATGGAGGTGCCTGTTCGGTCGCGTCTGCGGCCGCAGTCGTGACATCTCCTCTGGGAAATATGCAAATTGTCTCTTCAGAGAGGAAGAGGACTAGAACCCCTGTGCCACCTATTGGAAGTAGCAATCCTAAAATTTATCGGTCAGACGCCTCTCACACAGCCAAACCAGATCTCACACTTTGCAGTGACGAGGGGCGGTACCCCGAAACACAGTGTCTGTAAATTGAGATTTTGGTTTGGCTTTTATCCTAAGGGTACCATTACACTTAGCGATGCACCAGCGATCCCGACAACAATATGGATCGCTGGTGCATCACTAAGTGGTCGCTAGTGAGCTGCCACACAGGCAGATCTCACCAGCGACATAGCAGCGGTCGGGGGTCGCTACTTACCTGTCAGACGTGGAGATCCTGACGTCCTCCCACCTGCATCCACGCGTCGCTCGTCGGCGCCACAGGAAGCCCAGCAGTAAGCGCCTGACGAGAAATGGACCAGGACGTTCTTGCGTGATCAGCGATAATCAGTGGGGGAGCCGGTCAGATGTAAGTATCACATGTAGCGATATCGCTAGCAATATCGCTGCTGCGTCACAAAATCGGTGACGTTACAGCGATATTGCTAGCGATATCGCTATGTGTAACGGGCCCTTAAGTCATGTACCAAGGCTTGTTAAAGGGTCAACATTGACTGCACTGCAGTCTAATGTTTCACACACATCCATAGACTTGCATCGGTGCGAGTGAGCCGAGTCGAAGCATGCTGTGATTGTTCTCTCATGCTGAATCGGCATAAGAAAATAATTGCAGATCTAATCTGCCCCATAGTATAACACTGAGTCGAGTGCCATGCGATAAAACATCGGAGAGCACTTGGCCGTGTTAAACGCTTGTGTGAGTGCGGCCTAAAAGAGACTTCCGGCTCATGGGTACAGAATGAGTCGGATTGTTGCAACTGCAGTGATGTCACTGAGAAGCGGAGCAGAACGGCGTTGGATCCTGAAGAAGGCGATGGGAGGGAAGTATATTAATACACTCAAACTACATTTCATGCACATGTACACACATTTAATGAATATAAAACTTAATGGGAGGGCTTCTTTAAATCACAAATATAGACCCCAGACTAGAACCTGCAAATAAACACAGACTGGTGGTAGAAGCCTTTGGGCAAGTGCTCCCTATTTCCCCCCTATGTCCCTGCCCTGTGCGTAGAAGTGTGTTATGTATACCTTGCTGTAGGGGTACAGTTACTACATAATGGGTGCAGAAGTATTGGTGGCACTTGGAGTTACAGTGTTGTAACTCTTTAGTGTTTGTTTTTTTCCCTTTTTAAAACAAAATATTATCCTAGAGTTGGAAAAACTTGAGCTTCAAGGAAATGGGAAAGTATAAGATAATGAAAATGTTGGATAATACTATGCTGCTATTAATTCCAGTAAGCTACTGTTTTACTCGCCTACACCTAGTCATGAATTTTTTTCTCATGTTGTACGATCTTTTCTGCCAAAAACAGTAATTAAACACATTAGTGATGTTGTTAACCTGTTGTTATTTTGCACATAATTGTATATGTTCAGCATATATACAGGTCTATACTAAACTTGGGGAGTGAAGAAAGAGTTATTCTAATTTTTGCATTTAATGCCTGAGATGGAAATACCTGCTCCTGGGTCCTGGCCGTAAGAAATGGGGTTTAAAAAAGTGCTGAGCACAGCTGCACACTATATGCACCACTCCCATGGAAATGAAGTTGACATGTGATGGAATTTATGGAAACAGCATGTGATGTATTACTTTGCTTATCTGTTTCCGTAGTTCACATTCATTAGTATATGAAATGTACAAACGGCATAGTGCAAGTGCAATGGACTATTGCTATAATTCTTTCTTGGGTCATCAAGACCTAGGAGCAGTTATTCTCATCTTAGGCCTGTTTCACACTTCAGTTTTTTGACGTCAGTCAAAATCCGCCACTTTTAGAAAAAAACGGATCCGCCCCTTTTTTTGGCGGATCCGTTTTTTCCCCATAGACTTACGTTAGTGGCGGATTTTGACTGATGGTCGTCCGTTGCATCCGTTTTTTGACGGATCCGCTAAAATTCAGTATATTTCAGTTATGTGTGGTCAGCCAGCCCCGGCTGGGGCTGTGCTGAATTTCCAGCCTTATGTTATTGTTTGTGCCAGTTTGTTTTTGTCCCTTATTAGATTGCCTCTCTTTGCACTGTTTTCAGAATATACCAGAGTTCTGATATAATGGGCGAAGTCTAGTGACTTCAGTATTTTTTCTATCAGACGTGTTGGGCATTTTTTGCAGTGTTTTTTGCGTGATTGCAGATAGTGTCTTTTCTTTCCTGTCCTGTCTAGTTAGTTTAGGCCCCATCATTTGCTTAGTCTATTTTCCTACCTGTGTTTGTGTTTTCATCTTGTCTCACCAACAATATATGTTTGGGGGCTATCTATTCCATTGGGGTCTGCTCTGGGGCAGTTTAGATTTCCCCTTTCTTGCTTTAGGCTTATTTAGTTCTCCGGCTGTGTCGAGGCATCTAGAATCATCGTAGGCACGCTCCACGGCTACTCCTAGTTGTGTGGAAAGGATCAGGGGTCTGCAATCCGCTTAGTTTCCAACCTCTCTGGTTTTCTGTTGCTTAGCTTGGTCTTGCTTTCCTCCTCGGTGACCCAATCATAACAGTGATGTATAAGGAAAAACAAATTAGTTTTTCTTTACCACTTCAGATTCCCCTAGATGTTCCAAAGTTGCCGTGATCACCATGAAAGCATGGCCTCATACATTATATGGTCATAGTGTGAACAATATAATAAAAAGATTGCACTCTTCCTCTCTGGATTCAGTGGGTACTTCTGCACCCCATCTGCATGCCCTAGCAAGATCAACCTAAAATGTCTTGCTCATTTTAACTTTTTGATCCTAAATTTTATAATCTACCAAATTTCCTGCATAATTTTCCAGTAGCGCTAGTATGGAATAGCCTGCATCGAAATATACCATAAACATTGCAGAAAATTGTTGCTAAACACAGAGGAATTACTGCACTAAAGCCGGTAAATTTTGCTAATAAAGCTGCCAGAAAGTTAACATCTAAGTATCTGTAAATAGAATGTGCAGGATATGAGATTCTGCAGTGTACTGTTTTTTACTAAACCCTGGCAAATTCTTTTGCAGACTCACAGCTTTTGGGAAAACTACAGCATTTATTAAATTAACCATCCATTTCCATCATTTTGTGCCAACCAAGGAACTTTTCTGTAACTACTTTGTCCAGAAGAAATGCTGACAGCGGCTTTTCGGTTATATTGTAGAATGTTTTAAGTCAGTTGCATTTAAATTGCTGAAAATCTAGAAGGTTATATACAGCTCTGGCCAAAATTAAGAGACCACTGCAAAATTTTCAGTTTGCCTGATTCTTCTCTTTATAGGTATATTTTTGAATAAAATGTAAATTGCTATTTTATTCTATAAACTACTGACAACATGTCTTCAAATTTCCAAGCACTAAATTTTGTATTTATTTTCAGAAAATGAGAAATGGTTAAAATAGCAAAAAAATGCAGTGCTTGCAGACCTCAAATAATGCTAAGAAAACAAGTTCCTAATCATTTAGGAACAACAATACTAATGTTTTAACTCCGGAAGAGTTCAGAAATCAATATTTTTTTGGAATAACCATGATTTTTAATCACAGCTTTCATGCGTCTTGGCATGCTTTCCACCAGTCTTTCACACTGCTTTTGCGTGACCTTATGCCACTCCTGGTACAAAAATTTAAGCAGTTCTTCTTTGTTTGATGGCTTGTGACTTTCCATCGTCCTCTTGATTACATTCCAGAGGTTTTCAATGGGGTTCAGTGTGGAGATTAGGCTGACCATGACAGGGATTTGATGTGGTGGTCCTTCATCCACGCATTGACTGACCTAGCTATGTGGCATGGCGCATTGTCCTGCTGGAAACCCAGTCCTCAGAGTTGGGGAACATTGCCTGAGCAGAAGGAATCAACTGTTTTTCCAGGATAACCTTGTATATAGCTTGATTCCTCTGTCCTTCGCAAAGATTAACCTGCACAATTCCAGCCTGCTGAACCATCTCCAGATCATCACCGATCCTCCACCAAATTTCACAGTGGGTGCAAGACACTGTGGCTTGTATGTCTCTCCATGTCTCCATCTAACCACTAGATGACAGGTGTTGGGCAAAGCGGAAAGTTAGACTCATCAGAGAAGATTACCTTACTTCAGTCCTCTATGGTCCAATCCTTATGGTTTTTGGCAAACTTTAGCCTGGCTCTCCTTTGCTTCTCATTGATGAAAGGCTTTTTTCTACCTTTACATGACTTGCGCCCTGCCTCTAGGAGCCTGTTACGAACTGTTCTTGCTGTGCACTTTACTCGAGCTGCCATTTGCCATTCCTTTTGTAGGTCACTTGATGTTATCCTGCGGTTGCTGAGTGACATTCAAATAAGATCATAGTCATCCCAGTCAGTGGAGAGTCATTTTTGCCCTCTGCCAGTCTGTAGCTTTGTTGTCCCCAATGTCTGCTGCTTGACCTTATTGTAATTGACTGCCGTCTTAGAAATTTTAAGGATGGAGGCAACATGATGCTCACTGTATCCCTCTGCTAGTAAAGCCAGAATTGAGCCCTTTTCCTCACTCAAGACTTTTCTTTTTAACCCCTTTGGCATGGGTAAAAGTTATTTTTCCATTCTTATTACTTTTGGAATATTACTAGCACTTGTTTTGCCATCCAGCTTGTCCTATTGCAAGAGAACTGTGAACAACACATCAGGGGTTTTTTTATACTTTCCTTCTTTAATTAAGATTAGGTTCAGGTGATCACCTAATCAGAGGCACATTAAGTAAAATGAGGTGTACTCTGGACTGGAATGGCTGTCAGACATGTAGAGAAGCTGATTTTTATAAAACTGTGGAGTGGTCTCTTAATTTTTGCCAGAGCTGTATATTTTATATCTGTTTTATAAGGCTGTCTCAGTACAAAAGCTGTTATCCATATGCTCTATTGGGACAAACTCTCGCCAACATTAACATTTCAACAACAGCAAGGAAAAGTCATTGAATTATGGAAATTATGGGATGGAAAGACATGCTAATGATATGCAAATGATGAAAAAATGGAGACAAAATTTACATAATATCTTGATTCATTCAATATCAAGTATGAGCACCACATACAGAGATACAACACTAACAGTACTTAGCATGCACTTAAGGCATTATTAATGGTTGTCTGAGAAATGCTATGCCATGCTGAATGCACTTGGGTACACAAGTCATCAAGATCATCTACTGAATGTTCCCATGTAGTTGCCAACCACTCATGTTCCAGATGTGCTCGATAGGAGGCAAATCCAGAAATGCTGCAGGCCATAGTAGCACGTTTAGACCATGCAGGCTGCTCTTAGTAGCACAAGCCATGCTACCTGGCATTGTATACAAAAACAGCTACTGGAACACTTTAGAGGAATAACTGTACCAATGGTTCCACGACTAAATTATTATAATGCTGAGCTGTTCATCTACCTAGGATGAAGGCTAGAGGAGTCTGGCTGCCACACATTATGCCACTAGACACCATCATTCCGGAAGTAAGGAAAGTGAGATGTTGTCCACAAGGTCTACAGACCAATCTCTGGCTATCATTGCATCAAATACAAATATGGGACATATCACTGAACAGGATAGACTTCCATTCCAGCATTCATCACTGTCTTGCTCTAAACCATGATAGACTTTGAGAGCTTTAGCCTGAGGAAAATTTGAAGACTTCCATTGAAGGAGAAATCACCACTTCTCATGGCAGCTTGTTCCACTCATTGATCACCATCTAGTGTTTCCATTTACAAATGAGAATAAGGATGATCACTCTACACTGTGACATCCCTTCAGATATTTTCAGACAGCTATTAAGACTCATCTTAGCCTTCTTTTTGCAAGCTAAACATTCCTAGATCCTGTAACTGTTCCTCGTAGAACATACTTTTCAGTCTGCTCATCATCATGGTAGCTCTTCTCTGATCTTGCTCCAGTTTTTCAATGTCTTTTTTAAAATGTGATACCCATGTGCAGCCTGCGATCTGTTAGGATACTGTCATGGTTTGCTGAGTTTGTGGGGTTAGGTAGCTCTAGGGTTACTCTGGATGGCCTCACTCTGGGATCTGGGAGGCTTCTTATAGCCTCATTGTGGGGTCATTCCTCATCGCTTAGACTCTGACCCTTGACTGAGTGTGTTTAATCCTGTTGTGCCTGTGCTGCTATACGTCTGTCTGGTTCTGATTTGGTTTTGTCCCTGTTAAGAGTTCTGCCTGTCCCTTCTGTACTGCGATGCCCTGTGTATGACCCTTTGGCTACATCTTGACTACCTTCTGCCTGATGTTTCTGTACCGTCTATTGCCCGTTCTGGTTTACTGATCTCTTGCTAAGTCCTGACTATCCGTTCTGTCTAATCCTTTGGTACTGTTGTGCTATCTCGTGCTTTGACACCGGCCTCATCTGGTTTACGTCCCTGTCTATGCCCCTTGGTAACTTTGTCCCGTAGTCACCCTTCTAGGAGTTTTCCTTCAGCTCCTAGCTCTCCAGAGCATAGGCCACACCCCCAGTCACATGCTTCAGGTCCTGTTTGTCTGAAGCACGCATCTTCACCGCTGCTGCCACGCTCCACAGGTATCTTTGAGCACAGTTTGTTTGACTCAGGACACACACACTGGCTCAGTGAGCCAATGCAGTGCGGTGTTCCTGATAGATACCCATGTCTTTTTCACACATGCTGTTGCTTTGTTCTATTCCTCCCATTTTGTAGATGTAATTTTCTTTTTTCTTTGCCAAGATGTAAAATCTTGTATTTCTCTCTGTTATATAACATTCTATTAGTCGCTCGCTGTCCATCATTCAAGCTTTTGTAGACTCTTCTGAGTCCTTTCTCTGTCTTCTCTCGTGTTCGCTATCCCTCCTAGCTTTGCATCGTCTGCATATTTGATTAGTTTACCTTCAGTTCCCTTATCTAGAACATTTATAAAATTGTTAAACAACACTGTGTTGAATCAAGGAAAGCTCAGCTTAACCCAGCATTCAAGTTTAACGAAAGCTTTATACAGTGCTCAGATAAACAGTGCTAAGGAAAATAGTGCTGTCACACAGTTCCTATATAAGGGTATGTGCACACGCTGCGGTTTTTGCTGCGGTTCCGCTGCGGTTTTGGCCCTGCGGAACCGCAGCAGTTCCGCAGACATGATACTTTACCATGTTAGCCTATGGATTTTCAAAACCGCAGTGCTCACGCTGCGTTTTTTTCCGCGCGGATTTGCTGCGGTTTTTTTTCCGCAGCATGTCAATTATTTCTGCGGATTCTGCTGCAGTTTCACACTTTTAACATAGTAGAGGTGTGAAACCGCAGGGCAAAACCGCAGACCAAACCGCAGGAAAACCGCAGGTCACTTTACCTGCGGTTTTACCTGCGTTTCCGCGCGGAAAAACCCGCAGCGGAATCCACAGCGTGTGCACATAGCCTAAATATTATGCCGTTGTCATGCACTAGTGCTCTACATTATTGCTGCACATTTTTATAAGCCATAAGAATCTAAGGTAACCTATCAAATTTCAGTAATTCACTTTTTCAAATTTATTTTTAAAGTGTGTCATTTAAAACTAGGCTTTATTCATTTCTTAACAGCATGCCCGGTTGGAAAAATACATCATGACTAGTTGCAAGTAAATACCGAAAGCATAGTAACAAAAGTAATTTAACTGAGGCTTTAAGGGCTGATCAACCTGAATTATCATCAAAATGCATTTTATAAAGCCACTTAGACGTTTCTATTATGTTTAATGCTTGATTTCCTGTCTGACGCAGTTTAGATTACGCTTTTAAACCTGCATACAGACACCTAAATACCTTTTTAAATTCTACCTTTTACATCAACACAGGCTGACAATTTAATGTGTTTTCTTTATCATCGGGCTATTGGAGAACAAGGGGGGACACAGTTTTAAGAAAAACATCCCAGTTAAAGACTGGAATACTGAGTACTTTTTGTTCTGTTGCCATTGACGTAAATTTGTTGAAACTGGTTAATTTTTGAGTGGTAAGGTCATGCCACTTGCCAACAGTATTTCTTTATAAGAAAAGCAGACATACTGTAGTGTATACTTTACTCCTTAGCTGCATCTGCACTATGAAGCCTCTCTTTGTTCACTGAAGTGATCTCCTCCTTGGGCCATAAAACATGTCAGAAGATCCACAGTAAAAAGGTCAGTATATCAAAGAGTCATTTCATGGGTATTAAAGCAGTTTGATCCAAGTGAAACCACAAAATGGAGGAATTGATGCAGAAATGTAAAAAAAAGTCTATAAATTACCATAAATCTTCCTACTAGAAAAGATGAGTCTATCGTCAGAAAATCACCTATTTAGGAGTTTTTCTTTTACATTGTGCTAAAGTATTTTTCATTTGGTACTAAAGTTTCTCTAAAAAGTATAGAAGAGCTAATCTTTTAAAATTCAAAATTCAAATTTGACAGTCTTCAAATTTTCTCAGGAAATTTGATTTGAAGCAAATTGAAACAACTCCAAAGCCTCCAACTGCCCTGAAAAACATTTCTTTCTTCCTCTCTTACTAATCTTCACTTCTGTGCTGTCACGCACACTATCGTTAAGCTGCATTTATACCTTTTGGGGGTTTCCCCATTTGTGATTTGACTGCAACTTTTACAATTGCAGCAAAAAATAAATAAACCTGCAAAACAGCTGCAGTATGTAAATACAGACTTACAGCTTCTTCATTGTTTTTTGCATTCTCTACCCAGGGCTGCCATTATAATAATCTTTATTTTTATATAGCGCTAACATATTCCGCAGCGCTTTACAGTTTGCACACATTATCATCACTGTCCCCGATGAGGCTCACAATCTAAATTCCCTATCAGTATGTCTTTAGAGTGTGGGAGGAAACCGGAGTACCCGGAGGAAACCCACGCAAACACGGAGAGAACATACAAACTCCTTGCAGATGTTGTCCTTGGTGGGATTCGAACCCACCAAGGACTGCAAGGCTGCAGCGCTAACCACTGAGCCACCGTGCTGCCCTAAATTAGGAATTTTGGGGCCCCTATACTGGCAAAATTTTCAGGGCCCCCTTGAGACTCTGCCCAGGCTCCACCCCAGCCCCGCCTCCACCCCTCGATCAATCCACAGTCCCACTGCTCTCTCTTGGAAAAACTCCACTTCTCACCAATCACACATTATCAGTTCCCATCTCCAGATCACACATATGGCCAGCAGCTCTTGTTTTGGCCAAAAGATTTTTTAAATCTGCTACCACGACAAGGTAGACTCTTTTGGCCAGGCCCTACTCTACTCTGACCGATTAAACATTTGTTAAAATATCCAGGTATATTTTTATTTATTTTTCAATTTTTAAAATGACCAATAATATTACATCCAAAAGGTCAAATACCACCTCACCATGTCCAGACCACATATTACCACCACATAATGACCTATAATACCACATACAAGGAACAAATAACACCGCACCTTGTCCAGACCACATCACCACAGTGACCGAATAATATCACATACAAGGGACAAATACTTCCACACCATGACCAGACCACCTATTACCACCACATGGTGACTGAAAACTACAATAATGATCATTAATTAAAAAGCACAATACTATTACCATAAATGCCATTATACACAGGAGATGTGTACTTAGTATGCAGTGTCTGTGTACAGGTAATACAGTGATTACCAGTGACATTATACACAGGAGCTCTGTATATAGTGTCAGTGCACAGGTAATACAGTGATAACTAGTGACATTATACACAGGAGCTCTGTATAGTGTCAGTATACAGGTAATACAGTGATCACTGATGACATTGTGCATAGGAACTCTGTATATAGTGTATAGTGTCAGTGTACAGGTAACACACTGACTTGCCAGTGATGTCTCAAGGTGAAGTCCTTCAGCTTCGCTTTTCATCTTTCATCCAGCACAGACTGCCATCACGTCTTCCACCCAGGGCTTGTCTCTGCAGGAAATAACATAGTTATCTAGAGCACCGCTTGCAGAACACATTACTTAATTTTTTCCCAACTTCTACACTACACCAGATGAAGAAAAAAAGGTGACATAGCGTTGCTCTACACAGTAACAGGACCGTCCCCCATTTAAAACAGTATCCTCAAAAAAATTAAATAAATATATCACTGCAGTAATAGTATCCCTTAATTAGCCTCCATGGTAATAATATCCCCCATCCTGGCCTCCATGTATCTCATTTCTGGCTCCAGCCATATGTTCTCCCATCCTGACCTCATAAGTATCCATTCTTCCCCCACATGATTTCCCGATCCTGCCCCATGATCCTGCCGCCCCATCTGTCTCCATCGTATCCATCCTGCCCCATGATCCTGCCCCCTGTGTCTCCCATCCTGCCCCCTGTATCTCCCATCCTGCCTCCTGTATCTCCCATCCTGCCCCATGTCTCCCATCCTACGCCCTGTGTTTCCCATCTTGCCTCCTGTGTTCCCATCATGCCTTCTGTGTTCCCATCCTGCCCCCTGTGTTCCCATCCTGCCCCCTTTGTCTCACATCCTGCCCCCTGTGTTACCCATCCTGCCCCGTATGTCTCCCATCCTGCCCCGGACTTGCAGCTTTCAATAAAAAATAAAAAAAAACACACACACTTTCTCCTTACCTGGCCACGTTCCTGCGGCGAAGCTTACTCCATGCCGTTCAAGTGCGCACTCGTCGGGTTATGACAATGACGTCATACGCTGGCAATATGCGCGCTGATGTCAGCTGCCAGCCTCCGATTGGCTGGCTGCTTTTAACTATTGACATGCGGGCCCACACGGCAATAGAGTTTAACTGAACCTGCGTCTCGGATGCAGGTTCAGTTTCTGCACAGGCAGAAGGCTGCCGCTAGAGCCCGGTGAGCAAATGAGACGATGCGGGCCCCCTCTGCCTACCTGGCCCCATACGCCAGTCAGGGCAGTAATTCCCTGATGGCAGCCCTGTCTCTACCGATATTTAGTTCATAATCACCAAATTCAGATAATTCTTAAACATTTTACAGGAATTTGATTTGCAGTGAATTCATTTGCTCATCTCTACTGAAAAAGCTATATAATAAAAGTGAAAGGTGATCTTTCATGGCCTCAAAACGGTTAAAATTTCAAACTGCTTGTAAAATACTGTGATGAACCCACTCCTTGTAACCCCGCCTGACATCACTACTACATCAGACGAATCATGGTTAATACAGTCTCCCCACTTTCACCAACATGACGTTCCACACCCCCTGGGGACACAAGGTAAGCTTGATACAGTTTTACACAGACACCCCCTTTCCCCACAGGCCCAGGGAGGCACGGGGATTGAGAGGATGTGGCCCATGCATTCACAGACGTGGCACTACACTCGCCCACAACCCTGACAGGTTGAGAGGCCTCTTTCACTAGCACCAGTGAAACAGAGCTATGTCAGCTATGCCAGCCTGGTAGGAGTGTCACCAGTTCCTAGTTAAATACAATCCCGTTAACAGACCGGGCTTATATCTGGTCAGAAAACATCCCAGGTAGAATGGAAAGTTAAGCCGAGAAACGGACTTGTGTATTAATGGATCAAGATAAAAGAGCAGTCCTAAGTTAAAATATATATTTAATATGCAATATTTACACATATACAATGGTCAGATATGCAAATACAATAGTGGTAGGACAACAAATATAAGCAGATGGATCGTGTCAATTACCGGGTTGATGTTCGACCATGTGTGTGCTAGGCCGCAAGGGCATGGGCTGCCAGTTGCCTCTTAGGTCCTTCACAGCATGTAGCAAGTCCCCACCTGTCAAAGTGAACTGCAAGCATAACACAGAGAGAGAGAGATCACATTGCCTTACACTAACCTTTATCCCCTTTGGGTCACTACCCTCTAGAATAAACCTAAATCACCTCCCCTTGCTTCTAGCAGCTAAAAACTCCAAAACCTAAGATGAATCATAACTCTTTAGACAGTCCTAGGGAGGCTGTTTTGACATCATTGGATGCGCCAAGCCTTTCCCCTGCTTTGAAACTAAACACATCTTTGCTATCTGGTTCCTATAAGCCATTCTACATATCTGCCCTCCCTGGAGTGTTAGAATGTATCGAGACCCTACGAGGCGTTCAGTTCGTTCTGGAGATCTCAGAAACACACATTGTACAGCTAGGACATAGTATTTCCATAACGCCTTATGGAATTATGTTTCTAGAATGTTCTTTGACAGCTTCAGCATGACTCTGCAAGCAAGCCTTTCTACTGCTTGGAGCTGGCTAGCTCAAGGTGTGAGATCTGTCTCTCACAGCCTTTTGAGGCTTAACACCCCAGCTGAGATAGGTATCATGTTACAGCTGCACACTGAAGGGGGTTTTATATTCCCATACCAAATAGGATGCAAATGATTGACATGAAATCATATATTCTGTATTCTTCACATTTCTTCCCTTCAGCGGGCGTTAGGAGGCAGCATTTTCCAGTGTTCACCCGTGCGCCCATCCTCAACCTCTCCTTGGCAATGTGGTACTGCTGGAGAGCATTGCTTCAGCGTTGCAACTTCCCATTTGTTCCGGATATGGTGTGTAACCAGGTTGTGGTCCGGTGAATTGGTACAAGGTGAATTAGCATCCATACAAGTATGACTGCAGACGCTGCAGGGCCCACACAATTGCCTGACATTCCTTCTCCATCGTGGAGTAGGACACCTCCCTCATCAGGAGCTTCCTGATGAGGTACAAAACAGGGTGTTCTTGTCCCATAGAGTCGACTTGGCTAAGCAGAGCACCAAAGTCACTGATGTAATAATAATAATCTTTATTTATGTAGCGCCAACATATTCCGCAGCGCTTTACAGTTTAACAGTTTCAAAAGACAAGTCAAATGTAACGTTAGCAATACAATAATTAAAGCAAAATAAGACGACCCTGCTTGTGAGAGCTTACAATCTACAGTGCGGTAGGGGAGATACAAAGTACAGGTGTGTCTTTACAGTGATGTATTTATAATGATGGTCCAGCCATCTTGAGGGAGTGAGGGATGGATGGAAATCGTGAATGGGCTACTCATGCACACTTACACATAGAATGATTTTGATTAGTGAACATGATAGGTCGCTCTGAACAAATGTGTTTTGAGGGAGCGCCTAAAACTATGCAAATAGTGGATAGTCCTAATTTCTTGGAGTACAGCATTCCAGAGGATTGGTGCAGCACGGGAGAAGTCTTGGAGTCGGGAGTGGGAGGTACGGATTAGTGCAGAGGTTAATCGAAAGTCGTTTGCAGAGCGCAGCGGTCGGTTAGGCCAATAGACAGAAATGAGGGAGGAGATATAGGGGGGTGCTGCACTGTGGAGAGCTTTATGGGTGAGAACAAGTACTTTGAATTGGATCCTATAATGAATGGGCAACCAATGTAAGTACTGGCGAAGAGCAGACTGGTCCAAGTACCGATTAGCCAGATAGATCACCCTGGCTGCTGCATTAAGTATGGACTGGAGAGGGGATAGTCGAGTAACGGGGAGGCCAATTAATAGAACGTTGCAGTAATCCAGGTGGGAGTGGATCAATGCTACAGTGAGGGTTTTTGTTGTTTCCATGGTGAGAAAAGGGCGGATTCTAGAGATGTTCTTTAGGTGTAAGTGGCAAGAGTGGGCAAGAGATTGTATATGGGATGTGAAGGAGAGATTGGTGTCAAACATAACACCCAGACAACGCGCCTGCTGCCGGGGTGTTATTATAGTGCCACCCAAGGAGAGGGAAATGACAGATTTAGGGAGGTTAGTAGACGGCGGGAGCAGAAGAAGCTCAGTTTTGGAGAGGTTGAGTTTCAGATAGAAAGCGGACATGATGTTGGAGACTGCGGACAGACAGTCACTGGCGTTCTGTAGTACAGCGGAGGTAAGGTCGGTGAATGATGTATATAGTTGTGTGTCATCAGCATAATGATGGTACTTAAAGCCAAATCTGCTGATAGTCTGTCCAGTTGGTGCCGTGTAGAGAGAGAAGAGAAGGGGGCCAAGGACTGAGCCCTGAGGTACCCCGACAGGGAGAGGAAGAGGAGATGACGTGGAGCAAGAGAACAAAACACTGAAGGAGCGGTCAGAAAGCTAGGAAGCGAACCAGGAGAGAACAGTGTCCTTAATGCCTACTGACTGGAGCCTAGAGAGTAGGAGATGGTGGTCAACAGTGTCGAAAGCTGCAGATAGGAGAAGAATGAGCAGAGAGTGGTCACCGTTACGTTTTGCTGTCAGAAGGTCATTGGTCACTTTGATGAGTGCAGTTTCAGTCCAATGTAGGGGCGGAAGCTGGACTATGAAGGGTCTAGGAGGGAGTGAGTGGAGAGGTAACGGGTAAGGCGGGCGTAAACTAGGGGCTCCAAAAGTTTGGAGATGAAGGGGAGATTGGAGACTGGTCTGTAGTTTGTGCACGATGGGTCGAGAGTGGGTTTCTTTAATAATGGAGTAACGATGGCGTTTGAAGGAGGATGGGAAAATGCCCGAGAGGGAGAGATTAAAGACTGTAGTTAGGTGAGTTGTGACGACTGGAGAGAGAGAGACTGGAGGAGATGTAAGGGAATGGGGTCGGTAGTGCATGTGGTTGGACAAGAGGAAGAGAGGATTCTGGAGACTTCTTCTGTGATGGTGTGAGAGGAACGGCCCCCATCGAGTGTCCGGGCCAGAACCAAAGGAGCCGTCATCTGGTTTCTGGGGGAAACTGTCCCCGGGGGACAGAATTCGGGGACGGACCGTTCTGACAGACACATGGGCTGGGGGAGGGACCAGTAAAAAGGAGACGGGGAATTCCCCGAATGATGAGTCAGCAGACCGGGACAGAGACTGCAGGAGAGCGTGGGAGCGACTGGAAGCTAGAGCGACCCACCAGTGTCAGAGAGGACGCTCACTGAGGACTTCAGAGGGACGGTGCCAAGGCGACCGGCCAAGACTTGCTGCCCCGCTCCAGCCCGCGGCCACTGCGGCCTCAGTACCACCCGCGGCCGCTGCCGCCTCTTCTCAGCCCGCGGCTGTAGCCTACCCGCGGTCACCCGCGGCCGCCGCCTCCCCTCAGCCTGTGGCTGTGGCCTGTTCCCTGCGACCCGCCGCCACCCCACTTTCGCCCGTCGTCGACCACCACTGTCCCGCTCCGGTCCGCAGCAGGGGCTGGGCCTCTGCTGACCGCGGACTCCCCATCACTACTGCTTGCCCCAGGCCGGGGCCTGCGGCCCACCCATCCAAGGACTCCGCCGGGGCCTGTGGGGCTCCAGTGTCACCAGCGCGCCGGAGGGCGCGAAGACTCCGTCAATGCCTCAGCAACTGGGCTCAGCAACTACTATGCCGAAAGACCACCAACCCGAACGGCGAGGGACGTCTGGACAGCTAAGTTGACTTTACAATTAAGGACCCGTAGTTGGCCATACCGCAGCCCTATAGTGACCGGCTATTGCCTGAAGTAGTCTTGTTCTACCTATTTGTGTTTGCTTGTCTATAGCCCCTGCGAGGGCAACCCATGTTACCCCTGTTGGCGATCAGGCCGAGACTGAGGAAAGTTCCCTCTAGTCTTATAAACATTATTTTAGAAAGCACCAAATTCTCTTGTGACTCGTCACTGCATCCTGCGTACCTGCAAATACCACATTGGGATCAAATGTGGAAAGTGAGCCAGGGGAGATGCAGGAAGGGATGGGAGTCACAGCACTTGGTGGTTGGGAGCAGATTTCCTGATGGATATTATCTATTTTTTCTGTAAAGTGGGAGGCCAGGTCATCAGCACAAATGTCTGTGATAGGGGCTTGTGCTTTTGCCCTGAGGAGGGAGTGAAAAGTGTCAAAAAGTTTCTTAGGGTTGTTGGCTAGTGAGGAGATCAGGGTGGTGAAGCAGGTCTGTTTGGCGAAGTGATGGGCAGCGGTATAGGTTCTTAACATGAATTTGAAGTGGATGAAGTCTTCTGGTGTGCGGGTTTTTCTCCATAGGCGTTCAGCACTCCTAGAGCATCGCTGGAGAAGTTGAGTTTGTGGTGTGAGCCAGGGCTGTTTTATTCTGTGCTTGGAGGTTCTGAGGGTGAGGGGAGCTACTAGGTAAAGGGTGCTTCTAAGAGTGTCATTGTAGTGATGAATAGTCAGATCAGGACAGGAAAAAGAGGAGATTGGGGACAGTGATGAGTGTAGGGAGTCTGAAAGTGTCTGAGGGTTAATGGCTTGTAGATTTCTGATTGTGTGGTAGGTTGGAGTGAACTGGGGTGGGCGAGGATTTATGAGCATGAAGGAGAGTATGTTGTGGTCAGAGAGTGGAAATGGTGAGTTATTTAGGTGGGAGATTGAACAGAGCCGGACAAAGACCAGATCAAGGGTGTTACCGTCCTTGTGTGTCTCAGAGGCTGAGAGCTGCGAGAGGCCTAGAGAGGTGGTTAGTGAAAGAAGCTGGGATGCAGATGTGGAAGTAGGGCTGTTAATGGGGATGTTGAAGTCTCCCAGGATAAGAGTTGGTAGTTCTGAGGACATGAAGTGCGGCAACCAGGCAGAAAAGTGGTCAAGGAAGAGGGTGGGTGAGCCTGGGGGCCGGTATATGACCGCTACTCTGAGGGAGAGGGAACGGAAGAGCCTGATGGTGTGGACCTCAAAGGAAGGGAATGAGAGTGATGGAACTGGGGGGGATGACCTGGAAAGTGCATTGTGGGGACAGTAGTATGCCGACTCCACCACCATGTCTGTTTGTGTGTCTCGGGGAATGAAAGAATTGTAAGCCACCATAGGAAATGGCAGCAGGAGAGACAGTGTCAGAATCCTGAATCCAGGTTTCAGTGAAGGCCAACAGATTAAGAGAGTTGTTCAGAAAGTAGTTGTGCAGGAAAGGAAGCTTGTTACATACAGTCCGTGGATTCCAGAGGGCACAATTAAAAGATGGAGATGAGGGAGTGCAAGTAATCTTAATAAGATTATTATGGTTTCAATATGAGGTAGGGTAGGGGTTGAGGTTGGGGATGGTGGACCAGGGTGGGGGAGATGTCCCCTGCAATCAGTAGGAGTAGGAAGATAAAGAGCAAATAGTTGTTGGAATTGTAAGTAGTTTTTTTCTGCGATGTGTTTGGGCAATGATGCGCTGAGGTTTCTCAGGAAGGTGAGGAGTGCATGGGAGCTGTACATGGGAGAGGGAAGTATAGAGGGGCTGATGTGTATGAGTCGTGATGGAGGGGGGATGGGGTGGTGAATGTGGATGGCAAGGGAGCACAGGAGGATAGAAATAAAGCACATGGTTAAAAGGTTAGAGAAAAGTGTGGGTTACCTGATTTCTGTCCTGATTAACTGTCATGGATAACTGTCGTTTTCTTGATGCTTAGCTTCTGTGATGCTTTGCTTATGGGATGCCTGCGTGCACCCCTCACTTTTTTGCTTCCCCTTAGGAACTACTACATATATAGGCCACACTACAGGGTTAGGCAAGAGGGATTGTGGGAGCTGGTTTGGGATAATTTGGCAGCTGGGACCAGCACACCAGGGGGTGGTTAGAAGATCAAAGGCAGGAGACCAGGCTGCATCTATATGCTATAGCACCTTACACCTGATAAGATCTAGAGAGGCCCAAGTCACGGATATAAAGCAGTAAGTATTAAATACAGTGCAACAAATGAATTATACCAAAGCTTTAGCAGGCATATTAAAATATGTTGCAAAATGGTAAAACAGCAGAAGACAGACAGCAAGCTGAAGTATGGAGTTGTACCATTTGGATATATTGATGTAGGTCTGTACTACAAACAGCCGTGTAAAGTCTGCTGCTCGTAGCACCGGGAAGCTGGAAAGGGCAGTCTTCAGCACCTGGGGGCATCTTTTACCAGAGCCAGGGGCCCCCTCCATGTCGCCCGTACAGGATCTCAAATGGGGAGAACCCCGCTGAGGCCTGTGGAACCTCCTGGTAGCCAAATGGCAGGTGTGGGAGGTACCACTCCCAGTCGCACCCAAGGGAGTTGACCAACATCTTAAGCATCTGCTTCAGGGTGCCATTGAACCATTCTCATAGACCGCTGGTCTATAAGTGGTATGGGCTGGTCACCAGATGTTGCATCTGTATCTGCTTACAGAGGGACCCCATCAGCTGCAACATGAACTGGGTCCCCCAGTCACTGAGAATTTCCTGGGGAAAACCCGCTCGGGAGAAAATCTCCAGTAAGGCAGAGGCCACCTTGTCTGCCAAAATAGATGACAAGGCTACCACTTCCGGGTACCGAGTGGCATAGTCTACTACCATCAGTACATAGTGTTTCCTGGAGCTGCTGGGAGTGCCCATCAGGCCAACCAAACCCACAGCCACCATCCTGAAAGGCTCTTCAATAATGGGCAGAGTTACCAGAAGTGCTTCGGGGCGCCACCCCGCCTTCCCCACTCTCTGACAGGAGTCGCATGAACTGCAGTAGGCAGCAACATCAGCCCCGATCTTGGACCAGTGGACTTGCTGGGCTAGTTTAGCCTTTGTCTTAGTGATCATTAAATGCTTGCACATCACAATCTTGTATGCAATCCACAACAACTCTGCCCTGAACGGATAGTGTGCCACCAACTGTTGGTCCCTAGGCCATGCCTCCAGTAAACACTGCTGGACTGTTACCTGGTGCAGCTGTCCTTGGTCCCAGACCACCTGCTCGATATCTGAGTCTGAGGGAGGCTGTGCTGCCTACTCCTTGAGAGATTTCAGGCTGTTGTCAGTTTCCAACGCCGCCTGAAACCCCTGACTGGACATGGCCAGAATATGAGACTGCCACATCTTCTGTCTGTTCCCTGGGACCTGTCTCCTGGTTTCCGTCTGACCTGGCAGCCACTTGGTCAGAAGGGGGAAATCAATTGGATTCCCAAGGGACCCTGGCTCTACAACTGTGCGTTATAGTGGCTACGGCCGCTGCAACCACGGGTAGTGTCCACGTCTTCTCTGCTTCTGAGCAAATCGCCGGTCTTGATTGACTAACCTGGCCCTTTGACATGGACCTGAATCTCAGGGGACTCATGACTGCCTTGGGTCTGCAGTTGGAGTTGAAGCATTTGTTGGTGGGGCTCGTGATCCCACTGACGACCTGCCTTGTGACATTATAGTATCTTCATAAATGCATATGGAATTTTCTAGAATGTGTCAGGAGCTTCAGCTGGGCTCTATTGCAAGCAAGCCTTTATCCTGCTCTGAGCTGGCCAAGGTGTGAGATCTGTCACTCACAACCTTTGAGGCTTGGCCCCACTGCTGAACTAGGTGCCAGCTTTCTCATACAGCTGGAGGCTGAAGAGGGTTTTATAGACCCAACCTTGATCTCTTCCTTGAGGTATGCTGCAGAGAAGCACAGTCAGTTGCAGGAGCAGCTCAAATCTCTAGAAGACAGCGCCCTCTGGAACGCCTGAGCCCTTTTGTTTCCTAACGGTTCATAAAGAGTGAGGAGCTCTTCATCACCCCCTTCAGTTTCAACAAGGGATCAAGTGAGGCATTCTGTTGTAGGCAGAAGCACCCAGGGAAGGCGATGCAGTGACTTGAGAGCTGGAGGGGGCTGAGCTTCCGGCACCTGCTTCCTCTGCGAGACTTCAGCTAGCCATTTTCCTGGAGCCTTCTGAGGACACTGTCACCATCTTCTTCATAGCAAGGCACCATCTTCCTGGCACCTGGTGACGATGCGGCCCTATGACAGGATGCGTCAGCAAGTGGATCACAGGCACAGTTCTCAGTGGCCGGACATGGAAGTCAAGAGGCAGGATCAGCAAGGGAGGAGCTGCAGGCTCCGCATCCAACAGTGAAGATGCAAGGTGAGCTCCAGGGTTCGCTATCTATGGTGAAGACATGAAAGGAGTTGATTTCTCCACCACTTGCAGAATTGCTAGCATCCTTGATGGCACCCCCTCTTTTGCAATATTGGGGATCAACGGAAGAGAAATTCAGTAGTTAGTGCAAGCGCAAATTCCTAGCCAGTGGTGAGGCTGGTGAGTGCGTACTCCCCTGGCCCTGTGGTGGATTGTCCCAGGCTGTAAGCATCCAAGGAAGGTGATGACAATCAAGGGGACAGTGACAATGTCGTGGAAGATTATGTTTCAGTGTAAGGGCTGTTCCGGCATCTGCCCACAGTCAGCCTGGTGAGAACCCCCTTCCATGCTTGTCTTCATCCTGTGTTTATCCTAATGCTTCCAATGTTTGTAGAGCATATGCCGAGTTTGATTAATTCTGGGAGTTTAGGTGGTTTGCATGGTTTTGAAGAATTTGTTGGTCAGTTTTTAGCCGGTTTTACAGGTGTGATATCACATTTTGCTTCGCATTCGGTGGGTCAGTCTAATCCGGTTAGTGTCTGTGTTGTGGACAGAGAAGGGAAGGCATCCACCTCACAGTCCTCAGTTCCTGGTATGTTGGTTTCTGTTTGGGCGGTTTCTGATGTCTGTTTCTTGTGCGCTGAGATCCGCAGCCCCTGGGATTAAGCTAGGAGACGTGGCTCAGGGTGAAATTTACATTTGTTTTCATGGCCATTTGGGGCCCATCTTAATCAGGAACTTAGAGGAAAAATTTTGGAAGAACAAGTATGTGAATATTTTTTCTTTACTTGCCTTAGAGAAATGTAATTTGATTAAAGATAAGCCAGACACGAGAAGAAAAAAAAAAAAAAAAGGAGGAGAAAAGGCGGTATTGTTTAATTCCTTGTACTTTTTCAAACTGGCTACAAGCTTTTGTTATTTTAGCCAGTGTAATTGGGAAAAAGCCCCTCAGAATAATTCCCCATTTTTTGCTATATGGATTTGATAGGTGAGCCATATTGGATCTATGGTCGTACTGCTTCGCTGTGTTATGATGAGCAGATTTGACAATGGAAGGCTGTTCTGCCCTCTGGTTATAGGACAGTCTGTTGTGTTATGTGCTCTGAATAAAGCAATCTGTTTGTATTATTGCTGGGTTAATTATAGCACCATCTAGTGGTGGCTGAATTTATAGCTGCATCTTAAACAGCATTCACAGCCTGTGCCTTTAACAGAAGCAATGCACTTTGAGATTGAAGCAATGCATTGTGGGAATACGCAGTGTATTCTGGGATGAAGGAGACTTCATCTTTTTGTGTATCTCATAGGATGTACATGTGAATTTTGTCCTCTTGTTTATCTTTGTTTTCCTGTGACTTCTCTACTTGAGTCGCTATCTGGGTAAAGAATATCTGGTAAGGATCAGTGTTTTCTTACAATGCAGTGATTTACAGAGGTGTTATTACTGTCTAGCAGCTAGGAGATGTCATTAACTGTTTAGCTACCAGTTCACAGTGAATGTAATCAGGGACTCATGTATTCTCATGTAATGTTTGCATCACCGTACACGTTCTATAAATGTGTTAGCTGTGTTATCATCTGCTGAATACTTACCATTTTGTATTCCTCGTAGTTTTACCGCGCATGTTCTATACTGTTCACCAATAAACAAGTTAGACTACAGAGAACAGTCTGCTTATTTGGAAGACAGAACAGTGGTTTATGCTGAATGCTGAACTGCACACTGTGACAACGTGTATGAAGGCAGAACAGTAAAACAGATTGCCAGACGCCTGCGATAGTGAATTACAGCTGTAAGGGACCGCTATCACCCAGACTGCTCCGCATACGGGTCCTATAGCAGCCGCCATATAGCCACAGGAGACAAGTCCACGGCCCAGTAAAACAGATGCTAGACGCCTGCGATAGTGAATACGAGTAAAACGGAACCGCCGGTCGCAGGCGGTGGTTACACAGACTGTAAGGGACCATTATCACCCAGACTGCACCACATATGGGTATTACAGCAGCCGCCATACAGCCGCAGAGAACAAGAGCCCAGGGCTCAGTAAAGGACCGCCGGTCACACGCGGTGATGCATAGACTGTACGGGGCCGCTAACACCCACACTGCTTCGCATATGGGTATCACAGCAGCCGCCATACACCCGCAGAATGCTACTGCAGACCGCCAACAAGTGCTACATCTTTCCTGCCACGCGGGAGCCCGCCGTGCATAGACTGTCTCCCTCTAGTGTACTCAGCAGTATGTAGCAAAGCGCACAATGTCTTGAAACAGCACATCCTCACTGAAAACGAGGTCACGAGCAAGCTAAAGCAGGTCGTCATTAGCAGAGGTCGCTGCTGTCGCTCGCACCGAAGCGGAGGCAGCCAAAGCAAGATCCTCATTCGCCGAAAGAGAGATGCACTTAAAGCTGAGACAGGCGGAGAAAGATGCAGAAACCACACGTCTGCAGGCAGAGAGGGAAATGGAAACCGCACCTCTGCAGGCAGACAGAGAAGCAGAAACCGCACGTCTCCAAGCTGAAACCACACGTCTGCAGGCAGAGAGAGAAGCGAAAACTGCACGTTTGCAAGCAGAGCTAGAAAAACATGCGGCAGACAAGGAGACAGCAGCTACAATAGCTAAGGCAGAGTATTTGGAAGCTATGAAGGATCCTCATTGTGACAGATGCAGCAACATTCCCGGACCAGATCTAGAGCAGCAAGATCCAGCGCAGCACTTCGCAGAGTACGTCCGTCAACATTCTGGCATGGGTGACAGTCCTTCGCACCACATCGACCAGCCTATGCTGATTACCAGCGATCCAACCCCGAACTTCACTACCATAGGCAAGGGGACGTTCAGCACAGAGATGTCTACCACAGCTACCGTTCCACAGAACAGAAGGTACAGCCTCCACCCAGACTGAAAGGGACATCCTTTGCATCAGAACGGTATTATACGGACAATCCTAAGCCAGAAGCTCCTTACAGGTATGAGGATACACCACACACACAGCATGACAACAGCACACCAGCTCATGTTGGCACTGACCCAGCCACTATGAACCTTGCGAAGTTCTTTGCTCGCCGGGACCTGGTGAACAGGGGACTTGTAAAATTCACCGATCAAGCAGAGAGCTGTAGAGCATGGCGAGCCTCCTTCCGGAATGCCAATAGAGACTTAGATCTTTCTAGTAGTGAACAGTTAGATCTACTGGTAAAGTGGCTTGGGAACGAGTCCGCTGAACAACGCCAAAAGTACAGAAACATTAACATAAATTACCCACACATAGGCCTCCGTATGGTGTGGGAGAGACTTGATGAATGTTATGGGTCACTAGAAGCTATTGAAAATGCTTTGTATAAAAGACTTGATGATTTTCCCAGAATAGGAACTAAGGGTTATCAAAAGCTCATGGAACTGAGTGACTTGTTAATGGAGGTGCGGGTTGCTCAGATAGAAGGAGACCTGCCAGGGTTGGCATTCCTGGACACCTCCAAGGGTGTCAACCCAATTGTTCAAAAACTCCCTTACAACCTACAAGAGAAGTGGATCTGTCACAGGTCCCGTTACAAACAGACTCATAAAGTCTCATTTCCCCCTTTGAGGGTGTTCGTAGACTTTGTTACTCAACAAGCAAGAGTTAGAAATGACCCCAGTTTTGATTTTACTATGTCATGTAGCACTGCCCCTGGTGTCAAACCCTGTAAAACTCCAGTGGCAGTTCACAAAACTAATGTTACTCCCACAGGTTTTCCTTACTGGGCAAGAAAGACCTCCCCGGAGGAAGACAAACCTCAAGATCTCAGCAAACACTGCCCCCTACACAAGAAACCACATCCTCTGCTAAAATGCAGAGCCTTCAGGGAAAATTCTCTAGAAGACTGCAAAGGTTTCCTCAAAGAAAACAAGATATGTTTCAGATGCTGTGCGATGACCTCGCACTTCGCTAAGAACTGTGAAACCAGTGTGAAATGCGAGGAATGTGGTAGCATGGAGCTCCACACAGCCTTACACTCTGGAACGCCCTCAGGGGTATCATCGCAAGTAGAAGAGTGCGGCGAAAAGCCGATGGTCACCGACGTAGACACTCCAGTAATCACTTCCCAGTGTACAGAGATCTGTAAGGAACTTGTAACAGGAAGATCCTGCTTGAAGATCTGCCTTGTCAAAGTCTACCCAGCGAGCCACCGAGATAAGGCAATCAAGATGTATGCAATCTTGGATGATCAGAGCAACAGGTCTCTAGCCAAGTCCTTTCTCTTCGACACCTTCAACATTGCTGGCCCTGGTTCTCCTTACTCCTTGAAAAGATGTGCGGGTACTGTCAAGACGACGGGGAGAAAAGCAACTGGGTTAAAGGTAGAGTCTATAGACGGTCAAACTTGCATAGCCTTGCCATCAATATTGGAGTGCAACCAGATTCCTGACAATAGGTCTGAGATACCTACGCTAGAGGTAGCAGCTCACCATCCTCATCTGAAACATATAGCCCATCTGATACCGAAACTGGATCAAGAAGCTCCGATTGTCTTACTCCTCAGAAGAGACATACTACAAGTCCTCAAGGTTAGAGGACAAATTAACGGCCTACAGAAAGCCCCATATGCTCAGAGACTTGACCTGGGATGGGTCATTGTAGGAGACATCTGTTTAGGTGGAGCACATAAACCGACCTCAGTCAGCAGTCTGTTCACTAATACTCTTGAAAATGGATGTCCGTCTCTCTTCCAGCCATGTAAGAATAGCTTTCTGATAAAAGAGCTGCCACACAATGCTCCTCTACCTTGTCCATTAGCTGATCCTTCCTGTGAAGACCATGCATGTGATGGTGATCAAGATCACATTGGGTGCACAGTTTTCCACAGAACAAGAGAAGACAACCAGGTAGAAATGTCCATAGAAGATAGACTGTTTTTGGACATCATGGCTCGAGAGATGGTGAGAGATGAGTCAAATAGTTGGGTGGCCCTCTACCATTTAAACCCCAGAGGCAACGCTTACCCAACAACAGAGAACCTATCTACGGTCGATTTGTCTCCCTCAAACGCAAACTTCAGAAGGCAACTGAAATGAGAGAACACTTCTTTGCCTTCATGGAGAAAATATTTCAGAATGGCCATGCAGAAATTGCACCTGTACTTCCAGATTCCGAAGAATGTTGGTGTTTACCTATTTTTGGCAGGTATCATCCTAAGAAACCTGGTCAGATAAGAGTAGTATTTGACTCAAGCGCCAGATATGAAGGTGTCTCACTAAACGATGTTTTTTTGTCTTGCCCAGACCTCAATAACAGACTTCTAGGAGTACTTCTTCACTTCCGCAAGGATGCAGTGGCATTCATGGCTGACATACAACAGATGTTTCATTGCTTCTTTGTCAAGAAGGAACATAGAAACTATTTGAGGAGTATCGGATGGGAGTACACATCTTCGGGAAAGTTCCTTCCCCTGCTGTTACAATCTATGGTCTTAGACATTCAGCCAGAGATGGTGAAGCAAAGTACGGGTCAGATGTTAGATCATTTGTGGAAAAGGACTTCTACGTGGACGATTGCTTGAAATCCACACCCACAGATGAATCGGCAGTTAGTCTCCTAAAAAGAACACTAGAAATTCTCGCTTTGTAGTCCAATTTGAGGCTGCACAAAATTGCTTCCATCAGCCAAAAAATGATGGCAGCCTTTCCCTCTCAAGATTACTCAACTGATCTGAAAGACTTGGATTTAAACACAGACTCCCTTCCCATGCAACGGAGCCTTGGTTTGCTCTGGGATTTGAAGAGACATGCATTTACCTTTTGGATCAACGAAGAAGAAAAACCTTTCATGCGATGATCCTGTACGATCCTCTAGGATTTGTAACCCCTGTAACTATCCAAGGTAAAATGATGTTGAGAGACTTCACCCAAGAGATGTCTGAATGGAATGATTCGCTTCCCATGGAGAAGAGAGATTTGTGGGTAAGATGGAAGAAATCTTTGGAGGCCTTATCAAATCTTTATGTGGCACGACCATACGCTTCCATACCATCAACAGAAGTCAAGATGCAAAGGCTCTGTATCTTCTGCGATGCCTCAACCAAAGCAATTGCAGCAGTAGCGTATTTGAACACTACTGACATTAAAGAACAATGCCATGTAAGGCTTGTTATGAGCCGGACAAAACTAGCGCCAGTCCAGGAACACACAATACCCAGACTGGAACTCTGTGTGGCTGTGCTAGCAGTAGAGTTAGCTGAACTTATCTCGATGGAAATGGACCTGGAAATCAATGACGTTGAATTCTACTCAGAAAGCAAGGTAGTGCTTGGGTACATTTGCAATGCAATGCGATGCTTTTATGTTTACGTCAGCAATCGGGTGCTAAGGATAAGGAGGTCCACTTGCCCTAAACAGTGGCGATATGTGTCCACACACCACAATCCTGCGGACCACGCAACTAGATCTGTTGAATCAAGACACCTTAAGGACACAAACTGGTTTATGGATCCTGAATTCCTATACCGTTCAATGCCTTACAGTGAAAAATCAGACACCTTTGAACTGGTAGACCCAGATGCAGATGAAGAAATCTGCCCTCAGGTATCCGTTCTTCTAACGGTGGCTTCAGACAATTACCTCAAATCCCACCATTTCAGCAGGTTTTTAACCTGGAACTTGCTTGTTCGTGCCATTGCTTGCTTGATTCATGTGGCTCAGTCTTACAAATCAACATCACCCACCAGTCAGAAGCCTTGTAAAGGATAGCACCACAGCTAGCACGCCTTTACTGCTCCAAACCTGGAAAATGCCAAGAACATGATCATTCGTACCATACAACGTGAGTGTTACGCCAAAGAAATAGACAACCGCAGCAAGGGTCAACCCATTTCAGGCGACAGTGTCTTGAAAAAGCTTGATCCAATCATTGACCAAAATGAGATGTTAGGAATTGGAGGTTGTCTTCAAGAAGCCAAGGTCAAAATGTGGAAGGCTGGGGAGAGTAAACTATTCCTCAAACAAGTTGCGGAGCTAATTCTATTGCTCTTGCCAAAAAAGCCTGCAAGTGGCATCAGTTGATGCCAGGCGGGGAGTGTTCTGCCCTCTGGTTATAGGACAGTCTGTTGTGTTATGTGCTCTGAATAAAGCAATCTGTTTGTATTATTGCTGGGTTAATTATAGCACGATCTAGTGGTGGCTGAATTTATAACTGCATCTTAAACAGCATTCACAGCCTGTGCCTTTAACAGAAGCAATGCACTTTGATATTGAAGCAATGCATTGTGGGAACTACGCAGTGTATTCTGGGATGAAGGAGACTCCATCTTCTTTTTGTGTATCTCATAGGATGTACATGTGAATTTTGCCCTCCTGTTTATCTTTGTTTTCCTATGACTTCTCTACTTGAGTCGCTATCTGGGCATGTATCATAATGACATGCGCCAGTAACATACAGTTGTGGCCAAAAGTATTGACACCCCTGCAATTCTGTCAGATAATACTCAGTTTCTTCCTGAAAATGATTGCACAAATTCTTTGGTATTATTATCTTCATTTAATTTGTCTTAAATGAAAAAACACAAAAGAGAATGAAGCAAAAAGCAAAACATTGATCATTTCACACAAAACTCCAAAAATGGGCCAGACAAAAGTATTGGCACCCTCAGCCTAATACTTGGTTGCACAACCTTTAGCCAAAATAACTGCGACCAACCGCTTACGGTAACCATCAATGAGTTTCTTACAATGCTCTGCTGGAATTTTAGACCATTCTTCTTTGGCAAACTGCTCCAGGTCCCTGATATTTGAAGGGTGTCTTCTCCAAACTGCCATTTTTAGATCTCTCCACAGGTGTTCTATGGGATTCAAGTCTGGTCTTATTGCTGGCCAACTTAGAAGTCTCCAGTGCTTTGTCTCAAACCATTTTCTAGTGCTTTTTGAAGTGTGTTTTGGGTCATTGTCCTGCTGAAAGACCCATGACCTCTGAGGGAGACCCAGCTTTCTCACACTGGGCCCTACATTATGCTGCAAAATTTGTTGGTAGTCTTCAGACTTCATAATGCCATGCACACGGTCAAGCAATCCAGTGCCAGAGGCAGCAAAGCAACCCCAAAACATCAGGGAACCTCCACCATGTTTGACTGTAGGGACCGTGTTCTTTTCTTTGAATGCCTCTTTTTTCTCCTGTAAACTCTATGTTGATGCCTTTGCCCAAAAAGCTCTACTTTTGTCTCATCTGACCAGAGAACATTCTTCCAAAACGTTTTAGGCTTTTTCAGGTAAGTTTTGGCAAACTCCAGCCTGGCTTTTTTATGTCTCGGGGTAAGAAGTGGGGTCTTCCTGGGTCTCCTACCATACAGTCCCTTTTCATTCAGACGCCGATGGGTAGTACGGGTTGACACTGTTGTACCCTCGGACTGCAGGGCAGCTTGAACTTGTTTGGATGTTAGTCGAGGTTCTTTATCCAACATCCGCACAATCTTGCGTTGAAATCTCTTGTCAATTTTTCTATTCCGTCCACATCTAGGGAGGTTAGCCACAGTGCCATGGGCTTTAAACTTCTTGATGACACTGTGCACGGTAGACACAGGAACATTCAGGTCTTTGGAGATGGACTTGTAGCCTGAGATTGCTCATGCTTCCTCACAATTTGGTTTCTCAAGTCCTCAGGCAGTTCTTTGGTCTTCTTTCTTTTCTCCATGCTCAATATGGTACACACAAGGACACAGGACAGAGGTTGAGTCAACTTTAATCCATGTCAACAGGCTGCAAGTGTGATTTAGTTATTGCCAACACCTGTTAGGTGCCACAGGTAAGTTACTGGTGCTGTTAATTACACAAATTAGAGAAGCATCACATGATTTTTCGAACAGTGCCAATACTTTTGTCCACCCTTTTTTTATGTTTGGTGTGGAATTATATCCAATTTGGCTTTAGGACAATTCTTTTTGTGTTTTTTCATTTAAGACAAATTAAATGAAGATACCGTATATACTCGAGTATAAGCCGACCCGAGTATAAGCCGACCCCCCTAATTTTGCCACAAAAAACTGGGAAAACTTATTGACTCGAGTATAAGCCTAGGGTGGGAAATGCTCCATAGATTATTCCCCCATATACTGCCCCCATTAGAAGCTCCATATTGTTCCCCCATATGCTGCCCCCATTAGAAGCTCCATATTGTTCCCCCATATACTGCCCCCATTAGAAGCTCCATATTGTTCCCCCATATACTGCCCCCATTAGAAGCTCCATATTGTTCCCCCATATACTGCCCCCATTAGAAGCTCCATATTGTTCCCCCATATACTGCCCCCATTAGAAGCTCCTTAAGATTATTTCCCCATGTGCTGCCCCCATTAGAAGCTCCTTAAGATTATTTCCCCATGTGCTGCCCCCATTAGAAGCTCCTTAAGATTATTTCCCCATGTGCTGCCGCTGATGCAGCATGTCAAAATAAAAAAAATGACATACTCACCTCTCCGTCGCTGGGTGTCAGATACTCACCTGTCCTGCGTCCATGGCTGCTCACCGCTATCTGCTACGTCATCAGTCAGTGACGTTCAGACTGCAGGGGGCGCAGCGCGCACTAACCACGTCACCGCGCCCTCTGCTGTCTGAAGTCACTGACCGATGACACAGACAGCAGCAAGCAGCCATGGACGCAGGACAGGTGAGTATCGCTATACTTACCCATCCTGACGCTGTGTCTTGAGCCCCCAGCTTCTCCCCGTGCTCTCTCTTCCTGCCTTCAGCGGTCACGTGGTGCCGCTCATTAAAACTCATGATATGCGCATATTCATGAGTTTTAATGAGCGGCACCACGTGACCGCTGAAGGCAGGAAGAGAGAGCACGGGGAGAAGCTGGGGGCTCAAGACACAGCGTCAGGACGGGTAAGTATGACCTGACACCCCCGCCCCCCCTCCCCCTCTGACCCCCGGTGTATATGACTCGAATATAAGCCGAGAGGGGGACTTTCAGCCCAAAAAAACGGGCTGAAAATCTCGGCTTATATTCGAGTATATGCGGTAATAATACCAAAGAATTTGTGTTTGCAATCATTTTCAGGAAGAAACTGAGTATTATCTGACAGAATTGCAGGGGTGTCAATACTTTTGGCCACAACTGTATGTAACTTCTATCTTATATCCTGATTAGTGGGCATTTATATCAAAAAGCCACCGCCATTGTATATTCCTAGGGCGTATATATATTTTTTTCATAAAAACAGATTATATGCTATATATTGTGCCTTTTTTGAAGTAGCTGCAATTTATATTTTGGTGTCCTTTGTACATATCTAGGCATTTGCACTTTATATACACTCCCTTGTTCCGTGTCTCTGAACTGATTGAAGTACTGTCCTGCATTTGCACTTTATTTATTTTTATATGCACTTATATGGCGTCGGCGAAATCTCGTGAGATTACGCCGACGCCATTTTGGATCCCGATGTCGCCCATGCCAGCGACATCATGTTGCGGCGACGCCATCTTGAATATCGCGGGACTTCACGAAATCCAAGATGGCGTCCCGCAAGAACATGTCGGCGGCCTGGAGAACGTCTGGATCCTGGATCGCGGCGGCGGAGGAAGATGTCGGGGCAGCGACGATGACGGTGTGAGTATGAGAAACGGAGTGAGAGAAAGGAACGTATGTGGAGTGAAAGAGTGAGTGGACATGAGTGGAGGTGAAAGGTGAGAGGAGTGTGTGTTGAGGCGGTGTGGTGTGTTGAGGGTTAACATGGCAAGAGGTGTGAGGCTGTGTGCACACGCTGCGGATTTTGCTGCGGTTCCGCAGCGGTTTTGGCCGCTGCAGACCCGCAGCAGTTTTTGCTGCGGTGTACAGTACCATGATTCCCTATGGGAATCAAAAACCGCAGTGCAGACGGTGCGGAATTTTCCGCGCGGATTATCTGCGGTTTTCAATCCGCAGAAAGAATTGACATGTCAATTCTTTCTGCGGATTCTCCTGCGGTTTGCCATCTCCTCTATTGAGGAGATGAAAAACCGCAGAGCAATCCGCAGAGCAATCCGCAGGTAAAACCGCAGGTATTTTGACCTGCGGTTTCACCTGCGGATTTTACAAAATCCGCGCGGATGAATCCGCACCTAATCCGCAGCGTGTGCACACAGCCTTAACGACGTCGGCGAAATCTCGCGAGATTTCGCCGACGCCATCTTGCATTCGTGAAATTGCGTCATTTACCTCACGCCGACTTGCTGTGCGGACGCTTGGCATTGCCTGTACCACCATAACTACTGCTGCCTTGGTCCTATGCCTGTTTACTGCCGGTGTCTAATTACAGGGCCAATTTGCCTCTACCGCCATAACTACTGCTGCCTTGCTCCTCTGCCGGTGTCTAATTACAGGATCAATTTGCCTCTACCGCCATAACTACTGCTGCCTTGCTCCTCTGCCGGTGTCTAATTACAGGATCAATTTGCCTCTACCGCCATAACTACTGCTGCCTTGCTCCTCTGCCGGTGTCTAATTACAGGATCAATTTGCCTCTACCGCCATAACTACTGCTGCCTTGCTCCTCTGCCGGTGTCTAATTACAGGATCAATTTGCCTCTACTGCCATAACTACTGCTGCCTTGCTCCTCTGCCGGTGTCTAATTACAGGATCAGTTTGCCTCTACCGCCATAACTACTGCTGCATTGCTCCTCTGCTGGTGTCTAATTACAGGGCCAATTTGCCTATACCGCCATAACTACTGCTGCCTTGCTCCTCTGCCAGTGTCTAATTACAGGGCCAATTTGCCTCTACCGCCATAAGTACTGCTGCCTTGCTCCTCTGACTGTTCACTGCCTGTGTCTAATTACAGGGCCAATTTGCCTCTACCGCCATAACTACTGCTGCCTTGCTCCTCTGCCGGTGTCTAATTAAAGGGCCAATTTGCCTCTACCGCCATAACTACTGCTGCCTTGCTCCTCTGCCGGTGTCTAATTACAGGGCCAATTTGCCTCTACCGCCATAACTACTGCTGCCTTGCTCCTCTGCCGGTGTCTAACTACAGGGCCAATTTGCCACTACCACTTCATAACTACTGCTGGGCAATTACAGGGTCAATTAGTATCTGTTTACTCTACAATACTCCAGGACGCCTTCACTGCCAGATAACTGCCAAATAGACTCCTTTACCTGTGCCAACATGAGTCATAACAAAAAGTATGCCAATGCCAGTGAAAGGAAAGCAGCTTTAGCACTACGACAAAAACAACGCCGTGCTAATGAGACTCCTGAGGAAAAACACCATCGCCTTGAGAAGATTAAGGCTTATAAACGCCATCGCCTCACACACGAATCCCCTAACTATAAATCCATAAGATTGGCTGAAGAAGCCTCTGCACGCCGTCACCGCCGACAACAGACGGCCTCTTCCTCATCATTATTATTAGACTCACAACAGGATGCTTCCACATCAGCATGTGGAACAATTTACTGCTACACTTCATCCCATATGCCGTTCAGGCTGGTTTCACATTTGCGTTTTTTAGCGCTGGAAAAAAACGCATACGTGCGCATGCGATTTTTCCCCTATATTTAACATGGGTGCGCATACCTGCGCACTTGTAAGCGCATGTATGCGATTTTCATGCGCTGCGTTTTTTTGGGTTGTGCGATGGTATTTTCCAGACGCTGCATGTTGCATTTTTTGGCCCTTGAAAAAATCGCATGCGCACGTATGCGCACGTTTTGCGCTAAAAATGGCCATTATAGCCTATGGATGCGCATACGTGCGCACTGGCATGCGCAGGTATGCGCTTTTTTAGCGCAGCGTTTTTTGGGTGGTGTCCACTTTTTATCCTAGTTAGAATCTTCTAAAGTCCAAAAAAAAAAGGCTATATAAAGGAGGTGCCTGCCAAAACTCTGCCACTACTACACTAGACAGATTGAAGAGCAGACATTCAACCAAGAACACATTATATCAGCGAAGAATGTGAGTATATTACATTATATGCCTGTCCTTTTAAATTATGTATGTACTAATGATTTTTATTATTTTTACATGCAGTATGTCTTCAGAATCGGAGTATTCCCCATCGCGGCAGGAATTGGCGCAAGCAGACCGTGAGGTGATTATTTTCGTGCATCTGGTAAGTATATCTGCTGCTTCTCCAAATCTCTTACGTTTTTTTCAACTTTCAGACATCGTCATCATCATCTGCGGACGGGAATAGTGAGGGCGAACAGCAGGAGCAGCGAAGCCAAGTCCCGGTGGTGATACGTAATGTAAGTATCAAATGATTTGTAATGTTTTTTTTTTTTTTTTATCTTCTATTTTTACTCTTTTTTTTTTTTCTTTTTTTGTAACTTTTTAGTCAATTTAAATTTGATTATTCTAATGAATGTGTTTTGTCTAGGTTCCACAACGGGATGAAGACGTCTACCTGGATAATGAGCAGCTCATCAGCCTGGTCCAGGAGCGTTCGCCGTTGTGGGACAGCCGTGACCGGCTGTACAAGGACAATGTGGTGACACGGCGGCTATGGAATGAGGTGGCCGCAGCGTTGATGGATGGCTGGGACAGCGCCACAGCATCCGCCAAAAAGGCGTTTAGTGAGTATTTCCCTGCTCTGTATTGTGCCGCAGTGACTGTTGTCCTTGACGGCACTGTTGGGTTTCGTGCTAGGCGTATTCTAGCAGGAAACCCAACAGTGTCATCGTGGTCTACAGTGACTGCTTTGAGTATTGTATTGCTACATTGTGCCGCAGTGACTGTTGTCCTTGACGGCACTGTTGGGTTTCGTGCTAGGCGTATTCTAGCAGGAAACCCAACAGTGTCATCGGGGTCTACAGTGACTGCTTTGAGTATTGTATTGCTACATTGTGCCGCAGTGACTGTTGTCCTTGACGGCACTGTTGGGTTTCGTGCTAGGCGTATTCTAGCAGGAAACCCAACAGTGTCATCGTGGTCTACAGTGACTGCTTTGAGTATTGTATTGCTACATTGTGCCGCAGTGACTGTTGTCCTTGACGGCACTGTTGGGTTTCGTGCTAGGCGTATTCTAGCAGGAAACCCAACAGTGTCATCGGGGTCTACAGTGACTGCTTTGAGTATTGTATTGCTACATTGTGCCGCAGTGACTGTTGTCCTTGACGGCACTGTTGGGTTTCGTGCTAGGCGTATTCTAGCAGGAAACCCAACAGTGTCATCGGGGTCTACAGTGACTGCTTTGAGTATTGTATTGCTACATTGTGCCGCAGTGACTGTTGTCCTTGACGGCACTGTTGGGTTTCGTGCTAGGCGTATTCTAGCAGGAAACCCAACAGTGTCATCGTGGTCTACAGTGACTGCTTTGAGTATTGTATTGCTAAATTGTGAAGCAGTGACTGTTGTACTTGACGGCACTGTTTTTTTTTATCAACAGTGGACAAAGTCCGAACACGTTGGCGTTCGATCAAGGACCGCTTCAACAGTGATGTTCGTGCTGAGGGCCAGGTTCGCAGTGGATCTGCGTCAAGGACCAGAACTAGATACCGTCACTATCACGCGTTGCAGTTCCTACGACCGGTCCTTGCCACAAGATCGTAAGTATTATACATTTTGGGTTTTTATTTTTATTAATCTGTGTTTTTCTAATCCACAGCTGATGCTTCTTGTAAAGGCATGGTAGTAATGATTTTCCTTTCTTCCACAGCACCTGGAGCAGCACCCTGCAACCTGGCCCTGGAGCGGTCCTTCGTCGGACGTCCTCTGACCCGTCCCAGCCATCCGACAGCCAGGAAGCACCTTGCAGGTCCCACACACACACAGCTGGTGACCAGGAAGCTGGGCCATCAGGTGTTCCCCTGTCCCAGGTCTCTGCCACTGGTTATGCGGGCACTACCCGCCAGCGGCAGAGGGCCTTGGAAAGGAATGTCTTGCCCGAGTTTATGCATTTGAGCGAGACATTTAATTCCAGCCTCAAGTCACTGTCCGACAGAGTTGAAAGCGGTTTTGCACTGATGGAACGTGGTTTTAACCACTTTGAACACCGCTTCAATTCTGTAGAACAGCGCCTTGACCGTCTGGAGGCCGACCTCAACAGACCAGCACACCATTTTTTTAGTAAGATTGAAAAGGGCATGGCGGAACACCTTAGTCCTGATCAACAGCTGAATGTGCTGCAGGCCTGCAACAATGCTTTCTTGCAGGCTATGCAGCATAATCGGTACGGTCAGCAGTCAGTGGTGTCCTTTCCACCTGTGCCACCATTGACTCGCTTCACCTCACTACCGACTTGTGCTGCATACCACTGCACGGACACCTCTCTTCAAAGGCTGGACACCCACCGTTACACCACCACAAGTCTGAGTGCAGCTGGTCACTTCACCGACACCACCATGGCAAGCGCTGCTCCTGTCTGGAGCACCACCGCCAATCCCATGCATGCGTGGAGCTCAGCCACCACTAGGCAAACATGGAACAGCCCTGCCGCTACAACAACATGTAGTAGCCCTGCCACCACCACTCTGCAAACCTGGGCCATCACTGCCGCCACCAGTCCTCCTGCAAGGACGAGCACTGAACAAGAAGAGCAGCATCAGCCACCTCAGCAGCAGCAGCCAACTCAGCAGACGCCACCTCAGCAGCAGCAGCCACCTCAGCAGCAGCCGCCACCTCAGCAGCAGCAGCCACCTCAGCAGCAGCCGCCACCTCAGCAGCAGCAGCAACCACCTCAGCAGCAGCCGCCACCTCAGCAGCAGCAGCAACCACCTCAGCAGCAGCTGCCACCTCAGCAGCAGCCGCCACCTCAGCAGCAGCCGCCACCTCAGCAGCAGCCGCAACCTCTGCAGCAGCAGCCGCCACCTCAGCAGCAGCAGCCATACCAGCAGACGGGGGACCTACATTCCATATTTGCCCCTACTTCAAGGCGAAATCAATCAAGGCGGGCATTGGGCCAAAGTCGGTCCAGGCACACAAGCCTACGGCGACATGCCATTACAACTAATGTAACTGAACAGATTTCCTCTCCTACAAGTGTTCCAAGTTTAATTCCCTTAACTGGACTACCTTCCCCCACAAGTTTTGTTGCCCCTTCCCCTCAAACACCGTCTTCAACTGCAAGTGTTGCATATTCCCTGCACACCCCCAAATTGAAACCATCTGCCCCCAAACGCCGTAAAAAATAATTTTTAAATTTTTTTTTTGTGATAAAAAATAAATTTACATTTGTGGTTCACCATTAATAAGTTTCATTAATGTTGTTTGCGCCGCTCACACACACTGATGGGTAAATACATGTTAAAAACCAACCCAAGGGCTAGTATAGTCATATGTGAAATAACATGGACTAGTATAGTCATTCAAAGGCCTAGTGTAATAACTCTAGTTTTACCAAATAGAATCTGTTTTCATGAAAAACAAACTGTTGAAACTTGTCTAAAAAATAAGTTTCTTTCTAGTTTCACCAGTTTGTTTTTGGTGAAACAAGATGCTAGTTGTTAAAAATCGAGTTATTACAGTAGGCCTTGGTATGACTATACTAGGCCGTGGTATTTCACATATACTACTAGCCCCAAGGCCTAGTATACTCATATTTGAAATACCACGGCCTAGTATAGTCATTCCAAGGCCTAGTGTAATAACTCTAGTTTTACCAAATAGAATCTGGTTTCATGAAAAACAAACTGTTGAAACTTGTCTAAAAAATAAGTTTCTTTCTAGTTTCACCAGTTTGTTTTTGTTGAAACAAGATGCTAGTTGTTAAAAATCGAGTTATTACAGTAGGCCTTGGTATGACTATACTAGGCCGTGGTATTTCACATATACTACTAGCCCCAAGGCCTAGTATACTCATATTTGAAATACCACGGCCTAGTATAGTCATTCCAAGGCCTAGTGTAATAACTCTAGTTTTACCAAATAGAATCTGGTTTCATGAAAAACAAACTGTTGAAACTTGTCTAAAAAATAAGTTTCTTTCTAGTTTCACCAGTTTGTTTTTGTTGAAACAAGATGCTAGTTGTTAAAAATCGAGTTATTACAGTAGGCCTTGGTATGACTATACTAGGCCGTGGTATTTCACATATACTACTAGCCCCAAGGCCTAGTATACTCATATTTGAAATACCACGGCCTAGTATAGTCATTCCAAGGCCTAGTGTAATAACTTTTAATGGAGCAGATTACATTCATCCACTCAATGCTGACTTGTATTCCCCATGGACTTTCATTGGGGTTGGGTTTTGAGTGTTGTGTTTTGAGAAAATCACATACTTTGTTTTAAACTATTTGCACAATTTTATCTTGAAAAAAAATTGTTTCCTGATTCATGGCCTGCAGCTTTGCTCATTCCAATATATTTCACGCAGACTAGCAATGCTGCATTTTAACTCGTATGTGTATTTACCTGCCCAGGTGTGTGAACATAACAAAATTCAGTTATACATGGGAAGTTTTTTAATTAATCGGAGTTTAAAAAATATAGTGCACTCAGTAATGGTATCAAATAAGGATTTTTATTACCATAAACAACAACATTACACCATTTCATCTTGCCAGTGCACCCGTCCTACATCAGAAATAAAGTAGGCCGCAAATTTGTCCCTCATTTGGCCAACTTCAACGGATGACCTGAGAGTGTGCTGAGTGAATTCAGGCAATGGGTTAGGAGCATCATCGTCCAGTTCAAAGGTCGGGTGCTCTTTAGCCATCACAAAGTTATGTAGAACCACACAGGCCTTCACCACCTCATCGACTGTTTCAAGTTTAAGATTAATGGCCGTGCCCAGAATTCGCCATCTGGAAACAAGAATCCCAAAAGCACACTCGACAGTTCTTCTGGCCCTGGTCAGCCTGTAATTAAAAATTTTTTTGGTGTGGTCCAAGTCCCGGCTGGAGTAGGGTTTCAGTAAGTTTCCGCACATTTGAAAAGCCTCATCGCCAACCATTACAAAGGGCAGTGGCGGAGCTTCGGTGTGAGGAAGAGGCCGTGGCATAGGGAAATTAAATTGGTTGCCATACAACCTCCGGCCCATGTCTGAGTTTTTAAAAGCCTGCGAGTCATTACCACGGCCAAATGCTCCAATGTCCACTGCTACAAACATACATCCGGCATCCGCAATTGCAATGAGTACTATTGAAAAGTACTTTTTGTAATTATAGTACTCAGATCCCGTTCTTTGGGGTTTGATGATCCGTATGTGTTTCCCATCAACAGCTCCCAAACAGTTGGGAAAATTGCATACTGTCCAGAATTTGTCAGCAATTTCCATCCACTTTTCAGCGGTGGGCAGGGGCATAAATTCTGGGCAAAGAACATTCCAGAGAGCCCGGCAGGTGTCAGCAACAATTCCAGACAAGGTAGAGATTCCAATACGGTACTGGAAGTGTAGTGAGGATAGGGTTTCTCCAGTCGCCAGGAATCTGTGAACAGACAAAGAAGTAAAATTAATATTTATGTATATTATTTTTAAAAACTATAAAAAAAATATTAGTACATTCACGAAAACTAATTACCCAAGGTTTTGAATACTAAATTTACAAAAAAAAACATCAGACCACACCCCTTTGTTTTTAAAACATACCGTAATGTCACCAGTAGCCGTTCCTCAGGAGGAATCGCACGACGGAGCTGTGTGTCCTGTCTCCGGATGGATTGTTGGACACGAGCAAGCAAATCCATGAAACTTTCGTGGGACATCCGGATATAATCTGTAAATTTCTCCGGGTTTGACTGGAGCTCGCTGTAGAGGGTATGGTATGCCCCACGGCTCTCCCGGAGTTCAACAATCGGATGTATCCACATACGCCGCCGTCTTCGCTGCCTCTCTCTCTTCCTTTGTTCATGGCAAGCAACTGCATACGCCTGAGCCATCGCGATGTCCAAATCCAAGTTGAAGTGAAAACTCTTCCAGCGCAGATCCATGGTCACGAGAAGAATCAAGCAAATGTGAAGAATACTGTAGACAGGGTGTATATATATTAACATACCACACCCACAATGAAGTCCCATTGGTCTTGTGTGTTGTTGAATGGTTGTTTTTTCTTTTTTGTGGGGTTTTTCCAAAATCTGTAAAAAAACGCAAACGCACAAAAAACGCATACAAACGCGCAAAAACGCTGCGTTTTTTTCCTGCATGCGCATTAAAATGCTGGAAAAAAACGCAGCGTTTGTATGCATTTGTATGCGTTTTTTTAATGCGTTTTTTTGCGGGAAAAACGCGCTGCAAAAAAAAGCAAGTGTGAAACTAGCCTCACTGACATAACTAATCAGCAATCTGTTTCTGCCCTATCAATACCACCATTCAATACCGATGCACAGTATGCCAATGCCAGTGAAAGGAAAGCAGCTTTAGCACTACGACAAAAACAACGCCGTGCTAATGAGACTCCTGAGGAAAAACAGCATCGACTTGACAAGATTAAGGCTTATAAACGCCGTCGTCTCACACACGAATCCCCTAACTCTAAATCTATTACATTGGCTGAAGAAGCCTCTACACGCCATCACCGCCAACAACAGATGGCTTCTTCCTCATCATCTATAATAATAAATGCCCTAAGCAGCTTCCGGTTGTAACAACTTCCGTTCAGTTGTAACCGGTGACGTCACCACACACACGCACATGTTAACCCTCAACACACCACACCGCCTCAACACACACTCCTCTCACCTTTCACCTCCACTCACGTCCACTCACTCTTTCACTCCACATACGTTCCTTTCTCTCACTCCGTTTCTCATACTCACACCGTCATCGTCGCTGCCCCAACATCTTCCTCCGCCGCCGCGATCCTGGATCCAGACGTTCTCCAGGCCGCCGACATGTTCTTGTGGCGACGCCATCTTGGATTTCGTGAAATCCCGCGAGATTCAAGATGGTGTCGCCGCAAGAACATGTTGCCGGCGTGGACGACTCGGGATCCAAAAAGATGGCGTCGGCGAAATCTCGCGAGATTACGCCGACGCCATTTTGGATCCCGATGTCGTCCACGCCGGCGACATGTTCTTGCGGCGACGCCATTTTGGATAGGCGAAATCCCGCGATAGTCAAGATGGCGTCGCCGCAAGAACATGTCGCCGGCGAGGACGACGTCGGGATCCAAAATGGCATCGGCGAAAACTCGCGAGATTTCGCCGACGCCATTTTGGATCCCGACGTCGTCCACGCCGGCGACATGTTCTTCCGGCGACGCTATCTTGACTATCGCGGGATTTCACGATACTCAAGATGGCGTCGCCGCAAGAACATGTCGCCGGCGTGGACAACGTCTGGATCCAGGATGGCGCCGGCGGAAGATGTCGGGGATCGTGGAGCAGCGGCGATGACGGCGTGAGTATGAGAGACGGAGTGAGAGAAGGGGTCGTATGTGGAGTGAAAGAGTGAGTGGAGATGGTGAAAGGTGAGAGGAGTGTGTGTGTTGAGGGTTAACATGGCAAGAGGTGTGATGCTATCGCATCCTCCCGATGCGATAGCATCGGGCCATAATCTAGTCTATTATATTTAATCATAACTCTATTCTACATTGTGGTCATGATTTTACACTTGCAAGCAAATGGAGGGCTGCTTGGCTTCTATCTGTGTACATACACTTTGGCATGGGCAGCCATTTTAGTTTTGCTGCACCGCCCAACAAACACTAGTACATTTCAACGTGGATTTTGTTACAAATGTTACATGTATTGTGCCGTTCTCACTGTTTGCTTTTATTTTTTTTCAGATGTCCTCAGACAGGAATTTATGAGAGAATTGATCGAAATGTATCGCTCCCTGTCCTGCCTTTGGAAGATAAAATCTCCTGACTACAGCAATAAATATTAAAAAAGGATGCTTATGAAAAACTAGTTGCCCTCTTCAAGCTGCAAAATCCCAGCGACACGGTGGATGAGACTGTGGTGAAGAAAAAAAAATTCAGGGCCCAAGCACAGTCTACAAAAAAGAACTAAGTAAGGTCGAGAAGTCCATGAAGTCTGGTGCCAGAACAGAAGAGGTGTATGTGCCCAAGTTATGGTACTACGACTTGATGGCCTTCACACGTGACCAAGAGGTACTACGCCCAATGGCATCGACGATGGAAGAAGAGCCAGAGATACCGCCTGACTCCCCTCTCGGAGATGTAAGCACCTTATTTGCTTCCCTCTAAATAGCATTTAAACTTAGTATGTACATGGCATAGTTGAATAGAAAATAGTAACTCCGGTTTTACATGATTAATTTTGCAGATTACAAAAGTTATCCCTTCCAGTACAGATAAGTATACTCCTTTACTTGTTTAGGCCCACTCAGTTTTCATACCGTCGAATGCCATTTCTGTATTGTTGCTGCGTCGTTGAGTAGATCTGCCTGTGTGGCAGCTCACTAGCGACCATGTAGCGACGTACCAGAGATCCTGACCGGGTCGTATTGTTGTCGGGATCGTTGGTGTGTCGCTATGTGAAACGGGACCCTTACATACATACAATCGAGCAGGTACTGTAGCTAAGAATTTTGGTATTAATTTGCCACCTGAGAAAAACAAAGGCTTATCCACAATTATTTATTTTTTGATTAAGATTTATTTGCGCAAGATTTGAGGTCAGAAGTTCAGTTTTTCCTGAAGAGAAAGAAAGTGACTTTTAAGCAACTTCAGTTACTTCTAAGTAAATTCAACTTTGAATGTCGTATCATGCCCAATGGGGTAGATTTTTTGCAGAAGGCCTGCCAGTGCTAAGGCAGGGGTTCATAATTCAGCTCATTTATTTCGCCTATCTGCCAATCATAAAGCCAATTTAAAAATTCGGTCATCTTTTTTGGATTGGTTTTATTGAAGTTCCGTGGTTGGAACGGTTTACTGGTGCATCGGGGTCACATGGTTTCAGTGCTTATTTTTAGGGCACATGGTTTTTTGGTTTATGGCCAGATGTATGGTGGGAAAAAGGATTAGTGCATAACATGGTGTTAACAGAGCCCAATTGTTGCCTGTGCGTTACTATGACACGTTTGTCAACCCTGAGTTGGAGTGGTGCAACTGGGGAGCATTGTAGTTTGTACTGCTCAGTGTTTAGTGGTCATCCAGTATCTCCTCACTAAGAAATGGTGGTATAAAACGTGTTTATATTAATATTATGATCAATAAAGGCTGCTGTGGCCAGTGTTTCCATCGTCATTCAGGGTCATGTTTTCTTTACTAATGCCGTAGACACTTTTCAATATCCTAGTCATGCAAAGTTTGCTTATCTGAAAGGACTTGATCTTTTCACCATTAGGAGATTAAAAAGGGAAAGAAGGTTATAAAAATCTACCTTTCCCATGGGCATCAACTATGGTATTGAGGTTGCATTCTCCAAAATTGAGGTTTATGTATCTTTTTAAGACAGCGTCAGCTATCAACCCAGTTCTACACATACAATATAATCCCCAAAAAAATAATAAAAAAAGAGGGCTTCTAAGTACAATGTTCCTTTCATGGAAAATCGAAATGCAGAGTGGATGACTAAAGCTTTGATATATTTTCACGTTGTTATTAACACAACAGGGAATATCGTAAAAATAGGTATTTGATTATATAATGTGCTATTTGTGGGTGTACCATTATTTTAGCATTCTCTATGATTTTCTGTAATATTCATTTGTTTGCCTTTTTGAGATGTACTGTAGTGTAGTCGTGATCTTTTGTCTGCTTTGTATTCATAATATTTTATACTGAGTTTCACATGGCTGACTTGCTTCTCAGAAGTCATTTGTCTGCCCACAAAATCAAAAGTAAAAAGTGCTTCACTAAAAGCAGGGGGGCGGCTGTAGACGTAAAATGCAAAAGATGAAAAAATGTACAGTATAAACTTACTTTCCTATTTTACAGTCTGAGATAGGAACTTTTATATGTTCTTATGAACAATTACTTACTTTTCATTTTACTTACCAGTAGTCTGGACAATGCCCGAAGCATCGTTCTTTGCCTCTTCATCTGTATGAATTTGCAGCATGAAATTGAGAATCTAAAACTGGGGTGTCCAAAATTTTGGTGTCTCAGGGCCACATTACCAAACAGATAAAAGTTTTTGTAGGATTGAGAACTAGTCATAAATTAAGTTGTAACTTGCAGAGTTCTTATATTACATAATGTATTAACTATTCACTAAGTTTCATGTTCCTGGTAAAAGTTTCACAGTTTCTGTATGAAGTAAACTTATTGTAACGTAAGTTACCATCAGCTTAGTAACGTAAGTTACTTCAGCTTTTCAATGTAAGTTACCTGCCTTTCCATTTTTGGACATCACTTACAGTCAGCTTTTTGAAATAATTAAATACTATCATAAATTTGATGTTCATTTTACTTTACAGTATAAGGTCATTCTTTGTATTTTTAGAGTCACAATGCCATTAACGCCAGCTGAAAAGATGAAGAGACGACAGTATACAATGCAGGATGTGCTGTAAATATTTTCATAAGAATTTGGGAAAGTTATGAAATGTCCTATAAATGTCTGTTATGTTCATGATCTAAGGCTCTCGGCTTTTAGTAGAGATGAATCTGTGCTGCACTTTATGCACATGCTCAGTAGTGACCAGTGCTGCGGAGTTGTAGATGAGATGATTCTGTGCTGCACTTTATGCACATGCTCAGTAGTGACCAGTGCTGTGGAGTCGTAGATGGGATGAATCTGTGCTGCTCTTTATGCACATGCTCAGTAGTGACCAGTGCTGTGGAGTCGTAGATGAGATGAATCTGTGCTGCACTTTATGCACATGCTCAGTAGTGACCAGTGCTGTGGCGTTGTAGATGAGATGAATCTGTGCTGCACTTTATGCACATGCTCAGTAGTGACCAGTGCTGTGGAGTTGTAGATGAGATGAATCTGTGCTGCACTTTATGCACATGCTCAGGAGTGACCAGTGCTGTGGAGTTGTAGATGAGATGAATCTGTGCTGCTCTTTATGTACATGCTCAGTAGTGACCAGTGCTGTGGAGTTGTAGATGAGATGAATCTGTGCTGCACTTTATGCACATGCTCAGTAGTGACCAGTGCTGTGGAGTTGTAGATGAGATGAATCTGTGCTGCACTTTATGCACATGCTCAGGAGTGACCAGTGCTGTGGAGTTGTAGATGAGATGAATCTGTGCTGCTCTTTATGTACATGCTCAGTAGTGACCAGTGCTGTGGAGCAGGAGATGAGATGAATCTGTGCTGCACTTTATGTACATGCTCAGTAGTGACCAGTGCTGTGGAGTTGTAGATGAGATGAATCTGTGCTGCACTTTATGCACATGCTCAGGAGTGACCAGTGCTGTGGAGTTGTAGATGAGATGAATCTGTGCTGCTCTTTATGTACATGCTCAGTAGTGACCAGTGCTGTGGAGCAGGAGATGAGATGAATCTGTGCTGCTCTTTATGTACATGCTCAGTAGTGACCAGTGCTGTGGAGCAGGAGATGAGATGAATCTGTGCTGCACTTTATGTACATGCTCAGTAGTGACCAGTGCTGTGGAGTTGTAGATGAGATGAATCTGTGCTGCACTTTATGCACATGCTCAGGAGTGACCAGTGCTGTGGAGTTGTAGATGAGATGAATCTTTGCTGCTCTTTATGTACATGCTCAGTAGTGACCAGTGCTGTGGAGCAGGAGATGAGATGAATCTGTGCTGCACTTTATGTACATGCTCAGTAGTGACCAGTGCTGTGGAGTCGGAGTGAAGATGAATCTGTGCTGCACTTTATGAGCTGCACTTTGTGTGCAATTTTGGACGCTGGTGCTCAAGAAAGACATTACTGAACTTGAAAGGGTTCAAAGCCGGGCTGCTAAAATAATAAATGGAGTTGGTTCACTACAATACCCAGAAAGGTTATCATAATTAGGTCTATTTACTCTAGAAAAGAGAAGACTTAGGGGAGACCTAACATATATGTACAAGTATATCAGAGGGCAATACAGAGATCTCTCCAAAGAACTGTTTGTACCAAGGACTGTAACAAGAACAAGGGGGCATTCTCTTCATTTGGAGGAAAGACAATTTCTGCACCAGCACAGAAGAGGGTTCTTCATGGTAAGAGCAGTGAGGCTCTGGAATTCTCTTCCTGAGGAAGTGGTGATGGCCAACTCACTGAATGAATTTAAGAAAGGAATGGATGCTTTTCTTGTGAGTAACAATATAGAAGGTTGCGAATAGCATAATATTGTAGGTAGATGGTTGACCCAGCTTAGGGGAAGGAATTTTTTTCTCTATGGAGAAAATTGGCTTCTACTCTGTGGGTTTTTTGCCTTCCCCAGGATCAACAATGCAGAACAGCTGCACTACAAATAGGCTGAACTAGATGGGCATAAGGTCTTCCTTCAGCCTTCAAAACTATGTTTCAAAACTATGTTACATGCTCAGTAGTGACCAGTGCTGTGGAGTTGTAGATGAGATGAATCTGTACTGCACTTTATGTACATGCTCAGTAGTGACCAGTGCTGTGGAGTTGTAGATGAGATGAATCTGTGCTGCACTTTATTCGCATGCTCTGTAGTGACCAGTGCTGTGGGGTCGGAGTGGAGATGAATATGTGCTGCACTTTATGTACATGCTCAGTAGTGACCAGTGCTGTGGGGTCATAGATGACATAGAATCATAGAATCGTAGAGTTGGAAGGGACCTCCTGGGCCATCTGGTCCAACCCCCTGCTCAAAGCAGGATTCGCTAAATCATCCCAGTCAGATGTCTGTCCAGCCTCTGTTTGAAGACTTCCATTGGAGGAGAACTCACCACTTCTCGTGGCAGCTTGTTCCACTCATTGATCACTCTGTCAAAAAGTTTTTCTAATATCTAATCTGTGTCTCCTCCCATTCAGTTTCATCCCATTGCTTCTAGTCTTTCCTTGTGCAAATGAGAATAAAGTTGATCCTTCTACAATGTGACAGCCCTTTAGATATTTGCAGACAGCTATTAAGTCTCCTCTCAGTCTTCTCTTTTGCAAACTAAACATTCCCAAATCCTGCAACCTTTCCTCATAAGACAGGGTTTGCAGACCGGTCACCATTCTGGTCGCTCTTTTCTGAACTTGCTCCAGTTTGTTGATGTCTTTTTTAAAATGTGGTGCCCAAAACTGGACACAATATTCCAGATGAGGTCTCACCAAAGAGGAGTAGAGGGAAATAATGACTTCACGTGATCTAGACTGTATGCTTCTGTTAATACATCCTAGAATTGCATTTGCCTTTTTTGCTGCTGCATCACACTGTTGACTCATATTCAGTCTGTGATCTATTAGTATACCCAAGTCTTTTTCACATGTGCTGTCACTTAGCCCTATTCCTCCCATTCTGTATATGCTTTTTTCATTTTTATTGCCCAGATGTAGTACTTTGCATTTCTCCCTGTTAAAAACCATTCTGTTAGTTGCTGCCCACTTCTCCAGTTTATTTAAATCTTTTTGAATCCCCTCTCTCTCTTCTCTAGTATTAGCTATCCCTCCTAGCTTTGTGTCATCAGCAAATTTAATCAGTTTACCCTCAATTCCTTCTTCTAAATCGTTGATAAAGATGTTGAACAATACAGGGCCCAGGACAGAGCCCTGTGGTACCCCACTTGAGACATTCTTCCAACTGGATGTGCAGCCATTTACGACCACTCTTTGGGTCCGATCACTAAGCCAGTTATGAATCCACCTAACAGTTGCCTTATCCATTCCATACTTAGTCATTTTTTCAATAAGGATTGTATGAAAGACTTTGTCAAATGCTTTGCTGAAGTCAAGATATACTATATCTACAGCATTTCCTTGATCCACCCAATCAGTGATACCGTCATAGAAGGAAATTAAGTTAGTCTGACATGACTTATTAGTTACAAACCCATGTTGACTCTGTTTAATCACTTCATTCTTATCCAGGTATTGACATACATGTTGTTTAATAATTTGTTCAAAGATCTTTCCTGGTATAGAAGTCAGACTCACCGGCCTATAGTTGCCTGGGTCCACCTTCTTCCCCTTTTTGAAGATTGGAACAACATTTGCTCTTCTCCAGTCTTCTGGTACTTCTCCTGTTCTCCAAGAATTTTCAAAGATTATGGAGAGGGGTTCAAAAATTTCTTCTGCTATCTCCTTCAGTACTCTGGGGTGTAATTCATCTGGACCTGGAGACTTGAATTCATTTAGGTTAGCTAAGTGTTTCCTCACTATCTTTCTGTTTATAGATATCCTGGATTCTTCTATTCCCTTAATAGGACAGTGAATAACAGTTGATGTTGCATTTCCTTTCTGAGAGAAAACAGATGCAATCTGTGCTGCCCTTTATGCACATGCTCAGCAGTGACCAGTGCTGTGGTTTTGTAGATGGAATGAATATGTGCTGCTCTTTATATACATGCTCAGCAGTGACCTGTGCTGTGGGGTCATAGATGAGATGAATCTGTGCTGCCCTTTATGCACATGCTCAGTAGTGACCAGTTCTGTGGAGTTGAAGACGACATGAATCTGTACTGCACTTTATGTACATGCTCAGTTGTGACCAGTGCTGTGGAGCAGATGAGATGAATCTGTGCTGCACTTTATGCACATGCTCAGTAGTGACCAGTGCTGTGGAGTCGTATTTGAGATGAATCTGTGCTGCACTTTATGCACATGCTCAGTAGTGACCCGTGCTGTGGAGCAGGAGATGAGATGAATCTGTGCTGCACTTTATTTACATGCTCAGTAGTAACCAGTGCTGTGGGGTCAGAGTGGAGATGAATCTGTGCTGCCCTTTATGTACATGCTCAGTAGTGACCCGTGCTGTGGGGTCATAGATGAGATGAATCTGTGCTGCCCTTTATGCACATGCTCAGTAGTGACCAGTGGTGTGGAGTTGTAGATGAGATGAATCTGTGCTGCACTTTATGCACATGCTCAGTAGTGACTAGTGGTGTGGAGTTGTAGATGAGATGAATCTGTGCTGCACTTTATGCACATGCTCTGTAGTGACCAGTGCTGTGGAGTTGTAGATGAGATGAATCTGTGCTGCTCTTTATGTACATGCTCAGTAGTGACCAGTGCTGTGGAGTTGTAGATGAGATGAATCTGTGCTGCTCTTTATGTACATGCTCAGTAGTGACCAGTGGTGTGGAGTCGTAGTTGAGATGAATCTGTGCTGCACTTTATGTACATGCTCATGAGTGATCAGAGATCAGACGGTACAGTCATATGTTAAAGTTTGGGCACCCCCTATTAATGTTAACCTTTTTTCTTTATAACAATTTTGGTTTTTGCAACAGCTATTTCAGTTTCATATATCTAATAACTGATGGACTCAGTTATATTTCTGGATTCAATTGAGGTTTATTGTACTAACAGAAAATGTGCAATCTGCATTTAAACAAAATTTGACCGGTGCAAAAGTATGGGCACCCTTATTTTCTTGATTTGAACATACTAAAAAAGTGGCTATTGCGTCTATATGCTCCAGTGGTTGTAGAGGTTCAGGAGTACCCCCCCTGCTGCCTGTCCATTAGGTAAACTGTTTGTGCCTGTGAATCTCCATCTTAGAGTTCTTAGTGAACATCATGATTCGGGCTTGGCTAGATACCCAGGTAGTAAAGCCACCACAGATCTTCTTACTCTGCGTTTTTGAGGGTCAGGGGTGCATCGAGATGTTCGGGATTATGTGGCCGCATGCAATGTTTGTGCAAGTTCTGAGACGTCTCATACTCTTCCGTCTGGGTCTCTCCAACCATTGATGATTCCCAGTAGCCCTTGGACTCATTTATTGGTAGATTTCATCATTGATCTACACCTGTCGGCAGGTAATACTGTAATTTTCCTGGTGTCAGACATATTCAGTAAGATGTCACATTTCATTGCAGTACATGCTTTACCTAACATCAACAACTTGGCGCAGATTTTCATCAGAGAGATTAAATTTCATGGGATTCCTACCGATATTATTTCTGATCAAGTGGTACAATTTATTTCCAAAATGTTGATGGCATCTTGAGACTTATCTTAGATGTTTTGTATCTGAGATCCAGGAGGATTGGGTTACTTACATCTAGCTGAATTTGCGATGAATAATCATTGTCCTGAATCTACTAGTACTGTACGTCCCTGTTGTTTGGGGCATAAGAGTTTCATCCTCAGTTCAGCTCATTTAATAGAAATCATTCTTCAGGAATACCTGAAGAAGACGGGTTTTCATAATCTATTACATCTGTGTGGCAAGGTATTCTTAATAATTTGAAGAATATAGGGTCCAAATATAAGAATTTGGCTGATCGAAGATGTTTGGTTGGTATGGACCTGTGTGTTGGTGATTTGGTATGGTGGTCCTCAAGGAGTATTAAGTTGAAGGTTCCCTCTTAGGAACTGGGTCCCAGGTTCACAGGTCATTATAAAATTGTGGCCATCGTCAATCCTGTTGCATTCCCCCTTGCTTTGCCGCCGACCTTTAGGATTCATAATGTGTTTCTTTAGAATCATAGAATGTTAGAGTTGGATGGAAGCTCTATGGTCATCGTGTCCAATCCTCTGCTCAGTGGAGTGCAATATTCACTAAACCATCTCAGACAGTGGTCTGTCAAGCCTCTGCAGATTTCCATCGAAGGAGAACTCACCACCTCGTGGGAGCCTGTTCCACTTATTGATCACCCTCACTGTCAAAAAGTGTTTTCTAATATCTAAGCTGTATCTTTTTCTTTTCAGTTTCATTCCATTTCTTCTTATGTTTCCATGTGAAAATGAGAATAAGGATAATCTCTTTACACTGTGACATCCCTTCAGATATTTGTAGACAGCTATTAAGTCTCCTCTTAGCCTTCTTTTTGCAAGCTACACATTTCCAGATCATTTAACTGTTCCTAGTAAAACATACATTGCAGTTCGCTCACCATCCTGGTAGTTCTTCTCTGAACTTGGTCCAGTTTTTCAATATGTGGTGCCCAGAACTGGACACAGTATCCCTGATGAGGCCTGACCAAGGAAGGGTAGAGGGAGGTAATTATTTTATGTGATGTAGATTGTATGCTTCTCTTAATACATCCTAGAACTGTGTTTGCCTTTTTTTTGCTGTTGCATCACATTGTTGACTTATGTGCAGTCTGTGATGTATTAGTATACCCAGGTCTTTTTCACATGTGCTGTTGCTTAGTTCTATTTCTCCCATTCTGTAGATGTAATTTTTGTTTTTCTTGCCCAGATGTATAATCTTGTATTTCGCCTTATTAAATGCCATTTTATCAGTCACTGCCCATTGTTCAAGCTTATCTAAATCCTTTCTCTGTCTTCTCTAATGTTAGCTTTCCCACTTAACTTTGCATCGTCTGCATATTTGATTAGTTTACCTCAGTTCCCTTATCTAGATCATTTATAAAATGATTTTATATGATTTTCACTGGTCTCTACTCAAAAAATACATTGCATCCTCTGTACCATCACCGCTACTGCTATCTCTGGTCATTGTTGATAGAAATTAGGAATTTCAGTTAGCTATTATAGATGATTGTCACTTGGTTCATCAGTCGCTTCAGTATGTGGTACACTGGAAGGGTTACATCCCTGAAGAGAGGATGTGGGTACCAGCAATTAACATCCATGCAGTCAAGTTGGTCTGGTCTTTTCAGGTATCACACTCTGATAAACCCAGGAACACACTGAGGATGGATTTAGGAGATAAACAAGGTATGTGGCCCTGGCAACTTCACCGTTGGAAGTAATCCAGGGAACAGGTGCCCCTAGCATTAGGGAAAGCGAAGGAGCCCTGGTCCCGACATACCCGACAAAAGAGTCACGACAAGGAATTTGTAGATTTGGTTGAACAAAATTTAGGAAAAAATACCAATACACTACGCCAGGATAAAGGTGGCGCTATTTTGTGGAACAATAGAAGGATTTATTTTCTAATTCCACTGAATCTTTTTACGATTATATCCTGCATAACTTTTGATGCAAAATTGTGTGCAATATCCTAGCGCAGGGTATCAAGAATGCTGAAATGCTGTGATTTCATATCTACGAAAAGTTCTATTTTACAGAAATTAATGAAAATTGTAACTGTCTTGTAACAAGTGTGGAAGGTCGGCTCACTCAGCTGCTCCCCGAGGTAGACAAATGAACACTTTATATTCAAGTCTCTGTGTGGTGTGGTAGATCGGCTCACTCGGCTGCACACGGAGGTAGTATAATAAACCAAGTGCATCTTTATAGCCGCAGTGTTCCCATGACTTACCTCCGTGTGCCCAAAGTCGGGGATTTTGGCAACTTCACTGGCTAAACAGGGGACTAGGCCTCTGCGTCCCCATGCAACTTCCCTGGCCTGCGCTCCACATGAAAAGTAAAGTCTGGAGCTCCAAAAACCACCTAGTTACCTGGGCATTCTTCCTTTTCTTTTCTCATCCATCTCAGGAGAGCATGGTCCAACACTATCCTGAACTTTCTGCCTAACAGGTGGTATCTCAGGTTGTCGATTGCCCACTTGATAGCCAGGCACTCTTTTTCTATAACAGCACAGTTCTTCTCACAGAAGTAGAGTTTCCTCCTCAGTTATAGGAATGGATGTTCGTCCCCATCTATTTCCTGGGACAGCACAGCTCCCAAACTGACTTTGGAGGCATCTGTCTGGAGCACAAACTCTTCAGTGAAGTCTGGTGAGGCCAAGACCAGCTGTCTGCACAGGACGAGCTTCAACTCCTGGAATGCCATCTCAGCTTCAGTAGACCATCGACTACTTTGTGTCTTTGAGATGATCTGTCAGGAGGGCGGCTATCATGGAGAAATTCAGGATAAATAACAAAATTCCTAGAAACACCCTAATCTGCTTTTTGGAGACCAGCTGAGGCCACTTTTGGATTACCTCTACTTTGTCTATATATGCCTTTAGCTCACCCCTATGTAGCCCTAGTACTTTGCCTCTTCTTTCCCAAGGGCGCACTTTTTTGGGTTTCTAGTAAACCCTGCTTTTCTCAGTGCATCCAGTACCAACTGGACCTTCTGCAGGTGACCTCCCCAGTAGTGATGAGCGAGTATACTCATTGCTCGGTTTTCCCGAGTCATGCTTGGGTGTCCTCCGAGTATTTTGGCATGGTCAGAGATTTAGTTTTCGTTGTCTCAGCTGCATGATTTGTGGCTGCTGGACAGGCTGAATACATGTGAGGATTGCCTGTTTGTTAGGGAATTCCCACATGTATTCAGCCTGTGTACATGTCACAAATGATGCAGCTGAGACGACGAAATCTAAATCTTCGAGCACTCCAAAATACTCGGAGGTCACCCGAGCATGCTCAGAGAAACCCGATCAACGAGTATACTCACTCATCACTATTCCCCAGTCCTGGCTGAAGATGACGATGTCGTCCAAGTAAGCAGCGGCATACTTCTCGTAAGGGACTAGTATATGGTCCATAGCCCTCTGGATGGTAGCA